>NC_064850.1:82585553-83785553 GCF_024139225.1 Suncus etruscus
TAAGACACCAGAAATCCCAATGAGAAGAAACACAGCAAACTTTACTGAGGCCATTTGAGCAACACCAAGGATCAAACAACCTTAAGTTTACAAGTGCCTCTGCACTTCACCTCTTCCTTAGTCTCTACTCTGCCTAATAAATCTTTTGCTCTGTATTTGTGGGCTGATATTTAATTCTTTATTCAAACTTCAGCTTTGTCTTCTCAGCAATCCTACAAAATGTTCATTCAGCTCAGAAGATATATAGAACACCTACTATAACTTGAGCATAAGTCAACCTAAGTATAAGCTGACCCCCTAATTTTACCCTAAAACTGGGAAAACATAGTGACTCGAGTATAAGCTGAGATGGAAAATGCAGCAGCCACTGGTAAATTTCAAAAATAAAAATATATACCCAAAACAATTACAATATGGGGCCGGAGCAGTGGCACAAGCGGTACGGTGTTTGCCTTGCATGCCCTAACCTAGGACAGATGCAGTTCAATCCCCCGGCATACAATATGGTTCCCCAAGATTTCTGAGTGCATAGCCAGGAGTAACCCCTGAGCATCACTGGGTGTGGCCCAAAAAGCAAATAAAAAAAAAACCCAAACCAAAACAACTACAATAATTGAGGAATCAGTAAAACTAGCAACAATAACTTTAAAACTTTAAATAAAGTACAGAAAACCATAGCTTAACAGGTAATCAAGTTAAATCACAAAGGTTAAAATACTTCAAAACTAGATTCCTCCTCCTCATCTGTATGTCCAAACAGAACTTCAGCTGTATCTGATGTGAAGATATCAGCATAGACATTGCCATCATCACTAAGTTCACAGTTATCATCATCACTGCTGTTGGTCTCATACAAATCGCAGAATATTGTGGGTTAAATAGTTCAGTGGCATACAGTTCAGGTTAGCCACCGCCTACCTCTTCATCTCAGCGGGACTTGTGGACTGGGCTAAAGCACAGGCCCCTCCAGCAGATAGCAGAAGACGATTGGAGGCTATGTGCATTTGATTCCGTGCGCGTGCACCAAATCAAATAACCTGTATGACCCTTGTATAAGCAGAGTTCGGGTTTTTCGGCACAAATTTTGTACCAGAAAAACTCGACTTATACTTGAGTATATACAGTACATTAGATACTGAAGATAAAAGTTTAGAAGGTTGGGTCATTTATAGTTCATCAGGTTGGAGCATATGCTTTATCTGCAGGAGCTTGGGGTGTTGAGAGGTTTTTTTGAGAGAGGGTGCGGAGGAGGGTATGCTGATGACAGAGGTAAACAAAAAGACCAACATAATCTAATAAATAATAAAGAATAAAATGAGGGCCCAGAGAGATAGCACAGTGGCGTTTGCCTTGCAAGCAGCCGATCCAGGACCAAAGGTGGTTGGTTCCAATCCCGGTGTCCCATATGGTCCCCCGTGCCTGCCAGGAGCTATTTCTGAGCAGACAGCCAGGAGTAACCCCTGAGCAACACCGGGTGTGGCCCAAACACCAAAAAAAAAAAAAAAAAAAAAGAATAAAATGAATAAAAAAAACCTAATCTAATAAATATCTAATAAACTACCTAATAAATATCTGTGAGGGAAGATGTCTCAGACTCCGGAAGTCAGGCTCTTTGGAGGAAACTGTAATAGCAGAATGTGAGGAGAATGGAAATGAGCTGTACTCTATTAGAACTTAGTTGCTAAGTTAAAAAAATTTAGGTTTGGGGCCAAAGAGATAGCATGGAGGTAGGGTGTTTGCCTAGCATGCAAAAGGATGGTGATTTGAATCCCAGCATCCCATGTGGTCCCCTGAGCCTGTCAGGAGCGATTTCTGAGCGTAGAGCCAGGAGTAACCCCTGAGCGCTGCTGGGTGTGACCCAAAAACCAAAAACCAAAAAAAAAAAATTTTAAGTTTATCTAATATAAAGACCTGATTGATTGTATACAGTCCTAAGTGGCAATAACATGTGACTAGTAGGAAAGGTGGCTAGTGATTGATTGGTAAGGAAGTTGCTGTAAAAATTTAGCAACAGGGGCCAAAGCAGTGGCGCAAGTGGTAGGGAGTTTGCCTTGTACGTGCTAACCTAGGTTAGATTCCACCAAGTAACATATGGTCCCCTAAGCCCGGAGCGATTTCTGAGTGCAGAACCAAGAGTAACCCTAAGTGTCACTGGGTATGGGCCAAAAAACAAAAACAAACAAACAAACAAACAAACAAACTAAAAAGTGAAATTTGGTTATCACATTGAGAGTAGAAAGATGAACACAGACATGGGAGAAGTAAAGAGTAAATATCTAGATTTAGGAAATGATTAGAGAAAGGAATTGAGGTAATGTCAAGTCTTTGAAGAATGAGTAACTTTTTATGCCAGTTGTCAATCTTAGGGTACATGGGAGATTGCTGAAAAGCATATTAAATACCAGATTTTAGGGGCCAGAGTAAAAGTATAGTGGGTATGGTACATGCCTTGTAAAGACCCAACCTGAGTTCAATCTCTAGCACACAATAGGGTCTCTAAGCAACACCAGGAGAAATACCTAAACACAAAGCCAGGAGTTAGCCCTGGTCCACTGGGTCTAGCCTCCCCCACAAGCAAAACAATAAAGAAACAATAAGATTTCCAAGTTGGGGAAACAATTCCATGGGTAAAACACTTGCTTTGCTTGTGGATGACCCTGGGTTGATGCCCAACAGCATATATGGTCCCCCAGGCATTGCCACAAATAATCCCCGAGCTTACAGCCAAGAATAAGTACACTGTACTTATTCCTGTACACTTCTGTGTGTGCCCCTGTCCCAACTAAACAAAACAGAAATTTGAGCCCCAGATCTTTATATTCTGATGGCATTACTCATGAGTTCTTACTGCATAGAACAGAGTTTGAGAACCTCTAATTTAGAGATGAGGGAATGTTTTAGAGCAAGAAAACTCATACTGAATGGAGTTCTAGAATAAAAGCTCCTCTTGAGCCTTCCACTACTCCTACCACTGAGCACATGGAGGATTAGTTCATTTTAAATTTATTTTTGTGCATGTGACTAAAAGTTTGTCCAATCTTGTTCTTTGCTTATTTCTGTCAAATTTTTCAAACACTATTTTCTTTTTATAGTAAACAGTCTTAATTTAGGTTGTTTGTTATAAATTAAATATAGATAAATATGAGTTTAATTCTGGGCTTTCCCACTGATCTATGTATCTGTTGTTATTCCTATATCATGTAGTCTGAATTATCGTTTTTTAGTTTAACTTTAAATCAGGTAGCAAAACCTCAGTACTGCCATTGCTCTTCAAGATCTTTTCCGATTAAGCACTAGTATATTCTGCTTCCTTAAAAAATGTCTTTGTTGGGTGCAAAGAGATAGCATGGAGGTAGAGCATTTGCCTTGCATGCGGAAGGATAGTGGTTTGAATCCCGGCATCCAATATGGTCCCCCGAGCCTGCAAGGAGCGATTTTTGAGCGTAGAGCCAGGAGTAATCCAGGTATGACTCAAAAACCAAAAACCAAATAAAATGTCTTTGTTGTTTGGACATTGCAATAGATCTGAAGGAACAACTAGCCTATACTAATCCTTCCAGTCAGTGCACTTGCAAAGTACACAAATGTAGAAAAGATGAAACTGGTCATAGAGATAATCTAGAGGTTAAAGCACCTGCTAACATGCAGCTGTGGCTGTAACACTGGTTTAAATCCCTGCAACACATATGGTAATCTATGTACCACCAGGCAAGGTCCTCCCTGCATAGAGCACAGAACCAGGTCTCACCCAGAGCACTATCAGGTATGGCCCATTTCCCAACTGATGATTCTTGGAAAGCTAATTAACACAGATTGGAGTCCTCTCATATGTGGCTTGAGAGACACCAACACTAAAATTATCTGAAAGCATTAACCCCCAAGATTGAGAATTTCTGGGGCCGGAGAGATAGCATGGAGGTAAGGCGTTTGCCTTTCATGCAGGAGGTCATCGGTTCGAATCCCGGTGCCCCATATGGTCCCCTGTGCCTGCCAGGAGCAATTTCTGAGCCTGGAGTCAGAAATAACCCCTGAGCGCTGCCGGGTGTGACCCAAAAACCACAAAAAAAAAAAAAAAAAAAAAAAGATTGAGAATTTCTGGCAATTGGGATTCATTTTGTATAAATCTCTCTTTTTGAATTTTATTATCACAAAGAAGTTTGAGAATTCTGCTTTCTGACTCTTTACTGGAGCTTTAACACTCTCACACTGATTTTCTGCAGCTCACTGGAAAGTACACTTGTGCACACATTGAGCACACAGGGAGCCAGCAGAGGCCCTGCTGACCTGCTTTTCATTTTAGCCAATCGAAGAGGAACTTGGCTTGCACAGCAGGTACATAGTTGGCCTGAAAAAATACCACATGCAGATTTCAATGTTTTCCTAACCTTGTTTTAAAGGTAAACAATTCTATTACAGGGGTTTGGGACAGCCTCATCTTAGACTATAATAGTAGGTCAAACAACAAATCATTCCAAATGCTACTAGGTATCTTTCCCAGAAGAGGAAAAAGTAGCAGTGATTACTAAGCTTGCTAATATTCAAGAACTACTGCTGCAGAGAGAATAAGTTGACATTTCTCAAGAGAATATGCTTCCCATCTCACCTCAGCTACTAGAAGAGGACCACATGCATTTCCAGAGAAACAACGTTATGGTTTGAGAGGGGAGTTCATCACCTAGAAATTGCTCAAGTCTTACTCCTGGTTCTGTTCTCAAGGATTATTCTTCACCATTCTCCATGGACCATATGTAGTACAGGGGATTGAACCAGGCTTGGCTGTACGCAAGGCAATTGCTTTGACCCCTGTACTTTTGACCCCAAAGTTATGATTATAGTTGAGACACCAAGTAGTTGGTCAGTGTGAGTAAAAGTAAAAAATATAATGATGGTGATAATAATGAAAGACACTGACATAGTACCTTCTAGTTAAAAAAAAAAAAAAATCAAGGGGCCAGAGAAATAGCATGGAGGTAAGGCATTGCCTTTCATGCAGAAGGATGGTGGTTCAAATCCCGGCATCCCATATGGTCCCCTGTGCCTGCCAGGGGCGATTTCTGAGCATAACAAAGCCAGGAGTAATCCCTGAGCACTGCTGGGTATGACCCAAAAAAACAAAACAAAACAAAATCAACATTCATGTAAATTATATCATTTATTCACAACAACACTAGAAATATACTTCATGATATAAAGAAATATATCAAAAAAATTTAATAGGATACATATAGGTACATATTACATATGTACCTATTACATATCTACCAAATAATTTGACAGGCCCTAAGGCCACTGACTTCAAATTTCATATTCTACCCCACTATTCCAAGCTGCCTCTTTTGCAGAAATTAAAGCCTGAATTTTGGGGGGGCGGGGTATGGATTTGGGGATATACTTGATGGTAGAGGTAGAGCTTCATCAGCCAGTGATCTCTCTCCCCTCCCAATCTAATTTCAAAATGCACCACTGAGAATGTCACTCAGTGAAATATTTTCTAGCAATGACAAAGAAACCCTTAAACATAATAAGACAATTTGTCTCCTGGAGTAGTATATGAAACCATAAAAACCATCTGTGTAATTACTTCTGACCTGGCAGGAAAAAGCAGTGTCAGAAAAATAAATCAAGTGTCTAGATAAACTATTATTTAAGAAACTTTTCCAATATTTTATATTAAAAGACATCACCACCACCCGGACATCCACCCCAGGTCAGAGAGAGAACTCATGATTCATGTTTTCATGCAGAATACTAGGACTTGATCCCTGGTAGCTGATGGATCCCTGAGCAATGCCAAGACTGATCCTCAGAAGTATCCTCCAAGAAATGACAGATATGGCCCCTCATTAATAAAATTAATTAAAATAAAAAAATTTAAAGATATCATCTCCCTCAATTAAATGTAATCCTAGAATTTCACCCTGCATGTCTAAGGTCCTATAACTCAAGACATGATTGACACTGGCACTGCACTGCACAGAAGCCATAAATTTAAGATTTCAAACTTTTCACGGTCTTATTTGGTTGGGAGAGGGGACACTCAAGTGGTACTCAAGGAGCCCTGACACAATCCCTGTGATTCTTGTCCTAATCAGGCTGGCAGTTCAGTGCTCAAGCCTAAGGAGAATTTCTGTACCAAAACGAAAGGAGAACCAGCTAAATATATATGTCTATTATCTTCTCAAAAGATCCTACACTGTACTTATCTTTTGACTTCCTGCTTGGTGGTTTCCAGTTCCTGGTCAACATTCTTTTGCTTACTAAAGTCCTCCAGTGACTATATAGGCATAGAATATATCTGCACTTTGGTCAGACAGAAGTCTGCTTAGGAAATTTACTTATTTACATGGTTTATTATAAACAGGACCTTTTAAGTTTTGTTAGAAAAATAACAACAAGCTAATTTGATTTCGATGTTGTTTTATTTTGACCACACCTGGCAGTACTTACACTTGCTCTTGGCTCTGTTCTCAGGAGTCACTACTGGTGAAGCTCAAGGGACTCAATGGGTGCTATGACTTGAACCCAGATTGGCTGCTGTAAGGAAAGCTCCCTACCCACTATATTATTACATTGGCCCCAAACTAATTTCACACAGAAGACTGCTATCATAAATTGTAAACTACATGTTTAAACCTTTACAAAATTCTCCCTATTTTTATAACATTCCTGTGGCAAGGGGCAAGCAAAACTATCTTCATTTTGTACATGAGACACCTTAAATTCAGAGAATTAAGAGATATGCTTGAAGTCACAAAATTAAACATGGAGCAACAGAGACAGAAATCATAAAAAGATGCCTTTGAGTTTAGAACAGTATATTAAAGTTATAACTAGAAAGTGTTTACTTACAACTTTCAGGATGTTGTACATACTAAAAGAAAAATTCACGGAGTACACATTTTAATGCATAATATGGTTTTACTTGAATTTTAGTACCAGAATGTTATTTCACAAATAAGGCTCAATTTACTAGATTGTTCCTACCACAAATTTTTGTTTAAAAGAATTTATTATTTGTTTAAAAGATACAAAGCAAAATTTCAAAGTTAGAAAATTAGGAAAAAAAACCTTTCCTAATCTATATCCTAAGAGACAAACTTCTGCATATTTTGTTCTAAAGAGATTATCTGTATACTGAAACCTACACAATAAAAGATGCTAACAGGTGAGCCATAGGGGGCAGCTATGTATAATTCAACTGGAATGCAAAAAGCACTACTCACATAGCAATTGTGTTGTACCATGAAGCAACACACATGTTTTGTATAAGCTTAGTCATAATTTAAGATCCTGTCCAACTAGTATGGTGTGCCCCAAGCTAGTGATCTTAAAAGAAACAAACTATTCACCAATCATTGGTTAAGATGCATTAAACAAAAAAAAAAAAAGAAAAAAAAAGGATATTCACTTCTTCCCCCTGAGCATTTTAGAAATGTATTTTGAATTTATTCAAACTTAGAATATTCACTAACCAAATGATTTTATCTTTTAAAATAATTCAACATTGGAAGTCACTTCCTTCAGGGCAGGCATACAAGGATAATTACCAGATGGAAGCTAGTTAACTTCTTCAAAAACAGTTGCCTTGATCTGATCTACTAATATGTCTAATATATACTATGTCTATTAGATATGCCTGATATATGCTAATATATCAATTGCTGACAATTGATTTAAGAGTCAAGCCATAGAGGTAAAAAAATATATATTTGTGCCGTAGTTCTTTTAAGTTCAGCACTCATATGTTATTACCTAAGTTGAGAGAACTTTTTTATATTAAGAGAAAATAAGACAAAAATATAAAAAAGCTAAGGGATAAAATTAAGGTATGTTTGAATGAAGGATGCAAGCCTCCTTAACAAAATACTATTACATTTAATTTCTATATCTTAAAAAAATTGAATTCACTCAATTGTGCTTTTCATTTTTTTTCTCAGATCTAAGATCATCCTGTGTGGGAAGAAGAAAGTGGTGTTGCCATTTATTGTTATTCTAATATGTAGAGAAGTGATATAACAACCAAAAGTGACTCACACACACCGAGTCTGAAGACTACTCCAGGTGCACTTGACTCTAAGCTTAGTATCCCAACATGTCAAACTATCAAATGTGTGACAGGTTACAATTAAATAACACACATAATAGCCATCAAGCTGTCTACAGAAACAATTCAAAAAAGTATGAGGTAGTTGGCATTCAACACTATGTTTGGCATCTCAAGGATTCAAAAGCTTAACAGTGTACAGTGCCACCCTCATTGGGCTTAAGATCTGATGGAAGAGTCAAAACTACTTCATTAAAATCTCTAGATAAAATCATAAAAAGTATGTAAAGAGCAAGCAACACTGTAAGAGTTAAGAAAGTGTTTCAAGTAATAAATTAACAGGCTCCCTTTCTTGAACTGGGCTTTCAGAAGACTTTGGAATGAGGAAGTCACCATTCAAAACAATCATTGCAGGGTCCAGACTGAGTACAATGGGTAAGGAGCTTGCCTTACAAACTGCCCATCTCGTTTTATCCTTAGCACCCTGTATGGTTCCTTGAGTCCCACCAGGAATGATCCCTGAACACAGACTCAGAAGTAATTCCTGAGCACAGTTGAGTGTGGGTTGCCCCCAAACCAAACCAAACACTATAATTTTATTGAGCTCCTATACAATGGGTAAAAAGCAAGAAAGAGCCCTGTTTTGGCAATACCGCAATGTAGACAATTTTTAATGCCTGAGCCACACCTGACAGAACTAGGAAGTAAAAAATGGGAGACAAGTATGTGGAGCCAAGCATTTAACTCAGGGCTTCCTGTATGCTATACATGTATTCTACCACGTGAGTTATCTTCTAGGTCCCAAGATCACTGTTAATCTTAACTAATGAAAGAACGTAAGTTCTCAGAAGACTTTGAAGTCTAAATTAGTTATACACAGGCTATTTAAAACACAAGCAATTTGGAGCCAGAGAGATAGCACAGCATGTAGGGCACTTGCCTTGCATGCAACAAACTCCGGTTTGATCCCTGGCATCTCATATAATCCCCCAGGAGTAACTTCTAAGTGCAGAGCCAAGAGTACACTCTGAGCGCTACTGTGTGTGGCCCCAAATAAACAACAACAAAAAAAAAAAACAAAAAAAAAAAAAACAAAAGATAGAAGCAATTCATCATTCATACCCTTCTATACTTCTAACACTTAAGTGTTAAATGAGAAGTGAGATTCATCTATAAGCGGAAGAAGCTGAAGAGTCTAAATATCTAGATAGTCACATAGACTAGCAGGGGTCTCAAACTCGCGGCCCACAGGCTGTTTGCGGTCCTCTGTACAACATTTTGTGGCCCTGCCCTAGAGGAATCTATTTTGTTTTGTTTTGTTTTAGTTGTTTGGGTCACACCCCCTGATGTTCAAGGCTTACTATTGACTTTGCACTCAAGGATCACCCCAACTTTGCCTTCTGCAGCCCGCAGGTAAACTGAGTTGAGACCCCTGGTTTAAAGTCTTTTCTAAGTGCTGGGATAACTCAGATGTAGATTACTTGCTTTCCAGGTACTAATAATAACAATATCCTTTAAGAATGATGATCCCAGCAAACCAATTGAAGACACACACACACACACAAATACACTTTAATCGATGAATAAAGAAATCTTTGATTTTTTTTGTTTGTTTTGTTTTTGGGTCACACTCGAAGGTGCTCAGGAGTTACTCCTGGCTCTGAGCTCAGAAGTTGCTCCTGGCAAGCTCAGGGGACCATTTGAAACGCTGGGACTCAAACTGGGGTTCATCCTGTGTTGGCCACGTGCAAGGCAAAAACCTTACCGCTGTGCTATCGCTACGGCCCCTAAATAAATCATTTTTTATTGATTTTTCATACTGTGCAGCAGAAGGTCAACCTTATTAAAGATGTCTCAATTGCTGAAAGAGCTAGCGCACATGGTTTGCATGTTGGAGGTCCAGATATGATCTCTGGAACCACATGATATCCTACCACTGTCAGGGACGACCTCTGAACAACAAACTGGGAACAGTCCCTGATATAAGCAGGTGTGACCAAATACTAAAGCAAAACAGATAAAAAGTTGTCCAGAGGAAATTCTTAAAATTAGAGTTAACTTGGGGTCGGTGAGGTGGCGCTAGAGGTAAGGTGTTTGCCTTGAAAGCGCTAGCCAAGGCAGGACCACGGTTTGGTCCCCCGGCATCTCATATGGTTCCCCCAAGCCAGGGGCAATTTCTGAGTGCTTAGCCAGGAGTAACCCCTGAGCATCAAACGGGTGTACCCTCCCCCCAAAAAACATTAGAGTTAACTGCTATAGCATAGCAGTAAGGCTTTTGCCTTGCATATGGCCAGCACAGGATAGACCTGGGTTCAATTCCCAGCATCCCATATGGTCCCATTCCCCCCACCCCACCCCGAGCCTGCAGGAGTAATTTCTGAGCACAGAGCCAGGAGGAGACCTGAGTGCCACTGGGTGTGGTCCAAAAACAAACAAATAAACAAACAAGATTGGAGTTAAGTAACAAAGGGAATTTTTAAATGTAAAATGCTAGGGTATAACTAACCTTGAAATAAACATATAAAAAACAAAGAACTGTCATCTTCACTAGAAATAACTTGCATCAGCAGTCTCCAGTAAAAGTAACCATAAAGGTTTTTTATAGGAATTACAGGTGACAACTTACTATTCTACCTTTATTAAAACCTACAGCAAATGTTAAATTCTATGAACATTCAAGTTTACAGGAAAAGAGTTACTTTAGTGTTCTACAATAAAAGCTAATGCATATAATAATAAGTTCACATTTACAAGTATATACTATGTCATCTATATTACACAAATTGATGACTTCAGTGGCATGAGTAATTTCCAGATAAACAAGTAGGCTGCCTAGTGAGACAGAACAGAACATTTAATAAAAATCCTCAGAGTAAAAAAAAAGCCACTAAAAAAAAAAATTCCAAAAATATTTATATCACATTCACCTTTTGTCGATACTCGGTATAGAGAGGGTATCTAAAAAGACAAATGTATTAGGAACTGAGAGATAGTACAGGGTTAAGACACATGCTTTCAAGTGGCCAATCTCTGTTCAATCCCTGGCAGCACATAAGCAAAATCTGGAGGCCTTCCAGTAATCCTCAGCAGCACAGGGTCCAGGCAGCATAACATGCTGGAGCCTACATATTTAACTGCAAGCTGGCTAACTGAGAATAGGCAGGATTGGTCCTGAGGTGCCAAAACACTGCTTGGATAGCCCTCTTATAATTCTTCCCGCTACCTTCTTAATCCACCCCCCCTCCCGAAAACTTTGAATAAACACAAATCAGTCATCAAGAAAAATATCAATAAAAACTACTCCATTTCCAGGGCACAGTGGAGAGAGTACTCGTCTTGCATGTGGCTGACCTGGGTTTTATCCTTGCCATCTATATAGCCAGTCCCCTCAGCACTGCCAGGATTAATTCCCAAGTATTAACAGGAGACAGGAGTAAATCCAGCATTGATAGCTATAGTCCCAAAACAAAAACAAAACAAAACAAAACAAAAAATACTCTATTTCCATTCTTTGCTAACCCACATCCTAGAACTGCTGCTAAATGTATTATGCAGCACATGCAGTTCAAAGACGTTTGAATTCCTGTTCTCTAGAGGTAGTATTTATTTCTGTGAAAAAAAGAAAAACACATTTGTACCAATAATAACCAATTCAACATGATCACATATGTATGGAGGGCAATCGATGCCACAGAGTTATAGAGAGACATTCCAGAGAGATTAGCCAGAAAAGACATGTGAGTGTGAGGTGCCCTGTAGTAAGACAAAGACTAGAATGATCTGAATGTCTAATCCAGCATGACTGGTATCATGTGAACATCCCAAGAGCCTTACTTACTCCCTCTCAGTACACTTAATCCAAGACCTCAATGAGTTAAGAAATTGGTTCAGGGCCTGGAGCGATAGCGCAGTGGTATGGCATTTGCCTTGCATGTGGCTGACCCAGGATGGAGCTGGGTTCAATCCCCAGCGTCCCATATGGTCCCCCAAAGCCAGGAGCGATTTCTGAATGTGTAGCCAGGAGTAACCCTTAAGCATCACCAGGTGTGGCCCAAAAACAAAAACAAAAACAAAAAAAAAGAAATTGGTCCAGAATTATATATACAGACTCTGCCTAAATTACTTCATCCAGAGATCAAAACATGTGTTGTCACATTCTTCAAAAAGGGAGGAAAAATTTTGGCCAAATTTGTTATTGTTGTTTTTGTTTGGTTGGTTTTGGCCCATATCTAGTGGCATTTAGGAGTTACTCCTGACTCTGTTCAGAAATTACTTCTGGTAGGCTCAGAGACCATATGGAATGTTGGGGATCAAACCCGGGTCAGGCCCATACAGGGCAAATAACTTACCTACTGTGCTATTGCTCCAGTCCTTGGCCAATTTTTTTTTTAAATATCCCATCTGAGGGGCCAGACCAATAGCACAATGGGTAGGTCGTTTGCACAGCACATCCAGGTTGATCCCCGGCAATTCATATGGTCCTTCAAGGCTGCCAGTAGTAATTTCTGAGAGGACTGCCAGGTGTGGCCCCTCAAAAACAAAAAATAAACAAAAACGAAACAAAATAAAACAAAAATCATCTGGATACTGGCAAAAATGAGAAAGGAAATAAACAAGCAGAATTGACTAAAATAAGATACACAGCAAAGTAGCAGCAATTAAGATTCAAAGGCAACATAATGGGAGAACTGATAGGCTCAACTGCTTTTGGGGGGGATGGAAAGGCTTTTGGGAGTTTGAGAGGGAGTTGTGTTGAGGTCCTGTGGGGAGAGAGGTGGATATACTAGTGATGGTATTGGAATTATGTGCATCAGAAACTATTATTAACAGTATTGTAAAATACAGTCTCGATAAAAAAAAATAACAAAATAATAATTAAGAAACTGATCAGCCTAAATTGAGAGTGTGGAAATGGGCTTAATACAAGTTGCCTCAGCAAACATTGGGTTTTCCTGATAATTCCAAACTCTGGAATATCTACTCAGGAGAAAATAAATTAATTAAATAAATTATATTTATTATTAACTTATTTATTAAATTAAACTTTATATTTTATAATATAAAATTAAATTTTATACATTTTAATTATTAAATTAATGTTAAATTATTTATTAAAGAAATAAAAGTGTACATATATTTTAAAAGAATAAATATCAAGTAGGTAGTAAATGTTAAATGTGCTACTGAGAAGAAAGGAAATCTGGAGTTCCAGATCTGGGAACAAAATGATGACCTATAAAGGCATGGACTGAGATGAATGAAGAAATGCTTTCAGAAAGCAAATGACGCTGAATTGACTGAGATGTTAAATTAATCATAGATTTGGCAACACAAAAACCAACGATGTTACAAGAGTGGTTTAGGTGGAATTGTGGCTACAAAAATTTGAAGCCCTGGAGGTAACCGTTGTAAAACGTTAAGTTAAGAACGTTGAGTTCTTTCCCAGACACTGCAGGTCAGCACACATCTCCCAGCTGAGTAGTTCTTAGAGTGCTCCGAAGTGCCAATGGGGAGGCTGCTCTGACAGCCAAGTATCTGAGAGGCAAGAGGGATAGTGCAGGGTATAAAAGCACTTGCCTCACACACAGCAGACAACAGATAGATATGCAGCACTGAGTATGATGATCTGAGCACTGTTGGGTGTGGCCAAAACCCCCAAATAAATATAGATAAAAAGTATCTGATGGGTACAGGTCAATGCTAAAGATAACAAGCAGGTAAAGGGGAGAATCCTAAGCTTTTTTTTTTTTTTCCACTTAAAATAATAAATAGCGGGGCTGGAAAGACAGCACACCGGTAGGGCATTTGTCTTGCACCACAGCCGATTCAGGGCAGACGGTGGTTCAAATCCCGGTATTCCATATGGACCCCTGTGCCTGCCAGGAGTGATTTCTGAGTTCAAGGCCAGAAGGAACCCCTGAGCGCTGCTGGGTGTGACTCAAAATAAATAAATAAATAAATAAATAAACAAACAAACAAACAGGATAGCAATAAATATAGGTTCTACCTAAGAACGTGTAATGTTTTTCTTATTTTAGTTTTATGGACATGCCTGAAAATGCTCAGAGCTTATTCCAGACTCTACATGTAGGGATGGCTCCTGAAAGGGTTTGGGGGACCTCATGAGGTGTTGGGAACTGAATCTGGGACCACAATGTACAAAATATGTGCTGTACTAGGTCTCTAACTCTTATTTTTTAAAATTTTAATTTAATTTAATTATGATTTGGGGGTTAAATCCTGCAATGCTCAGGATTAATCCTGGCTTGAATAATCATGTGTAGTGTCAGGGATTGAACCAGGGTGTATGGAAGGCAAGTATTTTAATCCATACACTATCTCTCCAGTCCCAGAACTTGTAAAAACAGATTAAAACAAGCCACCAGGGAGGGCAAGAGAACAGGGACAACTAAGTCATTGGTAAGCAAGAGAGTATGAACTCAAGGCACAAATGGAGGGACTGTTTAAGGAGGGACAATTTAATCACCATAAAAAGAAGTAAGAAGGGGCCGGGCGGTGGCGCTGGAGGTAAGGTGCCTGCCTTGCCTGCGCTAGCCTAGGACGGACCGCGGTTCGATCCCCCGGTGCCCCATATGGTCCCCCAAGAAGCCAGGAGCAACTTCTGAGCGCATAGCCAGGAGTAACCCCTGAGCATCACAGGGTGTGGCCCAAAAACCAAAAAAAAAAAAAAAGAAGTAAGAAAATATGTGCACAGAGGCAGGTGTCTTGGTAGATGTGCTGGTGAAAAACAGAATGCTAAGACTAGAGAGATAGTATAGGGTGAAGGCTCTTGCTCTGTATGCAGATGATCCTGGCTTGATTCCTGATACTGTAACAGGGTCCCCAGAGTCCCAACATCTTACAATCAATTGATTACTATAGCAATAAAGATCATAACTGAGGATCTAGGGGTTGGAGAGAATACAATGGGTACAGTACTTGCCTTACATGCAACGACTCTGGTTTAAACCCCCATACCATATGTGTACCCTGAACACCTCCAAGAGTGATCCCTTGCCAGGAATAAAACCTGAGCACAGCTGAGTATGGCCTTCCTCCCCCTACTCCCTCAAAAAAAAGGTAAAAGACAAAAAGAAAAAGGGAAAGAAATCTAAATCTTAACAGGGTAAGAATTCTATGGGACCGCAGCAATAGCACAGCTGTTAAGGCGTTTGCCTTGCAAGCAGCCAACACAGGACGGACCCTGGTTTGAATCCCGACATCCTATATGTTCCACAGGAGCAACTTCTGAGTACAGAGCTAGGTGTAACTCCTGAGCACCGCCGAGTGTGACCACCCTCGCCCCTAAAAAAGAATTCTATCAGACAAGTATCACATAGGTAATGAAAAATAAGGGAGATGAGATATGTGTACAAGAGCAATTAAACTATAGAGCAGGATTTCAAACTAAATTAAGGGTGGAAAGGACACAACGTAGTAAAAAGTAGACAGAGGCATGAAATGAAACTTAAAAATGTATTTGATGAATTAGAAACCAAGTAACATACATGCATAACATATGCAAATGTTGTGTGTATATATATAAGCTTATATATATATATTTTTTTTTTTTTGAGTTCACAAGCAAGTTTAGGGTTTATCTAAAAGCTATGATAGAAGGGGCTGGAGTGATAGTAGAGTGCCTGCCTTACTGTGCTATGGTCCCCTGAGCATCATGACAAATGATTTCTGAGTGTAGAGCTAGGAGTAATCCCTGAACATTGCTAGGTGTGACACCCCCCTAAAAAAACTACAGTAACAGATGGTGACTAGATTATTCAAGCAAATGAAGCAATCATTAAGTATGATGACTGGTCCCATGGAAATACAGTAAGTGAACCAGGTATTCATAAAGAGGTGTATAACCTCTTCACCAGGTAACTATGTGATGGCAAAAAAACAATGTTTCTCTACGCCTGCCCAGTGGGGCCCGACTGTGAGAAATTACTGTCTTCTCTGCAGTATGCTCGGGCCTAAGATTTGATCCTGTGTGAGGCTTCATCCAAGGAGGACACACTTCCTTGGAGGCAAGTCAACCCACCAATAAAGGGCGGAACCAGAGGAGTGTGGCTGCGTACATCATTTAGCCAATGAATACCACCACAACACGTAGAAAAACCCACAATACAAGTGTGACAATGGGGAAACAACGCAGGCCAGCATCAGACATAGAGAATGAAGATGACAGTTCTGATGACCAGAAAACGACCAACCAACTAATCAATCTCTTAGAGAAGGAGTTTAGACAAGCAATATTGAATATGCTCAAAGAACTCAAAGAAACCATGGATCGAGTTGAACAGAACACTAATAAGAACCAAGAAAATATAAAGACAGAAATCACAAAACTCTAAACTGAAATAACAGGTCAAATAACAGGTCTGAAAAAAATCAGTAAACGAATTGAAGGACAAAATAGATAAGTTCTACAACAGGGTAATAGAAGCTAAGAATAGAACTGGTGCTGTGGAAGATGAGATAAATAACAACTCCATACAGCATGAGAGATTGGAAAAAAAACTTAAAGCAAATGAACAGACAATGGAAAAATTAGTCAAAGAATGGGAACAGATGAAAATAGAAGTTTATGATAAGCTCAACAGAAACAACTTAGAATCATTGGAGTCCCAGAGACACAGAAAAAAAATTTCCAGGAAGAAGCAATGGTCAAGAACATCCATCATTAAAGAGAAACTTCCAGAGCTAAAGAACATATGCAATCAAATCCTGCATGCCCGAAGAGTACCAACTAAAAGACACCCCAGAAAAAAATACCCCAAGACACATCCTAGTCACAATGATGAATCCCACAGATAGAGACAGAATTCTGAAAACAGCAAGATCAAAAAGGGAAATTACATTCAAGGGAGTACCCTTGAGATTTACAGCAGACCTGTCACCAGAAACACTCAAGGCCAGAAAACAGTGCTGGGACATAGTGACAAAACTCAATGAAATGAATGCTTCACCTAGAATACTGTACCCAGAAAAACTCACTCTCCGGTTTGATGGAAGAATACATGGTTTCACAGACAAAAAACAGCTCAGAAACTTTACAGACTCAAAACCATTCTTAAGAGAAAAACTGAAAGACCTAATTTAAGTCAAGACTGACCAAAAGACATACCAAATTTCGATATAAAGATGGCAATAATTCCCAGGACAATTCTTTCTCTCAATGTCAATGGACTAAATGCACCAGTTAAGAGACACAGAGTGGCTAAATGGATCAAAAAACTCAATCCAACCTTCTGCTGCCTACAAGAAACGTACCTGAATAGTCAGAACAAACATAGACTCAAAATAAAAGGCTGGAGAAATATTATCCAAGCAAAACACCCATAAAAAAGCTGGAGTGGCCATACTAATATCAGATATGCAAACTTTATACTCGGGAAGGTGGTAAGGAAAAAAGATGGACATTTTATGTTAATCAAGGGGTATGTAGAACAGGAAGAAATAACTCTCCTAAACATATATGCACCAAATGAGGGGCCAGCAAAATATTTAATACAACTGTTGACAGATCTGAAAAATCATATCAATAACAACACAATAATTGTGGGGGATCTCAACACTGCTTTGTCAACACTGGATAGGTCAACCAGACTGAAACCTAACAAGAATATACTAGATCTGAGAAGAGAAATGGAAGAAAGAGTCCTAGTGGATATATATAGGACACTCCATCCACAGAAACCTGGATACACATTCTTCTCCAATGTACATGGGACTTTCTCCAGGATAGACTACATGCTGGCACATAAAACATACCTCCATAATATCAAGAGGATAGAAATCTCGCAGACTACCTTCGATGACCACAAGACTCTGAAATTATAAGTGAATTCTAAAGGGACACAGAAGAAAAACTTTAACACCTGGAAGTTAAACAGCCTCATACTTAATAACCAGTGGATCCAAGAGGAAATCAAAGAGGAAATCAAAACTTTCTGGGAAACAAATGATAATAAAGAAACAAACTATCAGAACTTCTGGAACACAGCAAAAGCAGTACTGAGAGGAAAATTTATAGCTTTGCAAGCACACATCAGGAAGGAAGAAGGGGCTTACCTGAGTAGCTTAATGACACAGTTCACAGAACTAGAAAGTACTCAACAAAAGGATCCAAAAATAGGGAGACAGAAGGAAATAACAAAGCTGAGAGCAGAAATCAACGAACTGGAAACCCAAAAAACAATCCGAAAGATCAACGAAAGCAGAAGTTGAAAAACTTTATTTGAAAAAATAAACAAGATTGATAGACCACTGGCAAAAATAACAAAGAAAGAGAGAGAGAGAAACTTGATAACTCTTATTAGGAATGAAAAGGGAGAGATCACTACTGATATGGCAGAGATTCAAAGGATAATCAGAAACTACTTTGATAAACTCTATGCCACTAACAATGAGAACCTGGAAGAAATGGATAAATTTTGGACTCTTAAAATCTTCCATGGTGGAATGAAGAGGATATAGCATATCTAAACACCCCCATCACCATTGATGAAATTAAAATGGTAATCAAATGTCTGCCCAAAAACAAAAGCCCAGGCCCAGATGAATTCACTAATGAATTCTTTCAAAGGTTCCAAGAGGCACTACTACCAATTCTGGCAAGACTCCTTCATAAAATCGAAAATACGGAAACACTTCCAAATAGCTTTTATGAAACCAACATCACCTTGATACCTAAACTAGACAGAGATGCTAAGAAAAAAGAAAATTACACATCAATATCGCTGATGCAAAGATCCTCAACAAAATCCTGGCAAATAGGATTCAATGCCTCATTAAGAAGATCATCCACTACGATAAAGTAGGTTTCATCCCAGGAATGCAAGGATGGTTAAACATCCGTAAATCTATCAACATAATACACAACATCAACAACAAGAAAAATAAAAACCACATAATCATATCAATAGATGCAGAGAAAGCATTTGATAAGGTCCAACACCCATTCTTGATCAAAACTCTCAGCAAGATGGGAATAAAAGGAACCTTTCTCAATATAGTTAAGGCCATCTACCACAAGCCATTGGCAAATATTATCCTCAATGGAGAAAAACTAAAAGCCTTTCCTCTAAATTCTGGCACAAGACAATGCTGTCCTCTCTCACCACTTCTTTTCAACATAGCAATGGAAGTACTCGCTATAGCGATTAGGCAAGAAAAAGATATCAAGGGCATCCAGATAAGAAGAAGTCAAGCTCTCACTGTTTGCAGATGACATGATACTCTACTTAGAAAACCCTAAAGACTCTACCAAAAAGCTTTTAGAAACAACAGACGCATATAGTAAGGTGACAGACTACAAAATTAACGCACAAAAATCAATGGCCTTTCTATACACCAATAGTAATAAGGAAGAAATGGACATTTGAAAAATAACCCCATTCACAATAGTGCCATACAAAATCAAATATCTTGGAATCAACTTGACTAAAAACGCGAAGGACCTATTCAAAGAAAACTATAAAATTTTGCTCCAAGAAATAAGAGAGGACATGCGGAAATGGAAACACATACCCTGCTCATGGATTGGCAGGATTAACATCATCAAAATGGCGATACTCCCCCAACGCATTGTACAGATTTAATGCGATCCCTCTAAAGATACCAGGGACATTCTTCAAAGAAGTGGATCAAGCACTTTTGAAATTCATTTGGAACAATAAACACCCTAGAATAGCTAAATCAATCATTGGGAAAAAGGATATGGGAGGAATTACTTTCCACAACTTTAAACTGTACTACAAAGCAATACTTATCAAAACAGCATGGTATTGGAATAAAGACAGGCCTTCAGATCAGTAGAATAGGCTTGAATACTCAGAGAATGTTCCCCAGACATACAATCACCTAATTTTTGATAAAGGAGCAAGAAATCCTAAATGGAGCAAAGAAAGCCTCTTCAACAAGTGGTGTTTGCACAACTGGCTAGCCACTTGCAAAAAAATTGAACTTAGACCTCCAGCTAACATCATGTATGAAGGTAAAATTCAAATGGATTAAAGACCTCAATATCAGACCTGAAACCATAAGATATATAGGCATATTCAAGGAGGAAATTGCACTCTCTGAGCAAGTGAAAGCAGAGATTAACAAATGGGAATATATTAAGCTGAGAAGCTTCTGCACCTCAAAGGAAATAGTGCCCAGGATACAAGAGCCACCCACTGAGTGGGAGAAACTATTCACCCAATACCCATCAGATAAGGGGCTAATCTCCAAAATATACAAGACACTGAAAGAAATTTACAAGAAAAAAACAGCTAACCCCATCAAAAAATGGGGAGAAGAAATGGACAGACACTTTGACAAAGAAGAAATACAAATGGACAAAAGACACATGAAAAAATGCTCCACATCACTAATCATCAGGAAGATGCAAATCAAAACAACTATGAGGTATCACCTCACACCACAGAGATTGGCACACATCACAAAGAATGAGAATAAACAGTGTTGGCGGGGATGTGGAGAGAAAGAACTCTTATTCACTGCTGGTGAGAATGCCGTCTAGTTCAACCTTTATGGAAAGATTCCTCCAAAAACTGGAAATCGAGCTCCCATAGGATCCAGCTATACCACTCCTAGGAATATGCCCTAGGAACACAAAAATACAATACAAAAAACCCTTCCTTACACCTATATTCATCGTAGCACTATTTGCCATAGCAAGACTCTGGAAACACCAACATGCCCCTCAACAGACAAATGATTAAAGAAACTGTGGTACATGTACACAATGGAATATTATGTAGCTGTCAAGGAGAGATGAAGTCATGAAATTTTCCTATACATGGATGTACATGGAATCTATTATGCTGAGTAAAATAAGTCAGAGAGAGAGAAAGACGCAGAATGGTCTCACTCATATATGGGTTTTAGGAAAAATGAAAGACATTCTTGCAATAATAATTTTCAGACACAAAAGAGAAAAGAGCTGCAAGTTCCAGCTCACCTCAGGAAGCTCACCACAAAGAGTGATTAGTTTAGTTAGAGAAAAAACTACATTCTGAACTGTCCTAATAATGAGAATGTATGAGAGAAATGGAAAGCCTGTCTAGAGTACAGGCAGGGTTTGGGTGGTGAGGAGGGATATTTGGGACATTGGTGATGGGAATGTTGCACTGGTGATGGGTGGTGTTCTTTACATGATTGAAACCCAAACACAATCATATATGTAATCAAGGTGTTTAAATAAAATAAAATATATTTAAAAAAAACAATGTTTCTGAATCAGAGAAATGGAAACCAAGGCAGCAAATATAAAAAACTGTTCTTAACAGAGACTTGAAAGTGTGACATAAATTATCAGTTTTTTATGGACTGCAGGGGAACAAGTTTACAGGTAGTTTGCAGATATCACAAGAGAAATTTTATTTGTAGCACTATGTCTCCATAGATCATAATAAACTACAAATTACAGGAAGAGAATTAGGAGAATTGGGAAGGTGCACTGAAAAATTGGGAGCTTCCTTACTTAAGACTGATAGTCAAATGAGGAAGAGACTTTCCAAGAATAATGTCTAATCTGGGAATTTGGGACACTAAACACTAGATATACTGGAGTTAAGGCATTGCCTTGTATGTTGGCTGATCACTGTTTGAATCCCCAGCACTACTCCTGAGCACTGCCAGAGGTCATTAGAACTGATCCCATGGCATCAAAGAGTATACTAATCCAATAAATCACTCTTTATATGCTAAAGTGAGAGCAGCTCAGTATCTTTCCCCAAAAGTTCCATTCTGCCTAAAATAGCAACTAAAGGATCCTAATGATAATTACCTTCATACAAAAGTGCTTACTTTACACATATCAGACAAGTTCAGAAAAGGAGTGTTTATATAATTCACTTAATACACCAAAGTGCTAGTTGACTTTAAGTGCTAAGAAAAATCTTGGAATCTCAAACATGTGAGCTATTTCTTTATCCTTCTCACTTCATTTCTTCTTTTGACAAAAGTCAATGGTGAGAAAGAACATCAAGAAAGATATCATAAGATGGTATTGGGTTTGTTCTGAAAACAAGCAGAAGTTATACTTGAGGCCTCTGACCTCACTAGAACACATGTGCAGGTGTGGAAAGAGTTCTCTAGCTTAAAATAACAAATGCTGCTACAGCAGTCTGTAACTTTCAACCCTGAAGTTCTGTGTCCAGCTGCACCACTCCCTAAGATTTTCTCTAAATGGAAAATGAACCATTTGGGGAGGAGTGAACATAAATGATGACTTTCCTTTTCTTCAGTGAAATATCAAACCATGTTCTTTGACTTAGGGTTGATAACTTGAAAATTTTTAATAACTTATCTATGAGTAGCCTAACCACCAAGACAAATCCATTTCAGTCATCAATGAAAATATATGATTGGGGCTGGAGAGATATCACAGCCATAGGGAGTTTGTCTTACACTCGGCTGACCTGGTACAAACCCGGGTTTCCCATTTGGTCCCCTAAGCCACACAGGAGTGATTTCTGAGCTCGGAGCCAGGAGTAACCCCTGAGCACTCTCGGGTGTGGCCTCCAAAGAAACAAACTATATATGACTGGTATAGTAGAAGAAAACAATTGTAATAGGCATCAATATTAAGAAACATGCATTATCATTTTAAAGGCTTCAAGTAGCATCATCTTGGAAATCTAGATAATGAATATTATCCCCAAATATAAATAAATTATTGCTATGTATAAAAGATAAGATAAATAATAATAACAAATATACTTCAACATATTGAAAATACCACAAAGTTAAAGAGTTTGATCACTCTTATAATGGAATAGAGTAAGAAACAAGTTGACAAAGGCTGTTGGGAGTTGGTTTACAAAGCTGAATTTAGGGGCTGGAGCAAAGGCACAGCAGTAGGGCATTTGCCTTGCATGCAGCTGACCCAGAATGGACCTGGGTTTGATCCCCCAGCATCCCATATGGTCCCTTGAGCCAGAAGCAATTTCTGAGTGCAGAGCCAGGAGTAATCCCTGAGCTTGACCGGGTGTGGTCCAAAAACAAATCAAAACCAAAAAAACCTGAGTTTGCTAAGTGGCGGAAAACAGACATCCAGTGATTGTTGGTATGATGCTGGAACTTGTAGGCATTGAAATGAAACCACTACTGGAACTTAAAAATGGGAGAGAATAAAGGAAAAAGTTTAACTACCAGTTATTAGGTATAATAGTCTACTTGGGAAGTGAGATGGGAAGGATGGGTCACTCTCAGTTTATTCTTCAGGAATAATAATTCCTCAGGAATTATTCTTGGTTCTATGTTTGGGGATCACATCTAGTATGGCTCAGGAATGACATGGAGTGTCTGAAATTGAACAGTGTTAGCCAAGTACAAGGCAAGTGCCTTACTCCTAATCCCTGTACTCTCTCTCCAATACTGGTGCAATATTTCTATGTATACCATGATGTCCAGCAAGTGAGATTCAAGTCACCTTATATTGTCAATTGGAACATTAAATTTTATAGCAAATAAATGGGAGCAGGCAGTTTGCAGGAGATAGAGTTAATATTTAATAGCAGCATTGTTAAAATATAGCAAAGAATTCTACTGCCCAATATTAAAACTAGGAAAATTTTGAAATATTGGGAAAAAGATCAAAGGAAGTCCCATGTAATCTCTAGTCCCAGAGATGGTTAACTTGAAATCACAGTCTATTATGTATTTGACCAACTACTGGTTTGTTCTATGGCTGCCTACTTGTTTAGCCATTGACTGTTGACACCCATTGATTGAGAAATAAAATATTCCCATGACAGGCACTTCATTACTCACACCAAAATAACTTGTACCAGCTAACACCTGTTTTCCTTTTGGGAATGGGTGCTTTCAATAAATAAATTTCCTGATGAAACATCTGTCATAATCCAATTTCTAATTTCAATATAGTTCTGACAAACTGCTTGGTAAAGAAAGAAAAGGTAACTGTTAAACAAGACCTTTTTCAAAGAATAAGGTACAACAGTCAATGGCTACTACATCTTTAAAAGGCATTATGAAACCTGTATTTTTCTTTGAGGGGGGATATAGCCTTGAGCCACATGTAGTAGTGCTGAAAGGCTAATCCATGCTCTGTGCTCAAGGATCACTCCTGATGGTGCTCTGGGGACCTGTGCGGAGGGTGGACCACACACTTTATGTAATACTTTATCTCCTACACCAGTGTTTTTCAACCTTTTTGTGCAAAGGCACACTTTTTTCAGGAAAAAAAAATTATGAGGCACACCACCATTAGAAAATGTTAAAAATATTTAACTCTGTGCCTATATATATATATATATATATATATATATATATATATATATATGATTTAAAGTTGGCAAGTGACTAAACTTGAGCCCCATATCCATAATCAATACTGATATGAATGTCAGATGGCATTAATAAAATGCACAAGGAAAAGCTTAAGTCTAAGAAGAAATACCACAGAAAAATGAAACTCAAGATTACGGGCATCCCATATGATCCCCTGATCCTGCCAAGCACGATTTCTGAGCTCAGAGCCAGGAGTAACCCCTGAGTGCTGCCCGATATGATCAAAAAAAAAAAAAAAAAGTGAGCTACAATTACTGACAATAGTGATTTATATCATTTTATGAAAAAAAATATTCAAACTAATTGAAGACATGAGAATGAAAAAAAAAAACCAAAACAGGATAGAAGAACACCTATCACACAGCTTTTTATTCAGGCTTAACACTGACAAAGGCACCAACTTGGGAAAGATTTCCCGCATCTAGTAAATTTTAACTCCAGTTTACCCAAATCTCAGAGTTATCTGACTTGATGGTGGCTCCCATGACATCTTTGTCTTCCACTATCTCCTCTCCCCCACAGTCATGAGAGCAGGAGATAACCTACCTACAGCAAATAAAGATATCAGAAAAATCAGATCCTACTGAGACAGTAAGAACTGTGAACAGAGACAAGTTCACATTAATCTGATCCTCCAATCTAATTAAACAGAAAATTCAATAGATGCAGACAACAGTTTAATCCTTCCTTCTCCCTCCAAACCTAGAAACTTGTGGTTTAACTATTAATTAAAAAAAATAAACAGTAAGTTGCATAAAGCCTAGTACAAAATCTTAATAACATTTGTGTCTCGGTTCTAGTTTTCCAATGCAAAAAAATGTGATCCAGAAAGGGAGCTTCCACGATTCGATTTCCCCATCTGCATTTTAGGGTGCACGAAGATCCCTTTCACGCGCTTCCAAACGAGAACAAACACATCCAGGTCAAAGCAAGGGCGTGGGAACATCACTTTAGAAAGGGTTGCACTTCAGCCAAGACTAACTCTGGGCTCCTGTCCACACTCGCCCTCGCCAACTCCCCTCACTTCCTTTTTCCCGTCCACGGAAGCAAACCGCCATTCATTCTTTCCAGGAGTCGGATTGAGTGCAACAGGCAGGTTCCTACCTTGGTCTGAGAACTCTTATCAAACTTGTCATTTTTGAAGCTAACCGTATTCTGGTGTTTCTGGGGCCTGGAACGCGCCACGTTTCCCTTCTGAGAACTCATCGCCGCCAACACCACAGACACTGACCAAAAAAAAGTGAGAGTCCCACGCGGGAAGCCAAAAAACCACCCTGACCCAGGTAAAACCAAAAAAGAAAAAAAGTCGCCTTGACCCGGAAGAAATTGAGCCAACCTTTCTGACCCCGCCCCCTGTGCCCACGTGACTCGGGGCAGCAGCCCGGGGACCCTTCACTAGCACGAAAGGTTCCTTCTCCCCCGGTAGCCCCGACTGGGCCCCTCCCCCTCCGCGCGGCCTCTCCTTTTCCCCGGAGCTGTGGGTGGGAGGGAGTCCAAGTCCAGCTAGCCTTCCTGACAACTCAAATTTCCTCATTGGCTCGCACGCGGCTGTCAATCTCAGCGAGAGGGGCGGAGAGGCTCGCTTCCTATTGGTTCTTCTTTTCCGCAGTCCCCGCCTCCTGCTGTCCGTGCTCAGCCTTTCGCGGCGCCGGCTCGGCTCGGCGCTCTCTGATTGGTGGAAATCGGCCGGACTGGGCGGTGTCTCTCGCTCTCGCTCGCTCTCTCCCTCTCCACAGCCTGTTCTCAGGGCTGGAGCCCGGGTCAAGCTCGGGGACTCGGGTCCAGCCCGGTGGCCGAACGTTGCATTTTTGTTTGGAAGCGAGCGTTTGGCTCTTCTCTCCAGGCGCCTCCATTCCCGAGCCCCGAGCCCCGAGCCCCGCAGGTGGCAGGCTGAAGAGAAGCCCAGCCAGCCAGGAGGCCAGGAGGGTGCTGGAGGAGAAGAAAAAGACCGGCCGAGGAGGGAGGGAAGGAAGGAAGCAAGCAGGGTCTCGGCGGGCGTCCGCGGGGCCTGAGAGGGAGGGAGGGAGGTGGCGGCGGCGGTGGCCGGAGACCCGAGGCCCGACGGACAGCCCGACAGCCCGCCTGAGCCGCTCTCGCGACTTGGCCCGGCGCCGTTAGTCAGCAGAACGCGAGCAGCCTGCGCTGGAGCCGGGCAGGGCCGGGCGCCGGGAGAGAGAGGCCGGCCGCAGCCGGGAGGGAGCTCAGCCCGCGCTCGGCGACCCGGGCGGCCGAGGGCTTCGTCCAGTCCATCCCGTCCTCGCTCGGGCCGGCCGCGGGACCACGCGGCGGCCGGGGAGTCCGAGCCCTTCGGCGCCTGATCCCGCCCGGGCCGCGGGGCCCCTCCGCTGCAGGTGCGTGGCGGGGAGGGCGCAGGGGACGGGGAGGGGGCGCGGGCGGGGGCCGGGCCGACGCGGCTGGGGGAGGGGAGCGACGGCTTTGTTGTTGGCGACCGCGCCGGGGGAAGGAGGGAAGCGAGGAAGGAGGGACGGAGGGAAGGAGGACCCGCCGCCGTCGCCGCCGCTCGCCGTCTTCTTCACGCCGCGATCTGCCTGGTAGGTCTGAAGAGCTGGAAGGGGCCGGGGAAGAGGAAGGCTCGCGCGATGCCCCAGGTCGGGGGCTGGAGGATGGGGGCTCTGGAGGGACGGAGGGATGCGCGGGGCCCCGAGCCCGGATTGGTGGTGCTTGCAAGCAAGCCGAGGGCTCGTTCGGGTCGCCCCCTTGGCTCGGCACCGCGCCGGATGGACCTCGAGTCAGGATCGGGGGCGCAGCCCACCCCACCCCACCCCATCACCTCCAGCCGGCTCCGCGCTGCCTGCCTGGCCTGCGAGTGTTTCCCGGAATGTCCTCGAGTGCCAGCCTCGATCTGAGATGGAATCTCCAAGGCGCGGGGTGGCGGGGTGTGTGTGTGTGTGTGCTTTCCACTCGCTGCTTGCTTCCTTCCACTCGGGCCGGGCTCGGCTTCTTTCTTGTCCGTTCTGGATGCTTAGACACGAGTCTCCCTCCACCTGTTTTCCAGCTGGGAGGGAAGGGAGGCTCAATCGACAATGGTTCTTTCTCCCATAGGAGAAAGGGATGGGAGAAGGATTGACACCTCTACCCTCCACCCCCACTGCACCCCCAAACACACATACACACCCCTTTCCGATTGGGATTTTTTTTTTTTTCTGACTAATCAAAGTTTCGTC
Source organism: Suncus etruscus (assembly GCF_024139225.1). Lineage (NCBI taxonomy): Eukaryota > Metazoa > Chordata > Mammalia > Eulipotyphla > Soricidae > Suncus > Suncus etruscus. Next base: position 82,613,109 of record NC_064850.1, read on the forward strand.
CAGTTGGATGATGCTGTGAGGAGCTAGGTAGGTATGGAGTTCGATCCCGGCTCCTCATGGGGGAAGAATACATGATATGGACTTGATCCCTGATGAGGAAGGAGTCTTGCTAGTCCCAGGGCACGGCGTTTGTTTTGTGTGTGTGTGTGTGTGTGTGTGTGTGTGTGTGTGTGTGTGTGTGTGTGTGTGTGTGTGTTTAGAAAGGTCTTTGGATTTGGTAAGCAAAAGAATACCTAACAACGTAGTACCAAAAAAAAAAAAAAAGGTGACCTTTACATCTTAGCTGCTATTTCTATTATATGATTTCTGAGTCACAATATGGTATATTGATCTTAAAGGCTCCAAAATCTTCGATGCCCTTGTGTCAGCCTTTGAAACGAATGAGTCTGACAGATGTAAACATCAGTTTACATTAGCTGAGAAACAGCAAGAAAATGCACCTTTTTTTTTCCATGAAGAAGCCTTTTTTTAATGTATATGACAAAAATTATTTGGGATCTAATGTCTAATAGACAGTAGTTTTGCTAATATTTAATTTGATGCGGCCCCACTCTTTGCATGTTGGTTTTATTGGCGGAGGGGAAGACTAGGACAAGAACAATGTTGAAAATAGTTCTATTTCACCTAGTGAAAGAAAATATGTCCCTATTGTTCATTTTGGAGATGTGGGATATGGATAGAAGAACCCTTACCTCCTATTTTGACTTCCCTTTTCCTCAACTCTAGTATTGGTATGGTTAAATGACAAGGATAGGATTAGAGTTTTAGCTGGCTAGGTAGTTTTGATTTTGTCATTTGTTGTGTATTACTGTTGGTAGGTGGCTTGTTTCCTTGAATATTGTTGCCTATTTTGAATGAAGTCGGTATGAAACATAACATCATCCGAAAAAGAATTGTCTATTTCCTGTTACAAACAAAATAACCATGAAGCATCATGGTAAAATAATGTTTTTTTGGTAGCTTAATGAACATTCAAGATTTAGGCAATTAGTGTCTGTTCCAAGTTCTGCTACTGAATTGGTCTAGAATTCTAGGCAAGCTAACCCACATCTGAGTCAGTTTCTCCATCTGTAATACAGGACTAATAAAATGTGCCACCTGCTCACTTTATTGAAAGGCCAGTGAGAATCAACAGTTATTCTGCTTATGTGACAAGGTCTTAATTATAAGTGATTTTAATGCAGTTCTCTTATTTTGTAATGGTATTATGAATTTTAGTGTCCTGGTGAAGAATTAGCTAAAGAAACAATAACAGATTGCCAGCAAGGGCTAGTACATACAGTGAGTAAGGCCTTGTATGAAGCCTACCCAGGTTCAGTTCCTGGATCCCATATGGTTTCCTGAGCACTACTGGATGTGACACCAAAAGTTAACACACACACCCCCAAAAAAGAGAGAGATTGCCATAATTTATGATTAGTTAAGCTCCAATTTCCTTCCATGTTAAGATTGGGGTTGTATTTCTACAATCAATAATGACAAATGAATGGAATGGCAGATTACTTTGTTTCCCTCTCTCATTTTTTATTTTTTTATTTAGCTTTGGTAGGGGGACACCCAGCAGTTCTTGGGGATATTAATAATCCTGAGACTATGTAGTTCCAGGAATCAACACAGGCCTTGGGCATGCAAAACATGTGTGTTTGGGCACGTAATTGTTTTCTTACAGGAAGCTTTCAATTCTGAGATATTCAAGGGTTTACTCTTAATTTCCAGAAATTGCTCTTACCTTAACTACCCTATAAAAACTTCTCATATGCATGATCATTATTTACCTCTCAAATACAGCTTTGTTAGGTTGAAAAGAAAAAAGTGATATTCTACCAGTTTTCTGATGAAACAAGGACAGTCCAAAGAAGATGATAGCTTGAATTGCTAAAACTACTCACACAGTTTGTGAGAAATGGAACTAGAATTGAACCAGTATCTTCTGGTATTTCTAGTCCTGTATCCCTTGCTTTTGAGTAGTAAGTATATTTTAAACACTATATAGGCCAGACAGATTTTGCCAGTGTGGTTGAAATAAATGATATAGTGTTTGTAGAACTTGGCAACATACAGCACATTGAGTATTTATGTATTTATGTGTCTGTTGAAGAAATGAAACTACAAAATAGTGTCGTTTGTACTTTGTTGCCTCTTAAATCCTATTTGTTCTGCACAGTTACCTATCACTAACCCAAACTAACATGCATCCTTCCTAGTCTTATCTGTACTTCATCTTTATATCTATGAGCATTTACGTAGTTTTGCTTCACTTGAAGATCCTTTAAGTGATATTTTTATCTATAGTTTGCTCTCTTCCAACTTGCCAATATTTATTTAGGTTTATACAGGGAGCTATAGATTTTTTTTTTTTACTGTTATATAGTATGTGCTTCATTATGTGGATGTTTTCAAGTATTTTGGTTGTTCTGTTATTTGCTTCTTTAAAAAGAGTTGTGAGGATAATCTTGTGTTTATTTACTTTGATAGATATATAGGATTTACTCTAGGGTCTAGCTTTTTTGTTTTAGGGCCTCATCCAGGGATACTACGGGTCACTCATTCCTGGAGATGCATGGATTGAACCTGGGTCAGCTTCGTGCAAGCTAGGCTTTAGCCCTTGTACTCATCTCTCTCCTCCAGGTGTAGGTTCCTCTATGGTTCTGTTAGTTAACTGAATGCAGGGACACTGGGGAAGAAAACGGATCAGGAAAATTAGTCTTAAAATTGATGTATTTATTATTCAGTAAGTGTCTGATTATGCATCCATTTTATATACCTAAGACCATTTAACAATTTTTAGGGTTACAAGAGGCTAGGAGTGGAAAATGTTTAGGAAGCCCTGTCCTAATATAGTGATTCTAAATCCTATATCCCACTGTTACCAGAAATCCTTTCTTCACTTCTCCCAATGCCCCAGAACTACAGTGTAATTCATGTTAGTAAACTTACAGCCATTATTAAAATAATGGTCATATAAAATAATAAAAAGCTTTAATAAAGTAATGCATCTTGTTATATGAGTGTTTGACTCAACCTCACTGATCTTACCAGGGCATTTACTACTTCATGTAACAGGCTCAATTTTAATAAGATTCACATGTGTAGATCAGATAGTACAGTAAGGTGCTTGCTTTGCACATGGCTGACTCAGGTTCAGTTCCTGGCACCACATCTGGTCTCCCTGAGCATGAGCCAAGAATAAGTCCTGAGCACAAGGCATGGCCCATAAAACGACTCCTTACCCCCAAGAAACAAACAATAATTCTCATAAGGCATATTTTAAACCTAAGAAACAGTGCTAGAAGAAATAGTCATACTTTGTACCAATGAGTAGTAACACAGCTGCTAATGCAGATTAAAACAGGTGTTGATTGGATGATTCAAGTATGTATGGTGCCAACTTTGCTGATACATCATTTTTGAAATAAAGATATTTGGAAGTTAAAATCCAATTTTTTTATCTTTACACAGTGGTTGTCATTTATTTTTATTATCCAAAATGTTTGTTGATTTATCATTATTACATTTATATGTGAGGTATAAATAATCATGTTCTAAACTTACAGTGTTGACCCATCCATCATCAGAGTGCTAATATCCTTCCACCACTGTCTAATCCCATTATCTCCCTTGTTTCCAGCTTTTGCTTTCTCAGTGTTAGCAGTATTTCTGGATTTTCATGAACCATTATCTAACCCCTAGCCTTGTTCTATTCTTCAGTTGAGTGAGATGATCTGGTATTTGTCTTTCTCCTTATTCAGTTAACTTGAGTATTATGCCTTTCAATTTTGTTGAAGTGGTAGTAGAAGTGGCAGGTGAAGTGGCAGGTTTTGTTATGTCTTGTATCTGAATAGTATTCCATGATGTATATACCATAATGTCATTATCCACTCATTTGTTGTTGGTCATTTGGCTTGTTTCCAGATCTTGGTTATAGTTAATAGTGCTTAATATAGGTATGATTATATCTTTACAAATGAATGTTTTTGTGTTCTTTGGATAGATGCCCAGAAGTGGAATCATTGGGTCATAATGAAAGTTCTATTTTTAATTATTTGAGATGTTTCTATACTGTTTTCATAGAGGCTGAACCAAATAGCAGTCCCACCAATTGTGACTATGAGGGTTCCTTTTCACTGCATTCAGCCAGCATTGGTTGTTTCTCAACTTCTTTTATTTTTATCTTTTATATTTCTTGTTTCTCAGCTTTTTGATAAAGGTCATTTTGTTCATGTGAAACTATTTATTTTACTATTGTTTTGATTTACATTTTCCTTTAATCTGTCACAGTGAGCATTTTTTATGTGTGTATTCATCATCTCTGTGCCTTCTCTGAAAAATTGTTTGCCTAGTCTACCCATTTTATGAAGGACTGTTTTATGCTGAACTTTGCAAGTGCTTTATATATCTTGTATATTAGCCAGATATATGATGTGCAGATATTTTCTCACATTCAGTGAAGTATGCTGATTTGAGGCATAGTTTTTTCATAGGAGAGAAACTTTCTGGTTTGATGAAGTCTCATTTGTGTATTTAGTTGATTTGGTGGCCACACTGGATGTTATTACTGCCATCTGGAACTAGAAATGAGGCCTCTGCATATGTTCCAGACTGTTGAACCACCTTCCCCAATTTATTTTCTCTTGTCTTTGCCAGTTGGAGCAAATCATGAAAGACTGCTGTGAGGTCAGTATCACTGAGAGTTTTGGTCTAATCTTGAGGTCTTTACACCATTTTGAATGGACTTTTGTGGATGATTCAAGATAAGCTTTTTTTTTTTGTTTTGTTTTGTTTTTTGAATGTGACTAACCATACCATTTGTTGGAGAGGCTCTTCTTGCTGTACTTCTAGCACTTTTGTTGTAAATTAGCTTCCTTGTATCTGAGGGTTAAATTTTGGACTCTCAATTTTGTTTGGCCTGAGTAGGTGCATTCTTTTTTTTTTTTTTTTTTTTTTTGAATCACAGTGAAATTCAGAGTTAAAAAGTTGTTCGTGATTGAGTTTCATACACTATTCATAACTATTCGGGTTACTCCTGGCTCGAAACTCAGAACTCGCTCCTGGCAGGCTTTGGGGACTGTAGGGGATGCCAGGATTCGAACCACGGTTTGTTCTGAATTGGCTGTGTGTAAGGCAAATGCCCTACCGCTCATACAATATTCTAATACTCATCCCTTCACCAGTATTCATTCCCCATCACTAATGTTCATATTTCCCTCCCGTTCTCCAGCCTCCAGTACAGACACTTCCTTTTGTTTGCTTGTTTGTAGGCACTAGTTTTTACTGTAATGAGAGGGTAGTAGATACAGTTTTAAAAGCCTTCATTTGTGTTAAAATGATTAAAATATATTTTGTTGTTTAATCTATTTGTAAAATATATGACCTTATTTTTCCTTGTCAATTTCTGTGAAGAAGAGTTTACAAGAATATTCAAAAGTATCAGGCATGGGACATTAGTGTGGCAACTGTTTACTACAGCCCTTCCATGCTGCACCCCCCTCCCCATGGTTTTTATAACAATTACAAAGATTGCCTTAGGGTACATATTTGGTATTAGATGGCTAGAGTACAAGGTTTGAGCAACTTCATTATTTTATTTGCAGGCCACATCTGGCAGTGCTCTGGGGTTACTCCTGAATTTGAACTCAGGCTCAGGGATATAGGTTGCCTGAGACTGAATCTCAGTCAGCTGTCTGCAAGGCACTCTACCTAAGCTGTACGATCTCTACCACACTGAACAACTTTATTAAATAAACATTTTCTCTCCAAAATACTTGTGTCATAATAATAATAGAGAATATCTTGCGTTTGCAAAATTTCTATTTTCCTATTTGTCTATATTTATTTATGTGTTTATCCTGGACCTTCCAGGCAGTGCTCAGAGGCCCCTCCCACAGTGCAGTGCCTTTCAGTGCTAGAGATTCAACCTGGCATCCTGTACTATCTTCTGGCCCCTCTCCAAATATTTTAAACTTGTTAAGATTTTCCACTCTGAGGAGTATGAAATACTCCTATCACATACTTTCATTTGCACCTCTACATTTAATCTTATGGTTGAAAACACTTTGATTTATGGGCCAGTCACTTGGTTTCAATGACTTGCCTCCCTCTTCTTTCCTAGACGCAACCCCCATCAGAGGACTTATAAATGCCTTTATATATTCTGGATAACTATATGATTCTGTTTACAAATATGTTCTTGTAGACTCTAGTTTGCTTTTTAGCTTTGATGTGTTTTCATGAGTAGAATTTTTTTTAATTCTAAATTTTAATGCCAATTTTATGATCCTTTTATTGTGCTTTTTCCTTCTCTATCCTGAGATTAGATTCTGTTGTGCTTCTTTGTAGCTTCTCACCTGTTTTTTTTTTCTTCACATTTTAAGTCTTAAATTCACTTGATACTATTTTAATGTGGTATTTGTGTATTTAAATATATTCAAAGATACTGAGATGATGTCTTTAAATTAATGTCTTTATATGGAGATGATGGGTTTTTATCTTAATGTTCTTCATATTGAATGATAGTATTTAGTTTGTATTATTGCTACAGAGTAGCCTAGAAGATAGTACACGGGTTAAGACTTTTCTTGCACATAGCTAACCCCATTTCAATTCCTGACACCACACACGGTTCCCTAAGCACTTCCAGGAGTAATCCCTGAAAAGAGCCAGGAGTAAACTCTGAGAACACTAGTTTGTAGTTCCTAAACCAACAACATAATATTTAATAATAATAAATATTTCTTTGTAGCAAAATTAGAACTTTGCAACTCTCCCATTGAAGTCCTCTTAAAAAATTTAACTGGGTTTTGAAATCCACATTTTTTGGTGTTGTCAGAGAATGGTATATTAATTCTGTTAAGATATCAACAAACTTATAAAGGACACTTTACAGCAGGGGTCTCAAACTCAATTTACCTGGGGGCCGCAGGAGGCAAAGTCAGGGTAAGGCAGGGCCGCATAAGGGATTTCACAAAAAAAAAAGGTAAGTGAATAATCGCGAATACGGTGATATTTGAAGGCAGGCCGCGGGCCACAAAATGTTGTACAGAGGGCTGCAAACGGCCCGCGGGCCGCGAGTTTGAGACCCCTGCTTTACAGGATTGTAGTTTAGTTTGTCCTAGATGATTTAATTGCTATTCAAAGGAAGGCTTGTTTTATTTTGAATTTTGCTCTGAGGAAACAAACCTTATACCATCATAGCTAATCATGGTAGGTGTTTTATGAAAGGCAAAAACAAGTAGTAGAATAAAGCTTAATAAACATGAATTCCCAGTCATTTAGTAAGAAGTTAGAAAGTAGAAAGTAAGATGCAGTGCCACAGAGATAGCACAGTTGCAGGGCGTTTGCCTTTCATGCAGCCAATCCAGCACTGAATGTGGTTCAGCATCCCATATGATCTCACATGTCTGCCAGGAGTGATTTTTGAGGGCAGAGCCAGGAGTAAACCCCCTGAGCACCACCAAGTGTGACCCAACCTCCCCCCCAAAAGTAAGATGTTAGTAAGAAGAAACATTTATTATTTTTAGTGTTTGAGATTTTATCTTTTTTCATTTTTAGGGGCATCATTTCTGAATACTTCTTGTTTTGGGGTCACACCCAGCAAAGCTTAGGGGTTACCCCTGGCTCTTTGCCCTGGCAGACTTGGGGGGACCATATAAAATGCTTGAGATCAAACCTTGGTAGTCTGCACACAAGACAAGCTGCCTACTTGCTCCAGCCCCAGTGCTTTTATTTGTGCCTTTGTCCTTCATCTTTACCTTTGAGAAAGTAGATATATGACTTTGTTCTCTTCTATGAGATAAAACATAGCAAAGATTCCAAATTTTTCTTTAGAGCCTAATACACAAACACAGCCAAGAATCATAGACAATATGGACAGTAAGGATATAAAATGATTTATGGGGCCTGCGTGATAGATAAGTACATTAAGTAGGGGATTTTTCCTTCATGCAACCAATCCCCGTCTTTCCATATGGTGATCCAAGTACCTCCAGAGTGCAGAGCAGGCAGGGAGTATGCCCTGAATGACCAAGTGTGAGTCTCCCAATTTTTTTTTCATATAATTGTACTGCAGCATTCAAGGAAAAGATGAGTAAGGGGCTAAGTGATCAAAGGTAGTGTTTTGATTTATTATTACACAAATGGTTATGGTAGGTCTATAGCCTACCCTAAAGGAATAAGTGAAGAGAAAGGAGAACCAAAGAAATGTTCAGTGACAGAATCTTGGGAGAGTAGACCGAATATAGTCTTAAACCTGTATTCTTAGCTCTCCCACTTAATAAGTTGTGTGAACTTAGAAGAGTTAATTGACTTAACAACTTGAAGCCTAGTTTTCCTCATGTGCAAAAGGATGATAACCTGAGAAAAGTATTATTAAGGTAAAAGCAGATAACAAGATAACAAGTGAAAAGATAATACCTACCTCTTCCCCCACATTTACATATTCCTCACACTTAATTCCCATGTAACACACTATATTTAATTTTCATAATATTTATCATGGTATACTAATCTGTATCATTAGTTGATATTTTTGTGGGAAGAGGAAGTTTGGGTCTCACTTTTGGCATTTTGGTAGACCATATACAGTGCCAGAGATTGAACTTGGAGTCAGCCATGTGCAAAACAAGCATCTTAGCCCCTTTCCTATTTTCCCAGCCCCTATTAATTTATCCCACCTATTCTTAGAGACAAATGAGTCAAACTTGTCAATGTTGTGGGACTTGTACTACCTTATTTATTTGATTTTGGGTCCATTCACAGTATTTCTGAGATGCCACTAATCCTGAAACCAGGCTTGGAGGATGCTCCTGGCATTGCGCAGGGGACTTTGTGATGCTGAGCATCAAACCCAAATCAAAATCAGATCTTCAGCATGCAAAGCATGCATTCTCACCTTCTGAGCCATGTCTCTGGCCCAAGGTATACTACTTTTAAACTTTTTTTTTATATTTTATTTAAAAACCTTAATTACATACATGATTGTGTTTGGGTTTCAGTTGTGTAAAGAACACCACCCATCACCAGTGCAACATTCCCATCACCATTGTCCCAAGTCTCCCTCCTCCCCACCCGACCCCCGCCTGTACTCTAGACAGGCTTTCCATTTCCCTCATACATTCTCATTATTAGGACAGTTCAAAATGTAGTTATTTCTCTAACTAAACTCATCCCTGTTTGTGGTGAGCTTCCTGAGGTGAGCTGGAACTTCCAGTTCTTTTCTCTTTTGTGTCTGAAAATTATTGCAAGAATGTCTTTCATTTTTCTTAAAACCCATAGATGAGTGAGACCATTCTGTGTTTCTCTCTCTCTCTCTCTCTCTCTCTCTCTCTCTCTCTCTCTCTCTCTGACTTATTTCACTCAGCATAATAGATTCCGTGTACATCCATATATAGGAAAATTTCATGACTTCATCTCTCCTGACAGCTGCATAATATTCCATTGTGTATATGTACCACAGTTTCTTTAGCCATTCCTCTGTTGAAGGGCATTTTGGTTGTTTCCAGAGTCTTGCTATGGTAAATAGTGCTGCAATGAATATAGGTGTAAGGAAGGGGTTTTCATATTGTATTTTTGTGTTCCTAGGGTATATTCCTATGAGTGGTATAGCTGGATCGTATGGGAGCTCAATTTCCAGTTTTTGGAGGAATCTCCATATCGCTTTCCAGAAAGGTTGAACTAGATGGCATTCCCACCAGCAGTAGATAAGAGTTCCTTTCTCTCCACATCCCCGCCAACACTGTTTATTCTCATTCTTTGTGATGTGTGCCAATCTCTGGGGTGTGAGGTGGTATCTCATCGTTGTTTTGATTTGCATCTCCCTGATGATTAGTGATGTGGAGCATTTTTTCATGTGTCTTTTGGCCATTTGTATTTCTTCTTTGTCAAAGTGTCTGTCCATTTCTTTTCCCCATTTTTTGATGGGATTAGCTGTTTTTTTCTTATAAATTTCTGTCAGTGCCTTGTATATTTTGGAGATTAGCCCCTTATCTGATGGGTATTGGGTGAATAGTTTCTCCCACTCAGTGGGTGGCTCTTGTATTCTGGGTGCTATTTCCTTTGAGGTGCAGAAGCTTCTCAGTTTAATATATTCCCATCTGTTAATCTCTGCTTTCACTTGCTTGGAGAGTGCAGTTTCCTCCTTGAAGATGCCTGTAGTCTCAATGTCCTGGAGTGTTTTGCCTATGTGTTTTACTTTTAAACTTTTAACATTCTTTTAAGTGTTGTCTCAGGAGAGTTTGACAGAATGTCAAGTAGAATGTGAATTGTATCTGATTAAATTTAGTTATATGTTTCTATATACTTCTTTCCCCTGCAACCAATTTTGCTACAGTTGACTCTTTAAATTACAAAAATAAAAATAGGCCATATGTTACAGTGTTAGAATATGGACTTTGATATACAAATTATTTTTCAGTTTTTTTTTTTTTACATCAGTTTCTTGGTGTCTCTGGAGGAGGTATAGAACTGGAACTGACCATATAATTAGCCTTTCTTCTTAAAAATGCTTCCTTCTAGAGTCCAGAGCTATTGTACAGTGGTAGAGTGTTTGCCTCACATGTGACTGAGTTTAATCCCTGAGCACAGAACAGGAGTTAAGTCCTGAATATTGCCAAGTGTTGTCCAAAAACTAAAATAAAAACAATAACAGTATCTTTCTGGGTCTGGAGAGATTAATAGAGCCCACAGGAGACTTTTTGTTTGTTTGTTTGTTTTTGTTTTGGGGCCACACCCGGTGACGCTCAGGGGTTACTCCTGGCTCAGAAGTCGCTCCTGGCTTGGGAGACCGTATGGGACACCGGGGGATCGAACCGCAGTCCGTCCTGGCTAGCGCTGGCAAGGCAGATACCTTACCTTTAGCGCCACCAAGCCGCCCCTGACAGGGCACTCTTCTTGCATGTAGTCAACCTGGAATTTATCCTGGCACCCCATTTGGTCCTCTTCACCCCTCCAGGAATGATTCCTGAGTTCAGAGCTAGAAGTAAGCCCTGAGTAGCACAGACTATGGTCCCAAAACAAAAATCTAAAATGCATCTTTTTGGGCTAAAGAGACAGTATTATGTTAAGGTGCTTGCATTGTATGGGCTAACCCATGTTTGAGTCCAGCACTGTTTATGGTCCCTTGAGCACTGCTGGTTGTGCCCACAAAACAAACAAAAAACAATACTTCTAAAGAAGTATGGTTGGAAGCATATAGTCTTGGCTTGGGCTGGGCAGAATTCAATCCGTTACTAAAACTCCTGAGTCTCATAGGCGTTATTCCTGGGTGCAGAGGCCAGGAGTAAGTAAGTACAAAGCACTGCCATTTGTGGGTGCCAAACAACAACAAAAAAAGACACTAGGGAAGGGAGTGGGTAGTAATGAACAGGGTCCTTAGACACAGTGGCCATATAGAGGTGTGGTAGACATACATATCTGAATCATAGAATCAAAAGAGCTGAAAGCTTGAGATCTAAACTACAACCAAACTTTAAAATAGCTTGTCAAGGAGGTAGGTTTTAGGAGGGAAACTGGGGACATTGGTGGAACAAAGTTGACTCTAGCAGTGCTGAAACATTGTATGTCTAAAACTCAGCCATGAATAACTTTGTAACCATTATGCTTTAATAAAAACAAATTTTAAGTAATGTCTTGGGGGTATTTAAGGTTTATTTTTAGAGTATAATACATTAAAAGTATGAAATTAAATATATAGCTAATTGTGGGTCAGAATGAAGAATAGGATGAATTGAAATAATCTTAACATTCATTTCAATCTAAATAAACCTTAAATAGGTGCCCCCAAAACTCATTTAAAGCAGTATTAGTTTATCAATCCTAATAAATTTGTTTGACTTACGAATTAAGGTTCTAATCCTTAATTAAAATTATTTGAAATTCTTTAGTAAAATTTGCCATCTGCAAATTATTTACTTTTTTTTTTAATTTCTTGATTTTTTTTTTTTTTATTTCTTGGTCCTTGGGACCAGAGCTGTGGTGCAAGCGGTAAGGCATCTGCCTTGTGCATGCTAGCCTAGGACAGACCGCAGTTCGATCGCCAGGAGCAATTTCTGAGCATGTAGCCAGGAGTAGCCCCTGAGTTTCATCAGGTGTGGCATAAAGAACAATATGTGTGTGTGTGTGTGTGTGTGTATATATATATATATATATATATATATATAATATTTCTTGGTCCACTGATAAAAACTTATTAACAAAGGATTGAAAAGACTTAAAAATTTAAACATTCAGGACATCCTAATGCAATTCCTTTAGAGTAGTTGCCAGAGTATAGGGTTGTGCTTGCTTTGAGCATGGCTGACGTGGATTCATTCTTCAGCTTCAGATCTGGTCCCTTAGCACCACCGAGTATGACCCCTGAAGACATTCAGGTGTTGCCCAAAAACCAAAACCAAAAAGGAAAAAATTCCCTTGGGTAATGGCTATCGTTCTTAGAATCACAATACATGACCAATAATTGCTGTGCAGGTATATAAACAAACTACACTGAAGAAAGATGGATCAAGAGAGGGGAGTTTTTCTAGTGAAAGATGGCTAAAACTTAAATAGCAGTTTTTTAAAACAGTAGACTAGAAGCATGAGCTTAAATTAAAGTGACTTCTTTACCAGGTGGTCCCCTGAGGCATAAAGTCAAGAGTAATATCTGAGTACTGCTGGGTGAAAGTGGGAGGAGGAAGGGAAAGAATTGAGGGAAGAGGGAAAGATTTGTTTAATTTATTTATAAGGGAAGTATTGCGGAGATTGTACCAACAGAAAAGGAATAGTACACACAATAGCAAACAAATTAAAGAAAGTCTTCTTTGAGAAGGATGAATAATTGGGTGAAGGAATGCTTGGGTCACTAGATCACTCTTGGCCCCACAGTATGGGAAAGAAAATGAATGGAGTCAACAACACTGAAATCATCGGACCCAAACTTTAACAATCGAACTTGTAAAGATACCTGACAAGGTGGTGGAGAGGGATGAGGGTAGTGTTCATATATCTATATCTCTATACATAAAACTTTGTAAATAGGGCCTGGAGAGATAGCAGTTTTTGCCTTGCAAGCAGCCGATCCAGGACCAAAGGTAATTGGTTCGAATCCCGGTGTCCCATATGGTCCCCCGTGCCTGTCAGGAGCTATTTCTGAGCAGACAGCCAGGAATAACCCCTGAGCACCACCGGGTGTGGCCCAAAAACCAAAAACAAAAAAAAAAAAAAAACTTTGTAAATAATGGTGCAGTTAATGTTTCCAGAAACTGCATAGGTCACAGGTTATAAGTACAGCGAAGGCACAGAATAGTGTGTAGACACACCTGAATCCAAATAACTATATGAAGCTGTGATTTCACCACAATTCTAAAAAATTTAACTTATTTAAAGAGCATGCATCATATAGTTGATCGTAATGCTGTTATTTCTGGATAAGTGAGACCAAAATTACTTTTATAAAGAATAGAATGGGAAAAATGAAGGAAAAGAAGAGAGACTAAAAAAGTACAGCAACCAACAAGTTTGTGAAAATTATTTTATCTCCAGTGCACTCATTAAGTCATTGTCAGAAGGTCTAGTAATCACATTTTTGTCTAGTTCCAAAGCCCAATAATTCTAAAAGTTTTGATGGGGCATTAAAAGAATTTTTAAGAATTACAAAGGAGACTTGCTTAACAGTACACTCTTCAAAGAAATAAAAAAAACTTAATGTCTGTTAAAATTTAAAAATTTTATGTTTCATTTTCAAATAAAGATACTTAAAAACATAGGAGTATAATCTCCAAATAGAAGATAAATCTAACTTTATTAAACCTACTGTTATTGTCCTTAGTTTTCTTATTTTGCCAAAGAATGCTGAAAACTTTGTCATAGACTGATGCCAGTTCTTAAAACAACCTTGGAGTTTATATACAAAATGTAATACATTATTACCACTGTGTGTCATTTTATTATGACCATTCTTTTTTTGGGGGGGGGGCACACCGGCGGTGCTCATGGGTTAACTCCTGGCTGTCTGCTCAGAAACAGCTCCTGGCAGGCACGGGGGACCATATGGGACACCGGGATTTGAACCAACCACCTTTGGTCCTGGATTGGCTGCTTGCAAGGCAAACGCCACTGTGCTATCTTTCCGGGCCCCATTTTATTATGACCATTCTATTGAGTATTTTTAAAACTCATTTATTTCATTTTAGAAACTTATATTTTGTTTTATTACCAATTATTTTATTTCTAAGGTTTCTTGGGAATAAATTTCTAAGAAATTAATAGAGAGATAAAATCTGAGAAATACCCAGCACTAAACCACCAGCTATTTTCCAGCTTTTCTTGCCTTTTTTTTTTTTTTTTTTTTTTGCTGGGGGAGGATAGTGCCATAAGTAGGACCCAGAGCCTCATATATGCACGTCAAGTGTTCTACCACAAAACTACATCTTTGGCTCCCAATTTTTTCTGTTTGTTCATTTATTCACTATTGATGGCTTATCTTTATTATGAGTTATTTTTAATTGCCATTAGCCTTTATATGTCCTAAATAATCATAAAACAGTATCTTTAGCAGGCATGTAGAATCTGTGTTGGGCTTCATGATCTCTAAAGCTAAGAGTCTGCTTTTGCTTATGATGACAGTATAAAGCAATGCGAGTAAGATAAAAGAAATGAAAATCTATGTTCAGGGACTTAGCCAACCATTATTAATAAAATTTGCTCTAAGTCCTGTCTGATATGGAAATGACTAGCAAGATATTCCTTCATTATTCTCCGAATTTCATGCTAACATTGGAGAAGAACAACAACAACTTTAGAGAAGTTGGAGAAGAACTTTGGTTCTTGATGCCATCTAAGCATTCCAGTAGTCAGTTTTGTTTTTGTTTTTTGTTTTGATTTTTGTTAGTTTGAGTGAAATAGATTCTACCAACTAAGATCTTCAGCAATGTAGTGGGCTATCCCAGTGGCAAAAGGAAGCAACTATAGAGACTAGATATCTTATTCTGTGGTAGCGTTTGGTTATTATTAAATACTATATTGATTTGGAACAATAAGTACATCTGGGGGCTACAAGCACAAATCATTGAATAGTATAAAAATTCTCTTTAATTCAAACATTTCATACCTAGAAACCCTGTCATCAAGGAGAATGTTCTGGTGTATTTCCCAGTAAGAAAATTGTTTTCCTAAAGAAACTGTGGTACATATTCACAATGGAATATTATGCAGCCGTCAAGAGAGATGAAGTCATGAAATTTTCCTATACATGGACGTAAATGGACTCTACTGTGCTGAGTAAATAAGTCCGAGGGAGAGAGATAGATGCAGAATAGTCTCACTCATCTATGGGTTTTAAGAAAAATAGACATTTTTGCAATAATTCTCAGAGACAAAAGAGATGAGAGCTGGAAGGTCCGGCTCAAGACATGAAGCTTATCACAAAGAGTGGTGAGTGCAGTTAGAGAAATAACTGCACTGAGAACTACCATAACAGTGAATGAGGGAAATAGAAAGCCTGTCTAGACTACTGGCGGGGGTGTGGTGGGGAAGAGACAAATTTGGGACATTGGTGATGGGAATGTTGCACTGGTGATGGGAGGGTGTTCTTTACATAAGTGAAACCCAACCACAATCATATTTGTGATCAAGGTGTTTAAATAAAGATATTAATAAAATAGTTTAAAAAAAAAAGAAATTTGTTTTCTTCAAATAATTTATAACTTCCCAAAGTGATAAATTGTGATTCATTTTCCCTTTTATAACAAAATAATCCTTTTCAAAAAGACTTTCCTGTCTTGTCAAAGGACATTTGCAGTTGGACTTAATATATTATAATAATGTATTGACTTTACAATCAAGAAATAGGTTTGCTTGTTGTAGTTAAGGGGACATTATCAGGTAAAGCATATCTGTTAGCTATTTGTAAATCAGACATGTAATTATCCCTAACTTAATAGACTTACTTTTTCTTTTTTTTTTTTTTTTTTTTTTTTTTTTTTTTTTTTTGTGGTTTTTGGGTCACTCCCGGCAGTGCTCAGGGGTTACTCCTGGCTCCATGCTCAGAAATTGCTCCTGGCAGGCACGGGGGACCATATGGGACGCTGGGATTCGAACCAATGACCTCTTGCATGAAAGGCAAACGCCTTACCTCCATGCTATCTCTCCAGCCCCAGACTTACTTTTTCACCTCAGTAATGCTTAGGAGCTTATTTCTGTCATGATACTTGGATTCATTACTGGTAACTCTGTATAGTACCAGGGATCAAATGGGCATCAGATCACTGACCTAAGCTTAAACTTATGACCCTACTTGATACTCTTGTTTTTCACTATGCCCAGCTTTCTTTTCATTTTGGAAATGTCATACTTAGAGCTTACTTTTATGTTCTTTGTATTTTAATAGAATATACAATGAGATTGATTTCTCCTTCTGTAGGAATAAAGAGGGGAAGAAAACTTACCTATTTGTGTGTAGATAAAGCAAACATTGGATATGATGTTCAAAATACAAATGTCCTGGGGCCGGAGAGATAGCACAGAGGTAAGGTGTTTGCCTTAGACACAGAAGGATGGTGGTTCAAATCCTGGCATCCCATATGGTCCCCGAGCCTGCCAGGAGTGATTTCTGAGCATAGAGCCAGGAGTAACCCTTGAGTGCTGCCGGGAGTGACCTAAAAACCAAAAAAAAAAAATGTCTTACTGAAGAGAGGAAAGATTCTTGATAAACTTCTCTTGAACCAGAGAGAGAGCTCAATAGCTCAGTGAGCTGAGTGTCATCTGCCCAAGTTCAATCCCCAGTGTCAAACCCTTTGCATCACATGGTGTGCCCCCACAAAAACAAAAATAAGACACTATTCTTGCTGGATAAACTTTTGATTCGTCATTCTTATGTTAGAATTGAGGCAGTTAAGTGGGCAGGAAAGGCCATTTTAAATAATTATTACTAGTACCTGAACTTGCTAAGTCCCAGACTAGTGCTGTTTCTACAGTTTCTTAATTTTATAAAACACACACACACACACACACACACACATTTTTGTGAAGCACAACTCTTTATAAGGCAAAAATTATGTATAATGCTACAATTCATTACATGAGTCTCATATTTCTTTTTTTTTTTAATTTCTTCATTTGTATATTTAAAAGAAACAACTGTTAACAAATCACTAGAACTAATATAAATAAACAGAAAAATAATAGTACTATGGAAACACTCTTAAAAGAATACCAGGCTGCTTAGTTGATTTGTCCTAATACCACTTCAATGGTACTGTCCTCTCTGAGCAAACATAGCAAACAAGTAACAATCTTTAACAAACTGCATTTCTGTTCTTTCCAGAATATGTAAAAGTCTACCAATTAAACAACTAATATACCTTCTTTTCAATGTTTCTTACAGATACAATTTCAATCTTTCTATTCAGTAGTTGTGTTACTTCAGAGATTTTTCATTCATAAATGAAACAGCTATCCAGCCAAAGGGAACTGATAGTCAAGGCTCATAGTGCAAAAAGAAGAGTTAAGGAATGCTGCATAAAATCCTAAACATGTACAATTCTTTTTTTTTTTTTTTAATTTTCTTTTTTTTTTTTTTTGCATATTTTTTTTTTATTTAAACACCTTGATTACATACATGATTGTGTTTGGGTTTCAGTCATAAAAGGAACTCCACCCATCACCAGTGCAACATTCCCATCATTTCCTATACATGGATGTACATGGAATCTATTATGCTGAGTGAAATAAGTCAGAGAGAGAGAGAAAAACGCAGAATGGTCTCACTCATCTATGGGTTTTAAGAAAAATGAAAGACACCCTTGTAATAATAATTTTCAGACACAAAAGAGAAAAGAGTTGGAAGTTCCAGCTCACCTCAGGAAGCTCACCACAAAGAGTGATGAGTTTAGTTAGAGAAATAACTACATTTTGAACTGTCCTAATATTGAGAATGTACGAGGGAAATGTAGAGCCTGTTTAGGGTACAGGCAGGGGTTGGGTGGGGAGGAGGGAGATTTGGGACTTGGGTGATGGGAGTCTCATATTTCAAGTAGCATATAAGATAATATACCAAATAATGATTTGGAAGGATGACTGAACTACATTTTTGGTTGGTTGGTTGGTTGGTTTTTTGGGCCACACCTAGTGACACTCAGGGCTACTCCTGGCTAATCGCTCAGAAATTGCTCCTGGCTTGGGGGACCGCGTGGCAAATGCCCTACTGCTGCGCCACCACTCCAGCCCTGAACTACATCTTTAAAGTTTGCTTTCTTCCTCATACCAGACAAATATTTATTTACACTGGAGACACCCTGTATGTATAGCTTACTAGTAAAACTAGCTATTAGATGTTTTTATAATTAGGTATTGAGAATTTGCCTCAATTCAGTTTTGCAAGTCCCCTTTCATTCATATCTTTTTTTTTTTCACTTGTACTAACTATATAGTATCAGAAATGTTACTGTCTGTCAGATTATACGGAAAAAAATTTTGTTTATTTTTTTGGGGGGCCACACCCGGTGGCACTCAGGAATTACTCCTGGCTCTTTGCTCTGAAATCACTCCTGGCTCAGGGGACCATATGGGATTGCCAGGGATTAAAACTGAGTTTCTCCTGGGTAGGCTGCATGCAAGGCAAGCAGGATACCGCTGTGCTATTGCTCTGGCCCCTAAAAAAATAATTTTTTTAACCTAAATACTTTCAGGACCTATTCTAGAAGTTATCTCTAAACAAAAGCATAGATTTACCTTTTTTGGGGGGAAGTTGGTTTTTGGTTTGTGGGCCACACTGTGTGATAATCAGAGGATACTTCTGGCTATGCACTCAGAAATAGCTCCTGGCTTGGGGGACCATACAGGACGCCAGGGGATCAAACCTTGGTCCATTCTAGGTTAGCGACGCCCTACAGCTTGTACCACCGCTCCTGCCCCAAGATTTACCTCATTTTTAAATTTTGGAGTCACTCAAAAGTGTCTTAGGGCTACTCCTCTCTAGGGTCTTAGGAAACTATGCTTTGCCTATAATTGAACCCTGGCCTCCTATATCAAAAGCATGCGCTTGGCCCCTTGATATTTCTTTGGCCCCAGATAATCTTAATTACTGCTGCCTAGTAAAGTTTAGATTTGAACAAGCTAATAACAGATTAACTTACTTTGCATGGAAATAGTTAAATAATACTTTGTTCAGAACTCTGCACATATCAGTTGCCCATTGTTGAGAGAGCAGTATATAACATTGTATTATCCTGATTGATTATCATTTGGGAATAGGGTGTGTTTAATAAGAAATAAATCATTAATACTTAGAACTTGAACATGGAGGCATTGTAGAAATGGAAGGGGTTGGTACATTCTTTAAAATGCAGATTTTGCAGAAATAGTAATACAATAATTCTGTACCTCTATCTTGACTTATAACCACAACCCCCTTATCCTCTCCTATATTCAAAGTTAAAATAAGATTAAAACAAGAACATAGTCATTTGATAAAGGACTTAGTTGATTATGGTTGAGGGAATTGAAATTCTCCTCACTTGTATTCAACAAAAGAACTGTAAGAATAGTGGCTGAAGGGATAATAAAATAGGTAGGGCTCTTGCCTTACAGGAATCCTACATGTTTTTTATTCCTAGCACCTGAGAGATAGTAGCAAGCCTGGAGCATTGCCAGGTATTGCCCTCCAAACCAAAGAATTTTAAAAAAAGATCTTGAGTAGAATGAAAAAAATTATCCCAAGGGAGAAAGTGTGTGTGCACATGCCCATTTTGTTAGGAAATAATTTCTTAGGATGTGAGTACTGACTGGTCTCACAAGTTAGTCCTTGAGGTCCTCTAACTTAGTAACTTTCAGATCAAATAATTACCCCCTGATGGCAACCACTGAAACTCATAAATATGATTATTAAGGAGATAGAATATAACTTTCTAGCAGTTTATAATCATGCATAGATGATTCTACTCACCAGCAGTAAGAAGTAGTCAGAAAGCAACATACATATCTGCTGTTTCTTCAAATTCTCTTTCGAACTTCTCAGGTCAGATATTGTATATAAGATCCTGAATCCCTTTTCCCTTTAACCTTTATTAATAAATATTAACTTGATGGTCCATCATTTATTTTAGTCTAATGGTGAATCTATCCTTTGGATTAGTACAAGATCTGCAAAGCTGCCTGTACTAAAGGAGTTTATCATGTCCATGCATCCTAATAATTTCATCTTTTTTTTGTTTTGTTTTGTTTTTTTGGGCCACACCCATTTGATGCTCGGGGATTACTCCTGGCTATGCGTTCAGAAATCGCCCCTGGCTTGGGGGGACCATATGGGATGCCAGGGGATCGAACCGAGGTCCTTCCTTAGCTATCGCTTGCAAGGCAGACACCTTACCTCTAGCGCCACCTCACCGGCCCCGCGTCCTAATAATTTCAATAGGAAACTATTAGGGAGATGAAACAGAAAGGAGGTTTGAACTTTTACCCAACTACCTGCATTATTTCCTGATTAGAAATCTCAGCATTAGATCCAAAAGAGAGTAAAGAGGTAATTCTCTTACATGCAGCTGACTCTGACACGATCCCTGGGTTGATTCCTGGAACCATAAATGTTTTCTTGAACTCTGCCAAGAGTGGTAGCTTAGCACAGCTAGGAGTAAGCCCAGAGGTAAGTTCTCAAAACCGAAAGGAAAAAAAAAAAGACATTACAACATTTCATGTGGCCTTCCTTTCTTGAAGAGAGTATAACCCTGAAATGCAAGCAGAATTACTGTTTTTTTACAAGTGACCATATATATACTATGGCTCCAGCTTATCTATAGTTAAAAACCATCTAGGATCTCCATTGGCTCTCAAACTGGTTACTCATCTTTCTTCTAACCAGTGTGCATGAGTTTATCCAAGTGATTTTTGTTCATTTTCTTTTTCTCATTATTGAGTAGTAGCTTACATTTAGTGTAGATACTGAAAAAAAGATTGCCTTTCTAAGTATGGAGTTGAGGGTGATTTGGAATGAAAATTAAATCATTTAACTAGAACCTCAAAACTTGAAGGAAAAAATTCAGACAGAAAGCAACAGGTCCAAGTCCAGAAATATCAGTCCTAGAGCAAAAGGATTGAGTAAGAAGGTGAAGATGGAGCCAGAAAGTATCACGGCCAGGGCTCTTGCCTTGCATCTATTGACCTGAGTTTGGTCCCAGCACCCCATATTATTTCCTGAGTACTGTTCGGAGTGACTCCAAAACAAACAAAAACCAGAAGTAGGGGAGGGATAGCTCAAGTGATTAAGCCACTTAGCCACTTGCATACTAGTACAAACAAAACCCTGAGTTCAATTCTAGGCATATTAGTACAAACAAAACCCTGAGTTCAATTCCAGGCACCGTGGATTCCCCAGTATTGATGTGGCCCCTACAGGTAGATAGGCTTAGAGGCAGCATATGTTAAGTCCTGGGTTTGATCCCCAGCAACACCACTGTCTCCAAAAAGATGGGAAAAGCAAAGTATAGAATCCTGAAATAAAGCAGAAATTGTCCACTGGTACCTTCATATTCCCTGTTGGGGAAAATTTATTTATGATCTCTAAGTTATCTCAGATTCTAAGTTGATTATATTCTTGGTAAAGACTCCTAACTACATCATACTATTACTTAGAAGGTAGTTAATTAATTTAACTGGTCCTTTTAAAAATCTTACCCAGTGAAAAGATGCTCAGTCAAAAAAGATAATGGGATGCCTAAGCATTGTTTGGTGTGACTCAAAATGAACAAACAAAATGTATAAAAATTAGGGGGCTGGAGAGGTAGCACAGCAGTAGGGTATTTGCCTTGCACATGGACAATCCAGAATGGGCAAGTTTCGATTCCTGGCACCCCACATGGTCCCTAGAGCCTGCCAGGAACGATTTCTGAGCACAGAGCCAGGAGTTACCCCTGAGTGCCGACATGTATAGACCAAAAAACAAACAAACAAAATTAATCCAAAAAATTCCCATGGTAGGGTAGTATCATTTTGTAGATGTTAGCAGCAAACATGCCACTTTTGAGAGTTGAGTGTTCCATTTCAGGGTTATTTTATAAAATGTAAATTTGATAATATTGAAGCATATATCCAAAGACCTAGAATCTTTACACATTTAAAAGACCTAAAAATAAATCATTGTCTTCCACAGTACCAGTAAAAATTGCCCTTCTTAATAAATGACTTAAGATTTTTCAAAAGGCAACAAAGAAGTGAATGTAAGATACCATGTCTGGAAGGTCTGATATTTCTTTCTCCACTTTCACAGGAGAGCAAAACATTTAATTCCCACACACTAATCTAACTCAGCTTAAAAGCATGGCTTGGGGCCAAAATTACCTGAAGTAAATGAATCCTGGCATTGTGATCTTGGGGAATTTAAAATTTTGTTTTTGTTTGTTTGTTTGTTTGTTTGTTTTTGGGCCACACCAGCAGTACTCAGGGGTCACTCCTGGCTATCTGCTCAGAAATAGCTCCTGGCAGGCACGGGGGACCATATGGGCTGCCAGGATTCAAACCAACCAATTAGGTCCTGGATCGGCTGTTTGCAAGGCAAACGCCGCTGTGCTATCTCTCCAGCCCCTAAAAAAGTTTTGTTTTCTTATCTATAAATGGGAAAGGGAAGAGACAGAATAATCTATCATAGATCTGTGAGGATTAAATAAACAAATTCTTAAAAGATTAGCAATATGATGTTGGATTGTAAATAAATACTAATATTTCAAAATCTATCAACAGTCTAGCCTACAAATTTATATTTTTCACTGCTAAAAGTTAGTGGTAGTATTATATTTTTATTTTTTATTGAATCACCATGAGATACAGTTCAAAAAAAGTTTTTGATGGGTATATTTATTAATACAATTTCCAATACTCATCTCCACCAGCTTTTCTCTAATCCCCCAACCTCCTTGATAGTAAATACCTCTTTCTTTGTCTCTCCTCCCCCTCTATTCTCCCTCATCCCCCTTTATTCTTTTAGTCACTGTGGCTTGCTATTACCAAATAGTAATATGGCTTTGCTATTACCGAAAGGGTTATCATGTATAAATGTTTGTGCTGTTTGATTTGTTTTGTTTATGAAATGTAGCACAACTGATACTAGCTTATCATTGACTTCTGTATGACAACCATTCATGTAAGTGTATTTGAATTTTAAATATATGCACTGAGGAGTATTGTGTGTGATGGTTCAGAACATTAAAGACAGAGAAGAGTGCCAGAGAGATAGCACAACAGTAGGGCATTTGCCTTGTACACAGCTGATCCAGGATAGATGGTGGTTCGAATCCCGGCATCCTGGATGGTTCCCCACGCCTGCCAGGAACAATTTCTGAGCACAGAGCCAGGAGTAACCCGAGTGCCACCAGGCATGATCCAAACCCCCCCCCAATGGGACAAGAAATGGAGATTAATATTAAAGATTGTGAAAGTATGTCTAAAGTTATAAAAATAATGAAGACTGAAGTCAACAAATCAGAATCAAAAGAGAAAGGAGAGCATGGGGAATTCTCTGAATCTTTCATATTGAGAATATATTATAATAATATATATACACACATATTTTGAAACATAAAACAAATGGACCAAAGTTGTAAATTATGGGATTGAGCCACATATTAAAAGGAAAACATTTTAAATTTTTTTAAGAGTTTAATTTGGGGGGGGGGGGATATTGGGTTACACCTGTCATCGCTCAGGGGGTTACTCCTGGCTCTATGCTCAGAAATCGCTCCTGGCAGGCTCAGGGGACCACATGGGATGCCGAGATTCGAACCACCTTCCTTCTGCATGCAAAGCAAACACCCTACCTCCATGCTATCTCTTCGGCCCCAAGATTTTAATTTTTGTCTTTTGCTCAGTGCTCAGCAATGCTCAGGACTTACTCCGGATTCTGTTCTCAAGGGCCACTCCTTGATGGATTTATGTCCATGAGAAATCAGTATTAATAGAATTGTAAACTACAAAATCTCAATTCTAAAAATTGTGTAGTTGAACTCTAGGAGCTGGCGAATAATACAGAGTGTAAAGCACTTGCCTTTACCCACATTGCAGGCAAATTTCTAGGTGTAGGAGCCAGGAATAACCCTTGAGCATCATTTGGGTATTGTTGTTGGCAAACAAGCCAACAACAACAAACAATTGAACTCTTTCTGAAAATTATTCCTACATTTCTTCTTTTATTAAGGTACATTGTTTACAAAATTAATAAAATTAATAATGACAGTGATTTATATATGAAGCATTCAGAAAATTCAGTTTAAATTGACATTCTGTTTATGTCACCTTGGTAATAAGTTTCAAATCTAGGTCCTCACCTTGTAATATATGTACTCTACTGTTGAGCCACATCTTTGGCACATTATGAGCCACCATTTTGAAAACTACTATGTAATCTGTAATCACCAATAATCCTTAGAACTCTCTTAGACTACATTAATTTTATATTGTGATCAGCATTATATGATAGCTATATGTAAACTAGTCAACTGAAAAAAATTTAAAAACATTCTACTGCTTACAAATGAGAAGAAAATATGTATTTGTAAAATGTATTTTAAAAACCCTTTCGATAGAGGTCTCAAAATCTAATGATTAAGAGGAGACAACAGTTTATGTTTTAATTTGTGCTCACCTACATGGAGAGGTGTGGCCAAAAGCTGAGGTAATTCCAGTCACCAAAAATTTATGGAATCTGGGGCCGGGCGGTGGCGCTGGAGTTAAGGTGCCTGCCTTGCCTGTGCTAGCCTAGGACGGACCGCGGTTCGATCCCCCGGCGTCCCATATGGTCCCCCAAGAAGCCAGGAGCAACTTCTGAGCACATAGCCAGGAGTAACCCTTGAGCGTCACAGGGTGTGGCCCAAAAACCAAAAAAAAAAAAAAAGTTTATGGAATCTGTTGTATTAGTGTACTACATGCTAAATAGGCAACCTGTCAAACTGCTTAATCTGGAAGATTTGATTCAGATATTGGGGGATTGGTTAAGGAGATGATCAGACTTGGAAAGGTTCACATTATATGTATTATGTTCAGAAATTATTGGCTGAGAGTCAAATTTTCTGCTTATTTTTTTAATATTTGAAATTTTTGTTTGATTGTTTTTTGGGGACCACACCCGGTGACGTTCAGGGGTTACTCCTGGCTATGCACTCAAAAATTGCTGCTGGCTTGGCGGGCTATATAGGACGCCGGGAGATCAAGCCACAGTCCCTCCTAGGCTAGCGTGGGCAAGGCAGATGCCTTACTGTTCCATGCCACTGCTCTGCCCCCTTAATATTTGAATTTTTTAATGAATTCCTATACATGACAGCTATTCTTAAAAATATGTAATCTGATGAATTTTCATTAACTCATTTTCAATAAAAAGGCTTTTGCATTAGAACTGCATTAGATATTGTAACTTTTTATTTATTTTTTGGATTGGTTTTTATTTATTTTTTTTTGGGACACACTGGGTAGTGCCAGGATTTTACTTTATTGTTTTTGTTTTTGTTTCTGGGCCACACCCTGTGGCACTCAGATATCATCAGGGACCATATGGTATGCCAGGGATCGAACCTGGATTGGCCACATGCAAGGCAAACACCATACCCTCTGTACTCTCTCTCCAATCCTGAGATTTTGCTTTGGCTTTGTGCTCAGATTAGTACCTGGGTTTCCATGCAAAGCAAAATTTTCTCCTTGTATATTATCTCTCCAGCCCCTGATGCTACAATATTTTCATCAAGATATATTTTAAATGGTTTTGTATAAGTCATTTTATCTAGTTATATGTGGTTTACAAAATTTAACAGAACTCTCCAAAATTTTCTTCTATGGACTTTGCTGGAAAAAAGGCTAGGAAGAACAAAGAAGCACCAATATTTGAAACTTGTATAGATATTGAAGCTCTGATTCTAGGGTGCTTTTGTATGGAAGATTCTAGTATTGTACAAGTGCACTATTAAAAACATTAAAGGTGACGAAGGTAGCAAAGAGATTTTACAGTGGATAGAACCCTTGCTTCACGTGCAGCCAATCTCGGTTCAATATGAAGACTCCATGTGATGCCCCAAACCCACCAGAAGTGAGCTCTATGTGCAGAGTCAGGAGTGTTCCCTGAACACCACCAAATAATAATTAAAAGTAAGGGAGAACAAAAGTACAGAAATGACTACCTGTGGAATTTTAAATTAAGTTGTACAAAACTTACAGACCTTTATTTTTACCTTAATTTCTATCTTCTGCTGTACAGTATTGTTTTAGGTCAGATTTCTTCATTTTTGATGCTAAACTGCTTTTCTTTTTTTTTTTTTTTAATCTTAAAACAAGCTTATAGCTAACTCAAAGATTGCAACCATGTTTATGTTTGTCTCTGGTGATAACCATCTTCACTTGATCGTTGTGTGTGTGTGTGTGTGTGTGTGTGTGTGTGTGTGTGTGTGCGCGCGCGCACGCGAGCGCACACACACCTACCACAGCTTTTCTCACCTGTGGGAAAGAAATTGACTCTTAACATTGACCAGAAATTTTTTTCCTATTTAGGGAACTCCTGTAAATTTTTCAGACTCTTTTCCTGCTAACTCATTGGCCCACTTCCTATGTATCTGTAGGATCAGAATAGAAATTTAAAATTATAACTGCATTGAAAAGTAATTGTCAATAGGTTCAAGATAAAGAACTTGCTTTGCACTCAGCAGACCCAGATTGATCCCCAACACCATAGATCAGTGGTCGGCAACCTTTTTTTTTTTCAACTGAGCCAAATCTCGCCAAAACCTCGATTGAAATTTATTTTGAGAGCCACACAGCACGCGCACTGACAGAGGCTAGGAGCAGAGTCCTGACTCCTGGAGCAGCCGCCCGGCATGCAGAAGAGCCAAATTAAAAGTGGAAAGAGCCACATGTGGCTCGCGAGCCACAAGTTGCGGACCACTGCCCTAAATGATCCTTTGTGCCCTACCAGGAATTATCTCTGAGCACTGGGTAGGAATAAACTTTTAGCATCACCCAGTGTGGTCACACACATTGTGTGCTCTGTTCCTAACTAGAATTGAGTTTTTGTAGTAAAGTCACCCATTGTGTGTACATAAAATCCTGTGATCTCACACAGTTTAGCCTGTGTTGCTGATTTCTATAATAGTCTAAAAAGATACATCTGGCCCAGGGAAACAAAAACAATCTCTGATGGGTGTACTGTTGTATTATGTGTGCATGAGATACCATCATTAACAGTATTGTAAATCACAGAACCCCAATCTATAAAATGAAAACAAGCTATGATTTTGCATAAAGCAAACAAAAATGAGACAGAAAATTTAATAAAACATTGTGATACTCTAAAGATTTACCTTCAAAGTATCACTTAATAGAAATTTTGATCGTTGGATGCTCTATGTTGAATGAAAAAGTGCATGTTGCCAGATTTCTTTCAAGACTAATACTTCGCTTCTCAGTATACTGTTTATTTTCTCTCAAGTATTTAACATTCATGATTTCTCTTATTGCTGTACTTTAGTAAAGGGTTCTACAGATTAATCTTAGAGTTGATTAATCATAGAGTTGACTTCCCTGGTATCCTCAAAGAATATTAAGTAAATCGAGTTTTCCTTGCTTTGGGATTATATTCCTCTAGACAACTGTATTGATATATAACTGACTAACTTTATAGTAGCAGTTTGTATTTACTTTGTATCTGCTACTGGGGGTTATGTTAGATTCTTGGCCTCTGTACAAAGGGAACCTAAATCTGATCTTTTTTCCCCCTGCTTTTTAATAGCTAAATGTCTTTTCTGCTACCATTTCTGAGAAGTTCATTCTAGACTTCATTATCTCTTCTTTGTACCTCTAGTCTTTGTACATTTGTTATCATCAAAATCTACTTTGTTTATTTCTACAGTTAGATTCTGCAATAAAACCTAATCTCAATTTATAATTTTATTCTTTTTTATTGTTATTGTTTTGGGGTCACACCCAGCGGTGTTCAGAGGTTACTTCAGGCTCTGCACTTCTGAATAGGAATCCTGGCAGCCTCAGAGAACCATATGTAATACTGGGGAGCAAACCCAGGTTGGCCACGTGTGTTGGCCACATGTAAGGCAAATGCCATACCTCTTCCAGTCCTATTGTTTTGTTTTATTATGTCAGTTTATCTGTTAAAAAATGTAAGTTGGTGGAGAGGAAATGAATCACTTACCAGTGCACAGGGGCAACTCCTGGCTCTGTACTCAGAAATCTCCTAGTATTGCTCAAGGGACCATGCATATGTGCATTCTTGCAAAGCAAGAATCTTACTCTAACTCCACACTATCTCTTAATCCTATACTTTGATTTTTATAACCAAAAGCAAGCTGTTTTGTTTTCTATAGTAGCAAACGATGCACACGTTTTTATATTATTGTGTAGTTTTCCCATCTTATGCCTTATTTTTGAATGTTCAAAGATTTGTTAATAACAAAAAATCTCTGACAGGTGTTGCTGGTTTTCAGAATTTGTGGGGATTCCTGCTTGTTAAATAGATGGGCTTATAACTATCTGAAGAAGGGGTAAGAGAATAGTAGATTTTTTCCTCTGGGTTGCATGGTAAATTCTAACATTCTCCAAAACAAGATACATTGTTAACTTCTCCAGATTTATTCATGTATCAATCCAAATTCAAATTAATTTGACCTGGAGTTGATATTGTAGAGTAACATGAACATCTATCCTCTAAACTAGATATAGACTTTAAATTTCTACAGACATTTTTGAGCATAGTAGTGGTAAAATGTCACCAAAAAATGAAGGAATGGTAGAAGCTTTTTTTGGAGGAGGGGACCAGAGCTTGCAGTGGTGGTGGGGGGGGGGGGGGTGTGACAGGATTTTGAACCCTAAAAGAATTATTTCATGCATAATGTGATTTCATTTGCTTTTTCATGAAACTGTTACAGAGGACATAAATGGGGTGGCTGTTTGGGTTTTGTTTTTTTCAGCAAATAGTTACTACATTTGGGGTTGGCAAAAATCATTTTAGTGACTTCTACTGTCAGATGAGAGGAAGGAAATACAGTAGGTCATTCTATTTTAGGGGACATTTTTAACACTACCTTCCTGTTTTGCTGAGAAAGAGCTCGTTTATCTTTTTTCTTTTGTCATTGAGCAGGAAAAAGTCGCCAGGTGAAACCAGGTTTTCAAATTATTATTTTATACAATATTAGGAAATTCTTCCTACTATTAGTGAAGAGTCCCTCTTAAGAGTCACTGCTAAAAGGAAAACCTACATCTTCACAATAGGCCATCTGTTTAACATTGAGTTGACCTTTTTTTTTCCTAAATTGAATTCTGGAAGACAAGATTTCCTTCCCTCCTTGCAAGACTGTTCATTTCTGCATTTTATAATGCACTGAATGACTGCACCTTCCTCTCAAATAGGCTCCTGGTTTTTGTGTGATTCTATTTGCCCTCTTCATACAAAAATATCTAAATAATTATCACAAGACATGTTTGCAGTCCTTATGATGAAGTCATAATAAGTATTTTTCTTCTTTAATGATAGGGCTTCTTAAGTGCAGGGTACAAGACTTATGATTGACTCATTTGTCCAGCAAGGTACTCTGGTTGGCATTAGAGATCCAGAGGTAGAGCCAACAAGTCTTGACTATCCAGTGGTCCTCAAACTATGGCCCATGGGCCACATATTGTATTTGTATCTGTTTTGTTTCTTCATTGCAAAATAAGATATATGCAGTGTGCATAAGAATTCGTTATAAATTTTGTTTTTACTATAGTCAGACCCTTCAATGGTCTGAGGGACAGTCAACTGGCCCCCTGTTTAAAAAGTTTGAGGACCCCTGATAGACCATCTAGTTATTTCACAACTTAGTAACATCATTGGCCTTTGAACACAAACCCTGCTCTTAATCTCTTATGCTCTTATTCGCCTTCATTTTTGTCTTCTCTCTTTAATCTCCTGTGATCCCCTCCAGTAGCATTTATTCAGATGTACAAGCTCTTAGATATTTGTCCTTGACAAATGTAACAGTAGTGTTACAATAATATCATTAATATTATTGCTCTGATTATTCCTTACTTTTATCACACAGCCGTGTATTAGTTCCAGTATTCTGATGGCATAAACAGTAGTATATAAGCTCCAGTAATAAAAACTATTTCTGATTGGCATAATATTACATTATTCCAACATATTTATATTTGTTTTCTCATTGATGGGATCAATATTTTCTCCTTTGCCCTGATACAAATGACTGCAGTAAGAATTTTTGTTCAGGGGTTGGAGAGATAGCATGGAGGTAAGGTGTTTGCTTTGAATGCAGAAAGACTGTAGTTCAAATCCCGGCATCCCATATGGTCCCCCAAGCCTACCAGGAGCGATTTTTGCGTGTAGAGCCAGAAGTAACTCCTGTGTGCTGCCTGGTGTAACCCAAAAACAAACAAACAAACAAACAAAAACCAAAGAATTTTTGTTCATATGTTACCTTACCCCACAGTGTTTCTCAAATAGTGGTAATGTGCCCCCACAGGGAGACGGAAGGCTCTGTAAAGGGGGCCGCGTTTGACCTCAGCAAACACTGTCATAACAACTTAAGCCCCGTTTTTGTGTCTCTGTATGTCTCTGGTGTTGAGTTGCTGTGTCCTGCTTCAAACCCTGCTTCGCAAAACTGTGCATTGCAAAATGTGCTCTTTGTTTTTGGTTTTTTTTTTGTTTGTTTTGGGGCCACACCCGGCGGTGCTCAGGGGTTACTCCTGGCTGTCTGCTCAGAAATAGCTCCTGGCAGGCACGGGGTACCATATGGGACACCGAGATTAGAACCAACCACCTTTGGTCCTGGATCGGCTGCTTGCAAGGCAAATGCTGCTGTGCTATCTCTCCGGGCCCAAAATGTGCTCTTTGTAATCCAGGCATCACCTCTGATTAAAAAATCAGCTCAAATTATTTTATATATTTTTCTTCTGCAGGTTAAAGTTTTTTTTAAATAAAGATACTATTTATAGTCGCATGGTGGGGGGCATGAAAAATGTTTTCTTCTTCCTACAGTGGCATGACAGAAAATAATTGAGAAGCTCTGCCTTACCATAAGGTCCTTTGTGAGACCCATGGGACTTCTGCAACCTAATTTTACAGTTCACTTATTTTCTTTTTAATTATTTGTTCGAGGGGGCCGGAGAGACAGCACAGCGGTAGGGTGTTTGCTTTGCACGCATCTGATTCAGGATGGACTGTGGTTCGAATCCCTGCATTTTATATGGTCCCCCCACAACTTCCCCGTACCTGTTTGAGAGCAGAGCCAGAAGTAACCCCTAAGCACCGCCATGTGTGACTCAAAAATAAAAAAAAAAGTTATTTATTTATTTATTTATGGGTGCTTGTATCAGTTTAAATTCTTTATTCCTAACCCAGAGAAGTATAGTACAGGAGTTAAAGCACTTGCCTGACAATCTACTGACCTGATTCAAATTCCCAGTACCTCATGTCATCTCCCAAAATTGTCAATGGTCAATCTTGAGCACTGAACCAGGAATAGCCCCTGAACAAGGCTGGGTGTAGCCCACCTCTCGCAAATTAGGTTCTTTATTTCTGATAATAATATTTTGTTTTGTGTCTGGTATTAAATATGTGAGCCATGCATCCTACCACCACTGACCTTTATTGATATACCCAGCCCCAATACTAGTTTTCTAATATCAGGATATTCAATTGGATATTTCTTTTTCTTTGTCGTGGCATGTGCGCGTGCGTGCGTGTGTGTGCGTGCGTGCTTGCGTGCGTGCGTGCGTGCGTGCGTGCGTGTGTGTGTGTGTGTGTGTGTGTGAAATGAAACCAAGTTAGAGTTAGTAATATATTCCTTTTTCTTTTCCTCATTTTCTTCTTGTTCTCTTTCCTCTTCGTCTACCCTCCCCTTCTTTGTTGCTGCTGTGACAGGGTTTTCACACCTGGCCATGCTGTTCACACATCTATTTAGTTGTGCTCACCAGGGGTTGCATCCTTTTTGAAATGTTTACAGCTAATTAACTGGCTGTGGTGTGGCTAGATCACAGACAGCAATCATGTAGGGATCACAAGCAGGAGATATGCCAGGCTCAAGGAGCTGAGATGGCCACGTCTTATGGTCTGCACAGGTGTAAGGATTTGAACTGTGACCACACTTGCAAGGAAGGGTACTCTAAGTTTGCCCATGCTTTTTCTCTAAGTCCTATATTTATAATGTAGGTTAAATACTTATTTTATCTAGTCAAATATTTTGTCTTGAATTACTCAATTTGTTCTTTTTTTTTTTTTTTTTTTTTTTTGGTTTTGGGCCACACCTGTTTGATGCTCAGGGGTTACTCCTGGCTGTGCGCTCAGAAATCGATCCTGGCTTGGGGAGATCATATGGGACAGAGGGGTGGGGGGATCGAACCGCAGTCCGTCCTAAGCTAGCGCTTGCAAGGCAGACACCTTACCTCTAGCACCACCTCACCGGCCCCAATTTGTTGTCTTTTTTAAGGTTTTTATATACTACCAAATGTTTC
This sequence comes from Suncus etruscus, assembly GCF_024139225.1. Taxonomy (NCBI): domain Eukaryota; kingdom Metazoa; phylum Chordata; class Mammalia; order Eulipotyphla; family Soricidae; genus Suncus; species Suncus etruscus. The sequence continues at coordinate 82,645,557 of NC_064850.1, forward strand.
CTCAATTTGGTTGGTAGTAAGTATATATTTTCATTCAGGTGAGATTCATAAAAAAACAAATGAGACTTTTAAGAATATTAAGAATATCTAAATTTGTCAGGCCCAAGCTATAGAATAGAGCATATGGAATAGAGCGTGACCTACCTGAATTTGATCCCCTGCACCCCATCTTGTTCCCCCCAATTCCACCAGGAGTTATCCCTGAACTCAAAGCCTTGAACACCGCAGTTGTGGCTCAAAAGACAGACATTTTTTTAATGTATCTAAATTTGGGGACTGAAACAATATTACAGTGGGCAGGATAATCCTCAGCATACTATGGGGTCCCCAGAGCTCCACCAGTGATGGCCAAAAAGTTAAAAAAAAATAAAGTATCGAAATCTGGGGTTGGAGTGATAGTACTATATGCAAGACACATGCTCACTTGGGGCTGACTCAGTTTCCCATGCTTCAGGCACCACTATGTAGGAAGGAAGGAAGGAAGGAAGGAAGGAAGGAAGGAAGGAAGGAAGGAAGGAAGGAAGGAAGGAAGGAAGGAAGGAAGGAAGGAAGGAAGGAAGGAAGGAAGGAAGGAAGGAAGGAAGGAAGGAAGGAAGGAAGGAAGGAAGGAAGGAAGGAAGGAAGGAGAGAGAAAGAGAAGAGAAAGAAGGAAGGAAAAGAAAGGAAAGAGAGAAAGAAAAAGAGAGAAAAGAGAAAAAGAGGAAGGAAGGAAGGAAGGAAGGAAGAGGAGAGGAAAAGGAAAGGAAAAGAAAGAAAGGGATGGATGGAAGGAGAGAAAGAAAAATATAAATTTATGTTTTTTTAATGTTTGAATAAAACATTTCTTCTTACAAACTTAGATTTCATTTTGTTACAGCATCAGTCCCTTCACAGTTTCCCTCCTGCCCTCCTCCCCCAGGTTTTATTTTTTACTCCTTAAAATATTGTAAAATATTTTACACCTACTAGAAAGTAGGGAGTAGTTTTTTTTTAATAGATCTATGTTGCTAGCAACCCTGTTATATAAAACATTATAATTTGCAAGTTTTACCTGGGTAGAGGGCAATAGAGATGGTAATAAATTCTTCTGCTATCAGCAAGATTAAGTTGTCTTTTCATTAACCAAAGTCTGGCACTGCAACTATTTTTCTTTTCTGTTGTCAAAGCTTTTTTTCTCCTTTGAGTTTATCCCAGAGGCATCTCTTGCATTACACATGTATAATCAGCCAGACTTCCTTCAAAACTACTTTATTATACTGCAGTATGTAAAAATCTTCATGTTCAACAAGTAAATTATAGGAGCATAGTCTGGGTATGTGCTGTTTACTTATTAATCAAGTCTTTATTAGGCTATTGTGGGTCAGCTAATTGTGGATAAGAAATAGCTGTAGGCAGATTAATAAACAGGTAGTAATGGCAATATACTTCCTGCTTAATAATCTTTTTTTTTTTGTCTCCTCTGGGATAGACCCTTTGAACTCCCTTCCATGTCATCCCCATCATCAGATTTTTTTTAACCTGTTGATCAGGTTAGTAAATTTGTCACCATATTACTAGTACATATCACTAATTATACATTTTTTCTCTTTGTAATTATTTTTGAAGTGACATATATTATGGAATATTTAGTTATGTATCATTGAAAATTAGTATGGAAGCTGTAAGTTTAGTTCTGACCTTCACCATAAAATAATCTTATTTAATTTATATATTCACCCATCTCTTTTCTATATGGTAACAAGTAATTTAGTTTTATAGTCTAGAAGTATATTTTCATTTTATTTATTTATATTCTATATACCACATGACTAAAATCATATGGCTTTTTTTCCTAGCTTATTTCATTAAATATAATATTCTTTAGGCCTATCTGTATTGTTGTAAATAGCAAATTCTATCTGTTAAAAGAGAGTTTTTTGGTTCTTTGATATATCTACTTATTTCACTTTTCTGCCTTGTCATTGAGGTTGAGTTACCAAATGCATCTCTAAAGTTGGTATCAAGAAGTGATCTTTATCACTTGTTTTCTTCTATTTTATAGTTTTAGATCTGACATGTTGAATTAATTCTTTGTAAGCTGTTTGATGTTACATATGATGTTACTTATATTCTTTCACATATGACAGTCTATTTTTCCCAGTACCATTTCTTGGAGACACTTTCCTTGCTCTACTTAAGCTCTTAGTCATAATTAGATGTCCTTTATTTTTTTTTTTTATTTTATTTATTTTTTTTTTTTTTTGTGGTTTTTGGGTCACACCCGGCAGTGCTCAGGGGTTATTCCTGGCTTCAGGCTCAGAAATTGCTCCTGGCAGGCACAGGGGACCATATGGGACGCCGGGATTCGAACCGATGACCTCCTGCATGAAAGGCAAACACCTTACCTCCATGCTATCTCTCCGGCTCCTAGATGTCCTTTAATGTTTAACTTTATTTTGAGGTTCTCTGTTCCATTGATTTGAGTGTCTGTTTATCCCAGTGTCATCTATTGTATTTGCTGGTGTATAAGACGACTGGTCGTATAAGACGACCCCCTAATTTTGCAGTAAAAACATAGGTTTAGGCCTGTATTCACTGTATCAGACAGAACGTTCCAGACAGAATATTCCTGTGCTACATGTGTTCCTGTGCTCATGTAACACAATGAGCCAATCACAACAAGCAAAGGTTCAAAGGTTATACTGTAATAGACTTCCTCTCTGACTCTGGCCAATCTAAGCAGGCTTTTTACAGTGTAGATTTGGTACAGAACATTGTCTAATTTGCATGCATTAAAAAGCCTGCTTGGATTGGCTGAGTTAGAGAGGCGGTCCGAGCAGCTTTGCAGTGATTGGTGCAGGATCGAGTTGGAAAATTTGGTGCAGGATTGAGTTGGAAAATTCTTTTTGTGGCAATATTCAGACAATTTTTGTTTAGCGGCATATTGAAACATTTTTCGGGATATACTTGGCGTATAAGACTATCCCCGATTTTCGTTTGACTTTTTTTGTTTCAAAAGTCGTCTTATACACCGGAAAATACGGTATTTTAATAACTATCACTTTGTAGCATAAAGATAGGGAACATAAACTTTTATAATTCATTTTTGGGAAAGTGTTTTTTTCCTACTCGAGGTATTCTGTTGCTCCATGTATACCATATGTATCTGCTTTGGGGATTTTGATTGAGATTTCATTGAACTTTGTCGCTTTAAATAATATGACTATTATTATTGTTAGTACTTCAATCCATGAACACAGAATATATTTCTATCTCTTTGTATCTTTTTTTCTTTCAACAATCTAGAGCTTCAGTTTTAATTTTTGGTTAAATTTATTCAAGATACATAATTATTTTTATTCATTTGTAAATGAGGTTTTCCAGATATATTTTTCTGTTTGTTATTTATTTGTTTATAGAAACAACATGTTTGGGGGAGGCAGTTAGAATTAGTACTAGCTATGCTGTCTAGTTATTATTTCTTATTTGTTTTTTTTTTATTCAAACCAGACTAAGACTTTAATTTGTAAAATCTTTTTTTCCACTTGTTTCAAAACCATAAAAGAATAAATATAGAATAGCGAATAATGTCATTTCTCAATATAACCAAGAAACACTCTTTCCTTAGTCATCTTTTAAAATCTCTTATCTTACTTATTGCCCAGATTTTTTTTGTAGTGCTTCTGCTTATTCTTTCTACCTAGATTAACTATGCTAATCCTAAATGTGTAGACTAGATTTTGATTTGCTAATGTGTGTTGAGGAGAGAAGGGCTTAATCTTTATTTCAAAATGCTTTGTTTATTCTACCAAGATGGTTTTATTTTTTGAATAATGATGCTCATTTCTCCTGGCTTTGTATTTAGAATTTTGAGAGGAATTTAAGTGCTTCAGGAAGGTGTTTGTTTTGAGTACCCTCCTCCTAGAACTAAACAATGTTTGCTTATGCTAAAAAGAGATAGGAATTGGAAAGGACAAAAGGAAATGTTAGTAGAGCAAGCAAGTATGAGTTGAATACTTATAAATAACAATGAAAAAGACAGAAGAAAGTGTGTCATGGCCATTATTCCTTAGCTTTTTATTGTATTTGTTTACACATGCAGACTGTAGACTTTTGCCTTTTTTGGTAGAGAAGTAGGATCACAAAAGGTAAATTATTTGTTCAAGGTTATAGCAAGTAATTGGTAGAGATTGGATTCCACCCAAGTCCTCTCAGACTTGAGTCTCCTTGTTCCAAACATTTAGCAAATTTTTCTTTACTTGTTGGGGGGTGGGAGGCACACCCAGCAGTGCTTTGGGCTCTTTCCTGTGCTTGGGAATCCCCGTTGAGCAATCTGTTCAGCCCTTAGGACTTACTCCTGGCTTTGTGCTTAGGGATCACTACTGGCTACTTAGAGATCACTACAGGGTCTAGGGGACCATGTATGGTGCTTGAGATCTAACCCTGGATCAGCCAGGTAGGGAGGGGAATATTTTTTTTTAAGTTATTAAAAGCATCTTTATATTTTTTGCCTTCCTGTTATTATTGGTGACCAGCAGCATCTTAGTTGTGGTGCTCATTACATACACACACACACACACACACACACACACACACACACACACACACGATCACACACACACAACACATAACATCACATAACATACTCGGGGTGGTGAACTCAGGTTTCCTGAGTTTAAACTCAAAGCCTTCAAAGTAAGCACTCTATGGAAATATTGTACCTCAGCTCTAACATTTGAAATTTTATGTTATTCTCTATGTTGTAGCCATAATTATTGCATACATATAGTTTGTATATTGTAGGTTACTTAGGCCACTGGCACTATTGCAAAAATCATGAGTTTCTAAGACAGTTTTCTGAACACTTGAGACAGTGTAGCCTAGTGAGTGATCTGGGACAGTGATTGAATGTGGTATCTAATACTGGCAAACTGCCATTGCTTCACTTTATACACTCTGATTGTCTCAGACAGATGGGGTTATTCTGAGTGCTAAACATCGAGTCTTAGAAAACAGCACATGCCTGACAAACACTAAATGCTTCATAAATATTATATAGTTATTATATCATACTAAAAATCTGTCTTTTGTGTGAGTCTGGAAATTTTCATTGAGTTAATTGCTTATGATACCAAAGATATTTTATACCTTTATGCTGTTTGTAGAGAAATTATATAATCTCTTTGTATTATTACGTTTTCATTAAATATTGTGAGATATAATCACTACTACTTGAAATAAGATGTCAAAAAATGTACTTGGGAGGATGATTAAAATAATGAGTCTGGGGCCCGGAGAGATAGCACAGTGGTGTTTGCCTTGCAAGCAGCCGATCCAGGACCCAAGGTGGTTGGTTCGAATCCCGGTGTCCCATATGGTTCCCTGTGCCTGCCAGAAGCTATTTCTGAGCAGACAGCCAGGAGTAACCCCTGAGCACTGCCGGGTGTGGCCCAAAAACAAAAAAAAAAAAAATAATAGTAATAATAATAATGAGTCTGGAGCCAAAGCAATAGCACAGTGGGTAGGGCGTTTGTTTTGCATGCAGTCAACTGGGTTTGATCTCCAGCATCCCATATGATTCCTCAAGCCTGCCAAGAGTAATTTCTGAGTGCAGAGCCAGGAGTAACCCCTGAGCTCCACCATGTCCAAAACCAAACAAACAAATAAACAAAAAAATTAAAATAAAATGATAGACTCCAGGGATCAGTAAAATTTACTATTGTTTTTTGTTTTGTTTTTGTGCCACACCAGGTGACGCTCAGGGTTTATTCCTGGCTATGTGCTCAGAAATCACTCCTGACTTGGGGGACCATATGGGATGCCAGGGATCGAACTGAGGTCCGTCCTGGGTCAGCCTTATGCAAGGCAAATGCCCTATCACTGTGCTGTCGCTCCGGCCCTACCATTGTTTTTGTTTTAATCTTTTATTGCACGAAAATATAGAGCCCTCATTAAAGTTTTTTCTATTTTTTCTTTTCCAGAACATGAATAATCTTTCATTTAGTGAGCTATGCTGTCTCTTCTGCTGTCCACCTTGTCCAGGAAAAATCGCTTCAAAATTAGCATTTTTACCACCTGATCCAACTTACACACTGATGTGTGATGAAAGTGGAAGCCGCTGGACTTTGCATCTATCAGAGCGAGCAGACTGGCAGTATTCTTCCCGAGAGAAAGATGCTATTGAATGTTTCATGACTAGAACCAGTAAAGGCAACAGAATTGCCTGCATGTTTGTGCGTTGCTCCCCCAATGCCAAATACACTTTACTCTTCTCACATGGGAATGCTGTGGATCTTGGTCAGATGAGCAGCTTCTATATAGGATTGGGATCACGGATTAATTGTAATATATTCTCCTATGATTATTCTGGATATGGTGCAAGTTCTGGGAAACCCACAGAAAAGAACCTCTATGCAGATATAGAAGCTGCTTGGCTTGCTCTCAGGACAAGGTAAATAAATGATGGCTGCAAGGTATTTTCCGCATTTATGATGGTTTTCTCCGAGACTAGAATAAAGGATATTTTTGTAACTTTACCTTGAATTAATAGACTTCATAGATATATACTGTGAAAAGTTATGATTTTTTAATAACAAAAGATGGGCTGGAGAAATAGTACAGCAGGTCTGGTATTTGCCTTGTATGTAGCTGACCTGGGTTTAATTCCTAGCACCCAATATGGTCCTCTGTGTCAGTCAGGAGTAATTCCTGATCCCTTAGCACTTTAAAAGGTGCAAAACTTAAAATAAACCTCAGCTGCAAAACTCACTGAGGCTTGTGAATTCTTTGGTGGTAGGGCATGCATGTGCTCTCTAGGGTTCACACTCTTAGCTGAGGCCACAAGTGAATGGTTACCGTGTACTCCTAGGGTTATTGTGCTCACAAACTTGCTCACCAGGGTCTTTTCCCCTTTTGGTAATACTCCATTCTTCTGGATGTGGCCAGAGATTACTTTTCTCCAGGAATCCCAGACAGCAGAGCTGCCATATCACACACCATACATGTGGGACACTGAGTATTTTAACTGGGGGCTTAGTTTTCTTATGACCCTGTACTATTCCCCAAAGGTTGCTGTAACCTTTTTAGAAAATGTCTTTACTGGGGCTAGAGCGATGACACAGTGGGTAGAGCATTTGCCTTGCATGAGGTATCCCATAAAGTCCCCCAAGCCTGCCAGGAGTGATTTCTGAGTGCAGAGCCAGGAGTAAAGGAGTAACCCCTGAGCACTTTTGGGTGTAGGCCAAAACCAAAAATCAAAGGAAGAAGGAAGGAAGGAGGGAGGGAGGAAGAAAGATGTACTTGGAACTGTTTGCTAGTATTCTTATTGGAAAATTACTTATAAAGGGAATTTTTTTTTACTAATTGAATGGTGACTAATACTGGGAGTTGACAGGGGCAAGGGAGTGGCATAATGTAAAAACTACTTAATTTATAAACTTGAAAACTACTTTAATATCTGGGTGAGGTTTCAGGTATTAAAGCCAGGGCATCACACCTTGGCCACATCTTTGGCCCTTAAGAATTACTTAAAATAATCAAAATCAAAATTAGATTCAGATGCATTGATCTGAGTAAAAGGCCCTCAGGCTAGAAATGAGTGACTACTTTTCAGTTAACAGGTAAAATTACTAACTCAGGATTACTAGCTCTGGATTAATTTTGAGAGAATGGGGTCTCTGAAGCAGTATTAGGAACTATGGGGGTCATTTGTGAAGATGCTGGACTAGATTATTGACCTAACATTTCAGCACTCAGATGCCATGCAGTGCAGGGAATGGAACTTACTTTCAAGTTTCAAGAACTCCAGCTCTTTAAACTATAACTCTTTAGTCACAAAAATTAATTTTTCACAAAAGACTTAGTTATAATGTACAGGTCATAATTTATCCTTTTAAAGTATATCTCAACTGTTTAGTGTAGTTTTTAAACATTCTAAGTTAAAATATAGCTTTATCACTAATACATTCAAATATCATGAAGGATAACTCAAAAGAAATAAGTTAATATATCCAGGGGCCAAAGGGTTAGCAAAGTGCAGCTGACTCAGGTTCGATCCCCAGCATCCCAGATGGTCGCTGAAAGGTGAGGCCCAGAAATAAAAAAAAAAAAAAGTAAAATTAGTAGCCATTTCAGCATCGTATCTATGATCATACTTTGCAAATGGTAAATCTTTTTTTTTTTTTTTTGGTTTTTGGGTTACATCCAGCTGCGCTCGGGGGGTTACTCCCACCATTGAGCTCAGAAGTCACTCCTGGCATGCACAGGGGACCATATGGGATGCCGAGATTCAAACCACTGTCTGTCATGGATTGGCTGCATGCAAGGCAAACGCCTTACCACTATACTATCTCTCCAGCCCTTAAAGCTGTTATCAATTTAAAAGAAAACTAAGAAAATTTAGCCTTCTTTAATTGATCTTTTAATAAAACACTCTTGGTGAGTAGTTTTGATTAAGAACAAAGATGGGTAGGTAGATTTCTCCGTAGTTCCACAAATATTTTAATATAAATTTATGTTCAACCGTATTTGGAGGAGTTTTAAAAAGTAAGACTAGATTCAGTTTCCAATTTCTCTTTATGTTAATGAGTAAATGAAACTAAATGAACCCCAAGATCCTTTCAGTTTCAGTATCCTATCATCTTACAGAATATGTATAATTAGAATCCATGCTTTTTTACTTTCTTTTTTTTTTTTTTTTTTGGTTTTTGGGCCACACCCAGTAACGCTCAGGGGTTACTCCTGGCTATGTGCTCAGAAGTTGCTCCTGGCTTGGGGGACCATATGGGACACCGGGGGATCGAACCGCGGTCCGTCCAAGGTTAGCGCAGGCAAGGCAGGCACCTTACCTTTAGCGCCACCGCCCGGCCCCGCTTTTTTACTTTCTTAAAAGTAAAATGTTAGGGGGCCAGAGGGATGGCGCAGTGGTAGGGTGTTTGCCTTGCATGCAGCTGACCTAGAACAGATTCCCCTGGCGTCCCATATGATCCTCCAAGCCAGGAGCGATTTCTGAGCAAATAGCCAGGAGTAACCCCTGAGCGTAACTTGGTGTGGCCCAAAAACAAAAAAAGTAAAAAGTTAGGGCTTTAACACTAAAGGGTAATAGTTTATTATTTATCACCTTCTTTTTTGGAGAATTGAATACCCATAATAACCCCAATAGATGAGCACAAAATAAGGGTCTTGGGGGCTCACCGGGCTGAGCTCAGGGCTTACTCTTGGCTCTGTGCTTAAAGAATCACTTCTGTTGGTGAGCCAGGGTTGGCTGCATGCAAGGCAAGGCCTTACCAACTGTACTATCTCTAAAATTCCCCAAATAGGAGACTAATAATCATTACACAACTGGCTGCCTGAATTCTTAAGCTTATTATTTTGTGCTGTACTGAAAAGGGTATTAGGCCTAGAAATCAGCATACCTGGAATCTATTAATAGATTTCTTATTGACTTTGAACATCTGTATAGTAAGCATCTGAACAAGATTAGATTGGGTCTCTACAATCTTTCCTGGTTCATACTATAGCATTATCTTTTTGCTTTGAGTCCTCTCAGGCAAAGTCAGCAGCTGCGCTTGCTGCTCTGGCAGCTTTCATTGGAGCTTTGCCACTGCTAGCTTTAGCCCCAAACCCATAGTTAGCACCAACAGTGCTTCTATTTATCTGACAAGTGACATGTAGCCTCAGGAGTTGTACTAATGTCAGTCTTCATTTTCCTAATGACTTTGTTCCTATGAAGTATGTACAAATGGTGCTTACTATTGTCAAGAATATTTTCCTGGAATTATACTTAGAGGTGGTCTAGAGTAAAGAGAATCTAATCCTGGAGTTTATCCAAATGCATGTGTAGTGCTGATTGGAAGAGATTCTGGGGAGTAGGGGTTATGTTACTCTCTGGTTAGTTCACCTAGTACTGAAATGGAAGTACAGGGTTTTGTTCTTTCCCAGTAAATTTATTTGCATTTAACAGTTTTTTAGAGAAACTGTTAAATAACCTTGCAGATAGAGATTTTACTACTACTGTCTGTTGGAGGAAAGACATTTGTGGTCACTTATAATTCTTAATCCCATTTTTATTCATTACAACTACTTTTCTTTTTTGCTGTTTACAGTTAGTACTTATACTTTAGACAGCAAATATGCTTGGAATGTAGTATGCATCTATGTTATGGAATTTATGTATTTACATCTGGTGTATTAGAGAAAAGGCATGTTAACATTCATAATGTCATAATTTACTGAAACTTAATTTGAGATTCTCGTTTATCTTTTCAATTGTTAGTTTATTTCTACAAGTAAGTAAAGTCAAATTTGAATAAAAATGGTAACGTGTCTTGACTAAAATGATACTTTAGCCAAGTAGATACGGTTGAGTTTTGGAGCCTCCTACCAGGGGCTATTCCCCTTTCTCTATTCCAGGAATCAAACAAGACCCCCTGCCTGCAGAGCATATGCTCATTCTGTCTGGCCTGTGATACACACATAAGCAAAGCATAGTCTTAAGCATAAGCCTATTAAACCTTTAAATGTTGTAATAAATGACGAATATAGAAATTGAAGTGTTGAGGGTGCCAGTGATTAATTAGGAATTTAAAAACCTTAAATATAAACTTTTAGCTTTTGATTTTAAGACATTTGGAATGAGTGTACATTTACCAGTTAATCTTTTTTTTGTTTTGTTTTAAATTTTTGAACTTTGTAGGTATGGCATTCGTCCTGAAAATGTGATTATATATGGCCAAAGTATAGGGACAGTCCCATCTGTGGATCTTGCTGCTCGATATGAGAGTGCTGCTGTGATTCTTCATTCTCCTCTGACCTCAGGAATGCGAGTTGCTTTTCCTGATACCAAGAAGACATACTGTTTTGATGCATTCCCCAAGTAAGTATCAGTATTCAAAGTAACTCCAAAAAAAATTTTAAGAGAATACAGACTTTATTAGAAAGCATATAAAAATATAAACCCATTTAAAAAAAACCAGAGCACATCCATTACTGCTCTAGGATTCCCTCCCTGAACCCTACAAAAATCACACACACGAGCAAAGGCTGAAAAATGTCGCATTTCTATAAAATACCAGGCACTACCTGAGGAAGAGGATGAGACAAGAGGAGCTGCCACTACTAGCTTGCCCAGGCAGAAAACCTCTGTCCCAACCTTATGGACAGTCTGGACTCTAAAGAGACTGGGGTCAGCACTTCCCTGGACTCCTGGAAGAGCAGAGTTCACTCTATCAGGGCGTCTTCCAGCTGCCTCTTGATGTTTTCATGCTGTTGCTTGTTTAGCGCCTTGATGAATCGATCCAGGCCCAATTCGAGCTCAAGTCGCTCCTTGGCAAGAAGAGGCAGAACCAGCCTGGCTTCGGTGACAGGCAGGCCTTGCCCTGGTCCAAAAAAAATTTTTAAGGATGCTTTTAATGTTCACAGTCATGAGTTACTTTAAATATATTCTAGAAATTATGAATTTTGAAGAGAATAATAACAGATCAATCAAGAAGTTGAATGTTAACATAATAGTTGAAAAGTATGATAGGCTTCATAGATTAAACTATGGTATTAATGTTGGAGATGGAGCTACGTCACGATTTTGGGAAATAAAAATTGACAGAAGTGGGGCTGGAGAGAGAGCACAGCGGTAGGACATTTGCCTTACACGCAGCCAGGATGGGCGGTGATTCAAATCCCGGCATCGCCTATGGTACCTTAAGTCTGCCGGGAGCATTTTCTGACCACAGAGCCAGGAGTAACTAACCCCTGAGCGCCACAGGGTGTGACACAAAAAATAAAACAAAAAATAAAAAAGATTGACAGAACTAAGTATCAGACCAAATATGGGATGCTGATCAAAAGACTTGTATATAATTTCCATGATTGTGATTTGAGTTGCTGATGGATGATGAAGCACTTCCATACAACACTTAGTAGTGGTGGTTCCTAGGAACAGGTAGAAGGAATATTTTAAAGTGTGCATAAAAATCAGTGGATTGATTCATAGAAATAGTTGGAGGGAGAATTAAAAAGTGTGTAAAAATCAGTAAATTAAATACAAAGATATCTTAGATGACATAAGTTGTCTTAAGTTAAATTTATTGCTGCCACAAAGTAAAATTATATAATATTAGACAAACTTGGAAGAAAGATTACTTATATGATTCTCAAGACAGTTTGTTAGGTCTGCCTACTCCTGTCATAGCTGGGAAGAATTCTTTATTTTGGGGAGACTTCAGGCAGTGCTCAAAAGATCTCAGTAGTTCTCAGCTAACCAGACCTCTAGTGCCTATGATTATTTAGGCTATATCTATAGTGCTGGGTACATCTAGGATTTATTTCTCTTACCCCCATGGACAATAAAAGTCTGACTGCCAGGGCCGGAGCAGTGGCACGAGTGGTAGGATATTTGCCTTGCACGTGCTAACCTAGGAACAACAGATTCAATCCCCCAGCGTCCCATATGGTCCCCAAGCCAAGAGCAATATCTGAGCACATAATCAGAAGTAACCCCTGTGGGCTGTGGTCCAGAAACCAAAAAAAAAAAAAATTCTGACTGCCAGTATTCTTGGAGGTACATGGGGGAAATGGGTTCAAAACAGCTAGTGTGTTTGTGTTTACTTGGCACTGTGCTATCCTCTGTCCTAAACTCTGTGTGGCAAGAGCCTCATTCACACACACCCCAATTCCTAGAGTAGATGGCAACATAAAAAATGAGAAAGTACCTAACATTCTTTTTTTGGGAAATTGGGGTGGGATGGGGGTTTTTTGGGGCCATACACTATGACGCTCAGGGGTTACTCCTGGCTACGCACTCAGAAATTGCTCCTGGCTTGGGGGACCATATGGGGTGCTTGGGGGTCGAACCGTGGTTTGTCCTTGGTCAGCCACGTGCAAGGCAAACACCCCACCACTGTGCCATCACTCCAAATAGTTTTTTCTCTCTTCTTTCTTTTTTTTTTTCCCAGGAAAAACGTTAAGCCCAGTCCCTCACCAGAGTAAGACTGGGTTCTCTTATAGGGCTTTTAAGACTGAAGGAGCTGTTCATTATCAGCTGTTCATCAGCTGCCCGTCCCTATATCAGTCCCTAGACCTGGGTTATTGTGTGGTGTGAAATGGGCTGTGTGTTTACATTCAATTGTATTTTCTCCCTTATTTTTATTTTTTCTGTCTCACCTTTACCTAACCCCCTGTAAACACTGCAAAAAGATAAATGGGTGATAGTATTCACTGAATTTTTACCCCAGAACTGAAGTCTATGAAGTTTATATCTTTGGATAATCCTTAAGTAGGGAATATTCATAATTTAACTCTTGAGTCTTAATTTACATACAAAGTGACATGTCCCTCCCTGAATTGACTCAAAAACTGTTCTGTTCCAATTCTGGCCAGGTGCAACACAAAAAAGTTTGTTAGATTTTCCTGTTCAGAGTTTATTTATTGATTTCCTCCCCCTTCTCTTTCTATACAGTATTGACAAAATCTCTAAGATAACCTCTCCAGTATTAATAATTCACGGGACTGAAGATGAAGTCATTGACTTTTCACATGGCCTCGCGTTATTTGAGCGGTGCCAAAGACCTGTGGAACCTCTGTGGGTTGAAGGGGCAGGTCACAATGATGTGGAACTTTATGGACAGTACCTTGAAAGGTTGAAACAGTTTGTGTCACAGGAACTGGTAAATTTGTAAAATAGTCTGTAAATTTGCATACTGGGTTTATTTTGTTCTTGCTGAACTGCACCCTGGTAAAAAGCATAAAACCTGAAAGTTTTGTTTGCAGATCATGTCAGTTGCCTTCATAAATGTACAGGTAATGATTTGTTAACAAACTTAATGAAGGTTTTGATTACCAGAACTAGAAACTGGAAATAACAGTATCATGCAGTCAAGCTGTATAATTTATATTTTTTCTGTGAATTTTTTTTAACATCAAATGAGTACTGTATAAAATTTTAATTATAAAATCAAATGCTGTAAAAGTATTGCCAAATGCTTTTGCATATCAGAAACAAATTTATAAATATTTTTAAAACATCTCAATGTACTAAATCTTATCCTGGTATACAAATGTAATATTCTTTCAAGAAAGTCTGTATATCTAAAATAACAAGTACTCATAATAGAATAACCTGTATAAAATATGTGAGTTCATTAGAGATGACCTAAGCCCTGTTGTATAGGGATAGAGGTTTAAACGGTTATTTTGTTGTAAAATACATTGAATTTTCTGTATTTCCTGGCAACCATACATTTTATTTCTTAAAAAAAAATATGATGTAAAGACTTAATTTTTATGCTATCTGTTAATTAACCAACTAGTTACCTTGTAAATGAAAAGTCATGATAGCAGTGAATTTTAACTAGTTTTAATTTATAAGTTTGGTACTATGAGGCAACTTCTTAAATTTTTTATTTTAGTTAAATGGAAGTTAGAGCTTTAAGAATGATTTTGTATGCGATGTTTTAAATTTTGACTCTTGTAGAATGGCTGTACTCTTCATTATAAGATAACTTGGAAGTCCATTAGATGTTCTTCAAGACCACAAACAGACTAGCTATTTGATCCCTTTTCACGTCACTGTTTTTAAGAATAAGATTTTTTGTTTTGGGTTACTATCAGAAATTATCATGGATTCCCTCCTATATAGGAGCTATGAAGACACTTAATAATTCATAACTTTTATATTAACCAGAGTAGTAAAAAAAAAATAAAGCTCACACAAAAATTAAGTTGCCTTTCCTTGAATGAATCCTGCCTGAATAAAAAACAATGAAAGAAAAAACATTAACGGTATGTAGTCTCATTTGTAAATGAATGAATATTGAAATAATATACACTGTGGATATATTTTAAGGCCTTATGTAGTTTTAATTGTTCTGCTTGTTCTGTGGTTATGTCTTAAGATTATAGTATATGATTCTCTTTAAAGTATATCAAGTATTGTGAATGCTTTGGTTCAGATGTGTCAAATTAACAGTAAAACAAAAAATATACCACTCTGCTGTGCCTATTTGCCTTTTTCCATGTTCTCAACTCAGTAATATTAGGAGTGAACACTATTAATCATTTGTCTTCATAAAATGTAGTTTTACAGTTTTCTAAACTTTATCACATTTCTTTCAGTCAGGGAGTTTTTTCTTTTTCACAATTAGCCTTGAGCCCCTTCAATGTCATTTCTTCACTGTGTAACATAAATTTAACTCATAGTTGAATAAGTGTTTCTTTGATTGTTGGGGAAAATTGCAGAGTTTGTAGTACCAATTTAGTATTCATTAATTCAACAAATATATGTTCAACATCTAAATTATGCAAAATCCTGTACCATGTAAAAGTAAATATAGGCCATATCTTCATTAGCTTCACAGTCTGCGGGCAGATACACCTTATTATGTGAGTATTAGTATTTGGATTAAGTTGAAGGGTTGGGAGCTAGAGCTATAGTAGAGTAGGAAGATGCCTTCACACGGCCGACCTGGGTTCGATTTCCAGCATCCCATATGGTCCCCCAAGTCTGCCAAGACTGATTGTTGAGTGCAGAGCCAGGAGTAACCCCTGAGCATCACCATGTATGGCCCCAAAACAAACAAACAAATAAAAAACAGAATTGAAAGGTGTTACAACAGGTAAAAGATACTCTCTCAGAAGGGATTCCTTCCAGAGTAGGTCAAGGAATCCCATAAAGAAGTATTATTTGAGTTGAAGTTTGTTTTTTGTGGAGTTTGTTTTTTTGTGAGTTGTTTTTGTTTTTATGCTGTTTTTCTTTTGGCGGTTTGGGGCAGACCGGGAGTGGAGGTAGGAGTTTGGACCATATCTTATGGGGCTCACAGATCAATTTGGGGAAGACCACATAGTGTGCAATATCTGACCTAGGCCTCCTATTTGTAAAGCATGCACTCAAGTTGTATAACTAGCTTTCTGGCCTCTTGAATTGAAATTTAAGTCATGAAGAAATGGTTTGATTTGATTTGCCCAGGGGAACATTCCTGGCTCTGAAGGGATCAGTATGTGGAAACTTAGAGGAAAGGTGGTACATTTGAAATTGAAGAGCAGGTTGAAAGAAAAGGAGGCCATAGGGGAGACTAGCAAACTGGTTTAGGGCATTGGTATATGGAGTCTGATCCTTATTCTACAAACATGGAAAACTATTTGTCATAAGATCATAGATAACAAGTGTCTGGAGATTTTAGATTGCTTAGAAATAATGTGTGTTGACTTTTAAAATGATGTCTTCAGGTGCTGAAAAATAGTTCATGAATAAGTGATCTCGTATACAAGGTGCTGGTCAAGCCACAGCTGCAGTATTTACTTTCAGAACACCATGAGAAGAAATTCACAAAGTAAAACAACATCTGGGGAGTTTCTAAGTTAAATGAGTTTCAATATTAAGTGTATTTTACATTTTACTCTGCTTGACTCTCAAAGCAGAGCTGAATTGGGAATTGTAAGAAAAGGCAGAGTCATTGTAAAAAAAAAAAAAAGGACTTTCAGTAATTTGCTCATTAAAGAAAGTGCTGCTATTATATTTTTCTCAAATGTTACTGGAAAAAATATAGATTTAAATGAGAAGTTGAACTCTGTTGGCACTGTGTGAGATCCCTTTAAGATTTTTGTACAGTTCTCCCTCAACTTGACTACATTTTGATGATAAAAATGCTGATTAGGACCACCCAAAAGGGATTTCCTCTGAATGCAAATATTCTCACATTCTTAGTCCCTTGTGAAGTCAGATAACTAGATTGGAAATTATTTTTATTTGCTATTCATATTGTATCTACCTACTTAGAGCATTGCTAGTTATGTGACATCTAGAAGACTGTATAACGTAGAATGATGGAGAAATGGGTCATGATGGGGCATGCTTTGTATGTGCAGGACCCAAGTTCCATCTCGAGCACCACCTGCCTCTAAACCCAGCACAACTGGTTGCAGCCTTGGTGGCCCTGATCGTGCTGGGCATTGAGCAATGCCTAAGCTCTAGTTTGAACTCTTGGTAAACAAACCTATTATCATCAAAATAACCCCCACTCCAGCACTTTTAGGTGTGACTCCAAAACAACTTCCTGAGCTTATTTATCTTTATACTTTTTTTTTTTTTTTTTTTTGGTTTTTGGTTTTTGGGCCACACCCGTTTGACGCTCAGGGGTTACTCCTGGCTATGTGCTCAGAAATCGCCCCTGGCTTGGGGGGACCATATGGGACGCCGGGGGATCGAACCGCGGTCCTTCCTTGGCTAGCGCTTGCAAGGCAGACACCTTACCTCCAGCGCCACCTACCCGGCCCCTATCTTTATTTTAAGAGTTAACTTACTCCATTGACTGGACCACTACCGTGTACCATCTGAGAATAATTGCATTTTACTTGGTGATTTCTAGAAATGAATAGATGGTATTTGCTGTAGAAAGCTTAACAAAGGCCAGGGAGATAGCTCAAATGGCTGGAGCATATTCTTTGCATCCATGCTTTGCCTGGATCCAATTCCTAGGACATGTACTCCAAGCACAGGTTGTTATGGCCTCCCAATGAAAGCTTGAAAACTAACACTTCATTTTAAATACTCTATACTGGGGCTGGAGAGATAGCATGGAGGTAAGGTGTTTGCCTCAGGCGCAGAAGGATGGTAGTTCAAATCCCAGCATCCCATATGGTCCCCGAGCCTGCCAGGAGCGATTTCAGAGCATGGAGCCAGGAGTAACCCCTGAGCACTGCCGGGTGTGACCCAAAAACCAAAAATAAATAAATACTCTATACTGACAGCAGTTGTCATATTCTTGATGGAGCTAGACAGACATCCTGTATAACAGAAAATTAATTTTTAAAGAATAACTATGGAAATTCAGATAATACATTTGTAACAAGACTAATATTTTTTATTTTATTTTTAATTTATTCAGTGATTTATTGATATATTTATTTATTGATAGCTATTGATATCAGTTTCAGGCATTCACTATTCCAACTCTAAGCCCACCACTAATGTCAGTGTCTCAATAGCCCAGGGTTAGACTCTAATCCCTTTATTTTATTCACAGAGTTTGGAAAGGGAGAGTTTGAGGCCATATCTGGGTGTGCTCAGGGCTTACTCCTGGCTCTGTACTTTGAGGACTATATATGGTAATTGGGATTGAACCCTAGTCAGATGCCTTTTTTAGGGTTCGAGTTGTCACCTATGGCACTGAGAGTCAAAGACCTCCTCCGATAATACAAGATGCAAAAGGGAGTCTTGACAAGAATCCCCGAAGCAAAGTCTTAGCCAGTTTATATAGACATCACAAGAAAAAACAGCATACACATTTTATTGTTTAATGCAAACAGTTCAACCTTTACAGTATATATGATTGGCCTATATCTTTTAGCACATACATGCGCACAAAGCACGTTACTTCCTAGCATTGATGTTTCAACTTATCTCTGACTCATCTGACTCAACTTTGGCTATCAAGGGGGGCCTTATCAGAAGAATATTCCAGACCCACCTAGTTTCTCTATCCTAAAGAATATGGAGAGTTTTGACATCCTGCATTCCTTCTGTGATTTTAATTATGAGTTAACTCCCTCTGCCTTGACTCAGAGTGGAAATGAGTTAACTCCCTCCGCTTTAGCTAAGAGTAGAAAAGTACCTAAGCTTTTAATTTGCCTAAAGAACTGCTTTTAACCTGTTTCAGAACAAAAAAATACTTAACAAGGGTTGGTGCTTGTTTTGTCCAGGGCCTTTATCATGAACTAAGTGTACCTTGATTCTCAACACTTCAAGGCAAATGCCTTACCTGCTGTACTATCTAGCCCCATTTTACTAGGCTCAGTATCAGCTGTTCATGTTGAGAATAGGCAGCTTCTATAAATTGTTCAACACATTTACAAAAAATAGCATACCAAGAATAAGCAAAACATTGAAAGAAGTATAGTTACAATTGACTAGGTTTTTAGTATTGCTTTGGTTGAAAACAGCCACATACTCAAATACTGTGATATGTTGCATCCTGATAATGTATCACCCATCCCAAATCTCCAGGATCTAAAAATGAAATTTACACAAATGATATTTGGGATAATTTTTAAGTTAACTATTATAAGGTAAATGGACTTAACTATTTTATTTCTCCTTATAGGCCATAATACCAAATGAAGAATGCATTGTTAGCTAGGGATAATAGCCTAGTGGTAGAATGCATTTCTTGCATGTTTTAAAAACTTTACTGCTAGGAGTGAGTTCTGAGCACAGAATCAGATGTAAGCTCTGAGCACAGCCACATGTGGCCCAAATATGTAAACAAAGCAAGACAAAAGATGAGCTGGTGAGATAGTCCAATAGGTAAGGCATGTAATCTGCACATGGCTGACCTAGGTTTGATCCTAGACATCTCATGGTTCCCCTAAGCACTGCCAGGAGTGATTCCTGACTACAAAATCAAGAATAACCCCTGATATTGGCAGGTGTGTCCAAAAGAAAAATTTTTTTACTGCTTAACTTAAAGCTAAAAAAATAGTTCAAAGTGCTGGAACACTTTGGTTTTAATCATCCAGGAAGATTCAAGTTTGGTCCTTGGTACCATATTTTACCCAGAGCACTACCAAGAGTGATCCCAGTGTCCTCCAAGCTTTGAACCATATGACTCACCACAAATAATATTCAGACCTTCTGAGCACTATTTGGGAAACAAACAAACAAACAAAAACTAAAACTATGTCGAAACTTATGGCTATTAAAAAACAAAAACATCTTCTAAATTACACAAAGTATGATGAATTCAATGATCATGTATAAAAATTCCTCATTAATGTAACAAGCTTTTTGGAGTATTTGTTGTAATACAAAATGGGGAAAAAAAAGTATGAATGATTATACAGGCATAATTGAAAATGCCAGACTAGGGTCTGGTACCACATACATTCCCCTGAGCACAACTAGGGGTCATTCCTGAACACCTGGGTGTAGTCCAGACCCACATGCAGAAGAGAATACTCATGGACTCAATAAATATAACGCATAAATGGATTCAATAAATGAATGCATTGAAGTTATATGTAGGTAATACTTAACTTTTTTAAGGAAAGGTGTCTTTTATCATTGAAGTTCTTAGGTTTCATTGGTGCCTGCTTTTATTTATTTGAAAGGGTGTTGGGTTATACCTGGCAGTACTTAGGGCTCCTTTTGGCTATGGGGTTTGGGATATCCTCCTGCTGGTGCCACATGGGAGAGAAAGACAGGATAAACAATTTTTCAGTAGGTTACTTTCTGGGGATAAATTTTCAGCCACTCAAACACCTGCTACTCCCATTTTCACTCTTAAATCTCCAGGGGACAATTGAGCAAAGTAATTCTGGTAGTATCATTGCTGGCATTTGAAGGGCCTGTTCTTAGTGAATTTACAGTGGTTGGGTAGAGACAGATCCTAGGTATATGGACAATCTTGGACAAAGAAGCAAAAATGCATGAAATAAAAGTGCTGCCAGGAAATCCGTTTGGCCACACGCAAAAACAACTCAAAATCAAAACTCAAATTTCTTTATAACACAAAAGTCAAATAAAAACAGATTTAAAAGTCTGGGCTGCAGCAGTGTTGCTAGGGGTAAGATGTTTGCCTTGCAAGCACTAGCCTAGGATGGACCATGGTTCGATCCTCAGTCGTCCCATATGATCTTTCCAAGACAGGAGCGATTTCTGAGCGCATAGCCGGGAGTAACCCCTGAGCGTCAATGGGTGTGGCCCAAAAACAAACTAAAAAAAGTAAAAGGATTAAAAACCTTTGACTGGCCAAGCAAGTGGAAGCAAAGATAAACACATGGAATTACATCAAATTAAGTTTCTACACCGCCAACAAAACAATTGACCAGAATATAAAGAGACACCAAAGAGAGAGAAAATACTTTTCACCAGTCATCTAACAAAGGGTTAATATCAAAGATATATATTGCACTTGTAGAAACCAACAAGAAGAAAGCATCCAACCCTATTAAAAAATGGAGAGAAAAAAATAAACAGAAAACTCCCTAAAAGAAGACATACAAATAACCAAAGTATGTATGAGAAATAATCTGCAATTCTAACCATTAGGAAAATGCAAGTCAAAACAACATTAAAATCACACCACAAAAGCACATCAAAAAGAATGAAAACGGTGGGGATGCACCTTCACTGCTGGTGGGAATGTTGACTGGTTCTGGTTCAGCTTTTTAGAAAACGCTTTTGAAAACAGTTTTAAGAAAACTAGGAATTGGCCTTTCATATGATCCAGCAAATTCACTTTTTTTAATATATCCCAAGGGCCCAAGATATATAAATAGCACGATATATTATTAATAAAATATTAATTACAATACAATAATTTAGTGCTCTCAAATTTATAGAAGTGATCATCTGGACTGATCAGGTATAGGCCAAAATCATATAGTTAGTGTTAAGGTAACAGTTTTTTTTTTTTTTTCTTTCTTGGTGCGTGGGGTTGGGGGAGGGTTTTTGTTAGACACATAGAGCAGTAATCTGGAACTATCCCTGGTGTTCTGTTCCAGGAACCATATTCAATGCTGAAGATGAAATTTTGCTTAGCACTGAGTCAGCGGCATAAAAGGCCAGCACCTTAACTCCAGTACTATTATCTGACCCAATGCAACAACTCTTTTAAGTTTTCTGACTCAAAGGAATAGTTGAGAAGACAGAGTTACACAAAAGTTTTTTTACTTATTCTTTTGGAAAATTTGGATATATAACATAATTTGATCCTTCCTTTTCGTTCTTAAACTTTGCATTCTGGATTAAGAAACTTTGATTCCCATACATAGTGGAATACTACTTGGTAATAAGAAAAGGTGAGATCATTCAATTTGCTGCTACATGGGATGGACCTGGAGGCTATCATATTAATTGAAGTCAGCCAGAAAGAGAAGAAAATGATTTCCCTCATAAGCAGGAAATGAAGAAATGTAAGTGAATAACAAATGCCAAAGACAACTGAACTTGTAGAACTTCAATTATACAGAACTGAATGACAAAGGGCTGAAATGGGGGCGGGTTGCGGCAGGGTGTGGATTTGGGGTCTGATACAGTAGTGAAGAGAAACATTCATTCTGGTGGAGGTTGTGCAGTTGGATGATTGTACACACTAAAGCCTACTGTGAACAGGGAAGGAAGGGACGGAGGGAGGGAGGGAGGAAAACACCTTTGCGTTTTAATAAACATAGAACTGTTAATTGGATAAATAAAAATGAAATAAAAAGATACTGGGCATTGCTTAAAGATCAGTTCGGGAATTTAATGGAAAAGGCATGACTTGGAGCATTCAGTGATGCACATGACTTAATATATCGTTCTGTTGTCCATTTTGAACTCCCAACAGTTTAAAAAAATGCCTGGCAAGATTCCTAAAAATAAAACAATCTCTTCTCACAGGCCCATATGAGCTGGCACAGGCTGACTCCAGAGCACACTTCATGCGAAATACTTGGCATGTTGTAAGTCGTAGATTAATATTAGCTGCCTTCTAGATCTCATGAGACACTGGTTCTTCCTGTCATTTCATTTAACTATTGTTTTAAAGAACACAACCTCTTTGAGCACACCAGGATGAGTAGACAGTCATAGTAGTAGTATTCTATGTAAATAAAATGAACTCTCATTGTGAAGGTGCAGGCCTAAATATTTGGTGGTGTATTTGAAATGCTCTTTTCAATTCACTATATGTGAAGTGCCAGAAATTCACCTCTCAAGAACTTTGTGACTTGCCACAGAGGTGAGTTGACCTTGTGTAAAGCAATGACATGGGAAAAATTCAAGCATATGGAGATTTTAAAGCAAAGAAAGATGATTACAGGTAAGAATATAGAATGAAAACCGATGATTCTAATCATTGTTAATTTTTTTCCTCATATAAGCAACTCTATTTGGGTTTTTTGTTGTTGTTGTTTTGGTTTTTGGGCCACACCCATTTGATGCTCAGGGGTTACTCCTGGCTAAGCGCTCAGAAATTGCCCCTGGCTTGGGGGGACCATATTGGACGCCGGGGGATCAAACCGCGGTCCTTCCTTGGCTAGTGCTTGCAAGGCAGACACCTTACCTCTAGTGCCACCTCTCCAGCCCCAAACAACTCTATTTGTATATGCCAATGTCAGAAGAAATTACAAAAGTGTCACTTTGCAATGGGGAGCATGGGGGAAGCACAGAGAAAGCACGGGGCTAAGGCTTTTAAGCAGCTGATCCAAGTTTGATTTCCAGCTCCACATTTGTAGCCACAAAATAAGACCTAAACACTGCTGGGTGTGACTCAAATCATCACCAAAGCAAACAAACAAACAAACATGTGCTCTACCCTATGTAGTAGTATCTCCAAAAGATTTTTCTAGATCATTATAGAAAGAAGAACTACCTACGGGCCCAAGAGATACTCAATAGGATGAGCACAGGCTTTACTTGCAGGAGGCTCAGTTTTGATCCCCAGCACTATGTGGTCCCCTCAGCCGTGCTGGGACCAGCTCCAGAGCCCCGATCCGAGTGTGCCTCCCCTACCCCCAATAAGCTACCCTATTTAGTTTTGTTTTAAGATTCTTGCCTGTTTGTATGATCTACATACAGATTTACAATGGAGTTCTACTTCTTTTTTTTTTTTTTTAGCCTCCCCGGAGTTCTTCTTCTAACCAAGAAGTAACTCATACAGAATGTCTCCCACCGTGAAAAACTAGAAAACCAGAGAATATTCCAGAGTACAGTCTCCTAGAGAAGAAAAATAGTAGAAATGAATTAAGAAGTGTTCTTGACGTTCTTTTCTTTTCTTTCGTTTTTTCTTTTCTTTTGGGCCACTTCCAACTTGGGTTACTCCTGGCTCTATGCTCAGGAATTCTTCCTGGCAGAGCTTGCAGGTACCATATGGAATGCCGGCAGTCAAACCCAGGTTAACCACGTGCAAGGCAAAAGCCCTACACACTGTGTTATCACGCCAATCATTTTCTGGCTTTTGATTTAGGAGAGTTGCTAAATGAAATAAAAGATGTCTAGTTAATGTGAATTTCAGCTATATAACAAACAATAGCTTTAGAGTTATATGGTTAATACTACTATAATCGATTTGTGTGTGTGTCATTTCAGCCCTTCTTTACATACCTAATACATTAAGGCACTTTTTTACATACTTAATTTTTACTTAGATGTGGGATAGTTTTGTGTTTGCTTTTTGGGGGAGCCACTTCTAGTCCTACAGAATTGACTGTATAGTGCAGAAATTGAATCCAAGACTACTGCTCCAGCCTTTTTTTTTGGGGGGGGGGCACACCCGGTAACGCTCAGGGGTTACTCCTGGCTATGCGCTCAGAAGTCGCTCCTGGCTTGAGGGACCATATGAGACACCTGGGGATCGAACCATGGTCCAGCCAAGTGTAGCTCAGGCAAGGCAGGCACCTTACCTCTAGCACCATTGCCCAGCCCCTGCTCCAGCCTTTTGATCCATCTCCCTAACCATTCCTGAAGGCAGTTTTAATTTGATAGTTATTAATTATTTTACTTATGAGTCATACCACTCAATAGCTACTCTCAATTCTGTGCTCTGGGGTTGCCCTGGTCGCTGGGGAGACCAGGTATGCTAAGAATCAAACCTGTGCCTCCTGTTTGCAAAGCAGCATTCAAATCATTGATCCGATGTTTTTTATAGAGTTACCATGAAATTAAAGTTACTCATGATTGGGTTTCATGCATACAATGTTCTCACACCAATCCCTTTACTAGTGTCCACTTTCATCCACCATTGCTCCTCTCACCCCTTATTGCCTCCTACCCACCAGTCTGCTTTTTTTTTTTTTAATAAGTTTTTGCACTGTGGTTTACAGTACTGTTACTGATAGGATTTACACATAAGACTTTACCACCTTTTTGCACCTCCTCTTCCCAAATGAACACTTCCCTCCACCATAGGTATTTCCTATTTTCTGCCCCATCAATCTTCCAAGTGGCATGTTTTCTATTGAAGTCTAGTTCTCATATCTTTGTTCCTACCTGTTATTCCACTATATTTCTTTTGTATGCTGCATATGAGAGAGATAATTCTGTGTTTACCTCACTCTGACTAACTCAGCATGATACCCTCCAGATCCATCCATGTAATAGAAAATTGTTTGATTTTTTTCCCCCAGCAAAATTGCTTGATTTTATTTTTCCTATGACCAAGTAATATTGCATTGTGTATATGTGCCACAGTTTCTTTTATCCAGTCATCTCTTCTTAGACACTTGAGTCATTTCCAGATTTTGGCTATGGTGGAGAGTGCTGCAAGGAACAAAGAGGTGCAATTTTTAAATTGCAACCAGGATCTGGAATGTGACTCAGAAATAGAGTACTTGCTTAGATTGTGTAAAGCTCTGGGTTTGATCCAGAAAAAAAAAAAAATAGAAAAGAAAGGAAATTAACTGCAACCAAGGGAGAGAAAATGAATCTGGCCCATTCTAATTTCATCAGTATGAGGAGACCGAATGATGGTTTGGTGGGTCTATAATGACTGCAATTTGCAATGTAGAATAGTGTAAGAGATGGGGCAAGCTGCAGAGAATTAGAATCCAGAAATTCTCACAAGGGTCTCTTAGATCCCTTGACAGTTACTCTTTAGATGAAGGAGGTGAAATTCAGACAAACCACGAAAAGAACAAAGAATGAAGAGTTCATACATAACTGTGGAAACGATTGTATTTGATTTATTCACATCAAAGAGACATTTTTGCTTATGTGGGGCTTTCAAAAGAGACATGAGAAAGGACATCTT
Organism: Suncus etruscus; assembly: GCF_024139225.1. NCBI lineage: Eukaryota > Metazoa > Chordata > Mammalia > Eulipotyphla > Soricidae > Suncus > Suncus etruscus. Next base: position 82,671,230 of record NC_064850.1, read on the forward strand.
CATAGATGGCACTAGTCCTAGAATAGAAAAAGTGACACTAAATTGACTGTAACAAAACTACAAACTATGCTGAAGATCTATCTGCTAATAATCTCCCACAGAAACCAGCTTCAATACCACGAAGAAAGAAAAAAAACTGTCAGCACACAAAACTAACAATTTTAGCATTGATCAAAATACTAGACATTAGCTAGGTATACAAGAAAACAGCAAATACTGGCCCATAACTATGTCAATATCAGACCAAGATTGATAAAAATGAGAATTAGAGAGGCATGCAAAAATTATAATTATGTTTAAGGCTTTAAAGAAAATTAAATAAAATAGAAAAAAACTAAAAAGATGGAATGGGGAGATGGTTCAAGTAGTAGAGCACATATCTCTCACAAACTAAGATGCTGTTTGGTCCACGGCTTCATGTGGCCCCACTACATACAACTGACCTGATAACCTCTTGGCATTATTGGTCTGAACACCAAAATTTCCATTTGTTTGCATTGAACCAAACACAGTTGAGAGGGGCCTTGTAACCCCCAGAGCACTTCTGAGTGTGTTCACTTTTTAAAACAGAAAGCCATACTACTATAAGAGGGATGGAATGAAGGGGTGTCACTGAGACAATATGGAACAGGCCATGTGGAGGATATGGTGTTGGAATGTTGTGTCATGAAACCTTACCATGCACAGTATTGTAGAGCATGATGGCTCAAATTAAATTTAAAACATTAAAAGATGCTTTAAGAAGATATCTGGAGGAGCTTGAACAAGAGTTTGCCTGCATGCAGGCAAACCAGGTTTGATCCTCAGCATCCCTTATGGCTCCTGAACCCTCAGGAGTGACTCCTAAGTACAGAAACCTCAGCACTGCGGAATGTGTCCCTAAAACCAAAAAGAGAAAGAGAGAGATAGGGGAGGGCGAGATGGGAAGAGAGAGAGACAGAGAGAGGGAGAGGGGGAGAGAGAGAGAGAGAGAGAGAGAGAGAGAGAGAGAGAGAGAGAGAGAGAGAGAGATGTTATAGGAATTAAGGCACTTTGCATGTGGCCAATCCTGGTTTGGTCCCTAATACTGCATATGGTACCCCCAAGCACCTCCAGGAGTAAGCACTGAGCACTTCTGGTTGTTGACCCCAAACCCCAAAAATAACAAAAGTAAGTTTCAATGAAATAAATAGATAAGAACAGAACATTGGATAAAGATACACACACACACACACACACACACACACACACACACACACACACACGGGAATACTCCCTGGTTACAAGAAAAGCTAAAGTCATATAGTTTGCTACTCTAAATGAAGCTGGAGGGCATTATACTGAGTAAAGTTAGAAGGAGAGGGGCAGACACAGAATGATCTCTCATATGTGGGATGTGGGATATGAACAAACATACTAAGGGAATAGAAATTTAATTTATTTGTTGACTTTTGAGTCCATAATACCCAGGCAGTACTCAGGGGACCACTGAACCAGGTACCAGGATCACTGAACCAGGGTCTGCCGTGAACAAAGCATGTACTCAGCCCATTACACTGTCTCTCTGTCCCTCCATAGTATTTTCTATGACTGTCATTCCACATTTCCCCTGTGCCACATGAAACAACAACATCTGTGTCCTCTTTAATTTCTCAATTTCACCTCTTAACTCTTCCTTTTCTTCCCTCTTTTCTTTCAGTTGAGTTTCATTCTAAATCAACAATAGGTCATTTTAGCAAGATGTTATATTACACTAACCTGTAAGTAAAAATGAACAGTAGCCACATAAGCACCCAGGCTTATGCCTCATGATAAAATGGGAAGTTTCTGATATTAGGAAATTAACTAAGTGGTTTTCTAATTTGTTGTGAGTGTCCAACAGTGTGATAAAGTTGGGAAGAGGTATAGAACAGGTTCTACTTTTTTATTTATTTAAATTGACAGAATTTTATCATACATAAAATTCCTTCCTGCCCTTCCCAGTTACCAAACTTTGTTCTAAGAAGCTTGGATAGACACTGTCATGAGACTACATTTCATGCGAAACTGCAATGAGTTTGATAAATAAAGAGGGCATTCAAGGACATTCTCTTCACTATTATGCTCTGTTTGTTTGTTTGTTTGTTTGTTTTGGGGGTCACACCCAACTATGCTCAGGGGTTACTCCTGGCTCTGCACTCAGAAGTTGCTCCTGGCAGGGGCCGAGAGATAGCACAGCGGTAAGGCATTGCGGTAAGGCATTTTTGCCTTGCAAGCAACCAATCCAGGATGGATGATGGTTCAAATCTCGGCATCCCTGTGCCTGCCAGGAAGGATTTCTGAGTGCAGAGCCAGGAGTAACCCCTGAGTGCCACTGGGTGTGACCCAAAAACCAAAACCAAAATAAAAAAATAATTAATTAATTAAAAAGAAGAAGTCGTTCCTGGCAGGCTCAGGGGACCATATGAGATGCTAGGGATCAAACCTGGATCTGTGGTGTGCAAGGCAAATGCCTTACGGCTGTGCTATCACTGTGGCCCCTCACTATTATGTTCAACATAACACTAAATACAGCACATTTAGTCCAAGTATTCACCTTTCAGGATTCAGAGAACTTGTGTTTTATTGGCGATGGTGTGTGTTGGTGGTTCTATGTGTATGTTTTGCCTGGAATTAAACTCTGAGACTTATACACACACAAGCCGACCAAGTGCTATATCTCTGAGCTACGTTTTAAAACACAACCTTAGGGCCAGAATGATAATACAGCAGGTAGTGCAATTGCCTTGCATGCAACTGACCCAGTTTCAGGTTTCATCCCTGGCATCCCATATGGTCCCCGATCACCTCCAGGAATAATTACTAAACAAAGAGCCAGAAGTAATTCTTGAGCACTGCCAGCTATAGCCCAACCTTGAAAACAAACTAAACAAAACTGAAACCCCGACTTTAAAAAATGAGAAGATTAAGAAATAGACACCATAAATAAAATTAAATTCAAATTCAATAGCCCAAGACATTGGACAATAGCCCAAGACATTTGAGTTGCACCGTCTTGAAAGGAACAGAAGTTTCTCCCTAATTAACCTCTTCTAAATTAGAAGAAATTAGCTGATTGTGAGCTGAAAGATTTTACATATATTCTAAGGATTATAGTCTGTTTACTGCAATTCCTGTGATCAAATAGAGCAAAGAAAACATCAAAGAATATTAAATGGCAACACTAATTAGGATGGGAGAAGAGTCAAGGATAAAGTCTCAGAAAGGAACAGACTTATAGTAAGAATACAGTATACTGTTCATGGTTTAAGCTTTACAGTTTAAGTTTTGATTTTTTAATTATTGGAGGAGGAATGGATAATGGGTAGATACATTCTTTTTTTTTTTTTTTGGTTTTGGTTTTTGGGCCACACCCAGCAGTGCTCAGGGGTTACTCCTACTCAACCTCTAGACCTGCTCCTAAAACTAACTGGCAAAGGCAAGAGTGAGATTTCACAACACATGTACAAAGACTTATTAGGGTTTTGGACTATTTGCCAGGCTTCCGGTTAAAATTGTTTAGGAGTAAATATTTTGGATACTGAACAGAGTTGATTTCTAATGGCTTGAGATGAAAAGATGAATAAACTGTAATTCATAAATCTCCAGTCAAGACTTGAAATACTGAGGCTATATTAGATTAAATTGGATTGCATTCCCAGAAATAATACAAAAGCATGCCCTTGTCCTCCCAAATTGTTAGTTTCCTCAAGGACAAAGACAATTCAGTGTCCACATGTGAGAATCTCACATAAATAAGTGAAATAGTTAAATAAATTAATTAAATATAATTGAGCTAAGAAGACATATTCTGGAACAGTAAATAGTCTCATTATTGTCATTCAATAAGATTTAGTTTGAATAAAATGTAATGAGGTAACATTTACCCCACATATTAGCTGTGAAGTGCTTATAATAAGATGAAGTTTGTAGTTTTAGGATGTTGCAGAATGGTCAGTTGAAAAGATATATCATTTGTGTGGTTTCTCCAGGCAGGAGGGGTCTTACACAAATATTAATCTTTTAAAATCTCTTTGATTGATGCTTTCCTGTGTTGTAATTATGTAGAATTAAGGAAATAAGGAAATTTATAATGGATAGGGAGATGGTGTTGGGATTGAGAAAGCCTGGTCTTATATGTATGAGGCCTATATTTCACCGCTGAACTATACTCCTAGCGCAAAGAAATCATGTTTGGGTTTTTTGTTTGTTTGGTTGGTTTTGGTTTGGGGGCCACACCCAGTAGCACTCAGGGGTTACTCCTGACTCTGCACTCAGATATTACTCCTGACAGGCTCAGGGGGCCATATGGGATGCCAGAGATTGAACCTGAGTCAGCTACTGCTGATTTCATTTGGGAATCCATGTGTTGTTGGTAATTGAACACAGCTTCCTATATGCAAAGCAGGGTCTCAGTCAATTGAGCTCTCTAGCCAAAGTATATAAATGATATGAGTTTTTAGGGCATCATGTACCACATCACAACCACAAGCAACCAGTATTCTTCCATCGCTATCCTTGGCACCATCTCTACCTTTTGGAATCTTCTTATGTTTGATTTTGTTATAATAATCAGAAACAGGGGCTAAAGAGATAGCACATCAGTAGGGCATTTACCTTGCATGCAGCCAATTCGGTTGGTGGTTCAAATTCCAGCATCCCATAGGGTTCCCGGTGCCTGCCAGTAGCGATTTCTGAGCACAGAGCCAGGAGTAACCCCTGAACGCTGCTGGGTGTAACCCAAAAACAAAAACAAAAACAAAAAAAAATTAATCAGGAACCTTAATTGTGTTTAGTCCAGAATCTAGGGAGGTATGTGTCTATTTCTACCTTGTTGTAGATCTGTGGTTCTAGTCTCCCTCTCCTAGTACCTCACAGGACAGTGGTTCCAGGAAGGAAAATGGGTATTCAAGTCCATATACTTTTTATTTTAGTTTGGTTGGTTTGTTTGGTTGGTTTGGGGCCCAAACTTGATGATGCTGGGGCCTTAATTAGCTCTGTTTTTAGGGATCACTCCTGGCTTGCTGGGTAAGTATCTAGGGTGCCAGGAATCAAACCAGGATTGGCCACGTGCAAGGCAAGTGCCCTGCCCACTTTACTATAACCCCAGCCCTATCAGATCTATACATTTTAGTGCTGATACCTTATTACCTATACCTTATTATTGCCTGTATCATATTATAAACAATACCATCCCTCAAATCCTGTCTATCTGATGTATGTAAAGGATTTTTACTCCACACCAATACAATATGGATTTTGCCTATCAATGCAGACTATAAAGACCTAAATTTTTCTTGTGTTTATTCTGGTTTAGGAAATCTGGCTTGCAGGTGATTCTTCATAAAACACACCTGTAGAAACAAACTCTCTCATCTCTCATTAAGGCACTACCTGCTTTCATGACATTTTGGAACTGAACTGGCCTTTTCTTTCTTGCAGCTACATTCTACCCTAGGGAAGAAAAGAAGCCGTGCTTGCACATATTTTAGATGTACTCTCTCACAGCCAGCATAGGCACAGCAAGCCTTAAAGACCTTTTTGCTGGCAAACATTTTAAATAGCAATGGGGACTGCCACTTAGGAAAGTGCAGTTTGTATATTGCTCAAAGGCACCCAGCCAACAGGACAAAGGGGAGTTAAAATCCTGCCCAAACTCTGCTAGCCAAATCTGGCATGCACAGGTCTGCATCGCCCAGAGGGAGTGCCTTTTCCAAGCTGCACAAAGGCTCCCTAGAAGCAATCAGCTGGACTCTAAACCTAACAATAGCAGCATTGCAGCATCTCCAAAGAAATACCCTCTTGTATTCCATAGAGGCATTACACTTGAATATTCAATTGATACTCATGCATAATTCATATAATCGCTTCAAAATCATTTATTTTCAGACTTCTAGGCCCATGCAAATGAGCTCTAAATCACATAAGGTAGACACATTGCAAATTTTGGCCAGGGTCAAATTGATTTCTTAAAGGGATTTCACCTTCTTCCCCTGGGTCTGCACCTTCCTATTAGTGAAGATCTTTAATTATCAGATGCTGGAGGATAAGACAGGGTTCCTGCTTTGTGCAATTCCTGCCCTTCTATGTGAAAGAAACTATACTGACTGTCCTGAAGAGATGGCTGGCAATGTGAAGAAAATTCTCTGCCATGTTGAAATGACTGCACCCTTTAAATCTTGTAACTGAAAGCTGAAATAAGTACCGTATTTTTCATACCATAAGACGCACTTTATTTCCCCAAAAGATGTGTGGTAATGTCTGTGTGTCTTATGGAACGAATGCCACCTGGTGCTGAAGCCTGAGTGCAGTGGACTTGAATTATATATATGTGTGTGTGTGTGTGTGTGTGTGCACGCACACACACACACACACAAGGTTCTTTAAAAATGGAGCTGGAGAAATAGCATGGAGGTAAAGCGTTTGCCTTGCATGCAGAAGGACATTTGAATTCCGGCATCCCATATGGTCCCCAGAGCCTGCCAGGAGCAATTTCTGAGCATAGAGCCAGGAGTAACCCCTGAGCTGCCAGGTCTAAAACAAAACAAAAAAAAGTCTTCAAAAATGATTTTATTTTCTGTTTTGTTTTTTTGGTTTTTTTTTTGGCCACACCTGGTGATGCTCAGGGGTTACTCCTGGCTGTCTACTCAGAAATAGCTCCTGACAGGCACAGGAAACCATATGGGACACCAGGATTCGAACCAACCACCTTTAGTCCTGGATCGGCTGCTTGCAAGGCAAACGCCGCTGTGCTATCTCTCCGGGCCCAATTTTTTTTATTTTCTGATATGAAAAAGAGTCAGGTAAATGTGTTTAACCAGTTGTGGATCAGCATATTGTAACTATACTTTAGTCTTGCAGGCTGGTTTTTTTCAGCTACTGTTTCCTGACGTTTCTTGTTTTCCTTGTCTAAAAATTATGTGTGTCTTATGGTCAAGTAGACCATAGAGTGAAAAATACGGTAAGTAAACTTTTGTCAGAAGAGGTTCTTTCCCAGTCTCTTTATCAGATCTTGGTCATTTAGTGAATAGATATACCCAAAACAAGAGCATTGAATTCTCTCCAAAAAGATAGAAATTGGAATTGCTCAAAGTCAAAAATGAAGTGAAATGAAGTCCATCAAAAGGGCAAGAGATATAGCACAAGGAGTAAGGCACTTGTGTTGCACAAAACCTATCCAGATTTGACCTTGAGCATTCCAGGAGAGATCCTTGAGGAAATAGCTAGGTATGGTCACTCAAAAGAGAAGAAAGAAGAAAGAAAAGAAAAAGAAAGAAAAGAAGAAGGAAGGAAGAAGGAAGGAAGGAAGGAAGGAAGGAAGGAAGGAAGGAAGGAAGGAAGGAAGGAAGGAAGGAAGGAAGGAAGGAAGGAAGAAGTTCAAGGAAGGAGAATGTCAAACAGCCAGAAAAAAATAGAGAAAGAACAAAGAGAGAAGAAAGAAGAAAGAGAGAAGAAAGAGAGAAAAGAAAGAAAGAAAGAAAGAAAGAAAGAAAGAAAGAAAGAAAGAAAGAAAGAAAGAAAGAAAGAAAAGAAAGAAAGAAAGAAAGAGAAAGAAAGAAAGAAAGAAAGAAAGAAAGAAAGAAAGAAAGAAAGAAAGAAAGAAAGAAAGAAAGAAAGAAAGAAAGAAAGAAAGAAAGAAAGAAAGAAAGAAAGAAAGAAAGAAAGAAAGAAAGAAAAGAAAGAAGGAAGGAAGGAAGAAAGAAGGAAGGAAGGAAGGAAGAACGAAAGAGAGAGAAAGAAAGAAAGGAAGGAAGGAAGGAAGGAAGGAAGGAAGGAAGGAAGGAAGGAAGAAAAAGAAAGAAAAAAAGAAAGAAAGAAGGGCCCGGAGAATCATAGCACAGCGGCGTTTGCCTTGCTAGCAGCCGATCCAGGACCTAAGGTGGTTGGTTTGAATCCCGGTGTCCCATATGGTCCCCCGTGCCTGCCAGGAGCTATTTCTGAGCAGACAGCCAGGAATAACCCCTGAGCGCCGCCAGGTGTGGCAGAAAGGAAGGAAGGAAGGAAGGAAGGAAGGAAGGAAGGAAGGAAGGAAGGAAGGAAGGAAGGAAGGAAGGAAGGAAGGAAGGAAGGAAGGAAGGAAGGAAGGAAGGAAGGAAGGAAGGAAGGAAGGAAGGAAGGAAGGAAGGAAGGAAGGAGGGAGGGAGGGAGGGAGGGAGGGAAGGAAGGAAGGAAGGAAGGAAGGAGGGAAGGAGGGAAGGAGGGAAGGAGGGAAGGAGGGAGGGAGGGAGGGAGGAAGGAAGGAAGGAAGGAAGGAAGGAAGGAAGGAAGGAAGGAAGGAAGGAAGGAAGGAAGGAAGGAAGAAAGAAAGAAAGAAAGAAAGAAAGGAAGAAAGAAAGAAAAGAAAGAAAGAAAGAAAGAAAGAAAGAAAGAAAGAAGAAAGAAAAGAAAGAAAGAAAGAAAGAAAGAAAGAAAAGAAAGAAAGAAAGAAAGAAAGAAAGAAAGAAAGAAAGAAGGAAGAAAGAAAGAAAGAAAGAAAAAGAAAAAGAAAAAAGAAAGAAAGAAAGAAAGAAAGAAAGAAAGAAAGAAAGAAGAAGAAGAAAGAAAAGAAAGAAAGAAGAAATAAAGAAAGAAAGAAAAGAAAGAAAGAAAGAAAGAAAGAAAGGAAAGAAAGAAAGAAGAGAAAGAAAGAAAGAAAGAAAGAAAGAAAGAAAGAAAGAAAGAAAGAAAGAAAGAAAGAAAGAAAGAAAGAAAGAAAGAAAGAAAGAAAAAGGTAGAAAAAAAGAAAAGTGGGAGTGGGAGAATTTTTTTTTCCTGAGGCACAATGTCCTACCAGTTTAAGATCTGGGTGGGTTTCTTGCCATACATGTCAATGAAGTTAGAATGAGTTATACCAGAGCCTTTTTGTCTCTTTCATATTTACCAATAAATATTTTTGTGGGCTTGAAGAGACAGTACAGCAAGTAGGGTGCTTGCTTTGATGAAGCTGGTCCCAACTCTATCCTTGTCACCACTTAGGGCCCCTGAGCACTGCCAGGAGTGATCCCTGAGCGCAGACCTAGAGTAAACTCTAGCATCATATCTGCAGGTGTGGCCCTAAAATTCTAAAAGATAAAAGTAAAATATGAGGTGTATCAGGCCCCTTTCCTAGGTTTGCCTGATTCCAAAGCTCATGCTTTTTCTCTAACTTTAATAATTTCTCCTATTCCAGGAAGTTCAGAGAAAAAACCCTACTAGAGTAAACATGCAAATACAACATGTTTAATTTTACCATTATATCTATACCTTAGAACGAACTCCTTGAAAAAAATACTGACTTTTTTTTTGTCTGTGTCTGAACTCTATATAATCAGTATATATTAATTAAGAAGTACTTTTTTTTTTCTGGCTTTTGGTTTTTGGGTCACACCGGGCAGTGCTCAAGGGTTACTCCTGGTTCTATGCTCAGAAATCGGTCCTGGAAGTCTCGGGGGACCATATGGGATGCCAGAATTTGAACCGCTGACCTTCTGCATGCAAGGTAAACACCTTACCTACATGCTATTTCTCCGGCCCCTAAGAAGTGAATTTCAAGTTAAGAAGTAAATATACAAACCAGAAGCATTTCTAGCACTCAAACATTTACAAGAAATGCATATTCTTAGTCCCACCCCTTAGAATTTGAATCAAAAACTTGGGGCTGAAGCAGTGATACAACGGGAAGGTGTTTGACTTGCACACACTAACACTATCAAACCGCGGTTTGATCTCCAGCATCCCATATGATCCCCCAAACCGAGGAGCAATTTCTGAGTGCATAGCCAGGAGTAACCCTTGTGCATCCCCGGGTGTGGCCCAAAATTCAAAACAACAACAACAACAACAACAACAAAACTCTGGGAATCAGACCCAGTAATCTGTGTTTCAAAAAGCTCCGCAAGGAGGGGAGGAGCAGTGGCACAGCGGTAGGGTGTTTGCCTTGCATGCGGCTAACCTAGAAGGGACCACAGTTTGATCCCCAGCATCCCATATGGTCCCCCAAACCAGGAGCAATTTCTGAGCACATAGTCAGGAGTAACCCCTGAGCATCACCGGGTGTGGCCCAAAAACAAACAAACAAAACAAAACAAAGCAAAAAAAAAAAAGTGCTCTCCAAGGGATGGGAATCTAGCTCAAAAGATTAATGTACATGCTTTGTAGGCTAGAGGTCTTAATTTCATTCCCTGGCACTTCAAGTTCTACAAGTACCAAGTTGGATGGAGATAGCTCCCAAGCACCTCTAGGTGTGGCCCCAAAACCAAACTAAAAATAAGCAATAAAAATAAAAAGCCTTCCAAGTGACTCAGATATTTACTAAACTTCAAGAAATAACTATGCTAAACTATGTGACCTTGGAAATAATTGCAGGAATTCTGAGCTATAGCTATCAGCTCCAAGATCCTCTAGCTTTTCTATGATCTAATATCTGAATTATTTATGGAGGACAGATCAATCCCTAATTCTGAGAAATGATACATAGTAAAGCAAAGAAGCAGGCTGCAGGTGGAAGGACACAAAGGATGGACAAAATTTCATAGGCTCACAATTAGTCAAAGCAAAACAATGTATGGCAGTGATGTTGGTGACATCCCAAATTAGAACATCTTTTCTGGAGTCCTGTGAATGCAACTAGCTCTTTGGGAATTTAAAAATTTATTAGGCAATTCAGCACACAGCTCAAGTAAAGAAAGAGAATCAATTAAAAATATGCATTCTGCTTCCTCAGCTCTGCTCTAAGTCATTCAGGAGACAGTTTCTGGGAATGGAGTCTGATAGATCTTTCTTGCAAACTGGAACAAAGTAATATTTCACTTCCCAGGAGTTTACCTCTCTGCTCCCCTCCACCAGGAGATGACACATATTTCAGGATCCATTTCAACTAGAGATGATTTAATCAGCCTTCCAGGTAGCGTCAGGAACTCCAGTTCCCCGGATTAGCAATGACTCAGCGGATGACAGGGAATATGAATGGCCTTTAAGTACAGACTGGCGCCAAGGGTCATATTTTCATTATTTATTGAAAACATTTTACTTGTCCACTGTCTGTCTCAGCAACTTCATTCTTACATAGTATAAGACTGAGAGCAGAAATCTCTTCCTTCAGTCATGAGGTTAGAAAATACACGGTTTCTTAGTGATGTCATAGAAGCAACCAAATCTATTCTCAAAATGTCAAATGCAGAGTAGCCCTTTAAGAAAGAGCTTTTGAGATTAGACTGGATAAGGCACTTGCTTGTCTGTGGCCAACATGGCTTCTATCCCTGGCACTACATATGGTACCTTGAGCCTACCAACAGTAATTCCTGAACAAATTCAGGAGTAGGACCTGAACACAGATGGGTATGATGCAAAACCAAACACACACAAAAGAAACAGCTGTGGAGTGAAATGGGAAGTAATGGAAGCAGCTTTGCTTGGTTTAAAACTCACATCTGGGCCGGAGATATAGCATGGAAGTAAGGCGTTTGCCTTGCATGCAGAATGATGGTGGTTCAAATCCTGGCATCCCATATGGTCCCCTGAGCCTTCCAGGAGCAATTTCTGAGCATAGAGCCAGGAGTAACCCCTGAGCGCTGCCAGGTGTGACCCTCCAAAACAAAACAAAACAAAACAAAAAACTCACATCTATGGTGTCATGCCATCTTGAATTCATATTTTGTCTCCTCAGTGCTAGGAATTAAACTCCCTCCTGCAAGGTATGCAGTACTTCCTCCACAGCCTGGCCCCCCAATGTGCAGTCCTCATTTTTTTCCTTTCATGATGGAGAACAAAATGAACATGTTCTAAACCGTCTTAGAACCAAGCACATTCTGCACGTGTTTTGTTTTCTCTCTGAATCATCCCACCAGCCTGTGAACTGTTCCTCTCAGTTTGTGAGGACAAAACAGGCTATGATTCTTATGACAGTACTATACAGCTGGTACATGGCATAGAGTACACAGGATACAGCTCATCTTCTCCCAGTCTCCGGGCTTGCTCATATCAAATTTAGAGAGTGGGAAAAATGGCTTCTCAGAATTGGACCTCGGTCTGTGGACTAGGAATAAAATGATGTTCAAGAATCAGAGGTTAATAGGTAGAAGAGATCAAATAGGAAACTTGCCTTGCGTGCATCTAATCTGCATCTGGTGCCACACGTCCCACATGCTACCCTGAGTATTGGCAAGAGTAATTCCTAGGAATAGAGCCAGGAGTAACCCCTAAGCACTGCCAGGTGTGAACCCCTCCAAAACAAATAAGCAAACAAAAAAAAAAATAATCAAAGTTTCAAGGCCTAGGCCTGGCTTAGTGATGAAAAGCACCACCTTCTAAACCGAAGGCTGCAACTGTGATCCCCAATGATGTTCACATATGCCAAGTGTGGTCCTACAGCTCTGTTATCTAGGATCTCCATTGCTATAACAGAGTGATTGAGCCCCAACACAAATAAAGTGTGCAACCATTAGGTAGCACAACTAAAGCTGTGCAAGCAGCATAGCCTGCTGTGTGAACACCATAGTGATCACTATAACCACATGAGTGAGACCCTAGCAAGTACGGTGATTGAGTGTGAGACCAACAACTATATGTGGGGATCTTGGTCAGCACAACAAAGATAGAGGAAGGGAAACTGTTTTTTTTTTTTTTTTTTTTTTTCTGGGCAACAAATGGCTGTTTTTATGGCTTACTCTGGCTCTGCACTCAAACATCATTCCTGGCAGTGATCAGGAAACATATGAGGTGCTGAGCATAAGCCCCAGGTCAACTATGTTTAAGCTTTCCCTGCTCTACTATTTGTCTAGACCTAGATAAGCAATTTCAAGTAAAAGCGTTGTTTGTTTGCTTGAGCTTTTTATGAGGGAAACACCTGAGAGTGAGCTCAGAGCTTATTCTTGGCTCTACATTCTGTGATCATTCCTGGGAATGCTCAGAGGACTATTCAGGGCCAGGAATTAAACCTGAGTAAGCCACATGCAAGGGAAATGTACTACTGGCTATACAATCTCTCTGGCCAAGAATAAGTGTTTTTAATCTAATGGAAGTGGGGAGAACTCAAAGGGCTAATGCACATAAGGGTTCTTTCTCAAGCACTACTAGGGCCCTGAAAACCACTGGGAGTGACTCCAAGCATTAAACAGGCAGTAGCTTCTGAGTAACTCCCAAGAAAAATCCAAACAAATCATAGGTCCTACCTTGAAATAACAAAGACCACGATTATTGCAGATAAAGAGAGAAATAGGTAAACCTATTTTGTTCATTTATTATAGAAAATGCTTCGTTCGGGGCTGGGCGGTGGCGCTGGAGGTAAGGTGCCTGCCTTGCCTGCGCTAGCCTAGGACGGACCGCGGTTCGATCCCCCGGCGTCCCATATGGTCCCCCAAGAAGCCAGGAGCAACTTCTGAGCGCATAGCCAGGAGTAACCCCTGAGCGTCAGAGGGTGTGGCCCAAAAACCAAAAAAAAAAAAAAAAAAAAAAAAAAGAAAATGCTTCGTTCATATAAAATTAATTATAGTGATTTAGTTCATATCTGTAAAAGATGAGACATCACATTTGAGAGTCCAGAAGTCAACAAGAATGAGAGAAGTCTCAGAAATAAAAAATAATACTTATAGGCCATGATGTAAAAATGGAAGCTTTGACTTTAAGGTAAAAGTGAACTGAAACTATCTTTTTCTTCTTTCATTCTTTCATTCATTCATTCTTTCTTTCTTTCTCTTTCTTTCTCTCATTCTTTTGTTCTTTTTGTTCTTTTTCTTTCTTTTTAGTAATTATTACAATGATTTTGTTCCTAATTTTTTTTCCTTTCTCTTTCTTGTTTGTCTTCTTTCTTTCTCTTTTCTGTCTTTCTTTCTTTCTTTTTCTTTCTTTAGTAATTATTACAATGATTTTATTCCCAATTTTTCTTTTTCTTTCTCTTTCTGTCTTTCTTTCTCCTTTCTGTCTTTCTTTCTTTATTCTTTCTTTTCCATTTTTTTCTTTTTCTTTTTTAGTAATTATTACAATGATTTTGTTTCTAATTTTTTTCCTTTCTTTCTTCTTTCTTTCTTTTCCTTTCTTTTTAGTAATGATTACAATGATTTTATTCCTATTTTTTTTACTTCCTTTTTATCTATTTTCCCTTCCTTCCTTCCTTTCTTCCTTCCTTTCTTGTTTTTGTTGTTTTTTTTTTTTGATTTTTGTTTTTGGGCCACACCCAGCAGCGCTCAGGGGTTACTCCTGGCTGTCTGCTCAGAAATAGCTCCTGGCAGGCACGGGGGACCATATGGGACACCAGGATTCGAACCAACCACCTTTGGTCCTGGATCGGCTGCTTGCAAGGCAAACGCCACTGTGTTATCTCTCCGGGCCCTCTTCTTTCCTTCCTTCTCTTCCTTCCTTCCTTCCTTCCTTCCTTCCTTCCTTCCTTCCTTCCTTCCTTCCTTCCTTCCTTCCTTCCTTCCTTTCTTTCATCTATCTTCTTTCATTTCTTTCCAGCTGTTTGTCATTCTTTCTTTCTCCTCTGAACTTCTTCCTTCCTTCCTTTCTTCCTTCCTACCTTCCTACCTTTCTTCCTTCCTTCCCCCCCTTTCCCTTCCCTTCCTCCTTTCTCTTCCCTCCATCCCTCCCTCCTTCCTTCTTTCCTTCTACAGACAGATTATACTAGGCAAATTTTGTTGCTTGATTCTTTCTCAGGAGCCATACTGGAGTTAGTTCTAGCTCTATGCTTTGGGTTACTTCTAGTAGACCTTAGAGAGCAGCAGATAGTGTCAGAGATCAAATATGGGTCTTGCATGCAAAAAATGTGTTTAGCCCACTGAGCTCTTTCTCTCCAACCCCATATTAGTACTTTCAATATAAATATTTGGACACTGGTAATATGATTCTAAATCACAATCCCTTATCCATGTTAAAATATTAAATGTCTGGTTGGGTAGAAATGAAATAATGATTTGTGTAGATGATTATTAGAGCAATATTTCTTAAGGAATCATGAAATTTAGACTGGAGTGAGAAATTGCTCTTTGAATCGAAGGAAAGGTAGTCCTAAATTTTACCCAGGCTTCCCAGTCCTTTGCTGTTCCCTCACAGTAAAGAATTTCTGGAGGAGACAAAGAATAAATAAAATGCATTTGTTTGGGAAATATGTGGATAAAAAAAAAAAGTGTGCTCAAGAGAGAATAGCAGTTTCTTCAGAGTGAAAAAACAAAGCCCACATGCAGGGATGTGTGTGGTACATTTCCCCTCACCCTAAAGTAAGAAAGAATATAGACATCTTAGGGATATGTGGGTGGAAGTGTCTTTGTCCCTCTGCTAATTTTTATCAAATTTTTTCTCAAACTGACCCCCAAAGTCTATTGCTAGGGTGATTGCCAAGGGGGAGAGTTTGGAACTGTTAATGATCTTCTTTGATGTGTCCCTAGTTTCTCTCTCCCTTCCCTTCCTCTCCCCCTTTCCCTGCCCACATCATTTCTCTCATTCTCTCTTTCTTTCCTGGACCAAACCTTGTAATGCTCAGAGGTTATTCCTGGCTGTGCTCAGGGATCACTCCTGACAGCTTCGGGATCACTATGTGCTGCTGCACTTCAAGTAATAGTACTTGCTCCAGCTCCTGTATTTTCTTTCTTTGGGGAGCATTTGCCTACCCTGAGGAAAGTGCTGTACACTTCTGCTTGGGAAGCATATTTAGCTCTTTCCATTTCAGAGAAATCCCGCTAGGAAAAATTCAAGGAATAGAGATTAAAGTCCAAACTGAGTGGAAAATACAAAAATTTATTTGTGCCAATCAAGAGTTCAGGTAGCCCTGTCAACTTTGACCCCAACAGAGGATCCACTCCATTTTTACGTCTTTAATCCTGGAAGCAAGCAAAAGGGCTTCCACAGCAAAATTGCAGTTAAGGCTGATATGACTTGGAAGAACTAAACTAAGTTTCTATGCCTGGTGATTTGGGCCTCTCTTTTGTTCAGAATTCTTCATCACCATCCTTTTCTTATGCCCATAAATCTCCATCAGTTTCCCTCATATTCCCAGATTTCATCAATTTCCCTCACAGAGTCTGTGTTCTCTCTTGTGCTCTTCTCTCTTTCACTCCCCATATTTCTTTAGTAAAGAAGAGTAAAAAATTGGTTTTTCTTGTTTGTTTTTGTTTTTTTGTAAGCGAAGACAGCAGGTCTGGGTGAAAAGGGAAGTCATCACTATCCCGCCCCCACCAACCTTGGCAGATGTCCCGCCCGTAAGGAAGTCATCACTACCGCCCCCACCAAATAACTCATATTACCTTGGTGGATGTCCCACCCTTAAGGAAGTCATCACTACCCCTTCCTTCCCCCTCCCCCTTCTTATGGAATATAAGAAGGAACGTAGAATGCCACGTGGTCTTTTGCCTCTGTCCTGTTATAGACATGCATTAGACCCTGACCGGCCAGAATAAAGAACCCCACTTGAGCTTTTGCCTGAGTAATTGTCTCTTCATTTTTCCGCGTCGGAGTGTTATTTGGACTGCCGGACCTTTCATTGGTGAGCCAGCCAGGAGTCCTTGATATGCCCAGAGTGGAGTGGTGAATAGACGACTCGGTGGATTCTAAGCAGTGTGTCCTGTGTTGTTGGTTGTAATTTAATGTGTGTTAAAAACTAGCAGTATATCGTGTGCTGTTGGTTGTGATTTGATGTGTATTGGAAATAGAAATAGGGGAATGATGGTAGTTTGACTGAGGGCTTGAAAGTCCCCACTCAACGTGGATTCCGGGTGGTAGTGAACTGCCGTGGTGAGCTCTATTTCTTTTACTTGATGTGTGTTGGAAATAGAAATAGGGGATTGGTGGAAGTGTGACCGAGGGCTTGAAAGTCCCCACTCGAAGTGGTTTCCAGGTGGTAGTGAACTGACGGGTTCAAAAACTATAGATCACGACCCTGGAGGTGCCTCAGGAGCTCGATTTTGTCACAGCGGGAAGACATTCCCGGGCTGCTGTGGTGAACCCTATTTCTTTTAATTGGAGATCTTTGTTTGTGGTTCTGTGTTCCGTGTTTTCTTTGTCTGATTTAAACATGGAGGGAAACTCTAAGGGAAAAAAAAATGCTACCTCTCCTTAGGCCAGAACAATTGTGTGTTAAACCAGCTTTGTTATTCTAGGGACATGGCGGAGGGTGACAGAGATTGTAAACTCCAGATTTCTCAATGGCTATCAGGGAAAAATTTTCCCTGGAGAATTTCTGGACTTTGCAGTCACCCAACTTTCCTGCCATGTGTTAAGGCCAGAAAGAAACGGGGCTAATTGGCCGCTTTTTTTTAGCTGAAGAAAAAAAAAGTGCTTTTTAAACTCTCCAGCCAGAAGGAATTCACCGAGCCCCCAAGGCAATGGCTATTGTCCTCCTGGACTCACCTGGCTGGGAAATGTGGGTGTAGGCAAAGTAATCCCAGTGGGTCTTTTACATAACAAAGAAAAATTTAGCTAATGGTTTGGAAGTCAGGAAAAAAAATTTGAGCATTTAAATTTCTAACTTAAAGGTTTCTTAAAATGAACAATTGGAAAAAAAGTGTTGCAAATTATTGTGGTTGGCCTTTTTTTAAACAATATTGTTAACTTTGTGAATGCATGTATTGTTACAGTATTTCAATTCAATGTCTAATTTATGTCACCAAACTTAGTGGTGGATTTTAAGGTAGCTTAATGTGAAAATCTTGATGGTACTAGGTTGTAAATACCTAAAGAAAAAGGAATCTATAAAATCTGGTCCTACTAGGTGCAAAAATATTCAGCAAAGTAATTCTAAACTGGCAGCAGACAATTTAAAACTCTGTTCCTAGGGCCCTAAATGTTAAGTTCTAGTCTGAGTTTGGTGCACTTGGCGGTTTTTAGCAGCAAGACCGCTCCCAGAGGATGAGTGGAGAAGTTAAAAGAAAAGGAGCCAGAGAAATGGCATGGAGATAGGGCATTTACCTTTCATGCAAATTCCGGCATCCTATATGGTCCCAAGCACTGCTGGGCATGGTGGCACATGCACGTAATTCAAGCTACTTGGGAGGCTGAGGCCAGAGGATCGCTTGAGTCCAAGAGTTCTGGGCTTCAGTGTGCTATGTTGATCAGGTGTTCACACTAAGTTCATCATCAATATGGTGACCTCCGTGGGAGTGGGGGACCACCAGGTTGCCTAAGGAGGGGCGAACTGGCCCAGGTCGGAAATGGAGCAGGTCAAAGCTCCCATGCTGATCAGTCGTGGCTGAATGCAGAAAGTTTAAGAATGTGCAAAAGGGACTGAGAATCAAACTAGATGATTAAACCTTGGTTAAATTAGTTTATGTGTTGCATTAAAAGGAGTTTAAATATTTCAAAACATGTTATAGTGTTCTCATGTTATTGGGTAAAAATGGGCTAATAAGAAATCTTATGAACATCTAAAAGATAAAAGCTATTTTTAAGGAAAATAGTCAAGAACTTAGAAAAATCATTGGTTCAGTTTAAAAGTTTTTGAAAATTGGTGATTGTTAATTATTACCAGAAGTAGTGAGCATTCCTCCTGGTATTCAGAATTTATTTGTGTAATGTGAATTGCTGGTGCCTTCTGCCTATAAACTGAGGCCAGAAAACTAAGTAAAATACTATTTTTTATATGGTTAAGTAATATTTGCCTTTTCTCTTTTCCTAGAACCTTTCAATATCATTTTATGTCACGGCATCATGTTGCTTTGCACAAGATACAAGCAGATAGCTTTCCTCTATGCATGAGGAGTGATCCCCATGCAGACAGAAAATCCTAAAATTAGTGAGGGGACCCCAAAGCCCTCTTTTAGAGGAATAATTGGAGTTGAGGTGGTGTGGCAAGCAGGCACCCTTAAGCAGTTGGCTGTAAAGACTGGAAAGATACCAAGATGAATGGCCTGAGTAAGGAAATTGAAGATTTCCTAGAAGATTCTGGAGCAACACTAACTGACCACAGCCTGTGGGCCCTGCTCACACCCTCCACCCTCAGTCTCAAGAGAAAGAGGATTCGAGGTCAGTCTCTTCCAAACCTGAAGAGGAGTGGAACAGACAGATCACCTCTGAAAATTCCTACAGAGGGTGAGATGCCCACGGCCAGCCACAAGATCCTCATGTTGAACTGACTAACTCATCAGCCAAACCTGAGTGACTGTGACGTGATAAACCTGATGTGTCTACAACCTATCCTCAGAAAAGCTCTGTAAGTAATGGGGGTGCCCCAGATGGAGATTTCTCCAACAGAGCTGTATATGTGCAAAGGAAAAAGCCAAGTTATTCAAATACCTGGTAAGGTACAAGGTAGGTATAGCTGGAGAGAAAAGCTATTTTTGTAGCTAATTAAAATTCTAGTAGGCCTAACTTAAAACCCACTTCTTTGAAGTAACTTATGTGAAAATGTTCTTACTAGTTGTACTGAACCAGATCATAAACTGTAAATACAAACGTTAGTCTGGCTAAAGTAACTCAGAGCTCTGTTTATTGATAATGCTATACTGCTTTGTTTTCTGTTGTTTAATTTGTGCTATCATTACAGATAATAAGGACAGCTGTGCCATTCAAGTTGTACTATTTACTGCTCCAAGGCCTGATTGGGTTAAGTAATATTCCCCTGTCTCATTGATCTGATCCTTTTCAGGTGTTAAGACTGCAAAAGTGAACCAGTTAACTGCTCCTTTAGGGAAATATGAGATTTCACCCTATCTAGAGATTGAGACTGCAGTTTCTTGCCAGCCTGAAGTAGCTACAGAAAATTGATCTCCGACCACGTTCCCTTTAATGACTTCTAGGATGATGAAATCTCTAGGGAAAACATGGAGCAAAATGGTCATCAGAAAAAGCTATGAAGGAAATAAGGGGGAAAGAAAGGCCACAGGAATTAATAAGCCTAGTTAACAATTAAAGACAACATTATGCCTATCTATCCCAGAGGTTGAAGCAGGTAGCGAAAATAAACCAACCCTAATATTTAACAAAGATGGGTAGTATAAGGAAAGAAGCAAAAATTATGCTTCCCTTGGTAATGTTAAAAGTAAGAAAATTATTACTAAATATGAAATTTCTTCATCTCTGTCTAACCCAGTGCAGGAAAGACAACTGAAGTTTAGGGCTCTATTGTTTTTTTTTTCCTACCCCAATGGCCCTTTTAAGTTGCAGGATTAAAGAAAAGAACGCAGACACCTTATCTTCGTGGTGAAATTCACAGCATGAACAAGAGGAAAGCCCTGAAGATCCAGCTGAGTCAGCTCAAAGGCATACAGTCTTGGTCTTCCTACAGCAGCAACCATATGGCGCCCCCCCCCCAGTGCGAATGCTTTCTGAGCCTTATGATGTTTTCTCTCTCCCTTCCACTCCCCTAGCAGCGTGGCTGGCCGCCATCGTTGCCCTACGAAGCCAAATCTGGAAGGGACTCAGACAGGCATATGAACCCGGAGAACTTACGGTGCCTCACCCCTTCTAGCCGGGAGACCAGGTCCTGGTGAGACGGCACCACTCGCAGACACTAGTGCCTAGGTGAAAAGGACCTTATGTTGTCCTTCTGATCACCCAGACTGCTGTTAAGGTGGACGGCATTGCTTCCTGGGTTCACACCTCCCATCTAAAACCTGCCCCTGCTGATCTCAACCATGATGAGTGGAGAGTGGAGCGCACTGAGAATCCCCTTGAGATTCAGGTTCAGTGGGCACACTCCAGCCCTGATGCACTCACTGACTCTGACAATGCTCCTCCTGGCACTTGCTGAGGGAGGACTCAATCAGGCCATACACCCAGACGAACTGGTAAAAAGACTATATGGAAACCCCTGTGACTGCAGGGGGAGGCTATCAACTCTACAGTAGGCTTCTGTACACTCGATCAGTAGACTGTGGAACTAAAATGATTACCTCCAGTCCCCTACTTCTTTCCATGTTGTGGGGGAGCTGGAATGGGTGTGTAAAGCAAAACCTCGGCCTTTGCCTCCCTCTTCGGGGGGAAAATGCCCCGCTGGATGTGTGGAGCTTAATCAAGTTCACTTCTGGTGCTATAGGGAGTGTCGAGAGTGTACCAAAAATAACAAGGCATATCTGATGGCCAAGCTCACCGAGACTTACAGGGGAGCATGGGAGAGGAATGGACAGTTAATAGCCATAAGTCCCCCTATGGAGTTGCATGGCCAAAGTGGGAGACTTGGTCTGGTGGCCCCTAAAGGCACCCATTCACATCTCAGATGAGGGGGCGCCAACAGACCAGGAAAGAGAGAAGGAGGCCATAGACTGGGCTACAAAGGAGGTGGAGACCCTAATGCCTAAGTGGGTCTAACATCCCTCCCTCCGATCCCAGATGCCTGCTGAGAAGTTAGATCTGAATACTCAGAACATCCTAGAAGAAACTCACAAACTTCTTAATTTCTCTAACCCTTCTTTAGCTGCTGATTGTGGGCTTTGTATGAAGACGGGAAAATTGGCCTCTGGTTGTCCCTGTCTGACTAGGTAATCTAATTTTTGCTTCTTTTAGTTGTACATGTCAAACCCTTTAAGGTTGTTTCTCTTAGCTATTCGCATAATGGCACCAAATCTGTAGACCTGGGTCAGGTAGAAGCCACTCAGTGCTCAGAAGTCCTACCTGCCCCCCCCCCAGCCCAGGGTGCTTACCTCCGGGACAGGTATGGATATGTGGGGGGAAATTTGGCTTGCTCTCTTTTACCCCAAAACTGGACTGGAATTTGTGCCCCAGAATTAGTACTTCCCAACATTGACATCATCCCAGGGACAGAGCCCATCCCTCTGCCTAGCATAGATCTCTTAGGCAGTGCTCGTCTGTCTCGACGAGCCGTGGTGCTCCTACCCCTACTGGTAGGGCTCAGGGTAGCAGGTGGATTAGCGACTGGGGGAGCAGGGCTAGCAATATCAATAGACAGGTCTGACGAACTCTCGCAAAAGTTAATTTCAGATGTGGAGACAGTATATAAATCCATTAGTGATCTGCAGGACCAGCTCGACTCCGTGGCTGAAGTGGTATTACAGAACAGGCGAGGATTAGATTTAATCTTGGCAGAGAAAGGAGGGCTTTGCATGGCCTTGCAAGAAGAATGTTGTTTTTATACTAACAAATCGGGAATAGTGTGGGACAGAATCAGACACCATCAAGAGGAGCTGGCCAAAAGAAGAAAGGAGCTATTAGACGGTCCCTTATGGTCTTTATGGGGTGGGATTCTCCCCTATCTAATACCTCTACTGAGGCCCCTTTTGGGCCTCTTACTTCTGGTAGCCATTGGGCCATGCATAATCAATCGCCTCACTACATTCATTCAAGCTCAGGTTGGGGAAGTCAAGCTCATGATATTATGCCAACAATACCTAGAATTAGCTCACGCAGGAAATTCTGACCAGAAATATCAGAAGATAGAGGCCTCTATCACACTGTCTTCTAGGATTAGAAGCCTTAATACAAAAAGTGGGGATTGAAAAGGGAAGTCATCACTACCCCGCCCCCACCAACCTTGGCAGATGTCCTGCCCTTTAAGGAAGTCATCACTACCCTGCCCCTACCAACCTTGGTGGATGTCCCGCCCTTAAGGAAGTCGTCACTATCCCTTCCTTCCCCCTCCCCCTTCTTATGGTATATAAGAAGGAACGTAGAATGCCACGTGGTCTTTTGCCTCTGCCCTGTTATGGACATGCATTAGACCCTGACTGGCCAGAATAAAGAACCCCACTTGAGCTTTTACCTGAGTAATTGTCTTTTCATTTCTCTGCGTTGGAGTGTTATCTGAACTGCCGGACCTTTCATGAGAAAGATCTGGTAAAATTTAGGACTGACTTTGCTTTCTAACAAAAAGCAACTCCTTCCTTTAGTCTGGCTCCTATGGTTCTCTGAGAAATCTGGTAGCAGGGATTATTTCCCACATCAGGTACCTTCAATCATTCCTAAACTTCCCCAGGTGAAAGTAGTGCATAGAGCAGACAGTGGACAGTGCTGTCACCTCTCTTCTCCCCACTTAACATAAGCCACTCCAGGAGTCCTACATTCTGCTTTGGTTGGGGGCTTAGTTTCCACTGGTAAAACAGGAACTGAAATAATGGAATAATGGAAACTGAGTGCTGGAAAGAAAGTTCAAGGATGAGTGCAGACTTTCTTTGCATTTGTGCAGCACTGAGAGTGACTTAGTCTCAGAGATGAGAGTAGCCCTCAAGCACCACTTCAAAAATAAGTAATCGGGGACCGGAGAAATAGCATGGAGGTAAGGTGTTCGCCTTGCGTGCAGAAGGTAGGTGGTTCAAATCTCGCCATCCCACCATCCCATATGGTCTCCTGAGCCTTCCAGGATCAATTTCTGAGTGTAGAGCCAGGAGGAACCCCTGAGCACTGCTGTGTGTGACCCAAAAAACAAAAAAATCAAAAAAAGTAATTGGTTACTTAAAATAATAAGCTAATAGAGTAATGAATTAAACAAAGCAATTTATTTAATAAAATTAACTTCATTCTATATTGATACATAATTTAAATATAAGTAATACTAATTTAATTAGAAATATATGGCTGATAATGTTAAAAGGGGACCAAGAAAGCCTAGGGCCTGGGGAGGCCCAAGGTCCAGGAAAAGCCCATTGCCTCAATAAATACCACAAAACATACCTTCAGAGCATGCGAAAGCAAAGTGAGGTTTATTCCAGAGCTCTGGGGCTCCAAGGACAGCCACTTAGAATAAAACCAGAAGCCCTGAATTATCTAGGAAGGTTTCTTTTTTATAGGTTTAAGGAACCTCCCTAATCCAGGTTTAAACACAAAATGTTCAATCAGAAAGCAAGCTTGGCCTTTTTCAAAGAAAAAAGTGAGACCCTCAGGGGGGCGAACAGAAGTCCATTCCTTTGCCCAAATATGTCAAATTCCTCTTAGGAGGGGTGTTGGCTGATGGCAGAAGGCCGTTGATGCCTCAAGGCAAAATATCAGATCAAGGGGGATCAAGAAGGTGGGGCAAAGAAAGGCATCTATCACATATCTGAGTTATTATAATATCTATTTTATAAATTTTCCCCTAACAATGGACTATAGTACAATGGGTATGGCATTATCTTGTACATGGCCCTCCTGAGTTCAATCTCTAGCATCCCATATGAACCCATAAGGCTACCGGGAGCAATTTCTTAGTGCAGAGCCAGGAATAACCTCTGAGCACTACTGGTATGGCCCCCAAACTAAATAATAAAATAAGCACATGGTTGATTTAATATAATTAATAAAATAAACTAATTGATCAATAAAAAATAGACAATAATTTAACACAGATCACATAACTCATTATAGATTGAGAATTATTTGTTAGTATTATACATTTTTCTATTGATTGTTGGTTATTTAGTTTCTTTGTGTTTAAAAACAAGCACCACTCCTAAGTAAAAGGTGTAATTTAAAAAAAGATAAAATTAAAATGCACTCTGTTATAATCATTTAGTTTAAAATATTTATATATTCAGGGGGCTGGAAAGATAGCATGGAGGTAAGGCATTTGCCTTTCATGCAGAAGGTCATCAGTTTGAATATGGCTTCCCATATGGTCCCCCCGTGCCTGCCAGGAGCAATTTCTGAGCATGGAGCCAGGAGTTTCCCCTGAGCACTGCCAGGTGTGACCCAAAAACCACAAAAAAAAAAAAAAAAAAAAAAAAAAAGAAAAAAAAAAAAAAAAAAAGAAAAAAAAAAACAGCCAAACAAAATATTTATATATTCAACAAGTTCAGCAAAACATAATTAGGCTTCTTAAAATCATAGATTCTTAAAATCATATTCCAAGAAACTCTAGATTTTTAATACAATTGAGAACACTCTGCACTGGCTGGGGTAATCTTTTTTTGCTACTCTCCCAGCCAAAGGATTCTCTAATTTCTCTTTTGGATCAGAATTTCTCAAACCTTATGTGCAGATGAATCATTCGGGAATGCCGTGAAAATGCAGCCGGCTTCAGTAGCTCTAGGGTGGGGTTCGTGATTCTGCATTTCTAACGAGCTCCCTGGGGATAGCCAGGCTTTGAGTAGACTCTGAAAAAGCAAAGTTGAGTTAAGATATCATCAAGGGGGACTTCTGAGAATTCTGTGTATGGGTGATTATTCTTCCACTGTAACTTTAACTTGTCCTCTTTCTTTGCATCTTTGTTCTCATAATTAAAAATAAAAAATTAAAAAAAAGAAAGAAAGAAAAAGCAAAGTTGTAGATGAGTTCAGAACTTCTCTACCTTGATTCAAGCCTGAAAAGAGATCAGAGACAAAGACCAGAAAGGATTTCCAGAAAAGTAATTACATGGAGGATATGCAGACTTTTACCTGTTGAATGGAGAGGCAGACAAGCTATCTTGTCTTCCCACTGTGCATTTCCTTTCTTCATACAGTGCTTCACCCATCTGTTCCGGGAGACTTAGGAACTAATCCTCATCGAAGGCCAGGCTACAAAGTGATTTTTTTTTCTGTTGCTCTTCTCCTCAGCACTTCTGAAGTAGAATTTTCAACAGCTCTTTTAAGTCCTTTCCTAGAGAAAGGGCACTTGAATAGAGACGGACTAGTGAGGATAGTTGGCAAATTATATGAGGGAAGGGGTCAGCATTTCTTCCATATGAGGCTAAATCTTGTGAGGGACTGATGATAGTACAGCAGGTTGGGCACTTGCCTTGCACACAGCCAACATTCATTGTATCTATAGCATCCCATTTGGTCTCTGTGCCCCACCAGGAGTATTTCCTCAGCACAGAGTGAAGGGTAATCCCTGAGCACACCAGATGTGTCCACAAACAAACAAACAAACAAAAACAGACTAAGTCTTAGAAGGGAAGCAACATTGCCAGTCCAAGTGGTTTATCCTATAAGTTTCTACCTAAATAAAGAGGCAAACTGAGGCAAGTTTCATGACCCAGAAATGATGTTTATTTGGAAAATACAGACTGTGTAACAGAGTGGGTGGGAATTGTTCTGGGATGGGGTACGGTGGGCAATGCTGAATGCATTCAGCCTCCACCCAAGCAGTTGGTTTTGGGGTCACATCTTGTGGTGGTTGAGTATGACTCCTGGCTTTGTGCTGGGTTGTTGCTCCTAGAGGTGCTCAGGGGACCATGTGGAGCTCTCAAATCAAAGCTGTATCTTATATAAATTGGCCACTTAAGGGAAATCTGTGCATTCTGAAGATTGATTGCTCTGAAGGAACAGAGCATGTAATTCTTTATTTCATATACTTTCCTTCCATTTCAATGGAAATTCTTTCACAATGGGAACATTTTCTCCTATTTTATTTCCAGTATCTCTTTTAAAAAGACAATCTTTAAGATATAACAAAGGGAAAAAGCCTCTATGAAGAATATACACTGGCAACTTTATCTCAGCACTTAATAGTCAGATGTGGGGTGTAGAGACATTGTAGAACAAAAAAAAATGGGGGGCATGAAGAGAGATAATACATACATTAAGGTGGTTGTTTTGCTTCCCTCTGACTCTTGTTCAAAGACCAGGCACCATAAGGAGACCCAAAGTCATGACTAACCAGAGTATAATTGGGTGTAGCCCAATCCCTCTTCTGGATCAAACCCACACGTGCTTGCTTAAGCATGTTGAAATGGGTTGAATTAGACAATCTATTCAAAGTAATCATAATGACTTTTGTTTTGTTTTGGCTGTGCTCAGGGGATACTCCTGGCTCTGCTCTCAGAAAATTACTTCTGGTGCTCAGGGGACTGTATGAGTGCCAGCAATAGAACCTGACAAGCACTCTACCCATTGTACTATCACACTGAATTTATAGTCAGAAGAAGTTTCCTAAAGGGAGTAATGAAGGTAATAGCAAAGAAAAGAGAAGACTGAGAGACAGAGGGAGAGAGACAGAGACAGTGAGACATAGAGCTACTGCCTTCCTGCTCCATCCACCTTGCTGATCTGCTCTGGAAGTTCATTTGGTACATACTGGGTGAATTTATCAGTTTAAGCCAAGTTTCTGGGCATACCTGGCTTCACACCGGAGAGCGAAATTTCTCTTTGCAGGAATAAAGGTCAGACCTTATCTGCATCCTGGTCCCAAGTCTGTTATCTATTCTTGCCCCAAAGATTGTCTTCATTCATATTCCTGCCACAGTCATTTATTCTGGCTGGAACTTCTCCAGGTGGCCAAGTCTCCTGGGCTTATGTTGGTGGCCTTCTATTTTGCATCTCAATGAATTTCCAGCCTTTTGATTTTAGGCTGGTGCCAGAGTAATGTCTTTAATGCACATTGTATCCTACCCCCATCCCCATTCTATAGCCTCCTGTCTGCCAGCCAGCTTCATTATATTCTTTTCTTAGTTTTGTCTTTTATATTCTTTGTGACCTTGGGCAGGCCATTTTAGTGTTTTCTTTTTCACATGTAAAATCAAATAATGGGACAAAATCACCTGAAGTTAACTTCTGATTCTAAAAAATGTTGCTTTGATTTTGTACTCCTACACAACACAATAGCCATTCACAGCAGTGATTAGAGGATATTTGGTGCTCTGGTATGGTTTTAGGGATTCCTACATATAAAACATGAGCTCCAGCACTTTGATTCATCTCCCCAGACTTACTTAGTACGTGTGTGTGTGTGTGTGTGTTGCCGAGGATGTGATTTAGAGCTTCATTCATGCAAGGCAGGCATTCTACCACTGAGTCACATCCTGAGTGATTCTAAGGACATTGTTTCTAAACTTGTTTCTGTGAGGTCTTAGGTTTTGAACAGTAGGGACACCATTTTGCAAGGGGCTTCATGTTGTTAGGCCTCTTTTTATTTTATTTTATTTTTTAGCTTTTTTGGGTTACACGCAGCTGCGCTCAGGGTTTCTCCTGGTTCTGTGCTCCTGTTTCTCCTGGTTCTGGCAGGCTGGGGAACCATATGGGATGCCGGGATTTGAACTAGGGTCTCCTTACCACTGTGCTATTGTTCTGGCCCCTGTTGTAGACCTCTTTTAAGTTTCTCTCTATCAAGCCTAAGATTCAATTTCTCCAGTACAACATGCCATTGACCATAAAACACCACCACAAGATATCTGGCTATACCAGGTAGTTTATCTGGAAAAGACATAAGGGAGTAGTGGGGACATACCCTCGACAGCAGCCAATTGTTTTAAAGATAATAGAAAGCTAGAACTTCCTCATCCCCTTCATATATAAACTGGCTTGTGACCTGGGCATGGCTCATATCTCGCAAGGGGTGACCTTGGCCAACCAGTTTGGAGCTCTTGGTAGATGGATTAAGTTTTTGTTTTGCTTTATTCCAATTGTGTGGTCTTGTCATTTGACTCTGAACCCTAACGGTTTCAAATAATCTCGAATATTTGTGGGAGCATACTAGGCAGTATTCAAGGCTCTGTGCTCAGGGATTGCTCAGGATATTATATAGTAACAAAGATTGAAATAGGGTCAGCTGCATGCAAGACCAGAGCTTTCCCTGCTGCACTATCTTTCTAGAAAAAAAATGTATTTATCTCTATTTATCTGAAAAAAAGTTTTTAAAGCTGCTAAGTAGTTATAGTAAGAAATGAGTGGACCTCACTCATTTGAGGTGAGTGGGGCACTATAGAGACAGAGGAGGTAAGCTACAACTGTTTGGCCCATGATAGTGAAGAATTCAGGAGATCAGGGCTCCAAAATCCCCTAGAGTGGGCAATGCAGACCTGGCAATTATGTCCAGCTGCATCCCTGACCCGTTTGATGTGCTCTATGTGGGAACTTATTCTGCCACTGTGGAGCCCTGGGTTCTGAACAAGGAAGGACACCATTTTGCAAAGGATCAAATGTTGTAAACCACTTTGGCTTCTCTTTCTCAAGCCTAAGTTTCTATTAACAACACCCCT
This sequence comes from Suncus etruscus, assembly GCF_024139225.1. NCBI lineage: Eukaryota > Metazoa > Chordata > Mammalia > Eulipotyphla > Soricidae > Suncus > Suncus etruscus. The sequence goes on from NC_064850.1 coordinate 82,699,929, forward strand.
GAGATACCTGGACATACCAGGTAGCCTATCTGAAAGGCTACACAAGGGAGTGATAGGAAGGTACCTAAGACAACAACCAATCAATCTAAAGAAGATCAGAAGCTAGAATCCTTCTTATTCCCTTTTTATATAAACTGGTTTGTGACCTTGGCAGTAGTCATTTCCTCTGGATATTTGGGGCTCTTGGCTGACAGAATTGCTTGGGTCCTGAATAGAAGGATGAGACCACAAAACTGAAATGAAGTTTAATACTTTAATCTGTCAGCCAACAAGACCCCTACACTGGCCAGCCAGGGCCACCTCCCAAAGGAGATGAGCCCTGCCCAAGGTCATGAAGATTATATAGGAAAAGGATATAGGGAGGTTCCATCTTTTTGATGATTTTTAAAATGATTGGCTATTTTCTATGGATACCTTCCTACTGCTCCCTTGTCCTTCCCTGATAGGCTACCTGGTATGGCCAGGTAGGTTGGGGCAGGGTCTATGGAAATAGGCTTGTAAAGACTTACCATGTGATTCTTACAAAATGGCACCTCTCCCTGAAGAAGAAGTTTGGCATGCAGCCTTACAAAATGACATCTCTCCTTGTTTAGAACTTAGTTCCCAACAGAATAAATTTTTTTTTGCTTTACTTCAATTGTGTGGTCTTGTTCTTCAACTCTAGACTATAAGACCACCAATTTGGGGGAGCTATGATTCTCAAATTAAATGTGAAATTATATTCTTGTTTTTAAATTTAATTTAATTTAATTTAATTTTTTGGTTTTTTGGGTCACACCCAGCAGCGCTCAGGGGCTACTCCTGGCTCTACACTCAGAAATTGCTCCTGGCGAGGGAGGCTGCAGCTGAACCTAGACAATCTCACATGCCAGGATTCCTGCTGGGAATCTGGGCAGACAGCTGGCCAATGGCCTCCTGGGCTTACAACTTAGTCCAGGAGACCAAGATCCCCCCCATGCTAAACTGGTCTTCAGGGCCAGGTCTGGCAACTGGGCTCTGGGGGAAGGGGGGAAACTCCAATCCCATGCTTTTTCAAACTGGAGAGGAAGGCTGCAGCTGGACCCAGAAGATCCCACATGCCAGGATTACTGCTCCTCTTCTACTGGCATGGCTGGGAATCTGGACAGACAGCTGGCCAAAGGCCTCCAGGACTGACCAGTTAGCCCTGGAGACCGAGAGCCCTCCACACCAGGCTGGCTTTCAAGGCCAGATCTGGCATCCGAGCTCTGGGGAGATGGGGAGGAGGCAAACTACTTCCCCATGCTTTTTCATACTGGAGAGGGAGGCTGCAGATGGACCCAGATGATCCCACATGCCAGGATTCCTGCTCCTCTCTTATGGGTATGGCTGGGAATCTAGGCAGACAGCTGGCCAATGGCCTCCTGGGCTGACCATTTAGTTCAGGAGACCGAGATCCCCCCATGCCAAACTGGTCTTCAGGGCCAGGTCTGGCAACTGGGCTCTGGGGAGAGGGGGGAGGAGGGAAACTCCTCCCGTATTCTGGACCCCCTGCAGTGGTGTCTTTTCTTACTAATACTCATTTTCATAACCACGCTTTTTTTGTGTCCGTGCGACAAATAAACTTTTTAAGCATTATCTAAAAATGTTCTTTATTCTAGACGGTTCCTAGGAAAGGAAACAGAATACCAAAGATTTGAATGATAACACTCAAATAGATCTTTAAAGTCAGTCTTTATGGACGTGACTTTCTGTACTGACTCCAAGCCGAAATCACAAGCAATTCATATATATATATATATGTATATATTGTATATAGCCCCTGTCATGTATTGCCTTTTCCCTACCCCTGTGTCTCTTCTATCCCCTTATCTCCCAATCCTGATCCATTATCTTCCCCTAATTTAACCCTCTTTACCCTCAGTTCCTAACTCGGTAGGCACCAAGATTGACCTCCTGCCCCAAAGACCACCTTTCAGCTCCTCAATGAAAGACACCCTCTGACTCCCCGTTCTCATGCCTAGGCAAAGAACTACAACCAGCATGCCTGCTGACTCATGCTTGAAGGCCCCTCTCACCCCCAACAAATTGTGGACTGTTGCATGATACAGGAATTGGCCTCAGCAAAACTCCGAGCTCAAAGACACTATATGGTCTCGTAATGCAACAAAGCATCTCTCAAACTCAATTCCAAGGCCTGTGAATCAAAAAGTACCTTTTTTAAATCAGTTTTATTTATTTGTTCTATTTTAATATATACATTTTTTTTCTCTATCCTTACCATTTTTGGTGCTGCTTGGTATAAAAAGCCTTGACTGGGATAAAAGCTCAGAACAAACCCAGACGACAGAGACTGTGTGTGCAACCTGTCATCCTTACCCAGAATAGCACCAGCAACACAGTATGACACCATATGTTTTTGTATGGGCACAGTAAAAAAAAAGGGGGGAGAAACCATAGACACAGAAACAAGATCTTATCTTCTAGGGATAAGAACTCACTTTTTATAGCAGAAGGGTACCTCCCATCCTGAACATGTGTCATGTAGATACAACCAGTCCCAGGAGATTGGACAGTGTTAGTCCAATCCGAAACCCCAGATCCCTGACGTAGAAATGATACAGCTCTGAGCAACACCACCAGGAACTAAGCTCCATTGGGAGATTTATAACACTACCCTGGCACCAACTTGTGCCAGTTATGAATGACAACGAGGAAAGGAAAACTTGACCTAAGACTAGGCTGTCCTATCACATCACCTAACACTAAATGGAAATCAGAAGAGGTATCGTCCTTTAAACTGTGAAAAATAAGAGCACCAACAACAGAAAACTGACTTTGAAAACCATGACTGAACAGAGCCTACCTTGGGACTAATAGGAAAACCCTACCCTAGGCTGTAGCCCAGGACACATAAACAACAACAACAACAAGATGTCTTATTGCAGAGGTCCAACTTGGACAACAGAGACTGAGCAGAGCCTTTGGATCCATAATATCCTAGGCTTTGGCTTAGGGACTGAACAAAAACAGGGAGCAAGTGTTACAGAAGACTGAACACAAAAACAATAATGGATAGGAACCTCTAGAACCTAGACTCTATTCTAGACCCTGACCTATAACCTGAACAAATACCAAGATCACTAGCTACAGTGGCTTGATTTTCTCACACACAGGAAACTTTCCTGGCATCACAAAAAAGCCTTTGGGATGGGGTAATGAGTATATATGGAGCCAGGGGTTGATCCCATGATGGTATGCTTCAAGGATGAAGAAACCCTGAATCTCTTAGGCCACAGGAATACCCTTTCTTCCCCAATGTTTACTGTGCCTATGCAAAAAAAAAAAAAAAAAGTGGGGGGGAACGCCAAACCCTGCCACTCCAGCACCCATACTTTTTCTTGTTATGTTTTGATTTGTTAGTTTTTGACTTTATTTTCCTTCTCTTTTTTCTTCCACTTTCTCTTTCTTTTTCACTCTTGTGGTTATTATTTAGAGATTAATTTTTATTTTTATTTGCCGGGTTCATTTTTTTTTTCTTTTTCCTTTTTCCTTTCCTTTTCTTTTTTTTTTTTTCTCTCTCATCTTTCTTTGTTTTGGTAGTTGTCACCAAAATTTTTTCTCCCTTTTTTCTTATCCTTTTTATCTCCAATGACGGTGGAATAGATGCTCAGTCTACAATAAGCTGTAAAGTGGAGACCAGTTGCACTAGCATTCTCGGGGTAGAGGAGGGAGCTATGGGATGCATACTGGGAACAGGGGTGGCGGGAGGACAGCACTGGTGGTGGGTATGCCCCTCATTCATAGTCACAATGTACCACAAATGATGCAGTGAAAGATTTGTAATGCACTTTGGTCACAATAAAAATTAAAAAAGAAAGAAAGAAAGAAATTGCTTCTGGCAGGCTCAGGGGACCATATGGAATGCCGGGATTTGAACCACCACCCTTCTGTATGTAAGGCAAATGCCCTACTGCTGTGCTATCTCTCCGGCCCATATTTTTTTTGTGTGTGTGTGTGAAATTATATTCTTTGCAGAAAAAGAAAACCTTCTCAAGCTTCATCCAGGTTTCCAAGATTAATTTTCTCTTCTCACAGCAAATAAAAGGAAAATGAAGAAAACACTATTTTTTTGGTTCTATCTTGTGTGAGGACCACACCCAGCTGCACTCAGAAATTACTCCTGGCAGTTTTAAGGGACCCTATGAAATGCTGGGTATCAAACTTGGGTCAGTCACACGCAAGGCACATTGCCTACCCACTGTGCTATCACTCAGACTTCAGTAAAACACTTTTATTTAAAAATCTATGGTAGAGGATAGAGGATAAAGATAAATAAATAAATAAATAATATATTTAAAGGCAAGAAAGATATTCCAAGAGCTAAGGCATTTCCTCGAACACAGCTGACTCCAGTATCATCTCTGGCACCGCATGAGTTCCCTAAGCCTTGTTGGCTTACAACTACAGAGCCAGGAGTAGCCCCTGAGGATTGCTAAAGCCCACAGAAGAAATGTGTGCAGAAGAGAATGTCTGCTTCTTCAGAGAGAGGAGTGAACTGCACAGAATAAATAAATTATGCATGCCAACTTGGCAAATCAGTGTGACTCCAAAATAGGGCACACCAAGAAAGAGATCACATAACCCATGTTGGGATGTGGCAGCCCCAGAATAGTGTGAATATTTTACTTTGGGCAAGTTGGTGATATAGACCTCTAAGCTATCTTATATTGTCTTTCTGTGTAGGTAAAAGACTATAGGTAGAAAAGAGACTTTAAGTTCTGGAGTTCTGCATTTGTATTCAATTGTTGTCTTTCATTTTGTCTGAGTGTGGGTTAGGCAGATCTGAACAGGCCATATATAATGATATGTTCTTTAGTTTTTTTCACAAAAAAAAAAAAAAACTCCATCCTTTACCCACTTATCCCCCAACACCCACCCCTGCCTGCCACCTTGACAGGCACATTACAAAGTTTGGTAATTGCAGCATAGGTCTCATATTTTTAGTATTTTTCTGTCTGTACTTTGGATTACATCTTAATTTATGACTTAAAATTCATTGTCAGCCCCTAATCCTGACCCACACCTGCCTGCCTTCCTGCCTGCCTTATCTCATTAGCAACTTTTAAAAATAAAAATCTTATCTCATCTCATAGTTTTATTTGTGGCTGAAAACTTGTAAATTATCTTTATAAAGATATGCATGTGCATTCTGCCTAAGACATATTTAGAAATCACAAAATTGAACCACAAGAGGGCACCTGGAAGATGCAGGAGTCCATGCCAGTGACTTAAAACCATTTTGAATATTAAAATAAAAATAAAATTGATTTGCTCTTTTCTTTTCTTTTTTGTTTTTGTTTTTGTTTTTGTTTTTGGGCCACACCCGGCGGCTCTCAGGGGTTACTCCTGGCTGTCTGTTCAGAAATAGCTCCTGGCAGGCACGGGGGACCATATGGGACACCGGGATTCGAACCAACCACCTTTGGTCCTGGATCGGCTGCTTGCAAGGCAAACACCGCTGTGCTATCTCTCCGGGCCCTGATTTGCTCTTTTCATGTCAACTTTTCTCTTATATAGATAGAAAGAAATGGTGCTTTGAAGCATCTCATTAGTATTTTGTTGTTGTTGTTGTTGTTTTGTTTGTTTTGGGGCCACATCAGTGATACTCAGGGGTTACTCCAGCTCTGTGCTCAGAAATCGCTCCTGGCTTGGGGGACCACATGGGATGCCGGGGATTGAACTGAGATTCATCCTGGGTCAGTCACGTGCAAGGCAAATACCCTATTTCTGCGCTATTGCTCCAGCCCCTCTTATTAGTATTTTGGATTTAATTTTCTTCTAAATAAGCTAAAACTAAAATATTGTCACATATACTTGTATGAATGATAATGTTATAGTTTATATATAATTATATATGACATTATACACTATAATTATGATATAATTTCCATAATTATAAACTTATAAAATTAAGGTAAATCTCAGCATTCCAGATAAGGTTGAAGTGTTAGAGTATGGTAAGTCATTTCCTATTATGAATGAAAGTTAAACTTTCCAAATATGGGCCAGAGAGATAGCACAGCAGTAGGGCGTTTGCCTTGCATGCAGCTGAATGGTGGTTCAATTTCCTGCAACCCATATGATCACCCGAGCCTGCCAGGAGTGATTTCTGAGTGCAGAGCCAGAATTAACTCCTGAGCACTGCCGGATGTGACCCAAAAAACAAACAAACTTACTAAGTTTCCTCACAAGATTCCTTAATATCCACATTTCTCTGATCTATTTCTTCTAGAAAGAATAGGATACATCTAATACCTCAAAGTTGACTGCTGTGAGAATAGAAAAAAGTCAATATTTTTATGTTTTTAAGAAAGAGGCCAGAGAGCACAAACTTTGAATGAAGGCACTCTAGATTCACTCTCTGGCACTGGCTGGTCTCTTGAGTCCTGCTGGATGTGATCTTTCCAAATAAACTATTTAGAAGAATTTCACTGAAAGGAATAACATTTTTTTTTTTTTGGTTTTTGGGCCACACCCGGTAACGCTCAGGGGTTACTCCTGGCTATGTGCTCAGAAGTCGCTCCTGGCTTGGGGGACCATATGGGACACCGGGGGATCGAACCGCGGTCCGTCCAAGGCTAGCGCAGGCAAGGCAGGCACCTTACCTTTAGCTCCACCACCCGGCCCCGAATAACATTTTTTGTCCTACATTTTTAGATTCTTTTTGGAGGTGACACACCCTGCCATGCTCATGGGTTACTCCTGGCTCTGCACTCAAAAATTACCATATGGGATGCCGGGGATCAGACGTGGGTTAGCAGTGTGCAAGGCAAGTGCCCTACTTGTTCACTCCAGCTGTCTACTCTTTCTTTTCTTATAGGAGGTCTCAGGGGAAAAAAACCCTTTGGGGCCGGAGAGATACCATGGAGGTAGGTTATTATTTGTGTTTGTGGCCCTCCTCACCACCACCACCCCAAATGTAGACTGTTGCTCGATACTGAATTCAGCTCCAGAAGGATCCCCAGTGCAAAAACTCTACCTGAGCCCTTTCTGCTGCAAATTATTTCTTAAACTAACAAGACCAGGGTGTGTGATGAAAATGTGCCCTGGATTCCATCCTTCACAAGAATATCTCAAAAGACAAAGGGGAAGCCTATATTTCTTTTATAAGTTTAAAACCTATATAATATTACCTCTTAATTTGTTTATCCCCAAATGTAAGGTAGTCTCCTGCATCATTTTATACCCTTAATTAATTTTTTAAACTCATTTTATTTATTTTTTCTGTATGTGTGTGTGTGTGTGTGTGTGTGTATATATATATATATATATATATATATATATATATATATGCGTGCGTGTGTGTGTGTGTGTATTTTGTCTTGTTTTTGTTTTCTTCTCTTCCTTAACTTCACCTGTTGTTTTGGTTCTGCTTAGTATAAAAACCTACAAGAAAAAGTCTTGCTGGGATAGAAAGCTCAGGTCAAAACCAGGGCACAGAGATGATAGAGCCTGACACTTTTACCCCCAAATGCACCAGCAATATAATATAGCACCATTTCTTCTTGCAAAGGCATACTAAAAATAGGGGGAATTTTACGTATAGAAACAAGCTCTTATCTACTAGAGATAAGAACTCATACATTTTACAATACAGGGGCACCTCCAATCTTGAACATATGACATGTGGTCCCAACTTAGACTCCATGTGATTAGATAGTGAATGTCCAACCCTGAACCCTAGATCTCAGACATAGAACAGACACAGTTCTACACAACAGCTCTAGAGCCAAACTCCCTCTAGGACATTTTTAATGCTTCTTTGATACCAACACGCACTGGTTTTGATATGACATCCTGACAATGAGGAAATGGCAACAACTTGATCTAAGAGCAGGTTGTCTTACCTCACCACCTAATAATAATATGAAATCAGAAGACATGTCATCCTTTGATCTGTGCAAAAGCTAAGATCACTAACTACTGAAGACTGACTGTGACAACCATGATTGGGCAGAACTTATTCTGGGACCAATAAAAAAAGACCCTAGATTAGGCTTTGGCCTACTATCTGTACAACAACCAAGATCTCTGTTCCAGAGGTCTGACTAAGACAACTGCAACCTAGCAGATTTTCTGGAAACATAATGATATACTTTATCCTAGGCTTTGTCCTAGGTTCAGTGCAAAAACCAACTACAGGAGACTGATTAAAACAACAGTAATGGAACAGAACTTCTAGAACCATAAAGAAAGACTCCATTCTAGGTTCCATCCTATGACCTGTGCAAATACCAAGATCACTAGCTACAGAGGCCTGATTTTATCACCCATGACTGAATGGAAAGTTTCCAGACACCACAAAAGGACCTAGGGGAGAGTAAAAGAACATGTACGGAGCACATAGTTATTCCCATGACAGTATACTTCAAGGGTGGAGAAACCTTATATCTCTTAGGCCAAGGGGATTCCTTTTCTGTTTTGTTTTGTTTTTGGTTTTTGGGCCACACCCGGTAACGCTCAGGGGTTACTCCTGGCTATGCGCTCAGAAGTTGCTCCTGGCTTGGGGGACCATATGGGACGCCGGGGGATCGAACCGCGGTCCGTCCAAGGCTAGCGCAGGCAAGGCAGGCACCTTACCTGTAGCGCCACCGCCCGGCCCCGGGGATTCCTTTTCTAATCTCCCCAATATTTACTGTGTCTATGCAAGGGAAAAAAAAAGAAGCACAAAAATTTTTTGTTTTGTTATTGTTGTTGGTTTTTTTTAATTTTTTTTTGTGTGTGTGCTTTATTTTAGTTTTTTATTTCAGGACCATGGTTATTGTGTGGTTGGTGTCTTTATTGCTGTGGTGCTATTCTGGGTTTTTGTTTGATTTTTTTTGTATTATTGTTATGTTTTTCTTCCTTTTTCTTTTTCTTCTCTTAAATTGATATTTATAGCTTCTAGAAGGACTCCTGTTTTTTGCTTGTTTGATTTTGCCCCATTTTATTTTTTCTTTCCTTCAAACACAACCACATAACTTGAACTATCTTGTTCTGCCTCACAAAATGAGAGGGAAATAATTGAGGGTACCAAGACCAAACAGTCATATGAACATTGAGTAGAAATAAAAAATGATCAGACTTAAATATCAAATCCAAAGCTGATGACAACAGAATCGATACCCAATCTACAATAAGCTAGACACAGAGGGAACCACTTATACTAGCAGCCCAGGGAGCAAAAGGGGGGGGATATGGGTTGCATGTACCTAAAATATTACTGTGAGGGGCTAGAGAGATAGCACAGCGGTGTTTGCCTTGCAAGCAGCCAGCCCAGGATCTAAGGTGGTTGGTTTAAATCCCGGTATCCCATATGGTCTCCCATGCCTGTCAGGAGAGATTTCTGAGCAGATAGCCAGGAGTGACCCCTGAGCATTGCAGAGTGTGACCCAAAAACCAAAACAAAAAAAAAATTACTGTGAAAGATTTGTAATCCACTTTGGTCAAAATAAAAATTATTATGAAAAACAAATAAACAAATAAAAAACCTATGGGGCCTGAGAGAGCATGGAGGTAGGCCGTTTGCCTTGCATGCAGAAGGACCATGGTTCGAATACTGGCATTCCATATGGTTCCACGAGCCTTCCATGAGCAATTTCTGAGTGTAGAGCCAGGGGTAACCTCTGAGTGCTTCTGGAGTGTGACCCATAAACCAAAAACCATAACAAACAAATATATAAGGATAGAGGGAAAATTATTGTTTCTCCCACATAATAGCCTGGGCTCTTTTCTCATGTTCTGTAGACATTCTGCTTCTTTATTATACTCAGATTTCCATGAGAATAAAATAGTTCCTACACACACACACACACACACACACACACACACACACACACACACACACACACACACACACACACCATTTTGTAAAGGCCACATGATAGGGTTCTCAGGTTCTGAGCAGGGAAAGGTGCCATTTTGTGGGAATCACATGGTATAAACCACATGTTAGGTCTTCACAAGCTTATTTCCATAGACCCCTCCCCAAACTATCTGGCCATACCAGGTAGCCTATCAGGGAAGGACAAGGAGCAGTAGGAAGGTAGACAATAGCCAATCACTTTAAGGGTCATCAGAAAGCTGGAAACTCCCTATATCCTTTCCCTATATAATCCTCTTCATGACCTTGGGTGGGGCTCATTTCCTTCTGAAGATGGCTCTGGCTGGCCAGTGTGGAAGATCTTGTAGGCAGATGGATTAAAGTGTTAAACTTTATTCCAGTTGTGTGGTCTCATCCTGCTACTCCACACCTGGGCAGTTTTGAATCAAAGTTTGCTCCTGACAGCTCTTCCTGATGTAAAATTTTTTCCATGGGGAGGACATGAATAAATATTTGTGGTGAGGAACTGATATCTAGTAGTCATCTTTGTAACCTAGACTCTATCACCACTGTGCACCACTCGTCTTAAATAAATTTTGTATAATGTTTGTTGTTTTGTTTTATGTAAAGGGGTAGGGATAGGGTGTCTGGATGAGCCATACCCTACATTGCTGAGGGCTTACTCTGGCTCTGCACTCAGAGATCACTCCTGGCAGGGCTTGAGGACCATTCTGGGTGGCCAGAATGGAACCTGGATACATGCAAAGCAAGAATCTTATCCAGGGGCTGGAGAGATAGCATGGAGGTAAGATGTTTGCCTTGCATGCAGAAGGACGGTGGTTCAAATCCCGGCATCCCATGAGGTCCCCTGAGCCTGTCAGGGGTGATTTCTGAGCATAGAGCCAGGAGAAACCCCTGAGCGTTGCCAGGTGTGACCCCCCCCACAAAAAAAGAATCGTATCCATGTTTCTAATACTAATACTCAGGCCCTTTATTTTCTGTTTACCTTCATAGTTGTTTCCCCAACCCTTCAGTGTGGGGAAAATTACAGTTACATTAATAACAGCATATTAGTACCCACCTCAAGTTGCATTGTATGAGTCTGCTTTATTAGTCTTCTTAATCATATACTCTAACTTTATTTATACATGAAATGATTTTGCAGTTATTTAAAGAGTCATGCTATTTTTCCATTCATAGTTAGTCTGCTCATCTCAGATTTTCCAAAGATTTTGCCTGTTTAGTTCTTTCAGTGTGGGAAATTGACACATGGCAGTTCTGTGGCATTGAGAGAGAAAGAGGCTTTAAAATAATATATAAATCAGGGGCCGGAGAGATAGCATGAAAGTAAGGCGTTTGCCTTTTATGCAGAAGGTTGGTGGTTCGAATCTCGGCATCCCATATGGCCCCCTGAGCCTGCCAGGGACAATTTCTGAGGATAGAGCCAGAAATGACCCCTGATCATTGCCAGGTGTAACCCCCCCAATATATATATGCATATATATAAATCATCAAAATATGATGTATTATATATTTTCAGCATGAACTGGAAGTGCACACACAAACACACACATATACACAATGCTGCAAACATAGCTATCTTTGGGCTTAAATTGGATCGGCACCATGCAGATTCTGCTGTAGACTGAAGTCATTTTCTGATTTTGCACTGCTCAGTCCACAGGGACTGGTGCAGTCATAATTTAGAAGCAATATTCTGGGAGCAGGCCAGCATCTATATCTGTTCTGAACTGTAAGTGCATTGGGAAAAAAAAGGCTTTGAAACAAAGCCAGAGGAAGGAAGAAAAGGACAACACAACATCTTTACCCTCAAAAAGGCTAAGAAAAGTTAACATAAGTGGAGTCATTTTTAAATGGAGCAGGGCAGCCATATCAGAGGAATTGTCTTACCTGGGATTGTGCCAACACACTTTTTTTTTTTTTGGTTTTTGGGTCACACCCGGCAGCACTCAGGGGTTACTCCTGGCTTCATGCTCAGAAATCACTCCTGGCAGGCTCGGGGGACCATATGGGATGCTGGGATTCGAACCACTGTCCTTCTGCATGAAAGGCAAACGCCCTACCTCCATGCTATCTTTCCAGCCCCCAACCCACTTTCTTAATTCACTACTACACCTGTTAGATCTGTTACATCTAACTCACTTAAGGTACTTAACTCATTCTACATGTTTATAATTATATCTGTCTATAAATAAATAATTTTAGCTATCTATCCATACCTATATGTCTATATATAATTCACACTGCCTGTATATCTTTAATTATCTTTGATATCATCTCACGCTATCAGTCTATCAATACTAATATCAACTGACTCTGCCTATCTATCCATACCTATCTGTTACATCTAACTCACTTAAATTAACTCACTTAACACACTGCTACATCTCTTAGCTCTGTTACATCTATCTCATTTAACTTAACTCACTTAGCTCACTCTATATGTTTAGAATTACATCTGTCGGGGCTGGAGAGATAGCATTGAGGTAAGGCATTTGCCTTGCATGCAGAAGGTCGGTGGTTCGAATCCTGGCATCCCATATGGTCCCCTGAGCCTGCCAGGAGCGATTTCTGAGCGTAGAGCCAGGAGTAACCCCTGAGTGCTGCCGGATGTGACCCCCCCAAAAAAATTACATCTGTCTATATCTAACTAATTTTACCTATTTATTTCTACCTATCTATCTATATCTAACTCACACTCCCTGTATAATTTTAACTATCTTCGATATCACACACTTTCAGTTTATAACACATCTATCTACTCACTTTACTTGTATATCCATACCTATCTGTTACATCTAAACACTTACTTAACTTACTAACTCACATTTCAAGAAGCAACAGTATTGAAAGTAAAAGTTCACTGATACAACTAAACTTCTACCTACTTCTATCTTACAAGACCTCCATCTAGTCAATACCTCATTGTATTTTTTCTCTCTTCAAAATCTAATTTTAATCCCTTAATTCTTTTTATGGGTACATATCTATGCCTTTTTTTTTTTTGAGAAGGTCTTCCGGGTTTATAAATGATTGTGCTCAAAAATCACTTCCAGCAGTGCTTGAGGACCATATACAGTACCAGAGATTGAACTAGGGTCAGCTGTGGGCAAGGCAGTGCCAATATCTCTGGCCCTATATTTGTGCTTATACATAAATCTCTGCTTCTCAAATTGAATTTTCTTTTTTAGTGTTTGGCTATACTAAGTATTACTCATGGCTCTGCACTCAGAAATCACTCCTGGCAGACTCAAAGGACCATATGGGATGCCGGGGATCAAACCCAGATACGTCCTGGGTCAGCAGTGTGTAAGACAAATGCCCTACTACTGTGCTATCACTTCAGCCCCTCAAATTACTTTTTATCCCCAATAAAATTGTTTTGCCTTTTTTAATGGTTATCTGAGTTTTTAGGTTAACAAAGCTTCAAAATATGTTATGCTCAATTACAGTGAACTTGTGCTTAGAAAAAAGTTTTTCTAGAAATAAGGTTGTATTTTTTGTTTGTTTGTTTTGTTTTGGGGCCACACCTGGCAGTGCTCCTGGCTCTACGTTCAGAAATCGCTCCTAGCAGGCTTGAAGGACCATCTGGGATGCTAGGGATTGAACCCAGGTCTATCCCGGATTGTCTGCTTGCAAGGCAAATTCCCTAATGCTGTGCTATTACTTCGACCCCAGATTGCAATTTTTTTCCCTTCACCCATTAAGTGTATGTTTCTTTTTTTCTTTCTTTTGTATTGTGATTGAAGTTTGTTACACAGAATTATTTACAGCACATATTGACAATGAATGAAGGGCATTCCCACCACCAATGTTGTCCTCCCTCCACTCCTGTTCCCAGCATGTCTCCCACATATCCCTCCTTTCCCCCCCCCCCCCCCCAGAATTCTAGTGCACCTGCTCTCCACCTTACAGCTTGTTATAGGTTGGGTATCTATTCTGTTTGGTGTTCCAGTCTGGTCATTTTTTATTTACACTACATGTTCATATGACTGGTCCTGGTATCATTCTTTTCCCCCTCAATTTATGAGGCTGAATGATTCAAGTTATGCTATTCTGTTGGAGATAAAAAAAGGTTAAGGAAAAGAGAAGAAAAAATTTGGTATTAACTACTAAAAAAGAAAAAAAAAAACACCGAATAATATCCACAAAAGTGAAAAAGAAAGAAAAAAGTGGAAGAAAAAAGAGAAGGAAAATAATATCAAAAAACAAACAAAAAATAAAACAAAACAAAACCAGAAAAAGTGCTGCAGTGGCAGGGTTTGGTGTTACCCCACCGTTTTTTTTTTTTTTTTTTTTGACAGGCACAGTAAGTATTAGGGAAGGAAGGAAATTCCCTTGGCCTAAGAGATTCAGGGTTTCTCCACTCTTGAAGCATATTGTCATGGGAACAACCACTGGCTCCATACCTTCTCATTGCCATATCCCAGGGGGTCTTTTGTGTGTGTGTGTGTGTGTGTGTGTGTGTGTGTGTGTGTGTGTGTGTGTGTATGGTGTCAGGAACCTTTCTTCTTGGTTGTGGATGAGGAAATAAGGTCACTGTAGCAAGCAATCTTGGTATTTGCACAGGTCCTAGGACAAGGTCTAGGATAGTCTTTAAGGTTCTAGAGGTACTGTTCCAACATTGTTGGTGTGTTGTTTTCTGTATCATGTGCTCCATGTTTTTGCTTGTTCCCTAAGCTGAAGTCTAGGACATTATGGTTCCAAAGGTTCTGCTCAGTCTCTGTTGTCAGAATTGGGCCTCTGTACTAAGAAATCTTGATTTTTGTAAGAGACCTGGGCTATAGCCTAGGGTAGGGTTTTCCTTAATGGTCTCAAGATACATTCTGCCCAGTCACAGTTGTAAAAGTCAGTTTTCTGTAGTTAGCGCTCTTATTTTTCATAGTTCAAAGGACGATACATCTTCTGATTTCCACTCAGTGTTAGGTGATGTGATAGGCCCTCCTGGTCTTAGGTCAAGTTGTCATTTCCTCGCTGTCCTCGTCATATTAACACTGACACAAATATATCTCCCAATGGAGCTTAGTTCCTGATGTTGTTGCAGGGGGTTGTTTCAGTTCTATGTCTGGGATCTGGGATTTGAGAATGAACTAACACTGTCCAATCTCATGGAGACTGAGTTGTAACCACATGACATATGTCCAGGATGGGAGGCACCCTTATATAAAAAGTGTGAGTTCTTATCCTTAGAAGATAAGATCTTGTGTCTGAGTCCCTGATTTCCCCTTGTTTACTGTGCCTATACAAAAACATATGGTGTCCTTTTGTATTGCTGGTGCTATTCCGGGTAAGGATGACAGGCTACACATACAGTATCTGTGGTGTTGTCTGAGCTTTTATCCCAGGCAAGACGTTTTCTTAGTTTTTGTACCAAGCAGCACCAAAACTGGTGAGGGTAGAGAAAATATGTATATATAAAAATAGAATATACAGATATAATTGAGATATAAAAAAAAGAAAAGAAATCGAGAAAAAAAGGGGAAAAAGGTATTTGAAAAAAGAAAGTGATGGAGGAGGCTATCTGTATGTTTAGGAATACATATCTTAAGATACATTATTATAAAGATATTAAGCTTACATAGGCAATATAGGCCTCCCAATTAGGTTTTCTGAGATATTCTTGTGGGGAGTGAAAGCCAAGGTACTTTTTTGTATCACAGACTTTGGTCTAGAGTTTAAGATATGATTTGTGGCATTTCAGAGTCCTGTAGTGTCCTTGAGCTGGGAGTTTTGCTGCAGCTGAATCTGGTATCATGCAACTGTCCACGATTTGATGGGGGTGAGAGGGGTCACAAGCTTGAGTCAGGAAGCTTATTGGTTGTGGTTTTTTGTTGAGACACAAGATGAGGGAATGGAGAGGGTGTCTTTCATTGAGGAGCTGGATGGTGGTCTGTTGGGAAGGAGGTCAGTCTTGGTGCCTAATGAGTTAAAAACTGAAGGTAAAGAGGGTTAAATAAGGGGGAGATAACAAATCCGGGTTGGGATATGAGGGGAGTAAAAAGGTCTCTGGGTGTGGAAAGGCAATATAGAAGAGGGGCTATATACATTGTATAGATGAAATGTTTAAGGATAAGGCTCGACAGTCAGAGAGGACAACTATATAGAAAGTAACGTTCACTTAGACACTGACTTCAGGGATCTGTTTGAGTGCTATCCTCCATATATAGGATATATATTCTTTCTTTTCTTTTGTCTCCCTTTCTTCCCATTATTTATATATAAGAATTAGCATACTAATTAGCATACTAATTAGCTGGAGTAATAACACAATGGGTAGGGTGTTTGCCTTGCATGCAGCTGACTCAGGTTCATTCCCCAGCATCTCATATGTTCTCCTGAGCCTGTTATGAGTAATTCTTGAGTGCAGAGTCAGCACTAACCCCTGAGCATGGTTAAGTGTAGTTCCCAAACCAAAAAAAAAGAAAAAAAAAAAGAATGCAAAGATAACAGAGATATTACAGTGGGCAGGGCACTTGTCTTAAACAGTGTTTGGCTAAGATTTGATCCCCCAGAGCTCTCTGTGGTCCTCCAAACCCCACCCAGGAACGAATCCTAAATACAGACTTAAGGGTAAGCCCTAAACACCACTAGGTGTGGGGAAAAATTGTTTTAGAGATTAAATGACAGAGCTAAAGGAAGCTCAGAGGGGAAAAACATGCTGCACATGCAAATTCCCCAAACTATATGTCTGCTCCCTGCCAACCTAGCATGGGAGGGCAGAGTTCCAGTGGCCTAAGCACTTTTTAGACCAATTATATAACTGAGGCCTACATGACTGGCCAAGTGTCACTGAGAGTGGCTCACTGTCCTCTTGCACTTCTGGAGAGGCCCCTCTTTAAAAAAAAAATCAATCATAATACTTCATTCAAGAAAATTCTATGGAGAAGAAAATACATTTTAGAAAGATGAATACAATAGCCTTGTGTATTAATTTCTTTTTTGTTTGTTTTGTTTTTTGTTTTGGGGCCACACCCAGTGATGCTCATTGGCTACTCTTGGCTCTGCGCTCAGAGCCATATGGGATGCCAGGGGATCAAACTGTGGCCCATTCTAGGTCAGCTACGTGCAAGGCAAATGCCCTACCACTGCACCACAGCTCCAGCCCCATGTATTAATTTCTTGAGTCTTTTTCTTTCTTTTTTGCAGTGCCAAGGAATAAACTCAGGGACTTAGATGAGGTAACTCAAAGTCATTTCCCTAGCGATCATGTGATGAATCTCAATGATTTAAGTGAAACAAGCTGTGTTTCATCCACTAGATAATTTTTTAAATTTAAACACCATGGTTACAAGGTTGTTCATAATACAGTTGGGTTTTTACTTCACAAATAAAGTTGTTCATGATAGAGTTACAATCATACAATATATAACCTGCCTTAGTGCACATTTCCTACCACCAATGCCCCCAGTTTTTCTACTTTCTCTCTCACCCTCCCCAATGCTCTCATCCTTTTCTCTGGGGTATATATATCCCTTTTTCTCTCTCTTCCTTTTTTTCCCTTTCACATACTTTGGTTTGCAGTACAGTGCACAATTCTCACCAACAATGTCCCCACTTTCCCTCACCAGCCTGCCTCTCTGGGACAGGTATTTTACTCTCTCTCCCTCCACCCCCTCTCTGTCTCTCTCCCCTTTCCCCACTCTCCTCTCCCCTCTCTTTCTCTTTCTCTTCCTCTCTTTTTCTCTCCTTATCTATCTCTCCCCTCCCCTTTTTCTTGATACTGTGGTTTTTCACTACTACTAATTAAAGGGTACCATGTATATCACTTTATCCTCTTTCAACACCCAGTTCTTGTCTAGAGCAATCAATTTCAGCCATCACTGTCACCCTGGGCCATTCACTACCCTAACTGTATTCACCACTTTGTGGAAAGCTTCCTCCCATGTATTAGACCTCCTGATTCTCATCTCTATCATCTCTGGGTATTATCACCATACTATTATTTTTCTTTTTATATCCATTTTTTTTCTTTTTTGGTTTTTGGGTCACACTGGCGGCGCTCAGGAGTTATTCCTGGCGTTGTGCTCAGAAGTCGCTCTGGCAGGCTCAGAGGACCATATAGGATGCTTGATTCGAGCTGAAGTCTGTTCTGTGTTGCACATGTGCAAGGCAAATGCCTTACCGCTGTGTTATCCCTCTGGCCCCTATTATTTTTTCTATACCCCACAAATGAGCGAGATTATTCCCACATACTTTTGATGAATTGCAAAATAAGCCTCTTTTTCTTCAAATATGTTACATGAAACATTGTAGGATTTATTTATTTTTTTTGCATTTGTTACCTAAATGCCATTAAGACAGGAGAAAGAAAACTGACAGATATTCTACAAAGAGTTATTGGGAAATGCTGCATGTTATACTTCTTTTTTTGTTTGTTTGTTTTTGTTTTTGGGCCACACCCAGCAACGCTCAGGGGTTACTCCTGACTCTACACTCAGAAATCGTTCCTGGCAGGCTCAGGGGTCCATATGGGATGCCGGGATTTGAAACACTGACCTTCTGTGTCTAAGGCAAACGCTCTACTGCTGTGCTATCTCTCTGGCCCCATGCATGTTACACTTCTGCATTTCTTGTTCTCTGAGCACTTTGTAAGCAACTCATTATGGTTCTGAAACTAAAAAAATAATAATAAAAAAAACTAAGAGAAGAAATGTTACATGGAAAGTACAGAGAGGTATAGATTTTAAGTTTATTTGGAACAATCATAATAAATAAATAAATCAAAATAAATAAAATCATAATAAATATATAAATAAATATAAATCATAATAAATTTTAGGCCAGAGTAATAGCACAGTGCTAGGATGTTTGCCTTGCACATAGTCGCCAATCTAGGACTGAAGGTGGTTTGAATCCCAGCATCCCATATGGTCCCCTGAGCCTGCCAGGAGCCACTTCTTTGTGCAGAGCCAGGAATAACCTTTGAGTGCAGCAGGTGTTACCCAAAAACCAACCCCCCCAAAAAAAAACTTAGGCTCTTATAATGTCATCTTAGGGTATCAAAATCCAGATTCATTTTTGGAAAGTCTTTTTGAGATTTTAATAGTCAGTAAACAGATGATTCAAAATAATAGGAGTAATTGCCACATGGTTTAGAATTTATATTTTAATTAATCAGAAAAGCACATTACATTTTCTAATTACCACTAAGATGCATACAGAGAATAAAGTAGGTATTAGAGGTTCCTGGCTGTCATTCAACTTCTTTGAATCATATGTTCCTTATGTGAAATGAAATTCAACTAAGATAGATGATTTTAAGACACCTTTTAATAAAGTATAAGGTTTTATGCTTTATACTTTTTTAAATTGATGACAATATTTATACCCCATATATTAACAATCTATGACGATACTTACTGAGGACTTATTTTATCTGCATTTGCGCACTTGCTCAAAAGTGGACTTGGCAATTATTACTTTAGGAAGAGTGTAATATCATTATTGTCATTTTACAAACAAACAAACAAACAAACAAACAAAAAAAACACTGAGCTAAGAAATTCTGATACTTCCAAGATGGTCAGTTTGTAAAGCTTAGATATTCCTGGGGTCTGTCTGATTCTATCTTGTGCCTTGTATCTCTGAAGCCTCCCTGTGTGCAGCCAGCACATTACTTGTTAACAGCAAGAGAAAAACTTGATTGGCAGCAGAGAAAAATTAGTTTTAGTGGAACACTTTCTAGTAAGTAAATGATAGAGTAATAATATGTGTAAGGCTCCACACATAATCCAACTATAATCCAAACTCAGGAAAGCAGGAGTCACCTTGGGAAATAATTTGGACCAAACTTGGGGCCGGAGAGATAGCATGGAGGTAAGACATTTGCCTTTCATGCAGAAGGTCATTGGTTCGAATTCTGGCGTCCCAAGCCTGCCAGGAGCGATTTCTTAGCATGGAGCCAGGAGTAACCCCTGAGCACTGCCGGGTGTGACCCAAAAACAAAAACAAAAACAAAACAAAAACAAAACAAAGAAACAAAAAACAAAAAAACAAACTTGAGAGAGTGAAACATCTGTGGTCAGGGAGGTTTCCACCTTATGGAGAGAGAGAGAGAGAGAGAGAGAGAGAGAGAGAGAGAGAGAGAGAGAGAGAGAGAGAGAGAGAGAGGAGGGAGAGAGAGAGAGAGAGAGAGAGAGAGAGAGAGAGAGAGAGAGAGAGAGAGAGAGAGAGAGAGAGAGAGAAGCCAGACAAGATCTCAGTTTTTTATTAAGCACCTGAACCCACAACTGGCAGCGAGAAAGAGGAGGGTGGTAGACAAAAACTTATCTCTAGAGCTAGACCCATCTAAGTAAAGAGAGGGGAACCCAGGTAAAAGGAAAGGCAAGAAGCCAACTTTGCTTAGGGTGAAAAAAACTTGCAACCCAATATATCCAAATGGGACAATTTTCAGCATTTCAAACTTTCACTCCAGGGGCAGACAAACATTCTATTTGCCTTGACTCCCTCTTGCCAGTATAACAGAGACTGAGAACATTTTTGTTTGTTTGGGGCCACACCTGGTGATTGTTTGGGGTCATTCCTCGTCATTGCCTGATGATCCTTCCTGCCAGTATGGGAGAATTGCAGAGTCAATAACGGGATTGAGCAGCACTTGACAGTAGGTAAAACATGAGCTCTAGGGATCAGAGATAGCACAGGGCTTTTGCCTTGCAAGCAGCTGACCTAGGACCAACGGTCGCTGCAATCCCAGCATCCCATATAGTCTCCTGAGCCAGCCAGGAGCGAATTCTGAGCGCACAGCACTTCCAGGTGTGACCCCAAAACAAAAATAATAAAACAAATAAAAAACCATGAGTTCCAGCTCTATCTCAGTGTCTCCATTGTGTACATTTGTATTGTGTGAAATGAGTATTGTATAACTATTTTAAGGGCTAGAGAACCAGCCTTATGGTGTTTACTCCCCATCTATTTTGTAGAATAAACTGAAACTCAAAAAAGGGGAGGAGACAGCCAAGTACTCAGACTCCTAGTTCAGAGTGCAGGGCTCTTTGTACTTGGTAATCATAAGAATCAGGATCCATCATTCACAGGCTTCAAGGTTCAAGCAATCTGCTTTCATTCCTAAAATCTCATGTTTAAGCCTCTACTACACTGTTACTCATCCAGTCTTAAAATAGGCTGAGAAGTTTGCAGGAATTGCCAGCTGGAGTTCCACAAAACCCTCTTGAGAAGGTCAGAGCCATACCATGGCAAGTGGGGCGTCTGCCTTGCTCACGGCCAACCTGGGTTTGACTCTGGGCATCCCATATGATCCCCAGGACTCACCTAAGAGAAATTTCTAAGCTTAAAGCAAAGAGTAGCCCTTAAACATGACGGGGTGTAACAAACCTGTGCCCCTCACCCCCCAAAAATAAACAACTCTTGATTGTTGCAAAGAGAGGACTGTTTTTTTTCCCCCCTGGCCTTGGAAATCATTTGCCTTTTTCTGCTGTGTCTGCACAAACGTAGCTGGATGGACATAGCCCAGAGAGTGTTTCACCATCTGCCTGCTGGTTTGGAACTGATCTTTCTGCTTCTCTCGCAGGGGTTGCAGGGGTCGGGAATGCTTAGCGGCTCAGGACAGCATACTGCGCGCTCCCCCAAGTTATGGGCCCTGGGAAGAAAAGCGGACTGACTGTGCAGAGCTCCAGCTTCAAGGGTAACAAGTAGTTTGCCTGTATCTGCAGCAGCTTGTGTAATTGGAGACCATTCTGGCTCTGTTGTAAACGACTGGAAGTCTGTCCTTGCACTTGGACAGTCATCTGAGAAAGGCCTGGATTTTTAAAAAGAAATAATATTTTTCTTAATTATAAAAGTCCACATAATGAAAGGAATACGAGGGGGACAGGACTCTATGTTACTAAACTGAATAAAATCCAATGAATTGCTTTCGTGTTTGTTTTTTGGCCACACCACCCAATGAAGCTAGGGTTCATTCTTGGTATCATGGAGCTTTTTTGGTTGGGTAGATGGATGGGTAGGTGGCTGGATTCACTCCCAGAGGTTGTTTCTATCCGGAAGCTTTGTAGCTTTTGGCACTGGGCAATGAATCCAGGGCATCATACTCCTAAGGCAAGTGGTCTATTGCTTAGCTATGCCCTCACTTCAAATGAATTATTACAAAATATTTTATTTTATTTTAATTTTATTTAGTTTTTGGTTTTTGGGCCACACCCAGTGATG
Source organism: Suncus etruscus (assembly GCF_024139225.1). Classification (NCBI taxonomy): domain Eukaryota; kingdom Metazoa; phylum Chordata; class Mammalia; order Eulipotyphla; family Soricidae; genus Suncus; species Suncus etruscus. Next base: position 82,721,938 of record NC_064850.1, read on the forward strand.
CTCAGGGTTACTCCTGGCTATGCGCTCAGAAATTGCTCCTGGCTTGGGGGATCATATGAAACTTTGGGGGATCCAACTGAGATCCATCCTGGGTCAGCTGCGTGCAAGGCAAATGCCCTACTGCTTGTGCCACCGCTCCGGCCTTAAGAAAGATTTTAAAATGCAGTCACACTATCTGTAGTATACTTATCTGAAACCAGACTTTCTTACATATAATTAAGAGACAAATGTATTAAAACTGCTATAAGTATTTTATAATAGATCATAAATTTATTTAGAAATTTTTCCAGAAAACAAAGACATTGCATATTATCAGAATAACTTTATAGTTTTGAATAAAACCAGTCTTTGTTTTTAAAGTATTTATGTTAGTTTTAAAATCATGAAAACTTTTTTCTTCGTTTTGAAATATGTATCACTTTGGTTAAATGGGTATTTGGGTACTATTTTATAGTAATCTAGGTAAATCAGGTCAGAAATAAAGTGGTTAAGGATCAAGTCTGGCATTGGTGCGATCCAGGTTTTATTTCTAGCACTATATAGTCCCACAGCACCATTAGGGTGGCCTGGGGGAATCCCAACATTATAGGAAGAGTTTGCTGTTAAATTCATCTTTTAAATTCTTCATGCCTGTTTTAATTCCCAAGTCAATTGTTGATTTCCACAATCTTTTGGAATTTTGTGAAGGTACAATATGATGATATGTTTTTGATTTTTTGGATTTGTTGTTGTTTTTGGACCACACCCAGTGGTGCTCAGCAGTTCTTCCTGGCTCTGCCCTCAGAAATTGCTCCTGGCAGACTCAAAAGAAAGAAATAAAAAAGGTGAATTTGAATTACATTGAAATTACATTGTTGACATAAATGTTAATAGAATTAAATCTTTAAATATACTATGCATAAAACATGAGATCGTGTTCTTCAAACCAAATGTTCGATGAATATTTATTTTCAAATTATAACTGCAATGTGGAAAACATGAATCATTGTATTGATCATATGGTATAAAAGCATAAGCAAAGCTTCTAAGTGTATTTTGGAGTGTGGCTTTCTCTCTCAAATTGTGAGACTTTAGCCAGGAGATGCTGGTACAGCTGAGACAGAGCCTGGTTACCTGACCCCCAGTCTAGGTCTGTTTTTTGTTGATGTAGGATCCTAGATTACAAACTGTCATTTTGTCATTCACCTCTAAAAACAATCCTTTGATTTAATTACACTCTTCCCAACTGAGCCAAGTCTGGACTCAGATGCTTTTGAGTGCTGAAGGAATCAAAAGCATTCCACACACAAATCTTGAAGTTCCACAGTTACTATTAGCACACCTCCAAAGACCCTACCCTGGCCTGCATTTCCATGCCCATGCCTTCTCGTTTCATTCTAACAGCACCTGTCAGTTTATTCCCTTAAGAAACCAAAAGTCAGACTCTTGATTTTAATAAATCCCTGGTTCTCTCTGCCCGGTGTGCGCATAGTGCCCTCTACCGGCGGAGTGAAGCGTTTGCAGAAAAGGGATTCGCATACAAGGGGATTTGTATGCAAAGGGCTCTGCATGTTAGACTTCAGCTATAGGTCACCCTAAGCAAAGGGATTTGTATGCAAAGGACTCTGCATGTTAGACTTCAGCTATAGAACACCCTAAAACGTTATAGTTAGCTCTTTAATTATAATAAGCTTTATTTGAGTTATAGGTCAAAATTCTTGCTTCTGGTTTCAAGATAAAGCACCTGTGTTTGAGGTTCCTAAGACTGATCCACTGCACCCCACGGCCCTCCAACATTGAGCTTCTCTAGGCTGGTCCCCTGGGCTCTCCAATACCACCTAAAGAGGCTTCTATAATTTTAATCAATATTTAAGTTATTAATGCAACATTAACTAGTTTTTAGTGACAATTTTTTTGTTTAATTTATCATACAATTCTTCTAGGCATTTTATTTATTTATTTATTTATTGTTTGTTTGTTTGTTTTTGTTTTTGGCCACACCCATTTAACACTCATCAGGGGTTACTCCTGGCTATGCGCTCAGAAATCGCTCCTGTCTTGGGGAGAGGGGACCATATGGGACTCGTAGGAATGGAACCACGGTCCGTCCTAGGCTAGAGCTTGCAAAGCAGATGACTTACCTCTTGTGCCACCTCTCCGGCCCCATATTCTAGGCATTTTAAAAATATGAAAAATAAGGCTAACTACTTTAATATTTAACAGTAATTAGAAAGGGTTAATTCAAAAAGAATTTTCTTAGTGTATTAACACACATATATATGAACCCAAACCATTAAAGAAAAATAAAGACACATTTCTTTAAAACATGTTATAAAAGAGGGGCCAGAGAAATAACACAGTGGTAGGGTGTTTGCCTTGCACACAGCCAATCCAGCATGGATGGTGGTCTGAATCCCAGCATCCCATATGGTCCTCTGAGCCTGCCAGGAGCGACTTCTGAGTGCAGAGTCAAGACCCTGAGTAACAATGGGTGTGACTAAAAACAAAACAGAACAAAACAAAATGTTACAAAAGAAACAACAAAATAATGTGCTGCACATATGTTTTCAAAGTTGAAACTCTCTTCCCTTCACATATTTCCTTTACCAACAATATAATCTGGACTTTTGATGCCCGGATGTTACTGCAAAAAGATAATAAAGGAAATGAGTTACTGGAAGCTTGTGTGTAAGACAGAAAAAAATTACACCATTAGGGAACCGAAAAGAAAATAGCAGATAAGGCACTTGGCTTATATGTAACTAACCCAGGTTTGATTCCTGGCATCTCATAAGGTCCCCCGAGACTGCCAGGAGTGATTTCTGAGCACAGAGTCAGGAGTAAGTCCTAAATATTGCCAGATATGAGCAAAATCTCCCCCCCCCAAAAAAAAGTAACATTTTAAAATTGAGACTTGCAATAATAACTGCTTGGTATCTAAAAGTAATGATTTGGTAAACGAAAACCGGAGTATTTTTTTAAAACTAAAATTAAAATGGCTATATTATCTCACTTGGTTACAGAATTTCAATTTTGTTTTTGTTTTTGTTTTTGTTTTTGGGCCACACCCAGCGTTGCTCAGGGGTTACTCCTGGCTGTCTGCTCAGAAATAGCTCCTGGCAGGCACGGGGGACCATATGGGACACCGGGATTTGAACCTTTGTTCCTGGATCGGCTGCTTGCAAGGCAAATGCCGCTTTGCTATCTCTCCGGGCCCACAGAATTTCAATTTTAAAATGCCAGGGAGATGCCTCAAAGGCTGAAGTGCATGTTTGGCATGTGAGAGCCATAAGTTCCATTTCCAATACCATATTATCCCCCAGATAAAGGTGGTAGTATCCCCGAGCACTGCCAGGAATGGTTCCAAATGAAACAAAATAATAATTAAATTCAGTCCATTCAGTCCATTCAGTTGTGAAAATCAACCACTTCTATGGTTTAGTGTAAAACATATTTGAATACAGCATACTTAACATCTAAGTGTTGGGCATTTGAAAATAAGATGTGTTTAGTCCCATATGTTGTAGTGTTGCATAACTGAAATTTATCTGATGCTTTTTATACTTTAGAATTATTTTTTTAAGTATTTTTGTTAGCTTTTGGGCCAGACCTGGTGGTGCTCACAGGGTCAGTGCCTGATGGCCACCCTTGATGGTGCTTGAGCAATCTTATGGTAATGGGCTCAAACCTGGGTCTCCTGCAAGCTCAGTATGTCCTCCAGCTTACTAAGCTGTTTCCTTGATCCTCATTGACTTGCTCTAAAAACTATCCTTGAGGCCTGAGCAGTGGTGCAAGCAGTAAGGCGTCTGCCTTGCCCACTCTAGCCTAGGATTGATCCCCTGGCGTCCCGTATGGTTCCCCCAAGCCAGAAGTGATTTCTGAGTGCATAGCCAGGAGAAGCCCCTGAGCATCACTGGGTGTGGCTCAAAAAACAAAAAACAACAACAAAAAAAAAACAGCCCTATTATTTTCAGGGGCTGGAGTGATATGATAGTCCAGTGAGTAAGTTGTTTGCCTTGCACATGGCCAACTCTGGTTTTATTCCTGGCACCCCAAGAGTGGTCGCTGAGCATAGAGCCAGCAGTAAGCCCTAAATACAGCTGAGTGTGGCCCCAAAACAAAGCAACAACAACAACAACCAACAAAACCACAGAATACTCATGTAAAATTCTGTTCCAATTTTAAATTTTCTTCTACTTTACTGAATAGTGGGTGTATAAGTCTATTATACAAAACTCTTTGTTTTATTATTATTATTGTTTTGGGGGGGGCACACCTACCAGTGTTCAGGGGTTACTTCTGGCTCTGCAGCCAGCAATTGCTCCTGCAGGCTTGGGGGACCATATGGAATGCTGGGAATAAAACCCGGGTCAGTCCTGGGTCGGCTGTATGCAAGGCAAATGTCCTACCACGGTGCTTATAGCTCCAACCCCAACTTCTTGTTCTAAAGAAGTGTTTTTGTCATGTACAAAGATAAAAAGATGTAAGCATTTCACAAGCTGACATCACATAATTGACTTTTTCCTCAATTTTGTATCAGGCAAATTTTTCCTCAATTTGTATTAGGCAAATACTTCTGTTTTTTTTTTTTTTTTTTGGTTTTTGGGCCACACTCGGGTGGTGCTCAGGGGTTACTCCTGGCTATCTGCTCAGGAATAGCTCCTGGCAGGCACGGGGGACCATATGGGATGCCGGCATTTGGTCCTGGGACGGCTGCTTGCAAGGCAAACACCACTGTGCTATCTCTCTGGCCCCATACTTCTGTATTTTTTAAAAGTCCTATCCTGGTGGGCATTGGTGGTGGGAAGGTTGCACTGGTGAAGGAGGGGATGGTGTTCTTTTTATAAGTGAAGCCCAACTACAAACATGTATGTAATCATGGTGCTTAAATAAAGAATTATTTAAATAAAGAATATTTAAAAAGAAATGTAAAATATTGAAACATCTTTATCACTTGAAATATACAAAACACTTTCACTACTTTTTTTTTTTTGGTTTTTGGGTCACACCCTGCAGTGCCCAGGGGTTACTTCTGGCTCTCTGCTCAGAAGTCGCTCCTGGCAGTCTCAGGGACCATATAGGATGCCAGAATTTGAACCACCATCCTTCTGCATGCAAGGCAAATGCCTTACCTATGCTATCTCTCTGGCCCACTTTTACTACTTTTTTTTTTGTTTTGTTTTGTTTTGGGCCACACCCGTTTGACGCTCAGGGGTTACTCCTGGCTATGTGCTCAGAAATCGCCCCTGGCTTGGGGGGACCATATGGGACGCCGGGGGATCGAACTGCCGACCGTCCTAGGCTAGCGCTTGCAAGGCAGACACCTTACCTCTAGCGCCACCTTCCCGGCCCCATACTTTTACTACTTTTAATTATGCGCTCTCACCAATAAACAATGTCTTGTGGTCTTCAAAAAATAAATAAAAGTCTTATCCCTCACAGTAATTATGAATAAGAATATATAGATTCTACAAATAATAAAAATAGAAATATCTGGGCCTTGGACAATACTAAATTGACTAAGCACACGTGTTTTATACTCAGGAGGCCTGGGTTTGATGTCCAAAACCTGATGGTCCTTAGAGCACTCTAGGAGTGTCCCCTGAGCACAGAGTCAGGAGTAGCCCCTAAGCACTTCTTGGTATAGTCCGGAAACAAACTAGTGTTTAAGAAAAAGAACACACATAGCTTATTCATTTATCAAAAAAACACTAAAACACTAAGTTGATGATATAAGTTTATATATCCATATATTCATGTACACAATATTATTCCTGACAGCCAAGAGCTGAAAATAATCTCAAGAACCCATCAGCAGATGACTATATAAAGAAGACAAGGTACACTCACCTACATTGGGTGGGAGGAGGGGATGTCATTCAGTTGAACAATATTATTAAATATATAAATAGTTGTAGCAAATCTTGTTATTTGTTATGACATAGATAGAAAAGAGGGTATTATGCCAAGTGAAATAAGTCAAATAGAGGAAGGCAGATGCCATATAATTTCACTTTTATGTGATAAAGAAAGCAAAGCCAAACCAAATCAAACAGAACAAAAATCTCTTAAACCAAAAGAATAAAATAATTTTTGTAGGAAGAAAGGAAGGTGTGCTAACTAGACAAAGATGGTCAATTGTGGGCCCGAGTGATAGCGGTAGGGTGTTTGCCTTGCACGCAGAAGGATGGTGGTTCAAATCCCGGCATCCCATATGGTTCCCTGGAGCCTGCTGGGGGCGATTCCTGAGTGTAGAGCCAGGAGTAGCCCCTGAGCACTGCCGGGTGTGACTTAACAAAAAAAAAAAAAAAAAGAAGATGGTTAATTGTGGGGCCTGAGATGTTACAGGAAGTAAGGAATTTGCCTTGCATTGATTGGCCCCTGACCCATCCCTGGCATTGCAGAGTCCCCCCTGAAAAAACACAGACTAATCCCTAAGAAAAGAGTATAGGCTAAAAATGAAAGGAGGAGGGAAGGAAGGGAGAGAGAGGGAGGAAGAGATGAAGGATAGAAGGATGGATAAAGGAAGGAAGGAAGGAAGAAAGGAAGGAAGGAAGGAAGGAAGGAAGGAAGGAAGGAAGGAAGGAAGGAAGGAAGGAAGGAAGGAAGGAAGGAAGGAGGAAGTGATAAATGGTGACTTAAAGAAACAAGACTTCTAGTAGTGAACATAAGATAGACTTTACAGATATTGATATAAAAAACCATATGCCTAGAATCTGTATAACATTATAAACCAATATTACTTGAATAAATTAAATCTATTCTTTAATGTCACTGTATTATCTTTCTGGCCCAAACCTATTTAATATGACACAGTTGAACAAACACTTATTTTTAATTTTGCATGTGACTGGACTGCATTATACAAGTCAAATTTGAGTCATTTGTCATTTGAGTTCTCGCTCCTTGAAGTCCAGGTCCCTTAGCTTCTGTACCCTCCCTCCCCATTATTCCTATAATTGTCTTTGGAATTGTCTTTGGAATTTATGTAAATTCTCCATATCTGGGTGATGATTTTCCTTTTCTCTTAATATGTTTGATGTTAATTTGACCAGTCAGAAAAGAAGGCAGATGGGTGGCTTCTTCTTTAGTAGTAGAACAACTACACTCACTTTGATTTTGCTTTCATGATGCCATTGTTGAAATATTCCCAAACCTTGACTAAGAAATGCTGTGTTTGGGGACTTAAATAATATGCACAAGCACTTAATGTCACAGGGGGATCTGAACTGCTTTTATCCAATTTTATTTACCATACAAATAATAAAAACCTACTTAAAGAAAAAGTTCCTGGAACTGGAGTTCAGTGGAAAAGCCATTTGCTTTGTGTGTAGTCAACCTGTGTTTGATTCTCGACAATCCATTTGGTCCCCTGAGCTCTGCCAGGACTAATCCCTGAGAATAGAGTAAGGAGTAAAGCCATCTCAGGCAAGGCTCAAAAGCCAAAAAAAAATTTTTTTTTAAATAGTTAAAGGGTTTCTTTGGTGATATAGAATATTCTAAATGTAGGGTCTAACCACCAAAGTTGATGGTGGCCGAGAATGCAAGTTCACTTTTAAAAGCTGGAAACTGGGGCAGGGGCCTCCTTTATTCTCTTAGTGTACCCCTGCCAACCTGGCTAAAACTCGATGTTCAATTTCCTCAAAGCCAGGAAAAACAAAAGCCTTTTATAATTCCATGTATTTTAAAATCAATGGCTTCTTCTGTGTAGCTCTATTTATGAGAGTGATGGAAAGAAGGATGAAAGATTATTCATATTGAAAAATATTGTTATGAATTTTATAAACTAGCAAATTATGATACAAATGATTTTTCATTAAAAAAGACATTTTAAATGGTCAATACTTCACAGAGACACTCTATTTGGAGATTGATATTCTCTGTGAAAACTCTGAATTAAATAGTTGTCAGAGCAAGAAATATGCACATTTTATATTTAATTCATGCTCTTCACACAGGATGTGACATCTTCAAAGATACACTAGTTAGGGAATGGAAGCAGATGTTGTAATAGTGACATCGGGCATGTCTGAGTCATGGGTGCTGTGATGTGACTTATTCTGCCCTTGTTTTGGGTTTGAACAAGTATAAACTATCATAGTATTCATGCACACCGCAAGTTAGAATAAAAATTCACTGATAGAAATTGAAACCTACAAATAAAATACAAGGCTCTCTGTACTGTAGCCAAATTCTTATTTGAACAAATCTGCTCAAAAGTTGCTGTTTATGAAATTCATTCTATCACTGTATGTGATACATTTAAAATAAGCTATTAACATTTATAATTTAAATACAGCATCTAATTTTTGTTGTTGTTTAAGGCAACACCTGACATAGCCCAGGAGATATTCCTGGCTCTGTGTTCATGAGTTACTCTTGGGTATATTCAGTGCAGTGCCTGGGGTGCAAGACTTACTCCTTGTACTAAACCTCTGGTTCTCCAATGCAGAATCCTCACTTTTGGTTGAAAAGTGCTCAGATTATCTACTGCAAGGAAACCAAGATGTAGCCTCTGCACTGTTGTAACTGGTTACAAAATCAGCATCAATGGTTAAAGTGGTAGTTCAAAGGTCCGGTGCTTACCTTGCTGATTAGGTTTTTTTCTCCTAAGCACCACATAAGATCCCCCAAGCCCTTCCAGAAGTGATACCTAAGCACAGAGTCAGAAGTAAGCCCTGATCACAACTAGGTGTTGTACTCACAAAAAAATCAGCCTGAGGACTCTTTGGCAATCTGATTGAAGTTTTCAAATGCCATCCTTCATAAAGGCGTAGTGCCATCTAAGTGCCATTACTCACGTTGGTCAAATTTTTGGATAGTTACTAAGTTTTATAGTGTTTATTTTCCTTTTTAGATAAAATTGGATGGTACCTGTTTAATTTCAAGCACTTTTATTTATTTATGTTTGGTTTTGGGGCCACACCTGGTGATGCTCAGGGGTTACTCCTGGCTATGGGCTCAGATATTGCTCCTGGCTTGGGGACCATATGGGACACCGAGGGATCAAACCAAGGTCTAATCCTAGATCTGCCAAGTGCAAGGCAAACGCCCTACCACTTTGCTATCGCTCCAGCCCAATTTCAAGCATTTTTAAAAATTAATATTATAAATAATATTTTAAAAATAAATTTTGGAGGCCCAGAGAGATAGCACAGCGGCGTTTGCCTTGCAAGCAGCAGATCCAGGACCAAAGGTGGTTGGTTCAAATCCTGGTGTCCCATATAGTCCCCCGTGCCTGCCAGGAGCTATTTCTGAGCAGACAGCCAGGAGTAACCCCTGAGCACCCCTGTGGCCCAAAAACCAAAACCAAAACAAACAAACAAAAAAAAACCAAAAAAAAAAAAAAAAAACCAAACCATTTTTGGAGGCTAAAGCAATAGCACAGTGGGTAGGACATTTGCCTTGCATGCCAGGTTTGATCCTCAGCATCCCATATGATTCCCTGAGCATTGCCAAAGAATGACCCTGAATGCAGAGCCAGGAGTAACTTCTGAGAACTGATTGGTGTGGCTCTCTGCTTAGGGATTTTCCCTGGTGTTTTGCACTCAGGAGACCAGATGTTAGTGCCCATGTGAATCATGTGCCATGTGCAAGGAAAAATATCTGCTACACTGTATCTCTGGCTCTTTGGCTTATATTGGATACTTCTTGTCTTCAACATAATGTTAACCACTTCTCCAAGAAGATTTCATTTCTTCTAGGGGAAACTAGTATTTAAACATTGCAATTTCCGGCCCGGAGAGATAGCACAGCGGTGTTTGCCTTGCAAGCAGCAGATCCAGGACCAAAGGTGGTTGGTTCAAATCCTGGTGTCCCATATGGTCCCCTGTGCCTGCCAGGAGCTATTTCTGAGCAGACAGCCAGGAGTAACCCCTGAGCACTACTGGGTGTGGCCCAAAAAACCAATAAATAAATAAATAAATAAATAAATAAGATAAAATTTGGGTTTAAGGCTACACCAGGAGGTGCTCAAGGGCTATTCCAAATCTATATTGGGAATCTTACTCAGGGTAGCATGTGGTCCACCTTTCAATATATCTTTCCACTTCCCTCTAACTCCCATTCTCTCTCTCACTCTCTCTCTTTCTCTCTCTCTCTCTCTCTCTCTCTCTCTCTCTCTCTCTCTCTCTCTCTCTCCTTCCCTCTCTCCCTCTCTCTGCACCATGATTTACAAAGTTATTCATGACTGAATTTCAGGCATACAATATTCTAATAGCAGTCCCGTCACCAGTATTTTGTTTTCTCCCACAATGTCCACAGTTTCCCCAAAAGCAACCATCCTGCTCTATGGCAGGCACTTCTCCTTTACCCTTTAGGTACTGTGGCCTACTCATTGATCAGATTGTGGGTTGTTGTAAACCTCAGGTAAACATTTTAATTCTACATTTTTTTCTAATTTTGTATGTTTTGAGGGAACGCACTCAGGGGTGTTCAGGTGCAATTTCTTGCAGTACTCAGGGAACCTGCCAATCTGGGGATCTCCACATGCAAAGCAGGCATTCAAGTTTTTTTGACTGTCTTCAATACCCTTAATTTTGTGTAAAAATGTAGTATTTTCTACTGAGAAAAGAAGGTAATAATTTGCTCTAAAAGAAATTGTTAGGGGCCCTCTGGCTTTCTGTCTCTCTGGATACTATAGGGGTTAAGTTTTTTTGGCTTGTATGTGGCTGACTCTCATTTTATCCCCAGCATCTCATTATGGTCCCCTGAGTATCACTAGAAGTGATTCCCTGAGCACACAGCCTGAGTAGTCTCTAGTTTTTGGATCACATCCAACAGTGCTGGATCTAGGGGCTACTCCTGGATCTGTGCTCTGGGATCATTCCTGGTAGGCTTGGGGACCATATGGGATGCTGGGGATTGAACCTGGGTTGGCTGTATAGCAGATGTGGTCTTGCCTCCAATTTTGTTAGGACTTCCAAAGGACTCCAAAGTCTTTTCCCCACATTCTAATTTAAAACATTCATTAAATAAGTGCATTGCTGGGAATTGACATCAAAGTCATTTCATTCATTGCATCCTGGGAGGCAAAACACATTTCTCTCAAAAATGTGTGTCATCTCATTTCCAGTCAGTCATTAGAAGGTGATATAATGTGTGACTGTTTATAAAACATTTCCGTGCTTGCTAATCTCCTGGATTCTCCTCACAACCCCAAAGCACAGTCATGTATGCATTAAGTGCGTTCTCGGTTTTATCTCAAAGAGGAAGCTTAAAATAAATTGGGTTTATCTGTTGCATCACTTTATCATCCTATCATTTAGCAACCCACACACCAAACTGGCAAAAGACTCTCTTTAGGAGAGAAAGAAGATAGCAAATTTGGTCTCTATTCCTAGCTTCACAGACAAAAGGTTACTCCAGTCTCAGCTGGAACACTATGTACCATGTCCTGATATCTGGTGACACTCAGCTCTCATCTGTGCTTACTGGAAGCACTAGAAATGGATCTCTGGGTACAATATTAGTTACCAAAGGTCTCACATCTATTTTCCCATAACTTTCCCATTATTTAGACCCCACCGATAAGAACAACATTGACATCATAGGGTTAAAAGCAAAGGAAAAGATTTTTGTGCTAGTAGAGTACACAGATTTCTACAAGAATTTCCAGTTAACACTGAAAAGCCCTTATGATAAGCAGTAAAAGGCAGTTTAACAAGCACTTTCTACAGAGGTAGACTGTCATTTAATCCTTGTAGCCACTTCATGAGATAATATTATTATCTGCACTTTACAGATGGGGAAATTGAAACCCATAAAGTTAAAGTAGCTTGCTCAGCTCACTGCTCTTGTAAACATGGAGCGGAAATTTTCATCAAGGCTCCAAATGGTGTGTCCTGTCTGTGTTTACACTAAAACTCATTTTTGGCATTCTACATTCTATGGCTTTGGACAAGTGTATAACCAAATATGTCTACCATAAATAAACATACAGAATAATTCATTGTCTTAAAATCCCCTGGCACTGGCTATTGACCCCAGCTACCTCTTTTAGTCTTTGACAACCACTTATCTTTTTACTTTATATTTATATTGCCTGTATTTATTGTCTTCATTGTATTGTCTTTATATTTTGTCTCTATATTATTGTCTATATTTTTATCTTTCCTAGAATGCCATATATTTGGAATAAAACAATATATGGCTTTCTAAGATTGGTTTCTTTCAGATAGGAATAAACATTTAATATTCTTCTTCTTCTTCTTCTTCTTCTTCTTCTTCTTCTTCTTCTTCTTCTTCTTCTTCTTCTTCTTCTTCTTCTTCTTCTTCTACTTCTTTTGTGATTTTTGGGTCACACCCAGCAGTGCTCAGGGGTTACTCCTGGCTCCATGCTCAGAAATTGCTCCTGGCAGGCATGGCGGACCATATGGGACGCCGGGATTCGAACCAATGACCTTCTGGATGAAAGCAAATGCCTTACCTCCATGCTATCTCTCAGGCCCTGAACATTTAATATTCTTTGATTTTTTTTGAAGATTCCCTACGTTACATCTGGGGTCCACTAGGGCTATCCTAAGTAGTGGGGGCTGGGACGAGCTGGGGATAAAACGTAGGTTATATCACTTAAGTTGCTTTCCCAGATTTTGATGTTTTTATACTACATTAAAGACCATTTCCTTTTTTTTTTTTTTTTTTTTTTTTTTAGTTTTTGGGCCACACCCGGCGGTGCTCAGGGGTTACTCCTGGCTATCTGCTCAGAAATAGCTGCTAGCAGCCATGGGGGACCATATGGGATGCCGGAATTAGAACCAACCACCTTAGGTCCTGTATAGGCTGCTTGCAAAGCAAACACCACTGTGCTATCTCTCCGGCCCCACCATTCCTTTTTTAATAAAGTCCTATCATATGGATGAACCATTGCTTCCAAGTTCTAGCAATTCTGAATAAAGTTGAATATTCAGTTATATAATTTTATGTGGACATAAGCTTTTAGCTATTTTAGATAAATACCAAAGACTAAGGTTATGGTATGCATAAGAGTTTATAGCTTTGTTGGGTACCAGAGAGATGTTCAGTGATCTGGAACACATGCTGGGTGCTCAGTTCTATCCCCAGCACTGCATGATCCTTTGAGCATCACCAAGAACAATCTTTAAATACTAAATTGGAAGTAGCATAGCTCTTCCACTTGCTAAGCATGCAAAACCCTTGAATTCTCCAGCCCAGGGCTATTTGTTTTCTTATTAATCTCTCATAATTCTTTGTGTATTTTTGGATAATGATCCTTTATCAGATATAATTTTTTTATTTTCCCTTGGGCCCCATCCCACAGTTCTCAGGGGTATTCCTGGTTGGTACTCAGAATTGACCCATGGCAGTACTCAGGAAATAATATGTAACACTGGGGACTCTGACAAGGGTTGTGACCATCACAGTTAAATGTAAGGCAAAACATGACTTCCTGTACTACTCCTCGGCCCTAGATGTGTCTTTTGCAATAGTTTTCTCCCATTTTGTAACTGATCTTCCTAATCTCTGGACAGATAGAGCAAAATTTTAATTTTAATCAAATTAAAATTCTCATTTTAATAAAGTTTATCAATTCATTTTTCATGGATAATGCATTTGAAATTGTGGTCATCTAGATTTTTCTTTATATTGTCTTCTGGAACTTCTATAGTTTTTATATTTTACTTTTAAGTCTATGATTTATTTTGAGTTTAGTTTTGTGGCAGATATCTGGTTTCAGCACCATTTGTCCATAAGACTATATGCATATATATTGCATTCATTGCTTTTGCTTCATATTTGACTCTTTCAATATCAGTTATCTGTGATTGCATAAGTTTATTCTGATGTTCCACTTATACATATATGTGTGTCTAGTTTTTCACCAATGCCACAATTGTCATTATTGGGCTTATTACATTTAAATGTTGTAGATGAGCTCAAGAAGAATATATATTCTGCAATTATTATATGACAATTATATCAAGTTATTGATAGTGATGCCGAGTTCAACTGTACCCTTATCAATTACTTCCCATTGATTTATTTTTGAAAGAGGAGTATTTAATTCTCCAAATAAAAAATAGTTTTACTTACATAACCTTGAAGTTCTTTTTACTTTACTTTTGTTTGTTCAGTTTTTCTGGAGCTCTGCCCAGTGGTGCTCAGGGCTTACTCCTGTGCTCAGAAATGATTCCTGGCAGAGCTTGGGAGACTATATGGGGTGCCAGGGATCTAACTGATGCTCGCAGCATGTAAGACAAACACCCTACCTGCTTGCTGTTCTATCAATATGACCCCTTCCCATTGGCAGACATTTTATTATTTGGTAGATTTATATTAAACATTGTTTTGTTTTTTTGCAAAAATTGATTCCTTCATCTGTCTGTCTTATTCTCTAAAAAGTGTCTTTGCTCTGATATCTACTCTGAAATTGATATTGCTGGCCTTGTCTTCTTTTGATTGACATCAACATCACATGGCTTCCTTCACCTATTTATTTTATTATTATTATTATTATTATTATTATTATTATTATTATTATTGGTTTTTGGGTCACACCCGGCAGCACTCAGGGGTTACTCCTGGCTCTATGCTCAAAAATCGCTCCTGGCAGGCTCAGGGGACCATATGGATGCCAGGATTCAAACCACCGACTTTCTGTATGCAAGGCAAATGCCTTACCTCCATGCTATCTCTCTGGCCCCTCACCTATTTACTTTTATTGTTGCTTTGGGGTCACATCTGATGGTGCTCAGGGACTACTCTTGGTTCCGTGTTGAGGGGAGGAATCCAGGCCATGCTGGGGATCAAGTCCAGGCCTCCTGCATACTAAATCTGTGCCCAGTCCATTGAACAATCTCTAGTTCTTCCTTCTATTGATTTTTAGTGGCAAAGTCAGGAGGCCCCTCTTAAGTCAGTCTCAGTCTTTGCTAAGTCTGTGCTTTTCAGTTTTGGTCTTTACAGATGCTTTGATCCCTGCTTAGCCATGACAGGATGGTTGGACTGAAGATTTCTTTGTCTCATGTGGAAGGCTAGGAAACCATAATAGGCTATTTAATTTTTCTCAGGACTATGCAAAAAGTGAGACTGCTTAGTTACTCTGGAGGTCTGACCACATATAAGAGGGACTGAAGCTGGTATATTTTGCAATGGTTGATTTTCTTTTGTATTTGCTAGGAGTGAATTGGTTGCAGCTTTAGGAGGTCCTCCTGATGACAGAATCCACTTTTTTTTTTTTTTTTTTTTTTGGTTTTTGGGTCACACCTGGCAGCGCTCAGGGGTTACTCCAGGCTCTAAGTTCAGAAATCGCTCCGGGCAGACTCAGGGAACCATATGGGATGCTGGGATTTGAACCCCATCCTTCTGCATGCAAGGCAAATGCCTTACCTTCATGCTATCTCTTCAGCCCCCAGAGCCCACATTTTATACAGTTACTGGCTGGAGTTTTTAATATCTCAAATCTGTATAATTGAATCTCTAGTAATCTGTCAACAACAATTCCAGCTTGCCCCCTTCCTTCCCTAGGATGTTGGCGTGGAGATTTCTGCTCTGATTACATTGCAAATCCCTGGGTCCACTTCTCATTTTTTCAATTTGAATGTTGTAGGGAGGGGCAGTAATTTGCCTTGTGACTTCATTTCTCTAATGCATTTAAGATGAATTATTGAACTTTTAGTTTGCTTAGCTTTTTACTTGTTAGGATGGAATAGCAACTTCCAATTATTTTAATATAGAACCAAAAACTAAATGCCCCCAATTATCTATTATAACTGATATATGCTAAAATTAAAGCCTATGCTTTTTTTCTTTTTTGTAAATCTAAAGTACTATAATTATCAGTGAAAGGTTTTATTCTTTTTTTGTTTGTTTGTTTGTTTTGGGCCACACCCATTTGATGCTCAGGGGTTACTCCTGGCTAAGCTCTCAGAAATTGCCCCGGACTTGGGGGGACCATATGGGACACCGGGGGATCGAACTGCGGTCACAATCTTTCCTTGGCTAGTGCTTGCAAGGCAGACACCTTACCTCTAGCGCCACCTCGCTGGCCCCGAAAAGTTTTATTCTTAAAAGAAATAGCTTAAGAGATAGTAAAGCAGTTAAGGTGCTAATCTGAGTTTGTTCCCATCACACTTCCAGGCGTGATTCCTGAGCCTAGAACCAGGAGTAAGGCATGAGAACAGCTTGGTGTGGACCATAAAACAAACACACAAACAAAAAGAAGCAGTGTGTCTTGTGTTGGATAGATAGTACAGTAGGGAAGGTGCCTGCCTTACATGCAGCTACTCCAAGTTTGGTCCCTCAAGCACTGCCAAGAGTGACTCCATCAGAGCTTAGAACCAAGATTACATTTGAACAATACTGGGTATGGCCATTACCCCCCCCCAAAAAATAAAGGGGGAGCTGGAGGGATACCACAGCAGTAAGGTGTTTGCACTGCACCTTGCAGATCCAGGAAAGACCTGGTTCGATCCCAGAATCCCCTATGGTTCCCCTAGCCAGGAGCAATTTCTGAGCTCATAGCCAGGAGTAACCCCTAAGAGTCACAGGGTGTAGCCCCCCAAAAAAGAAGAAACAATGAAACTTAATATTTATTTATCTATTTTACATAATATGTTTATTTAAACACCATGATCACACACATTCTGTAGTTTGATTTCAGTTTATGAAAAGAACACCTCTCTTCACCAGTGCAACATTTTTTCCACGAATGTCCCCAATATCCCTCCTCCCCCACATGCATGTATTTGAAACAGGCTTTCTACTTCTCTCACTCATTACCACTGTCATGATAGTTGTTAGCAGAGTTATTTCTCTAACTGCACTCACCACACTTTGTGGTAAGCTTCATATAGTAGGGCAGTTCTTCAGCTCTCATCTCTATTGTCTCTGGGCATTATTACAATAATGTCTTTTATTTATCTTAAATCCACAGATTAGTGAGATTATTCTGTGTCTATCTCTCTCTCCCTCTGACATATTTCACTGAGCATCATAGTTCTCATCCATGTATAGGAAAATTTCATGACTTCATATTTTTGACAGCTGCATAGTATTCAATTGTGTATATGTACCACAGTTTCTTTTGCTACTCATTTGTTGAAGGGCATCTTGGATATTTCCAGATTCAGGTTATTGTAAACCGCACTGCAATGAATATAGGTGTGAGGAAGGGACAAAAGCACAAAGCAGTTTTTGTGTGTTTTTAGTTTTGTGTTTTTGTGTTCCTAGGCAATTTTCAGGCAACTGGTCAGCTACATGCAAAAAAAATGAACTCAAATTTTCTTTTTTTAAAAAATTTTTTTGGGGGGCCCACACCAGTTTGATACTCAGGGTTTACTCCTGGCTAAGCGCTCAGAAATTGCCCCTGGCTTGGGGGGACCATATGGGACGCCGGGGGATGGAACCACGGTCCTTCCTTGGCTAGCACTTGCAAGGCAGACACCTTACCTCTAGCACCACTTCACTGGCCCCGTGAACTCAAATTTTCATCTAAACCATGCACAAAAGTAAAAATCAAAGTGGATTAAAGACCTTGATATCAGACTCAGAATCATAGGGTATATAGAAGAACACGTAGCTAATTAATTATTTTGATATTTAGGCTGTACCTGACAATGCTCAGGGATTTTTCTTGCTCTGTGTTCAGGAATTACTTCTGGTGGGGCTTGGAGGACAATATGGGGTGCTGGGGATAAAGCCCAGGTTGGCTGCTAGGCAGATGTCCTAACTTCTATCATTCTAGTCCCCCTCGAAATTAATTAAAAAAAAAAAAGGAATTAACCGATCTGAATAATAATGTATGATCCTAATCATTTTTGTATCATTTATTCCAGGTATCATCAAAAATCTCTGGTTACTATGTAGAAATAGAAAATAAGCTATCTTTCTCATCTTCTCTGCTTTTATGATCATCTTCTTTCTGTTTCTTTCCACGTAACAGCTGGAATGGCTCATCATAAAATATCACTCAGAACTTAGTGCCCTTCTGAAAAACTTCCATGGGCTCTGGCAAACCTGAGATAAAAATTTAAACTTCCGGGGCCGGCTAGATAGCATGAAGGTAAGGCATTTGCCTTTCATGCAGAGGGTCATTGGTTCGAATCCCCGTGTCCCATATGGTCCCCCGAACCTGCCAGGAGCGATTTCTGAGCATATAGCCAGGAGTACCCCTGAGCATTGCTGGGTGTGACCCAAAAACCAATAAATAAATAAATAAATAAATAAAAATAAATAAATAAATAAATAAATTTAAACTTCCTGGAACCAAGAGAGGAATAGCACAGTAGCTTGCAAGCATCAGATTGAGTTCATTTTTATTTCTTTTAATTAATTTGTTCTGGTTCTTGGGCCACACTCGTTGGTCCTCAGGGATTACTTCTGTAATCCCTGAATCATCACACCTAGCTGCTCAGAAGACTAGATGGGGTGCTGGGATTCAACCTGAATCACCTGGTGCAAGGCCCAAGTACTGTTGTAATAGCTGTCCAGCCCCAAGATTAAGAGTTTAATCTTTAGTACTACTGCGTGCACTAATCTTGGCAGCTCTGAAGTTTGAGTCTGGTACAGCAACATACTTCTGGGCACACCTCAACAACAATAAAGAGAAGGGAGGAGGTGGGGAGAAAATGAAACAAAACAATTTAAAGTGTAATCTCCCCACCCCACCCCCATCCCTTGCATTCTTGACATTCAAGACTATATATAACTCTAAGCCATTTCTTAAACTCCACTCTGTAATTTGTTCCCCTCCCACAAGTACAGAAGCTTCTGAGTTTTTAGTCAAATGCAAAGACCATATTCCTCTCACTGTGGCCTCTGCAGCTGTTGTTATTTTCCTGGAAAACTATCCACAGATGCAACCTGGCTCATTTCTTTAAGCCCTTCTCACATTAGTTCTGTGTCCAATTCTCACTCAGCCCTTCCCTAACTGCTCTCTCCATTGCTTGCTCCTCTTTCTTCTGTTGCATTTTTCTTCCTGGCACTTATTATAATGTGCTATGATGACACAAAAGTATTTTATTGTCTCCCACCCCCACTTCAACCAGTAAGCAAGTTTCAAGTGTCAGGCACACTGTTTATTTGGTTCCTTGTTACATCTCCAACTGCTAGAACAAGGCCCTCCATATAGTAGGAATTCAATATAGATTTGTTGTATAAATGAATGTGTCCTCAGTACTTTTTGTTACTTTTCCTCTGTAAGGAATCAAGGACTCTTGTTATTAACTACCACTTGAGACTGTACTGATTAAAACAAATTTTCTTGAGTGGCATTGTTTTCAGTTAAACTAGAAATCAGAAAAATTATGTTAACAGTCATCCTTTTCTTTCATAACTTTAAGAACCAGTTATATCATCAATTACACTGGAGATTGTCAAGATCCTTTCTGTATTTAAAACAGAAATACCTGTGTTGATCACCAACGTGTCCATGGTCACTTAACCTTTCTTAAACAATTTCAGTCAGCTCAAGAGGTCTAAACATGGAGTTGGTGAACTCAAAGAAATATAGTAATTGGGTTCTGAGAAGTTCAAGAATCTCTTGAATTTGTACCAAAGTTGTGTGTGCATTTTATTTATTTATTTATTTATTTATTTATTTAATTTTGTTTTTTGGGTCACACCCGACAGTGCTCAGAGGTTACTCGTGGTTCTACACTCCGAAATCGCTCCTGGCAGGCTCAGGGGACCATATAGGATGCTGGGATTTGAACCACCGTCCTTCTGCATGCAAGGCAAATGCCTTACCTCCATGCTATCTTTTCGGCCCCTGGTGGTGCAATTTTTATGTTTTTTTTTATTACAGTCCCTCTTACAAAGGTGAGATACCATCAATAGTGATGAGTATCACTATTCATCATGTCTTTATGATGTAAGCACTCTATCCACTACATTCTCACTCTCACCCTAGAGAAAAGATTTAAAAACTTTTACAAACAAAAGGGGGGCAAAGAAGTTTTTTACAATATCCCTTTGATGGACACTGAGTTGATCTGAAATTATAATAATACAATTTCATCCAAATGGATATCAGATTTTTTCCTCGATTTATAATCCTATACCCAAGTCTTCCTTGTCATCAGGAATTCCCAGACTATGGCACCATGAGCCTTTGTGCATCAGGTGTTTGGAATTCAGCTCATGGCTTTCTTCATGCCCCAGCCAATTTTCAGGGTGGGATTTTAAGGACAGTGTTTTGTGCTTGGAGTCCACTCTCAGAGAAAGCTGGTAGGTAGCTAAGCGATCTGAGGATGTGGTTCTGGTTTGGACCAGGAGTGCTGGGTGTACCTCCAAGGAAAGAAGCCATGCTGAAAACATAATTTGGGGCCTGGTGCCTGTCAATTGTATGCTTATCTTGTGAGTCACCAGCCTGGTCCCACATAGGTGCTTTTAGAGCTCTGAGCCACTGTTCATTTTCTTTTGAGAATTCTGAACAGAAGAGCAGGACCAAATTTGAACTTGTAGTTTGGCAAATTTAACTACTGGGCTATCTTTTAGGACATCCTTGCCCCACTACCTCAAGTATATTTTTTAATGATTTAAAAGATTAAATGTAATGAATTTTTAAAATTTTATTAACAAAGCAATAAAACATTCTGTAAGTTTTGGGTGTGCACCATTGAAAATGGTATATGTATATATACCAAAGTCCACCATTAAAACTTCAGTCTAATCCTTTAAAGTTTTCCCTTTTGTTCCCAATATATCTACTCCCTTTCCATTTTTTCTTTCTAGTAGCCATTAGTTGGCTTCTCTCTATATATATCCCTGTCCCTTCCTCTTCCTCTTTCCCCTCTTTATCTCTCTGTATCTATCCATCTACATCTACTATGACATCTAGTATTTTTCTTTCTTAGATGTTCTTCCCTTAGCATGACATCTTCCAGTACCATCCAACTTGCAAGAAAATGCATTTTTTTTTTTTTTTGGTTTTTGGGCCACACCTGGCTATCTGCTCAGAAATAGCTCCTCTCACAGGGGACCATATGGGACGCCAGGATTTGAACCAACCACCTTTGGTCCTGGGACAGCTGCTTGCAAGGCAAACGCTGCTGTGCTATCTCTCTGGGGAAATGCATTATTTTATCACTTCTTATAGCTGGGTATATATACTACAACTTTTATTGTGTTGTTGTTTTTTTGGGGGGAGGAGGTGAAGGGGAGATCAATGCCTGGTAGTGCTCAGGGCTTACTCTTGAATTTGTATTTGAATGTCTCTTTTGGTTGCTTTGGGTGATCCAAAGTGGTGATGAAGATTGAATCAGGTAATGAGATGCAAAGGAAGTGCTTTACCCACTGTTCTATTTCTGTAGCCTCTACCTCACTTTTCTTTTTAAGCACACCTGGTAGTATTCAGGGGTTATTTACTCCTGGCTCTGTGCTCAGAAATCACTCCTTGCATACTCAGGGGACCATATGGGATGCTAGGGATCGAGCTCCAGTCAGCCACATGCAAAGCAAATAAACGTTCCTATCCACTGTGCAATCACTCTGGCCTATACCTCACCATTGTTATCCACTTATCTATTATTCATTATTTTGGCTGTTTTCAGATTTCAGTTATTGTAATAGAGATACAATGCACAGAGGTATGCAAATATCTTTTCTAATTAATGTTTTTGTAGTTTCAGGATAGATGCCAAGGAGTAGAATTGCCAGGCCACATGAAGTCATATTAATTTTTTGAGAAAACTCTTGTTTTCCACTGAAACTGAATCAGATAACAGTTTCATTAACAGTACATCAGTTTGAAAGTTCAAAACTTCATTTATGTTTTACTTAAGTTAATCTTGTTTTCTCAATATACCACATACAAGTTAAATAACATGGATTTTATTTTATATGGTAATTGTTTTCTTTCTACAGCTTGCACATTGCACTAAATTTAATAATATCTGCTAGTACATCCATGTTGTAAATGACAAAATTTCATCTTTTCTAAAAATAGCAGGTGTATAGTATTTAACTGTAGATTTATTCCACATTTTTACCCACTTTTAGTCTATGTATACCTCATATTTATATTCATTCTTGGCAGTTGTAAATAATGGTGCAAGTACATATTGTTGCATATAGCAAGAGCTGATGAATTGACATTTTTGCATTTTTTTTGGATAAATACCCAGAAATGCACAACTAGATTGCATAGAATTTCTGTTTAAAAAAAAATTTTTTTTTTGGTTTTTGGGTTACACCCGGAAGTGCTCGGGGGTTACTCCTGGCTCTAGACTCAGAAATCACCCCTGGCAGGCACAGTGGACCATATGGGATACTGGAATTCAAACCACCATCCTTCTGCATGAAAGGCAAACGCCTTACCTTCATGCTATATCTCCGGCCCCATCTTTAAATTTTTTTGAGGAATCTGCATACTCTTTTCCATAGATGGCTACACCACTTTACATGCTCACAATAGTGGAGAAATTTGCTTTTCCTTTCCCTTCACACCCTCTCCACATCTAGTTGTTTCTTGTCGTTTCACATGTGTGAGGGATCGATAATTTTAAAAAAACACCCTACAAGAACTCTCTAATTCTGACAGGCGATACACATCTTTTGTTGGGGGATGGGGTAGGGCACACACAGCAGAAACGGAGGTTACTTCTGGCTCTGCACTCAGAAGTTACTCTTGGCAGGCTGAGGGACTATATAGGATGCTGGGGACCAAACAACTTCTATTCTATCTGGCACCACGATGAACACTTTCTTAATGCTAATTCCTAGCCCATTTTCAAAGTATTCTGTTTAGTTTGAAATGTGCTTTTTACAAATTTATTCAAATAACTTTTTCAAATCAAAATGAGCTCAGTTATTTGTTTCTTAATATGGTTGTTGTTGTTGTTGTTGTTGTTGTTGTTTATGTTTGAGCAGGTGCCTTCCACCACAGTGGTTATTTCTGGTTCAGGGCTCAGGAGAGACCTCTTGTCATGTTTTTAGTGCTGCTTTTAGGACTGTTTTTAGTGCCAAGATTTGATGAATCTGCTTGTATGCAAGGCAAGCTCACCACTTGCTGCACTCTCTTGCTCTCTACCTGTGTCTAATGTTTTTTTAAATATAGACTCTAGTTCTCTTTTCACTCAACTTTTTCTCTTATGACCAGCAAATAATCTGTAGGAATGTTAGAATAAGGCTGTCTTTACCTGTATTTTAACATGAACCAATCATACAAAACGATTTCAATTTAAACTGGGGATATCTTTCTTAGAGACGGACTGTTTTGAATACTACGTACTTTGACCAAGAACTTAACCTCTCTCAACTACTTAATGGGAATAAGCAAAATTTTCTGTTAACTTCATAGGTATGTTTTGAGGAGCAGACAAGACAGGATCTGCAGCATTTCACTCATGAGGAGTAAGTGACCCCGACTTTCATTACTTTTTCTAAGACTGATTTGAGAGTTAGTGGAGACTTCACCTCTCAGGCTAGACACAGGTGGGGAGCCAATCAAGGTGCCTGATCTGATTTACGAGACTCCCTGTTCCCCAAATGCAAACACCAAACCTAAATCATTTGCTAACTTTTTTTGTGGGGGAGAAAGAGGGGATACACCCAGTGGTGATCAGGATTACTCCTTGCTCTCTGCTCAGAAATCACTCCTGGTGGGCTCAGAGAACCAAACTTGGATTGGTCTCATGTACCCTGCTTATTGTATTATCTCTCTGCTCCCCTTTCCCCATGGTGCAAACTTTTAAAACCAAAGCTTTAATTATAAAATGTGTATGTGTGGGTGTGGGTGCTCAGCTCCAAACAACCTAAGGATTGTAGAACAATCAGATGTGGCCCTGGGCGAGAAAGACAGATGCTGCTGGCAGAGTGACAAGATGGTTTCTAACAGGTTGGAGCAAACACCTATCCCACATATCCCATCTTCCTCTTTTAAGCCTTGCAGCACACGTAGGCACGCCTGTGTTGCTGACACTTGTCATTTCCTGTGCAAAAGAAAGAGAAGGAGAAAGGGCCAATGACTGCATGCCCTGTCACACTGTTGACACCTCGGGTGTTTCCTAAAGGAAACATTTTGGGGCTCAGTTCGGCCTTGCATTGCCTGGTGTTCTCTCTTGCAGCAGCCCATCCCTGCACTTGCACAGAACTTGGGAGATGCTGCCCTTTTGGCTGCAGCTGATGTATAGGCAGCTATGGCTTCTCTTTGACTCTATTTTCTCCTATAATTTTGAGATCTGGACCCACAGAATCTCTAGCTGGAAGGACTGTCAAGGTTATTGACATCAGCACCTGTCCTGGTAGAGACAAATATCTTTCGCATCTTTGTTTGTATGCAATTAATGTGATGGATTCTCTGGGTGCACATTTCTGGCACTTGCTCATTGGTGTACTTACTCTCATGCAAGCGACTTATGTGTTTCAGTGCTGTCATTTCTAAAATATGAAGAAAGGATCCCCTCTCAGAGTGTTGTCTCAAGGACAAGCAAAACCAATAAAAATCTAAATTAATATTTTACTTATACCCTGAACTAAACCACCCTCTCTTTTTCTCTATGTTTACATCTTTATCTACTTGTACCTTACATAACAGTTAACAGTTCCTAGTAAACACTACACATGTTATGTACGGTACGTAGTTTCTTATAGCAAGAAGATTGGGGAAAGAAGAGAAAGGCAGTGCCATATACTTAGTGGGTTCTGCTGTATGTTTTCTGCATGTATTGTGTTCTAACTCCTTGAGATTATTTACCTAGCCCCTTTTATTAACTTTTTGCTTTGGCACAACTTAAGCTCTGAGCATTTGCAAAATTTGCCCAAGGATTAAACGGCCCAGAGAGAATTTAATCTTGGACTTGTTAGGCTTCAGTTATCTCCCAGTACTAGGAAATAACTGTTACTTACTCCATAGAGAATTTTTTTTTGAAAGTGAGTGGCACATACTAAGTTTTCAAATGATAGGAATTGTTTTGTTCATTTCTACTCATACATTTTTGTTGTTGTTTTCTATATGCATTTAGTTGAACTTTTATTATTATTATTATTATTATTATTATTATTATTATTATTATTATTATTATTAGGCCATACCTGGTGGTGCTTAGGGGTTACTCTTGGCTCTGCATTCAGAAATCACTCCTGGCAGGTTTGGGGGCCATATGGATGCCAGGGTTCAAACTTGGGTTGACTGCATGCAAGACAAACACCATAGCAGATGTGCTTTCACTTTGACCCTAGCTTTTTTTGATCCTAGAACTTTCTGTAAGATGTTTAACTTTTTTCTTAAATTATGCCTGGCTCAGATGGAGTTTTTGAGCAGTTTGTTTCATTTGAAACTTTTTCCTATTTACTCCACAAAATTTATTGGGATACAAGAATTGTTGCTAACAGTGAGTTAGGGATGGGTGATATAAGCAACAGAACAATAATTATATTTATTACGTTTTAAAAATTGGGGGGCTATGCTCAACAGTGCTCAGCACTTATTCCTAGAGGTACATATGAAATGGTATATGTATTCTGGAGATTCAACCAGAGTCAGTCACATGTTAGGGAAGAGCCTTAACCCCTGTATTATCTCTCTGACCTGAAGGATTAGGTGGTGGTGGCGGGGCACACCTGGCTGTGTTCAGACTCAATTAGTCTTGACAATACACTCAGAAATTATTCCTGGCGGGTTTAGGAGACCAAAAGGGATGCCAGTGATTGAACCTAGGTTGGTTTTCTTGCAAGGCAAATGCCCTACCTGCTGTGCTATCGCTCTGCTGCTACCCCTCCTGGAAGGATTGTTATTTATTTTTCTTAGTTACCATGAAATTGCAAAGTTTCAGCACTGATCCCTTCACAGTGTTCACTTCCCAATGCATCTCCCATTTGCCCATCATATTATTATTATTGTAATGATTTAGCTTGGGGTCACACAATTGACAATCCTCAGGGTTTACTGAGCAATTTGCTCAGTCAGGTCACAATTTTTTCAGCAACTAAGGAGTTACTCCCTAAGTACTTAGTAATTACTCTCTTAGTAGTGCCCTTGGGCACACTATAGGGATGCTGTGCATTAAACCAGAGTTAGATACATGCCCATTCCCACTATACTATCTCTCCAGCCTCTAAAGAGCTATTTTTTATCTTCACAATAATCTATTCACAATAAACCTGGAAGATAGTTTCCAAGTTTCCTGTGTGACTGATTATTTTTAAATTAACTTTCCATGAACAGCTTTATTATGGCAGATCATCTAAAAACAATGAAAGAATATGATTAATTTCCACTTTTTGACTCTCCTTTCCTTATTTGTGAAGAAATTAATGCTAAAAATGATGGAAAGTTTGCTATATTGTGTATCTTTTCTTTTCTTTTCTTCTTTTCTTTTCTTTTCTTTTCTTTTCTTTTCTTTTCTTTTGGTTATTGGGTCACACCTGGCAGGGCTCAGGGGTTACTCCTGGCTCTATGCTCAGAAATTGCCCCGGCAGGCTCAGGGAACCATATGGAATGCCGAGATTCAAACCACCTTTGGGTTCGCTGCTTGCAAGGCAAATGTCCTATCTCTGTGCTATCTCTATTGTGTGTATTTTTTAAAGCAGTGAAATGTGTGTGTCTACTCTGTTAGTGACACTAGATAACTGTACGTAGTATGCATGAAGCACTCTTCTTGGTTTTCCTGTTGATTAACTCAGTGGGGTGTATACTATGATTATCTCTCTTTTATAGATGAAGAAATAGGGGTTCAGAGAATTTAAATAATTGGTCCAAAGCTCGATGTAAGAGATGAGGTAGCTATCACTTGCTCGAAAATAGTGGGCTTTTTAACGCTCTTGCTTGTATAGCTTTTGTTTGTAAATTGGGATGGATAAGAGACTAATAATGGGAAATAGCTTAGAAGCTTGCAACATTTTTTCAGTAAGTCATACAATTTTCTGATATTTGAAGATTTTTAGGTGGCTTCTGACCTCAAATGAGATTTCCTTCTTTTCTGAATGCAGGACCCAGTCCTTTCTGGCTCTGACGCCTGTAGACTGCTGGCTCTCTTATTGCAATTCTGGATCTCAAGTCTTCATTTCATTTCCTCCTCATATCATTTGCTAATATCTTACACCTGGATCATGTTAACTAATTCTTATGACTGGTTTAAGGCAAAGGTTCCAAATGCTCTTTCTCTCATCTGTGTGGTTTTCTTGGTATAATCTGGCTTCTATCTGCCTATGAACATCATCATTCTGCCAAACCCTGGAAATGTAGTTTCAAGTCATGAATATGAAAGGAGTCTGTAATGAATATGGACGCCTTACAAATTAGTAAGCAAAAACCAAATCAAAACAACCGATAGTTTAATGTTTTCTTAAAGCAAAGAAGCCACAAATTAATTTGGGGGGGGGCAGGAACTCCTTCAAGGTGCTGGGGAGTATTAACACCTTTCCCTGTAATTCTCCTATGAGATGGGCCAAAGATGTGATGCTGCTAGGGCATGTGGTACTCAGGGTCATTTTTCATTTATTGCTTGTGTGTTTTGGGGCCACATTTGACCATGCTCAAGGATTATTTTCTGGTTCCATGTTCAGAAATCACTCCTAGCGAGCTAGGGGGACCATATAGGACGCTGGGTTGGCCATATACAAGACAAATATCCTACCTCCTATACTATCACTCTGATACTTCAGGTGCTATTCTTGAGTGTGACTTAGGAGACCATGTACTGCCAGGAGTCATATTAGGATCTTTAATCTGTGTATAAATTCTCTAGCCTTTACAATGTCTTCTTGCTTATGTAAAAAGACACCTTTCACTATTATTAA
Organism: Suncus etruscus; assembly: GCF_024139225.1. Taxonomy (NCBI): domain Eukaryota; kingdom Metazoa; phylum Chordata; class Mammalia; order Eulipotyphla; family Soricidae; genus Suncus; species Suncus etruscus. The sequence goes on from NC_064850.1 coordinate 82,749,613, forward strand.
AGAAAAATATTTTGAAGTGATGATATTTTCTACTAGGATACAGATAGGTGAGTTGCTATGTATATATTTATATTAATATATATCTAGAGGTATATATAATACTGGGAGGTGATAGAAAATAATTATTTATATCTAGTATTATTTTTTATTCTTTCAGTTTTGGGGTTACACCAGTGGTTCTTGGAGCTTACTTTTGGCTCTAAACTCGGGGAATCACTTCTGGAAAGCTCAGGGGATCATACTAAACACTGGGATTGAACCTGAGTCAGGTGCATCCAAGACAAGCAGCCTACCCACTGTAAAATTTCTCTGGCTCTGCACATATACTAATTTTTTTTAATTTATTTGTTTTGGCCACATCTTGCAGAGCTCAGAGGTTAATCCTGGCTATGTACACAGCAATTACTTCTGACAGGCTTGGGGGAATACATGGGATGCCAGGGATAGAACTAAACCCAGATTGGGCCGCATGCAAGGCAAACCTTCTCCCCACATTTTAATTCAGTCTACTATTTAAAAACCCTTGGTATTAATTTTGAGAAAACACATTACCACTGCTCTGGGAAACCCTGAATGAGAGCCTAATGAAAATTCTGAATGCAGGCATGCAAGCAAGCCCATTCTTTTACTCCCAATTTCTCAATCTTGATTTTTTACGGATAAGATTTTTCTTTGTTCTGTGAATTTGGGGTTAAGATGTTTCTTTGTCTGTGCACCCTTTGACCAGGATATTCACATAATGAATTTGGTCTCAATTTCTTTGTTGCTGGTAGTGCTCCTCTCCTAGATCTGACAGCTAAAGTGGCTTCTAGACATTATTGTATATTCCCTGAATGACAAAATTGCCTTTAATCAAGAGCCACTGATTGAAGTTTTTTTTTTACTGTATAAAAACCACCCAAAACTTAGTGCTTAAAATAACAATGATTGCATTTGCTCATGATTCTGTAATCTGGACGGTGCACTCTGGGCAGCTTCTCAGCCTTTCTTGCCAGTGGTGACTCATATGCCTGCATGTATTTGCTGTAGCAGGTGGGGCTGTTCCCAGCAGGGAGACTGAGATGGCTGGATTTCTCTCCCTCCCTCCCTCTCTCTCTCAGTCTGCAGGCCAATTTTTACCACACATGCTGTCTCATCATAATGAGAAAATGAAGTAATAGTCCTCTTTCTATGTGGCTTCTTGAGCTGAGCTATTTATACAAATCAGGGGCTAGGGAGATAGTACAGCAGGTAAGACACTTGCTTTGCATGATCCAACCTGCATTTATCCCTGACACCACATATAGTGCCCTGGCAGGAGTGACCCTGGCAGAGAGCCAGTAGTTAGCCCTGAGCATTGTCGGGTATGGCCTCCAAACCTGAGAAACAAAACAAAACTATTTTTATTCAAAACTACTCTTCGTTTTTTTTTTTTGTTTTTGTTTTTGTGCCACACCCGTTTGATGCTCAGGGGTTACTCCTGGCTAAGTGCTCAGAAATCACCCCTGTCTTGGGGGGACCATATGGGACACCGGGGGATCGAACCACGGTCCATCCTTGGCTAGCGCTTGCAAGGCAAACACCTTACCTCTAGCACCACCTCGCCACCCCCTCAAAACTACTATTTAAAATCTCTTGGTACATATCTACATTTCCTGGAGGGAAATGTTACCCTTTATCTTGTGTATTTTTTTAGTTTGCAAATATCATACAATCCTCATGTAGAAAAAATTGTAAGTAGCAATATTGCATACATTGTAAAGAAAAAAAATTAATCTAAACCAACTAATGGTGGTAAAGATGCCACAATGCAACTCATTTATTTTCTCAAGGAGAGGCTCTTTAGCTCTAAAGTAAGATTATTAGAGAAATATTGCTTTCTAGTTGTTGGCCTGAATACCAACAGTAAAAGAAATGCATGAAGATGTTTGTTTACGCCTTACAGATAGAGAAATACTACTAATTCTGTAACTGAAATTTTGCTGAACATTGGGAAGATGTTGGATGGAATTCAGAATAAATATTACTTTTTTGGGGGAGGAATTCATGGTTTTAAATAAGAAAAGGCAACTTTAGTCTACTTGCCCAACAGATTTTTTTAAATTGATCAAACCCAGCTTGGCCATATGCAAAGCAAGTACTATACTTGCTGTACTATCACTTTAGCATCTGCCTAACAAAATTAAGAGTTAAAAGTCAGTTTTCTCCTTCTCTGAAAATACCATCAGTTTAAGTTCTAATTGAATCACTTGTATCATAGCTTGTAGCAAGTATACAGAGAGGTTATTTGAACAGTACAGTCTTCATAACAAGCTGATAAAGGGTCCAGAGGAAGTGAGATGCATAGAAGACCATAACAAAGTATGATTTTGTGGAGATATGGCTGGATCCCAGCAGAAAAAGGTCATGCTAACATTCTGTAAGTTATACTGGATAGAGGAAAACAATCTTCTGGATATTTATTGGCAGTGTGGATGGCAAACTACCTATCAATCCTTTCCTTGTAAAACACTTGAGTCACCTGAGGAATCATTTCCACACTTGAACATCAATGTCACAGCAAACAAGTTGGAACAGAAATCTATGATTTGGTCCATTCAAATCTCATAGAATGAAGGTCTGGGATCTAGAAATTCCTGTTCCCAGTGTGGGTGAAATAAAAAAAGTGGGAATGGGTGACGGCTTCATGAGAGTCTATCTGAAAAGAATTTCGAGCTAGAAAGCAGAGGTTCTAAAATGCCAAATGCAGCTTCTGTGCACCAACTTGTTCCAAACAGTGGGGTTTGGTTCTCGCCTCTTTCCTGAAGGTTTCTGAGAACTTGTCATTCCACTCAGCAAACTCTGCGCTTGAACATAAGAATTGAATATTAAATGAGGTTTCACCTTAAGTTTCTTATTCTTACCTTTATTTATTTATTTATTTATTTATTTATTTATTTATTTATTTATTGTTTTTTGGGTCGTACCCAGCAGTGCTCATGGGTTACTCTTGGCTCTGTACTCAGAAATGGTTCCTGGCAGGCTCGGGGGACCATATGGGTTGCCGGGATTCTGTCCTGGGTTGGCTGTGTGCAAGGCAAATGCTCTACGCTGTACTATCTCTCCAGCCCCTCTTTTTCTTTTCTTTTTCTTTCCTTTTTCTCATCCCTTTCCTTCCTTTCTGTTTTCACATGGAGAGAGGAGTGGGGAGTTGGGTTCTCAGACAGTATTCGGGAGGATTGTGGGCTCTTAGCAATCTGAAGGTCTATATTGTACCTGAGATTGAAATGTAGTTTCCAGGCGCCGGGCGGTGGCGCTAGAGGTAAGGTGCCTGCCTTGCCTGCGCTAGCCTTGGACGGACTGCGGTTTGATCCCCCAGCGTCCCATATGGTCCCCCAAGCCAGGAGCAACTTCTGAGCGCATAGCCAGGAGTAACCCCTGAGCGTCACCGGGTGTGGCCCAAAAAACAAAAAAAAAAAAAAAAAAAAAAAGAAATGTAGTTTCCAAAAAAGCAATTTACTGAACTTAAAAACAAATACCTGTTAGTAGAATGCCTGTTTCAAAAACTGGCAGGGCATGGGAAGGGGGAAGGGGGGTATTGAAAGGAGAGAATGTTACACTGGTGAAGGGGTGGGTGCTCTGTTTGTGACTGTAACTATAATCATGTTACTTAAATAAAAAATATATTTAAAAAATGTAAAAAAAAAAAAAGAAATGTGGTTTTCTGCTTGTAAGATTTGGGCCTTAATCACTTTGCTATCATGCCAGTCCTGCTATCTGCTATCTAAATCATCAGGTACCTGGTGTGTTAGCTGGTGATGGTGTGAGGTTGATGTGGTAGTGGACAGGATGAAATGACTGAGGAAAAACAAGTTGAATAATCTCAGTTCAGTGTGGGAGGGGCTAGAGTTGGCAGACGTCCAGAGCCATGGGAGACCTGGAGAGGCCCTGAAAGACTCTAGGATGTTTACAGTGAGAGTGACATTAGAGTTGTAAGGGACAGAAACAAGTATGGCAGTGAGCTGGGCTGGGCTGGTTGGTACTTCTGAGAACCAGGAAGAGGGGGCCATTTACAGCACTAGCGAGATTCGAAAGATCAAGGGAAATGTTGAGAACGACTACTGTTCCTTACCATTAAAAAGATGGGGCCGGAGAGATAGCATGGAGGTAAGGCATTTGCCTTGCATACAGAAGGTCAGTGGTTCGAATTCCGGCATCCCATATGGTCCACTGAGCCTACTAGGAGCAATTTCTGAGCATAGAGCCAGGAGTAACCCCTGAGCACTGCTGGGTATGACCCAAAAGCCAAACAAACAAAACAAAACAAAACAAAAACAAAACAAAAAGAAAGCTCCACAGGGCTGGAAAGATAGCATGGAGGTAGGGCGTTTGCCTTGCATGCAAAAGGACAGTAGTTCAAATCCCAGCATCCCATATGGTCCCCTGAGCCTGTCGGGAGTGATTTCTGAGTATAGAGCCAGGAGTAAACCCTGACCACTGTCAGGTGTGACCCCAAAACAAAACAAAAAAAAGAAAGGTCCATGCTGGAGAGATATTATAGTGGTTAAGACACTTGCCCTGCACGTTGGTCAATTCCTGATGTATGTCATAATCTAATCTTTGCTAAGAGTGATCCTGAGTACATAGCCAGGAGTAGGCCTTGGACACCACTAGGTGTGATCTCTAGACCAAAAAGAGTAAAATGAAATAAAATAATATGTATATTTTTTAAATTTTGGGCTATACTACCATCTTGGTGGTGCTCAGGGATCCTCCTGGTGGGCTCAGGATCAAACCTGGGCCAGCAGCATGCAAAGCAAGCACCCCAAACACTACTATGACTCTGATACCTTAAAGAGACATTTGAAATTGTTTTATGTTCACAACAGAATTGAGCAGAAGGTACAGAAAACTTTGCAATGCTCATACACTCCTCCCACTACCTGGTTTAGACAATAGGTGATAGTTATAATACTATCTCTTTAAGGCCATTTTTTAAATTAAAATTGTGCATATATTAAAACACATATTTTGAAGGGGGCACACCTGGCTGTACTCAGAGTTACTTCCTACTATGTGCTGGAGGTGGGAGCTAAACTTGGTCTTCCTGCATGCAAAGCATGTGCTCCAGACCTTTAAGCTGTCTCCCTGCTCCAGAAGGTGCATATGTTTTTTAAAAGGAAATGCAGAATTGGGAGATGTGATTCCAACAGATTTTTGTGCTGTGACCTTCTGAGTCCTAGTGTATTCATTTCTAAAATTGGAAGAGTTACAAGAATTACTCAAATCACTAAATTAGACAACATAGCTCACTTATGTCTGAACCTTCATAGTGACCCAGAAAATGAGCAGTTTTGTGTCAAGATGAAATGCCCAGGCCAGTGTGTATAAAATGTTTATATGCTGCTATAATATCACAAATATTGTTGCTTTAAACAAGAGAAATTCATAATATCATTCTCAAAGGCCAAGAGCCTTCAGCTTCACTAACTGCTACTAAGGCATGAGTAGGTCTTTCTTCTAGAAGCTTGGTGGGACAATCTTTCCTTGCTTCTTTCAACTGTCAGTGATTACTGCCATCCCCCCTTTTCCTGCTGGCCTTTTTTTTTTTAATCACTTGAGCCTGCAATTACTCCAGCCTCTGTTTCTATTGTCACCTTACCTTCTCCTTGTCTATGTGTCACAACTACTCTCTGCCTTCTTATAAAGATCTAGGTGGTAATTGTAGGTAATATTTGTCACTCAAAATACTGTATTTAATCACCTCTGCAAAAATTCTCCTAGTTCCTAGGAACATTTTTAAGTTATTAGTGATCATGACCTGATCTCTTTGGAAGGATATTTTTCACACAGGGTGTCATGTGTTTTATGATGCATGACCATAAATACTCCTTTTCTTTTAGTGGGGGAAGGGCCACAGTGGATAGGAAAATGGGACACTGTGCTTTGTTGAATATCTAACTGGACCTTCCTATGCAAAGTGGGTGCTCCAGTTTCTTGAGCTGTTTCTCCTGGAGGCCCTAAATATTTCTTTCACATCTGGTTGACTAAAATAGTCTTGTCTTTTTTAATATATCATTCAAAGTCAGCTGCCTTCACTGTTTCCTTTTTTATTTTTCCTTTTGAGCCACACTCAGCGGTGCTCAGGAATTACTCTTAGCTTTGACTCAGAAATTACTCTTAGTGGCATATGGGACACCATATGCGGTGCTAGGAATTGACCCCAGGTCGGATGTGTGCAAGGCCTGCACCCTACCTACTGTACGCTCTGCCTCCAAGCCATCTGTCTTACTTAAGGACCTTCCTATCTCCCTCGAAAGGACATGACCTCTCAAAGTTGACTCTCCATATTGTAATACTTCCTCCAGACACCAGCAGCATCCAAAGTTGCTATTCTGAGGCAATTTCTCACAGTTTTAATGAAATGGAGGGCACCTAACGTCTAGGAACTTCTGATTCAGTAGGTTGTGCAAGGTCTGAGAATCCAAGACTTTCCAAGAGTCTCAGGGGAATCTTATGACCAGACACGATTTGGAAACATTGATTCCCACGAAGTCCTGGACCCAAACCCTTGAAATAGGGAATTTCCCTGATTGTCCTGCTGGGTGTGTCATGATTTTACTTGACTAGAATTTTTTTATGAATTGGTTTAGGAGAAGGGACCAGAAAGTACTGTACAAACGGAGAAACCCTGTTTGCACAATGCTCAGTGTCAGGATTCCCTAACGGGAAAACGTCCAGTTCTGAATTAGAGGATGACTCGGCTGGCTCAGATTTGGCAGTCCAGCAGCTGTCACTAGCCGGGGACCTCGTGGCTCTGACAGCTCAAACCCGGGCTGCACCCTCTGTCCATCTGAGCCAAGATCAGTCCCAGTGGAGGGGGGAAGAGGGGGGGGAGAGAAGGAGAGAGAGAGGAGAAAGAGGAGAGAGGAGAGGGAAAGAGGAGAGAGAATGAGAGGAGAGAGAGGAGAGAAGAGAAGAGAGAGGAGAGAGAGAGGGAGAGAGAGGAGAGGGAGAGAGGAGAGAGGAGAGGAGAGGAGAGGAGAGAGGAGAGGAAAGAAGAGAGGAGAGGAGAGAGGAGAGAAAGAAGAGAGAGAAGAGAGAGGAGAGGGAAAGAGGAGAGAGGAGAGAGAGAAGAGAAGAGATAAGGAGAGGAGAGAGGGAGAGAGAGGAAAGAAGAGAGGAGAGGAGAGAGGGAGAGAGAGGAGAGAAAGAAGAGAGACAGAGACAGAGCTCTAGCAGCCCCATGTGTAGGTAGATGTCGCCATCAGCATCAGGGTGGGCCAGAGCGTGGCTTTCAGAGGCCCTCCCTCAAGTAACAGCCCTTTCAAAAAGTTGGGGTGCGAAATAAAGGTGGAGGCATTTATTCTGGCCTGGGAGCTTGGAATCGGGGCGGCCACAGGAGTCCAAAAACAGACAGCCTGGCTCTTCGCAAAGGGCCGAGTCCAGTGCCCGGCTTGGCCAGGTGAGGGCGGCCGAGGTGCAATAGCCCGACGCACAGAAAAATGTGTTGGAACGTCAGAAATTAATTTCTTTGGGGCCGGCTGTGTTCTGGGCCAGGCTTAGTGGAGCGCGATGAGGTCGCAGGTGCTAATGCACGATGGAAGGCTGGAGCAGAGAGCGGGCTCCGCCGGTGGTGGTCATGAGGGCGCAATGTCCAAGTGAGAGCGGCGGGTGGACAGGTGAAAGCGTAGTGCCAGGCTCCGCCGGGAAGGCGAGTCCAGGGATCGGGCCTTGCACCCGAGCTGATGGCAAGGCACTGTCCGGCTTTCCGTGGGATGCGGGGTGCGCAGGTGGAGCTGTGCGGGGATGGGGTCACTGTGCAGCAGGTTTCTCTAGGCGTGCGGGCGCGCGTGGTGTGGCTTGGCTGGGAGTCGCTGCTAGGGGTGCGCGTTGGGGTCCACTCGCCAGCGCCGTGCCAGGGCGCTGCCACCGAGGCTCCGGGTGGCCGTGCCCGCGGCTCCTGCGGGGCGGGGCGGGGCTGGCCACGGGGGCGTGACCGTCTCGCCGCCAGACCCTACCCCGCGGGCTTCAGCTCCGCCCCTGCCCCGCCTCCCGCGCCTGGCCGGGCGGCCCTATCCGCAGCGCCGGGGAGCTCGGAGCCGGGCCGCTTGTCTGGCCGGAGGAGGCTGAGCGCGACCCTGAGCAGCCGCGGCGCCCGCCCGCCCGCCCGCCCGCCCGCCCGCCGAGCAGGGGCCAGCGCGACTCCCGGGACTGCGCTCGGAGCAGTGCTCCGCCGCCTCCTCCTTCTCTCTCTCTCCTTTGTCCCGGGGACGCCCCAGGGTTGCGCCAGCCGGGCCCCGATTCTCCTCCTCTTCCTTTCGGAGGGGAAGGAGCGGAGCGGCTGCAGGGGGGCCGAGCGAGCGAGCGAGCGATCGAGCGGAGGCCCCGGCGGCCCGGGCTCGGGAACTGCTGGCCGCGGAGGAGGCGGCTGGGCCGCGGGAAGTGCGCGTCACTCCGGGAGCAGAGTTTCACCTCCGGGCTCCGCTCCCCGGCCATGGCGCGGAGGTCCGTCCCCCGGGACGCCGGGAGTCGCGGGTAGGCAGGCACCCGAGTTCGCCGGCGCCGAGCGCGACACGGCAGGTAAGACGCCTTCAGCCCCCCCTGCGCCCCGCCTTCCTCGCGGGCCCCCGGGGGCCCCCGAGGACCCGGCCACGGTTCGGGCTCCCGGCGGCCTGGCATCGGGGCATTTCTGCGGCGCTGGAAAACAACCTCCCTCCCCCGCGCGAGGACCTTTTTCTGCTCCCCTCGCCGTGCACCGCCTTAGGTTTCCCTCTTCTGGGCTAAGAAGGAGCCGGCACCCACCCCCCGCCCGACCCCGTACCCCCGATTAGGTCCTCCGGCCGAGAAAGGGTCTTTGGAAAGTGTCTGGATCTCGCGCGCTCCGCCTCCCCTCCTCACCCTCCACTTGGGGAGAAGGAAAACAATGGACATTTGGAGGACCCGGTGAGCAGCCTTAAACTTTCTGCTAGGGGGACTGAACCCCCACAGGAAGCCGGACTGCGGGGGAGCGGGATGGGGCGTGCAGTGCGATCTGGGGTGCAGCACCCCGCGAGCGTGTGCGCTTGGCTGTCTTTGGGACGATCTTTGTCCGTCGCCGATCCCCCTGGGACGGTGTCTCCCTGATCCCGCTTTGTTTAAGGTGAAGTTTGAGAATCGCGGGGGCTTTCTTTGAAAATTTGGGCTCCTGCGTTTTTTTTTTAGAGGACCCTGCTCTGAGTTTTCCTCTGCAGAGTTCGGAGATCTTGGCCAAGGCAGGGCTGCTTCACTTTGAGAGGATCCCCAAAGTCTGCCCTGAAGACGGTTGCCCACAACTCTGGAATTAAAACCGAGGCCCTGGCTGAGCTGAGCCCTCGGTGGGTTTAGAAACCGGTCACTTGGATTTGGGTTTGGAAAAAGATCTATATGTGTGCCCGCTGTATATTATTTTACACATATAAATATATTTAGTATATATCATAATTTAAGATACATACTATATATCATAATATTATATATCATATATATGGTTACAAATGTCAGCTGTAGCCACAGGTTAAAAGATGGAGCTCTTGGTTATAAGGTTTCTCACGCTACCTGGGACCCTGTTTCTGCTCCCCTACCCCCCCTCCACCTCCATCCCTGTTTCTTTGAAGTGCTGAGTTGTTGCCTATGATACAGCTCCTGGGATGGGCTCTTGCCTGTTCTAAAGGAGAAAAGGAGGTAGAAGGAGGGAGCGGGGTCTTCTGAGCTGCCAAGCATACCTGTGTGAAGGAGCTAGCAAGTTGGAAATGTTTAACTTAGTGGTTCTTTGGCTACAGTGAGGCTGTTACTGTTGAACCATGAAAGGAAGCTGGATATTTCAGTATTGGTTTGGGCATCCTAGGTAGCCTGTGTGTGAAAGCTATGCAAAGGGTTCTTAGAAGGTCCAATTTTCGACAATTTTGCACAAACAAGTGCAGTGAATTATTATTCACTGTTTTCATATTGGAGTTGTACCTTTCCTGTGTTTGACTTTCGCTGTTGAAATCACTTCAACTTTCCATGTCTTTGCACTCTCATGATAAGGAGGTGGAAAGACAAGACTGGGCTTTCAGCTCAGTGCTTATCTGGTGTGTGTTTTATAGCTCAAAAAATGAAGTTGAGAAGTGAGTTCTGAGTCATGAACTGTTTTACCTATGAAACAGCCAGCAAGTCAAAGATTTGGTTAGGTTGCAGGAACTGGGAAGTAGAAACAAAGACATGTTTAGACTTTTTTTTTTGAGAACTAATGAAGTTAACCTCTCCCTCCCTCCCTCCCTCCCTTCCTCCCTTCCCTCCTTCCTTCCTTCCTTCCTTCCTTCCTTCCTTCCTTCCTTCCTTCCTTCCTTCCTTCCTTCCTTCCTTCCTTCCTTCCTTCCTTCCTTCCTTCCCTCCCTCCCTCCCTCCCTTCCTTCCCTCCTTCCTTCCTTCCTTCCTTCCTTCCTTCCTTCCTTCCTTCCCTCCCTCCCTCCCTCCCTCCCTCCCTTCCCTCCCTCCTTCCTTCCTTCCTTCCTTCCTTCCTTCCTTCCTTCCTTCCTTCCTTCCTTCCTTCCTTCCTTCCTTCCTTCCTTCCTTCCTTCCTTCGTTTCATTCACCACTGAGCCCAGTTCCTAAAATCTCTTGGGAGGGGGGGTTGAGTCAGTGCTCCAGGATTGCTTCCAATGTATTGCTTAGAGGAACTATGTGGACATGGATGGAACTTTTTGAGCTATCTCCTTCAGCTCTCTATATTCTTCTTTTTAATCTAGTTTATAAATGGCAGATTTTTCTAAAGCTTGTTTCCACAGCAGGAAACCAGAATGGGTCCACACCTCATTAATCACATTATTATATAAATTTTTGGCCACATCCAGTGGTACTCAGCGATTACAGCCCAGAGCTAGAGTGATGGTCTGATCAGAGCTCACTTCCTTCTGTGTGGTGGGACCATGTGGTGGCAAGGATTGAACTGGATTTTGGGCCTCCAAGATGGTTCCAACCTTTGAGTTTTCTTTCAGGTCCATTGTAAATAATAATCTTAAACACTTAATTAGGCCTGTGCTCTAACAGCTATCTTGGAAAGGTATCTTGGAAGAGAAGACAAAGCCAGGGAGTGAGGTATTTTCAGTGGGCCTTTCTAAACTTGAAAAGCTACTACTTGGTAGCTCTGCACCACTGGGCAAGCCTCAGAAACTCAATGAGAAAAACACTTTAGAAAGAGAAACTGTAAGTGATCATTACAAGTTCTCAGTTTTTCTTTCACCTGGAGTGTGGCACATCAAAATATGCAGTAGTAATGAGCTATGAAATATGAGAATTTGCATCACCCACCCACACAGCATCCATTCCGCAGACAACTATTATTAGTCACTATAATGTAGCCTTTTAAGCCATCTAAGGACCCATCAGCTTTGTGGAGTGATCCTGTTGATTGGAAGAAAGAGTTGATAAAGTAAGTGTAGTTTGGAAAGAGTGTAGTGTGGGAGCAAAAGAACCTGTGTGGTGCTTTCATCCGTGCTAAGAAAGATATGCAGAATAATCTCTGTTTTTGAAAAATGTTGTCAGGGAGAAAGGAAAAGGAGCATTTAATTAGAATACCCATTAGAACAAGCCCTGAAAGTGTGTAAAAGTTGGGAGAGTTGTTCATGGAATGCTCAAAGAATCCAGAGGAGGACACAATTGGGAGTAAGTAAAGCAATTTAGTCAGTAAGTTTGCACTGGAATCAGAGGGGCCATTTGGAGGTTTGCTGTTAGAACTGAATTTAATACAAGGCTTTCAGGCATATCACATTTTGGAACTGCCCACATCCCACCTTGAGGTGTGTATAATTCCTTTCTTTGACTTTTTTTTTTTTTTTTGGTTTGGTTTTTGGGCCACACCCAGCTGTGCTCAGGGGTTACTCCTGGCTGTCTGCTCAGAAATAGCTCCTGGCAGGCAAGGGGGACCATATGGGACACCGGGATTCGAACCAACCACCTTTGGTCCTGGATCGGCTGCTTGCAAGGCAAACACCGCTGTGCTATCTCTCTGGGCCCCTTTCTTTGACTTTTGAGTTCCTCACCTCTTTCTCACATTTCGGAAATAAGACTTTTTTTTGTCATTTAAAAGCAAGATAAGGGAAGGTTCTGAAGGGCTTGAACAATACCAGAGGGAGAGTGCATTTGCCTAGTTCAATCCTCAGCATCTTATATGGTCCCCTTGAATAATGCCAGGAGTAATTCTGAGCACTGCTGGGTTTGACCCCAAAACAAAACAACAAAAAAGAAAGGCTCTGAAAATTACTATGTAGGCAGTTCACTAACTCTTCACATGTTGTTTTACCAGAGGTAAAATAACTTTAAAAATGCTGAAAGAGAAGCCGGAGGAATGGTGCAAGCGGTCCAGTGTTTGCCTTGCATACGCTAACCTAGGACGGACCGTGTGGTTTGATCCCCCGTTGTCCCATATGGTCCCCCAAGCCAGGATTGATTTCTGAGCGCATAGCCAGGAGTAACCCCTGAGTGTCACTGGGTGTGGGGCCCCCAAATGCTGAAATTGCTGAATAGGTTGATCATATCCCTTGTGTGTGTTTGTGTGAAATCTGGATGTGATTTCTAGCACTGCATGGTATCCTGAGTATACAGATACAGTCAAGAATCACCCCCTGAGTATCACCAGGTATGGCATCAAGCCCAAAAGAAAAATAAAACAACTATAAAAAAAACTCTATGAGGATTGTTGAATTTAACTCATGGTCAAAATTTATTTGCTTTAAATATGATAAAGTATTAGATAACCTAATGCCAATTGGAGTGATAACCAACCTCTGGCTTGGAGTGATAGTACAGAGTGCAGGTTACTTGCCTTGTATGCAATTGACTTGAGTTTGAATTTGATCCTCCACGTCCCCTTTGGTCCCCTGAGCCTGCCACTAGTGATCCCTGACCACAGATATGATAACCATCAGCCAGTTTTCAGACAGTGCCACAGAATTTATTGTGTAGTACTGAAACTAAGGGAGTAAGGGGTCCAGGGATTTGGCTCATCAGAGAGCATCTGTGTTGTAGGCATCTAGCTGAGAATTTCGACTCCCTGCACTATTACCCTAGAATGCTGAGTGCAGCCCTGGAGGCACTACTGTAAGTGATCCCCACTAATACAGTTTCACCTGAGAGTCACCAGAATAAGCGTCAGACACAAGGGTTGGTATCTCTCTGGTCATTGAAACAGTAAAGGCATCAGTTGAACAGAAGCCAAGGCAGGGGGAAGCCCACCAAGTGTGGTATCTCCGGTGATGCCAGCGACAACAGTGAGATCAACAAGAAAGAACAGGGGAAGGAGGAAAACAAAACCAAGCCCAATCACACAAAATTCAGAAGTTTTCACACAAGGGTCTAATTAGGTAAGGTCTCATAGTCAGTTTATGGCTCTGCAGGGACAAGAATGTCTTTGTCCCTCTTTTCAGCAATTTCTCCCCCTGTTCCTCTGTAGTATATTTTAATTTGTTCTTGTGTGGTCTTTTTTAATTGTTTAGATTTGTTTGCTTGTTTGTTTTATTTTGGGCCATACCCGGTCACACTCAGAGATTTCTCCAGGCTATGCGCTCAAAATTGCCCCTGGTTTGGGGGACCATATAGGATGCAGTGGGATCGAATGTGCTCTGTCCCAGGTTAGCATGTGCAAGTGAGATGCCTTACCGCTTGTGCCATCACTCCGGCCCCCCCCCCCCCCCCCGTTTAGTTAACTTTTGTTGTTTTATTTTGAATGTAACACCTTGCCGTGCTCAGGACTTATTTCTGGAGAGGCTTAGGAGACCTCATGTGGTGTTTGGGATTTAGCCCAGGTCTGCCATGTGCAAGGCAAGCACCCTACCTGCTGTACTCTTGCTTTGGCCCTGATTTAGTTATTTTTAATACTTTAATGATAAAATAATTTGCATTTGGACCAAGAAATTCCTTGCAAGAATACTTGCTAGACATTTTTTGATTGGGAGAATTTATGTAGAGTATATAATGTAGGAGTGTGTGATACTTCTAGTAATCCATTTTTGTCAAATAAAGAAGGCCAAAGAATGTAGCTTTGCTTGCATTTATGTAAATGACATACATACATATCTAAAATCCTGTCAAAGTACACTTTTCTTTCCCCCTGTAAAGCAGCAACTTCCTGGAGATAATCAGAGTAGTGTTGTGAATCAGATAAGAGCAGATTAATCCTGCTTGCCTTTTTTTGTTTTTCTGTACTGGCTTGGGGAAGCCTTTAATGTTGCCTGTCAGGAGCTAGGCTAGCAAATGTTTTATTGCATTCCCGAGATGTGCATGGCAGTGACTGCTTGCCTTCTGGATAATGAAAGGGGGTATGGAGACATAGGGTCTTGATTACTAGATTGTTAAAAAATGAGGGGATGCAGATTTGGAAGATGTTTCTCATGTAAAACCAAGACTTACTATCTCCCAACAAATGAGTCCTTTGATGTAGGAGGCAGAGCCACTTTCAAAGTAGGATTCCCTTGCTTGTATCAAGATGTTTCTTTTTGTTCCAGGGTGGTGGAGTATAGACTTGGGATCTCTCATTTTGCAGAGCTCCACCTTACTTAGATACTAAGAATGTGGCAGCTTATGATGAGGTTTTTCTTTTCCTCTTCTTTCTTTTTTATGATGAGGTTTTTTTTGTATTATGAAAAGTTTCCTTGGAGAGTTGGGGGTAGTCTTCATATAGTTTTAGTGTTGCATAATACGGGGCAACTTCATATGTAGTTTTAAACATCATGTAGTTTTAATGTTGCATAGAAAATAGCTTTAATGTTGCATAAAGAGTGGAACAGGAGCATCATTTCCTGAAAGGGTTGCAACTGAAGCTAATCCATAAAGAGGCTTCAAGAAAAGCAATATTGAACTCTAACATGGATATTTCTTCAAATATTTGAACATCCACTACAAACTAAAAGTCCTTGTCATGTCTGATTATCTCTTCTCCAAAGAATGAAATTGTTCACTAATTTGGAAATTAATCCTTCCTTCCTTCCTTCCTTCCTTCCTTCCTTCCTTCCTTCCTTCCTTCCTTCCTTCCTTCCTTCCTTCCTTCCTTCCTTCCTTCCTTCCTTCCTTCCTTCCTTCCTTCCTTCCTCCCTCCCTCCCTCCCTCCCTCCCTCCTCCCTCCCTCCCTCCCTCCCTCCCTCCTTCCCTCCACACCTGGCACCACTCAGGCTCAGGTTACTTCTGGCTCTGCTCTCAGAAATCGCTCCTGGTAGGCTCAGGGGACCATATGGGATGCAAAGGATTGAACCTGGGTCCACCCTGGGGCATCTGCATGCAAGGCAAACACCTCACTGCTGTGCTATCACTCTGGCCCCTGGTTTGGGAATTCTCTCTCTCTTTTTTTTTTTTTTAATATTATCTTTATTTAAGCACCATGATTACAAGTATTATTGTAGTTGGGTTCCAATCATAAACAGAACACCATTCTTCAGCAGTGCAACATTCCCACCTCCAATGCACCCCATATCACTCCTTCCCCACCCCTGCCTGTATTCTAAATAGGCATTCTACTTCTGTCACTTATTAACATTGCGGTTTGGGAATTCTTAACGAATAATCTATTTGTACTTGGAGACTGCAAGCCTTTTGTTATCAATGTGGCTTCTGTTAATGGTGACTCTGCAGAAGAATGAATTGTATTTTCCTGGACATTAGGATTGGAAGATATGAGTAACATTGGAAGATATGAGAATTTGGAAAGATTCAGTTTAGCACTGATTCCTCTTTCAGAAAGAAAAAAAGAGTCGTTTGCAAAGTGTGATTAAAAAAATACATAACATTGTAGTTATATACGACATGTATTTTTTGAGGGGTGATAACTTTTTCTATTTTATTGATTTTTATTCCTATATTATTGACATACAGTTGACATATTTAACATGTGCAAACATTTTTCAATGCCACTAGTACTCTCACTAGTGAATTAATTTTATGCAGGTTGAAAAATACCCTATTAAAAATTGTGTCTTCAGTTGATTACAAAAATTGCTTACTAACAGCTGTGTAAGTGGCACACTTAGACAATGAAGCAATACTGATGTTGAGGACTTGGTAGTTTGAAAGGAATCAGATGCCTCCGAAGGTACAGATGTAAAAAACTGAAGATGAATCCTTCTGGTTTTTACCATGGTCAGTGATACATTTTATTCATTTATTTTTGGCACCAGAAAGGCACAACTTGGCAATGCTCAAGGCTGTTTTGAGCTTGGTGCTTAGGGGAATCTGTGACTGCAGGGGCTGAGTGTGGGGCTCCTGCATGCAAAACATGCCTATATTCTGATGCTTTGAGCTCTCTACCCTGTCCTGATCCTGAGACTTTTGAATTCTGTTCATTGTTGTTTACCCGGGTCCCTGGACTGATTTAGACAGGCCTGGCCTTACCTTATGGCCAGTATCTGGTCAGCTAATGGATAACTTCTCTCTTTTTTTTTTTTTTTTTGGTTTTTGGGCCACACCCGGTAACGCTCAGGGGTTACTCCTGGCTATGCGCTCAGAAGTCGCTCCTGGCTTGGGGGACCATATGGGACGCCGGGGGATCGAACCGCGGTCCGTCTCCTAGGCTAGCGCAGGTAAGGCAGGCACCTTACCTCCAGCGCCATCGCCCGGCCCCTGGATAACTTCTCTTAGCTGCCTGGTTAAACAGGCTGTCCTGGCTTGGGCTTTCTGTTCTGGCTCCTACTCCTGATTCTGCTTGTGACTCTCAAGTTTTGCATACAGCTCTTGTTTCTCTAGCAGCTCTGGGTTGTATGCTGTCTTTATTTAAACAGTCATTTTGAGGACAGCCAGCATTCTAATGAATTGCTGCACCTTTAAGGGTTTTGCCTTTGTCTCTGTGGCACTGTAGATGAACTAATGTCTCCTCAGGTGTCATCGGACTCCATCAATAGGTGTTGTTCTCTGACATCATGGAGCAGAGATAGGGATTATGATTTTGTTGTGTGTGTGGTGCCACCAGTTCATCGGCCTGGCAGGTCTCTGCTGACTTTATTGAAACCATTTCTTATCCGTAGCACTCCCAGAATTGGTCCTTGTTAGGGGAGTGTGTTGTCATTTTTTCTTTTGGGGTATACCCAGATGTGCTCAGGTTTGCTTATGGCTCTGAGCTCAAGAATCACTCATGGTGGGTTTTTGGGAACCCCCTAGGGAGTTGGGTGTGTGCAAGGCAGTACTGTTGCTCTGGCCTTGGGTCATCTTGATGACCTTGTCATCTTGATGACAGGGTATGCCAATAGATTTTTACAAATGAGGTTGGGAAATTATTAGCAGCACTTGAGAGATATATCTGGGTAATTAAAATTACTCAAAAGTTAAAACTGTTTTATTCATAGAAGAGATTAGAGCTTTTTTTTTTAAATTGAGTTTATTAAACTCAAATGATTGTCTCTTTATTATTTATTTATTTTTGGTCCACACCTGGTGGCACTTAGGTGTTATTCCTGGCTCTGTACTAAGGAATCATTTCTAACAGGTCTAGCAGACCATATGGAATGCCAGAGAATTGAACCTGGATGAGCTGCATGCAAGGCAAACGTCCTACCCACTGATTATTACTAGCTGGTTTGTGTTGTATAAGTCACTGTTTCATAAGTGAAGCTCTAAACTAAGTGTATTGGTTGCCAATTTCCATTGGTGGAAATCATTAAAAATAGCCTGCATTGTAGGCAAAAGAGAGTTCATTTGAATTCTGGTTCTGACACTAACAGAGATTTTACTTTCATGCTGAAATGAGTAGACTTGGATCTCTTCAGTCTAGCTCCTGAGGATTCGTCGGAAGTATGTGTTTGTAATATATATCAAGACATTGGAGGTTTTCTGTTGTTTCAGTTTGACATTTCTGTATTTGCATGTGATGAAATTTTGATCTTTCTGTGCTTATTAATCATTCACATCTCTTGTCTTTTTCCTCTTCCCTATCTTTTAGCTTTCTACTGACTTTCATTGTAAAGTATTTTAAAGCTTTGTTGCTAGTGCTTGGCGGGAAAGCAGCCTATAGGCGTGATTCTGACCCTCTGCTGGGACCTTCATTAAATCAGCCTCCTGCAGGTCGGACTCTGGGTTGGCTTCTTTCTTTCTCGCACCAGCTGTGAGGCAGATGACAAATCTGCAGCTGCTATTGTCTGACTCTGCATAGACATCAATTATTAGCCACAGATCGGGCATCTCTCTGTTGAGTCCCCCCTGCTGGTGGAGAAGGTGAAGGAGTCTAGGAGAGTTGGAAGGGCAGGGCAAAAAGAAGAGTTTATTAAAAAATTAAGGAGCAAAGGTAATCCGAAGAACTATAATTGGAACAAAGGAAGCGGAGGAGTAGCGAATGACTGGTAGGTGAACACTTTCTTTCATTATCTGATTTTCCAGGTTGAGGCATCATTATGCAGTTTTAATCTTCATTTTTTTTTCCCTTTTAGTTGTTTACATCCTGAGGCCTTTTGCTCTATTTTAATCTGAACATTTCACTGGGCAGTGTTTCAGTGCAGATCTTGGTTGCCCTTTTCCTGCATGGGTCTCTGGAGCTGTTTCACTCCTTTTGTTTCTCTTTTGTGGCTGTGGCAATGTGCTGTAGCCTTTGGCTCTTTCAGCCATCTTGGGTTTTAGGGTCAAGCTTTGCTTTTCATGGATCTGTTTAAAAGAATTGAAGAGAGTCAGGATTAAGAACAAATTTGATGGCTAGAAAAAGCAGATAGCTAGTACTTGCACCTTGTAAGTAAGAGGAATATAAGAATGAAAAAAAATATTAAAATACTAAAGGCTAGACATTTAACTTTAAAATAGGGGAAATGTTACCTTAGTTAGCTCAGGGCTTTACATTGTACAACTACTCTTTGTTTTAAGGAATTCATAGCTTAACAGTGTAATTGGCCATGGTAATTTGCTAAGAATAGATCAGTATTGGTGAAATGGTAGCTAATTTGCAAATTTGAACTCCTTAAATACAGAACATGAGAAGCATGTTATATATATATATATATATATATATATATAGCATATATAGTTTTATTATTTGTCACTGGTAGTAAGCTCATTATTTTTAATTTTCCAGGAACTTTCCTATGTCATGACTACTTTCTATCAGAAGGAGTAAGAACTCAAAAGTGAAGTTTAAGTAGAAAACACATCTAGTGGAAAAGATATAGTTTAGTAAAGTTGGGTTTTTTAGCATTTGATATTTATAATGCTTATAATTTTACTAGTTTATAATAATGGAGCTAGAAAGTATAAGGAGAATTGGTTTCTCTGTTTGTATATTCCAGTAGCTCAGGTGTGAGGACTACCATTTATTGCATGTGTTTAAGTTGGCCAGGTGAAGAAAGAAGGCATGAATGAAAGTTTCTCAGTCCCCCTTTTTTTCCTTTCTAAGAGAGGTTTATAATTAAGGGTACCATCAGTTTAGTAAGAGTAAGAGTTTAGTAATAGTTTACTGTAAGTAAACTAATAGTGCAAAGTGGCTAATTTCCTGGGAAGGTGCCAGTTAGAGGAGTGACTCATCTTGATTTAGGAGTTGAAGAAAGGAAGACAATAGGGCTTTGGCAAAAGCACAGTCATTATGGAAAACATGTCTTGTGCAGTCCTATGAAGGTGCCGTCCTGGTTAGACCGCTCAGGGCAGGGTGCATGATTCTTTGGATTTTGTTTATGTAGAACTGAACTCATCTCTGAATGAGAGTAAATTGATTTCCGTTTCAATGTAACTGTTTTTGTCCAAATTACTCTATTTGTAGACCTGGCATTTATGCTGAATTCCTTTGCAGACCTTCCTCCCCCATCCCCAGAGAACTGGATTTGATCCAGTATGTTCTACTAATAAAAAGGCATATTTCTAAAAGATAATTTTTCTCCTACATTCTGGTCCCAGACTATATAATAAAACACATTTCTAAAAGATACACAAAACAATTCTACCCCCCTTCCTGCCAGACTTTTGTTTTGTTTTTGTGTTTTGTTTTTTGGGCCATACCCAGTTGTGCTCAGGGCTCATTACTGGCACTGTGCTTATAGATTACTTTTTATTGTTTTTGGACCATGCCTGCTTGGACCAGGACTGACCCTGGCAGTTCTCCGGGGACCATATTTGGTGGGGATTGAAACGCAGGCTGACTTCATGCAAGGAATGTGCTGTACAACCTGCTGTACTATTTCTTTAGCCCCTCTCAGGGGTCAACTTCTGATGGGGTTTGGGGAGCCAGACATGGGAATGGGGTCCAAACTGGGGTTGGCCAGGCAAACTCCTTAGCTGCAGTGCTGTCTTCTCAAGCCAGACTCATTGTTTTACTTAAGAAAAATTTATGCCTCTGTGATGCCTGGAGATGTCTAGAGATCACATTTATTATATATACTTGGTTGTACTGCTTATATATTGTTCACTGTGCTTTTCATTGGTCCTAATTCTCTGTACTAGGGACCCCAAAGGAAAGCCACCAAGATTACATGTGGTTGTGAGGGATGATGCCAGGGATTCAATTTATGCTTCACCAGCCCCAGGCTCGCAAGGCACAGTGCTCTATCATTAAGCTATTCTCATGCCTCCCTTGACTTTTGCTTCTGAAAATCTTTCAAAATGTGCAAATAAATATGTGTCTTTACAGGAGCATACCTGGTGATGCTCAGGGATAACTCTTGGCTCTACACTCAGGAATTACTCTAGGTAATAGATTGCTGGGGATTGAACCTGGGTTGGTTGTATGCAAAGCAGATGCATTACTCGCTGTGCGATTGCTCCAGTCCTATAATCTTCATGAGAATATTGATCAGACTTAAATATTTAATTGTCAATTTGGAAAATAAAAGACCACAAAGTTAACTCTGTTCAGTTTATTTCCTACCGAACAATATTGTGTAATTGAGGTATGGAAAAATCATCATTTACCAACTACTTATATCTTTGAAATCTAAACTCAAAATCCAACACTGTTTTCCTCTCTTCTTCCCAAAAGGGCTTTTTTCTCTATTGACATCTCAGCAGTAGGAAGTAGATGGAAACTGAGTCATCTGAAAGAGCTCCTATTAGTTTTGAACTACTGCAGCAAACTTTGTGGAGAAGACTTTTTGATTAAATATTTACTAGCTGCCAGTATAATTGCAATAAAGTAAAGGGGGCTGTTTTTGTTTTACCTATTGCAATGTGCTCATAGCCTTTTATATAGTATGCTTTTAAGACTATAACAAAACATTACAAAAGGTAGAGCTTGTCTAGGTAGCTGGCTGCTCTTGGTAGAATTTCTATTTGTAGTTATTCATAAGACATCTTTATGCCACCCTCTAGATTGCATATAGGGATTGTATTTTGTTGCCAAATTGAGTTGACTTTGAAGTGGTAATGTTCTGAATTTTTCCCAGTCCAGGGGACCTGATATAGAGAAATTAGAAAAATTTCAAACTACCTCAAATATGTCAAGAAAATATTAATAAGAAATTTCAGTGTGTGTGTGTGTGTGTGTGTGTGTGTGTATGTATGATTAACTGGTTCCCATCCTATTCAGGATATGCTTGTTACTCATTGGATTAAAGCACTGTGTCAGTGTTTGCTTTCAGACCCATGTCTGTCTAATTGCCTAGGATTGGGCCATGAAGCTTCTGCTTTATGTGTGTGTCTGTGTAGTAAAGTGGGATATGCTCTAATATGCTTTTATGAGGACTTATTATGGCTAAGAGTCTGTTGAGAGTTTCATGAATAAGAGTTTCTGCTCTCAAGAGACTTACAACCTAAAGTAGGAGATAGACAAATACATAAACTGTTAATATATAAACTGTTAATAACCAAAAAGCAAAGGTGTTATTATTATTTTTTGAGGGGTATGGTTTTGGGGCCATATGTAGCAGTGCTCAGGGCTTACTCCCAGCTCTGGAATTGGGGATCACTCCTTGTGGGTTTAGTAAACCTTTATTTGATGCCACAGATTTAACCCTAGTTCGTTGTGTGCAAACCACATGCCTGAACTACTGTATTATAGCTCAATTCCAAAAGCAAAGTTTTAAATAGAGCACAGGGAGGAACAGGACAGGAGCTATATGGTTCATGGTTCTTTTTGTTTGTTTGTTTGTTTGTTTTGTCATACCCAGTGACACTTGGGCTACTCCTGGCTGTACATTCAGGAATTACTCCTGGCAGGCTTGGTGGACCATGCTGGGGATCAAATCCTCCTCAACTGCCTGCAAGGCAAATGCCCTACCCACTGTTCTATTGTTCCGGCCCCTGTCTGTGGAACTTGAAGAGCCTTACTTCATGGATGCATTTCACAGTATTTAGAAACTTTAAATGAGAATATATTGCCTTTCTTAAAATTCTACCCTTTGAATAGAACAAAAGATGCAGTAACCATGGTCTCCTTGAATCTAAAATTTCAAACTAAATTTGCTTGCTTGTTACAGATCTGTGCTCTTAATTTTTACCAAGCTTATTAATTGAATAGTTATTGTGTGAGTCCTCCTTCTTTGAGATTCTATTAGAGGCTAACTGCTTTTCATCTAAGTAAAGAATTATATTTAAATAATAGCACTGGGCCTGAGAGTGTATAGGAGTTAAGGCACTTGTATTGCAGGTAGTTGACCCTATTTGTGATCCCTGGTGCCATAATATAATCCCCCAAGCTCACGTCTGCTCTCAGAGCCAGAAATAGCTCTTGAGCGCTGATGGGTATGGGACTGCAGTGTATGCTCACATGAGCTAGGGGGTCACAGTTCTGGCCATGCCACTCACACTCCTTTGTAGTTTGTGGTGTTTGCACACATCTCACTGTGATGAAGCTGGAAATTACTTGCAGTGTTTGGGTTGGAAGACAGTAATGCTCTCAGGATCTTGCACTTGTGATTGACAAGAGGGAACCTGTACACTTGCAAGATAGATTCTCTTAACCACTATTTCTCAGTCTTTCTCCAAGCCTGGCCCCTTTCTGATCTGTTTTCTTCCTGAAACCTCCCTGTCCCACTGGTGATACCCGCTTGTTTTATGCCATGGCTCCCCATTTATGTGATTTCATCTGTGGCTCCTCAATTGAGAATGCTGCTGTAAAGCACTGTGTTGTACAGTTTTTAGTGGCATTCAGTATTAACCTTGAGAGTCAGTGAAAATGCTTCATCTTTCCCAACTATTAGGTCTTTGGTTCTGAGGAACTCTGCCTTTTGGATTCATCATTTATTTATGATAAACCTGGGCACCATTTTCATGGTCTTTTCTTGGTTTGTTTTAGTCTGCCTTTCAGATTTGTAGTTGAATTTAGATGGCATTTCTCGGAGATGTCCAAAATCAGAGGTTCCTAAGCTCATTAGGTTTCTAAGCTTTTTGGTTCTTATGAGAACAAACTGAAATCATGCACCCATTCTACTCACTCTCAGCTCCCATCAACCTCCTGCTCAGACCCTGTGGTATTGTCACTTTGAGCAAAAATTTTTCTGTCTTGTGTCTTTTCTTTAAAATTCCTATCACAATCCTTAACAGTAAGAGCTTATAGGTATATTTTTTTATGGTATAAGAAAAATGTATTTTTTCAAGGATCATTTGGATCAATTACTGAAATCACTTTTTTGTTTATTTGTTTTGAGGCCACACATGGCAGTGCTCAAGGTTTACTCCTGACTTTATGCTCAGGGATCATTCTTAGCAGGCCTTATGAGATGGTCCATATGGGAAATCAAACCCACGCCAGCTGTGTGCAAGACAAATGTCCTACCCATTATACTATCACTCTGGACCTAGAAATAACTATATTTTAAAGAAGTTATTATATGATACCTAAAGTAGATGCATATAAGAGCTAAGTGATACTCTAGTAGTGTACTGTAGTTTTATCATACAGATAAAAAATAATAGAAGGCAAAAATTGCCATGAATGAGTATAGGGATCACCCCCAGCAGTGCTGCCTCTTACTCACCAGGGCTTATGCTTGAGGGTGCTTGGGAGCTGACCATGTGGTGCTGGAGACAGAACTCAGACCTTGTACAGCCCTGTGCTCTTAAGTTATCTCTCCATTCCAAATATGATTTTTTTTAAATGTTAGCTGGTTGCAATCAAGTTTTACTTCTTAGGGAAAGAATGCAATTGATTCTTATATATTTGCCTCTTAACTTGAGCTAATGTGTTCAATATATGGTTTTACAGAAGCGTTATGAGGAAAACATAGCCCTGAATTTTTTTTTAATTCATTGACCATGTTCATTGGTAGCAGACACACCATCTAAGCTTTCATGTGAGGAGACCATTTTGCAACCGTGAAGGCACAATTTATTCCAAGTGATTGGTGTCTCCGGTTAGTCTCTCACTGCTTTTTATTGTGGGTACATCTGGAAACACATTATTTTCTACAAAGGGCCCTCCAGTCAGTTAAGTAATTACAACCTTTCTCACCCTGAAACAATGCAATATCAGATGATTGCAGCTTCAAACAAAAGATTCCCACTCTCTTTCAGAGCAGATTATAGCCACAGTTCCCTCCCACTCTAGCAAACCTGGCACTTAATATCTAGTTTAGTCCTTTCTGTGTTATTGGATGATCACAAAGACATCTCTGTTTATCTGCACTGATTTGTCCCTGCAGGATGCATCCATTGTTTCCTTTGCTGCTTGGCACATGTCACTGTGTTCTTCAGCAGCACCTCGACTCATGTTGTTTTCCTTTTGTTGTGAAGCCAAAGCCTCATCTAAATGATTTTGTGCAGAAATCATTCCCCACAAACCAAGTCTATTTAACAGACACACTGATGCTGGAATGTTCTTTGCCCCGTGTGAAATCATTACCGCGTCTTCATTAAATTCTCTTCCTATCCCCATTTATTTCTAGGTCGTTTGCTGGGAATGATAATTTTTATGGCTCTTCTAATGATCACATTGTGTGTTTAATGAATTTGTTCAGAGCAATTTGAAAGTATCCTTACAATGAGGATCTCATTTGTTGTTTTGGCAGAAGATGAGGGGATTCATTAGAAGGGAACTGAGTGAAGTCAGGTGGCTTGAAGATGCTCTGGTTATTATTACAGAGAGAGAAAAATGGCAGAGGTTGAAGTTGAACCTAGGGCTTTGAAAGCCATTGAATGCATCCTTCTTCCTCACAGGCTCTATTGACACATTGCTCTGACAGAGCTGTCTTTCTAGACTTATCCAAGAAACAGGAAAGTGTCTTTGGAAAGTTACCCTTTTTTTCAAAGACTTATATGAGTGAGTGAGTGTGTGTGTGCATGTGTGTGTGTGTGTGTGTGTGTGTGTGTGTGTGTACTCAGATAAAAGAGAATGATGTAGGGTCTAGTGAACTTCTTCCTGAAGAATTACTGAAAAGACAAAAGAATTAACATTTTAACTCATCACTTTTTCTCATGTGTAAAATAGAAGCAGTGCAACTGACTTGGATCTGTTTTAATAATTGAATTGAAAGAAGGAGGCCTGGCTATGATCTGTGTGTTTATTTTATCTTAGTTTATAATATTGGAATGGCTGTTTTGGAGCATTGTGTTTTATTCTTTGTTTCGTTTGTTTGTTTGTTTTGTTTTGGGCCACACCTGGCTATGCGCAGGGCTTATTCCTAGCTTTGCCAGGGATCACTCCTGGCAGATTTAGGGAAATATAGGGAGTTTCATGGATTGAACCTGGGTCTGCTACATGCAAGACAAGCACCCTACCCATTGTGCTTCTGCTTCAGACCCTGAATGGCTGTTATTTTTAAAAGAAAATTTGAGGATTTAAGGAGATAATATTTTGGACTTTCTCATCAAACAAATTTGGTCTTTAGCTGATGAAATATATACCCATGTAGAAAGACTTCAGATCTTCAGGAGATGCCTCTAGTGGGAAAAAGACATGAATGCTTAGCCCTTGGAACTTGTCAAGAGTTCTTTTGTGGTCTACAGGAGACAGAAATGGCACTCACAATGTGACTATTATCACCAGAGCAGTCTTTCAAATAGTAAAATCTCAGGCCCTTTTTGCAGCATCTGAAGCAGAGCAAGCTTCCCTCATGGTTGAGAATTTGTGAAAATGGAGAGCAGTTGCTCTTAAATAGTGACTCTCAGCCTAAGTGCTCACTAGAGTTACTTGGGAAGCATTTAGAAGTGTTGATTGATTGTCAAACCCAGAGATCCTGATTTAATTGTTTCATGGTGTGGCACTGGGTATTCTTATTTACATTATATTGTAGACAGGGTGTAGTAGCTGTGGCATTAGAAAATGTTAGCAGGTGTTTGCAGATAGATCATTCTGTCAGGGAGATAAGCCAACTAGATATTTTCTTTGTGCATATTTGTGTGTTCAGGGTTTACTCTTGGCTGTGCACTCAGGGATCAGTCTGGCAGATCTCAAGCTTCGAATCAGGTCAGCTGGCTTGTAGAACTGGTGCAAGCTTTACCTGCTGTATTATATCTCCAGTTCCCAAATTTATATTTTCAAAAAGGGATTAGAGGACTGAGTGTTGGGGGAGGAATAATAGGGAGAGGAGGAATTGATGCTTCTTGGCTAGATAGTTTCTCTTTGAGATGGGGAAAAGTTCTAGAAAGGATGGTGGTAATGGTTGCACAACACTGTCAATGTTCATAAGGCCACTGTACTGTATGCTTTAAGATGACTAAAATGGCGAGTCTTTGTAAGTGATATTTTACCACAGTATGTAGTGTTACTTTTCTGAATCTTAATTTCATTTTCTTTTTTGCAGTGACTCTATCATGTATACCACTGGTTCCAGGGGCCACTCCCCTGCTTTCGTGCAGCCTCAGAATGGAAACAGCCATCGCTCATCTGGCTATGTTCCAGGGAAGGTTGTTCCACTGCGCCCCCCTCCTCCTCCAAAGAACCAAGCCTCAGCCAAGCTTACCTCCATCAGACAGGAAGCACGGGCCACCTTTGCTGTCTCACCCGAAGAACAGCAAGCCCAGAGAGACAGCCGGAAGCAGAAGAGACACAAAAATACATTCATTTGCTTTGCTATTACCAGTTTCTCCTTTTTTGTTGCGCTTGCAATCATTTTAGGAATATCCTCAAAATATGCTCCAGATGGTGAGTGTGCATATATATTTAGAATATAGTCTTGGAGGAGACTATTTCCTTCTCAGGGAAGAAAATAGAGTAAATTGAAGGGACAAAAAAACCCTTGTTATTTTTTCTAAAAAGTTAATGCCAGGTAACTAATGTGAGGTAGGTAGCTAATATGAGGAAGAGGTATATTTCATTATAAATGAGTATAATTGTTAAATTAATCCACTAGAAATTTTTTAGACGAGATGGTGGTTGACCCGTAAGCTATTCTCAGGGCTTATTTCTGGCTCTGTGTTCAGGAATCATTCCTAGTGGGGCTCAAGGGACAATATAGGGTGCTGGAGATCTAACCTGTGTCAGTTGCATGCAAGGAAAATGCCCTACCTTTGATACTATCTCTCTGACTCCTAGTGTAAATATTTCTAAAATAGAAGTATACTCTTTTTTTTATATTTATTTATATATATTTTATGGTTTTTGGGTCACACCCGGCAGTGCTCAGGGGTTACTCCTGGCTTTATGCTCAGAAATCGCTCCTGGCAGGCTCGGGGGACCATATGGGATGCCGAGATTCAAACCACCATCCTTCTGCATCTGAGGCAAATGCCTTACCGCTGTGCTATCTCTCCGGCCCCCCAAAATAGAAGTATACTCCTATGCATATTTTTGTGTGCCAGGTCAATAGACTATACTATAAATATATTGTGTTGTTTATATTACATGTAGCATTTCTTTTCTCTTTTCAGTAGAGTAGTCAAGTTCACTGCTGTTGATTCATTCTCCAAGTAAGCAAAGGGATATTAGATTAGTGGGAAATCAGAGCTGAATTAGGTGGCTTTAATTCTATCTAAGACATTAAATTACTGATAGTGCAGAAGATATCAGTGAGGAGATCGGCATGTCAAATAATTTTAGGGTCAGCTGAACCTAACTTGAATTGTGCTCTCACTGGTCAACTGGGAAGGTGGGCCTGGTGGAAACTTATTTTTATGATGATTCTAATGAAGGTTGCTCTTTACAAAACTATTGTAATGGATTCTAGGTCTTAAGAAACTGGATTTTTATCTTTTGCTTTTGTTATGTGGGGGTTACTTTTGCATTTGATAAAACATTATGGAAATTCCAGCTAGATATTTTATGCGAATAGAGAGAGATGGAAGAAATTCTCAGTTGAAGAGGGAGCAATTGTACAGAGGATAGGGTGCTTGTCTTGCATGCAACCAACTTGGGTTTGATCTCTGATACCCCTGGATGATCCTCTGATCCCACCAGAAATGATCCCTTAGCAAGTAGAACCAGGAGTCAGCCTTGAGCACTGTCAGTGCATCCCCAAAACAAACAAAAAAAGACAAAACAAAACAAAAAGAAATCTTCAGTATTAGGTTCATAAAAATTCAAGAGATTGCCTGTTTTTTTTAAATGGGAATACAACTTTAATGATTAATATTTGTTATGACTTACCAGATTAAATATCAATGAAAAATTTTAATGCCATAAACTAATTATTAAAGGAACCAGTAGCTATCACCTTAAAAAGAAAAAAAAGCCTGCACTTAGGACTTCAGGAGTCCTTAGACCAAGGTGTGGTTTTTTTATTGTTATGCAGGTTCAAAATGTGGAATCACAGGTTTTTTTTTTTATATTTTATTTAAACACCTTGATTACATACATGATTGTGTTTGGGTTTCAGTCATGTAAAGAACACCACCCATCACGGAATCACAGTTTTATTTCTATATAAAAATAATTAATTTGGGCTGTGCCCATTTTGTTTTTTCTAATATTGTTCCCTAAGAGCTCCTTGCTGTTCGAATCAGCTGAATGGACTTGAATTGCAAAGGACACTTGAATTACTAATATATTTTTTCAAAATATATTATTAAGACACTATAATTTTCAAAGTTATTCTTAGTTGAATTTTAGGCATATAATGTTCTAACACCAATACTACCACCAGTGTGAGAACCTCTCTCCACCAATGCCCCCAGTTTTCTTCCTATCCCCCAGCATTCCTCTTTAACAGCCACATTTGTTTTTGTTTTGGAGACATACCTGGTGGTGCTCAGGGCTTACTTCTGACTCTGTGCTTAAAAATCACTCTTGGAAATCTTGGGAGGAACCAAGTGGGATGTCAGGGATCGGACCCAGTTGACAGGCATTTTTTTTATTTGGTTTTGGTTCACACCTGGCAACGCTCAGTGGTTCCTCCTGGCTCTATGTTCAGAAATCACTCCTGGCAGGCTCAGGGGACCATATGGGATGCCTGGTTTCAAACCACATCCTTCTGCATCAAGGCAAATGCCTTATCTCCATGCTATCTCTCCAGTCCTTGACATGCAAATTTTTAAGAGTCTAGATCTTATATTACTTACACTAATTCTTTTTTTTTTTTTTTTTTTAATTTCTCTTTGTTTGGTTATAAGGACATACCCAGTGGTGGTCAGGGCTTACTTCTAGCTCTGTGTTCAGTGATCACTCCTGGTGGTACAGGAGGACCATTTGCAGTTCTGGGGTTGAACTCTAGTTTCAGTACATGAAAGTCATGTGCCTTGACTTTTGTACAGTCTTTCTGACTCTGCTGTCACTGATACTATTAAAGCAGTCTTAGTTACTCCAGGCCTTCCTGTCCTTTCTCTAAGCTCTTTTGTATTGAAAGTAATTACTGCTCTGTTCAGTATTTATTTATTTATTTTGTACACAGTGATGTATTTTTTTCAACCCAGACTGTAAGCATTATGGGATAGACTGTGAGCTTCTTTTCTTCTTTAATCTGATGCAGAGTACACAGATTGGTTCTTCAACAATATTTGCTCATTAACTTATCAGAATTAACATGATTCTTTCCTCCTTTTTCCAAATTAACAACAGAAATGAAAGGTCTCAGGCTTTGGTTTTAGCAGTGGTCATAGTAAATGCGTTTATATTTTCATTATCATTTATTGAGGAAGACAATTTCTAATTCTTTTTTTTTTTTTTTTTTTTTTTGGGTCACACCCAGCAGCGCTCAGGGGTTACTCCTGGTTCTATGCTAAGAAATTGCTTCTGGCAGGCTCGGGGGACCATATAGGATGCCAGGATTTGAACCACTATCCTTCTGCATGCAAGGCAAATGCCTTAGCTCCATGCTATCTCTTTGGCCCTGACAATTTCTAATTCTAATAAAGGAACACTGCCAGGAATATGCTTCATTTCTTTCGGTTTTTGATTTTGGTCTACCCCTGGTGGTGCTCGGGGGATATGCCTGGCACTCTACTGAGGAATCACCTACTCCCGATGAGGCTCAGGGGATCATGTGGGATTCCAGGGATCAGGCTTGGGTTGGCCATGTGCAGTGTAAGCACCCTACCTGCTATACTATCTCTGTGGCATTTACTTTATTTTTGAAAGGGAACTTCCTTATCATTCTAATTGTTGAGTAATTGTGGGGTTAGCCTTCATAAATCTGTTGTTTCTTCATCTCTGAAAATGAGAAGTTATCTTTGGCCATTTATTTGCCTATTACAGTTTTGTTCAGGAAGTGTACATGACTGAAGACAGTTATATGTATCAGCTGTTTCTTTTGGAGTGGAAGAGATGCTATTACTGCCTATCATGTGCAGAGAAACACTTGGGAACGTCTAATAGACATACTCCTCGTAATTTCTATTTTGTATTTACATATTCATTGTGGATATAAATATATGTAGATTTTGGGGCCACATCTGTTTATACTCAGGGATTATGCTATGCTGCACTTAGGAATCACTCCCATATAACTTAGATTGGGCATGTGCATACCAAGTGCCCTATCTGCTGTACTATCTCTCTCAAAAGTTAAGTAAATGAAAAATAAATACATTTTCTTTTCTAGATCAGCTGTATAGTGAGAGTTCAAGGAAAATTCACAATTTGGCTTCTTAATGGTTAATTTCCATATTTTTTATACCATAAGATGCACCCCCCTGAAAAGAAGGGGGGAAATGTTATGCTGCAACTTTTATTTTTTTCTTCTTTTCTTTTCCTCGCCTAAAACCCATGTGTATCTTATGGTTAGGTACTTCTTTTTTTTTTTTTTTTTTTTTTTTGATTTTGGTTTTGGTTTTTGGGTCACACCTGGCAGCACTCAGGAGTCACTCCTGGCTCCATGCTCAGAAATCGCTCCTGGCAGGCACAGAGGACCGTATGGGATGCCGGGATTCGAACCACCGTCCTTCTGCATGAAAGGCAAATGCCTTACCTCCATGCTATCTCTCTGGCCCCAGGTCAGGTACTTCTTATAGAAAAAAAAATAAGGTAATTTCCGTAGTAGAAGATACATCATAACTTTGTGGAATTTGACCTTGACTAGATGATAGGAATTCAGTGTTTTGTTTTGTTTGTTTTTTTTTTTCCTTTTTGGGCCACACCCAATGATGCTCAAGGATTACTCCTGGCTGTGTACTCAGAAATCGCTCCTGGCTCAGGGGACCATATGGGACGCTGGGGGGATCGAACCAAGGTCTGTCCTAGATTGGCCGTGTGCCAGGCAAACACTCTAGTGCTGCACTATCACTCTGGCCTCAGCAATTTAGTTTTATGGCACAATTATTATTATATGCGGTGGAAGTAAGGGATTTGATGGAATAGGATTGTCCTGCTTATGGCAGGCTGTTGAAATGTCACTCCTTTACCTGCTCATTACAATAAATAATGTAGTGCATGGATTTGGTTAAAGACCATATTTCATTAAGTTGATGGGATATCAATGTATCATTGTGTTTTAGAGAATTGCCCAGATCAGAATCCTCGTCTCAGGAACTGGGATCCAGGACAAGATTCTGCAAAACAAGTTATTATAAAGGAAGGAGATATGTTCCGTCTGACCTCAGATGCCACAGTGCATTCTATAGTTATTGAAGATGGAGGTAAGTGATGGTCCTCAACTATGGGACCTAAGGACTTATTCAAGGGCTCTGTTGTTAGAGTTCATTCCTGGTAGTGTTTGGGGACCATATGTTTTGCTAGGGATGGAACTAGGGTACAACACAAAACTCACACTCCTGTGCTCTTTCTAACACTTGATAGTCTTTAGATAGAAAATTACTTAAGATCCTTAGTGTTTAGTGTCATTTAATCATTGAGATGAGAAACTAAGGTAGAACTATAGAATTCAAGACCAAGAAGAATCCTACAAATCACAGAGTCTCAGTTTATGGTTAGAACACTGTCAGGTAACTATTATAAATAAGTTTTTGGGGAGGGGCTCCCAGCCAGTACTGAGGAGGCCCATGGGTCATGCCCAGTAATATTTAGCTAACCTTATGAGATAGCTCATTGCAAGGGCCCACCATTGAGGACCCAGCCAGGGCCCAGGTGTTACCTAGACCCAGAAATAGCACAGAGATATATACAAACAGTGGAGAGGGATAAAGATTTATGAATTATGTATGAAAATGAGATTCAGATTTGTAGAACTGTAGATATTTTCCTAGAAAGTGATTGAATTGAAACCCAAACGTAGGCATTTTCAGTGTGTTGAAGTTTGAATTCATTTCTTTGTTCTGTTTTTAAATCCTATTAAATGTTTTTGTTTGTTTTTTTTTGGGGGGCACACCCATTTGACACTCAGGGGTTAGTCCTGACTATGCGCTCAGATATTACTCTTGGCTTGGGGGACCACGGTTCATCCTAGGCCAGCGCTTGCAAGGCAGACAGACGCCTTTGCTCTAGTGTGCCACCTCTCTGGCCTCAATCCTATTTAATTTTTTAAGCAGTCTTAGCAAATTATTTTTTCTTACTGTGTAGAAATAAATATCTCTTATTGTGTCTTGTTTTTTAATTTTGGGCCACACCCAGTGATGCTCACGGGTTACTCCTGGCTATGCGCCCCTCACTTGGGGGAACCATATGGGACACCAGGGGATTAAACCATGGTCCGTCCTAGGCTAGTACCGGCAAGGCAGACACCCTACTGCTTGCACCACTGCTCCGGCTCCCTCTTATTCTGTCTTAAAGTGGACTCTTTTGGTCTTTTGGAAAGGTGAATTTTACTTGCTAACACTGTCTTGTTTCCTGCAGGACTGCTTGTATTTGGGGATGATAAAGACGGATTCAGAAATATTACTTTGAGAACTCGATTCATCCTGATAAAGGATGGGGGAGCGCTTCATATTGGAGCAGAAAAATGCCGCTATCAGTCCAGAGCGACAATCACCTTGTATGGCAAGTCAGATGAAGGTGAAAATATGCCAACATTTGGCAAAAAGTTTATTGGTGTGGAAGCTGGAGGGACTCTGGAGCTGCATGGGGCACGGAAAGCATCATGGACATTGCTGGCAAGGACATTGCCTTCTTCGGGCTTGACCTTTGGGGCTTACAGCTTTGAGAAGGATTTTTCCAGGGGTCTCAATGTGAGGCTCATTGACCAAGACACGGGCAAGATTTTGGAAAGTCTGAGGTTTGATACTCATGAGTATCACAATGAGAGCAGACGACTTGAGGAATTTCTCAGGGTCCAGGATCCCGGACGGATCGTTGCGATTGCTGTTGGAGACTCAGCAGCCAAAAGTCTCCTACAAGGAACCATACAAATGATCCAGGAGCGGCTGGGCAGTAAGCTGATTCAAGGCCTGGGCTACAGGTGGGCATCCCTTTGTCATGTTCTTCCCCATTACCTGTTCATGGCTTTGCCATGTCCTTTCCCATTACCTGTTCATAGCTGAGACTCAGAGCAGAGGGTGTGGGAAGGCAGAACCAGCCAGCACAGCACAATCCTAGTTCAGGTGCCAGAAATGGCCCTTTCAGTTTTGGAGAACTCATTACCTCTTGCTTTGAAACTTGAAGCTGGGGACTTATGGAGATGTTACATCATTTTGGGCTTAGTGTTTGAAGGCCTTTGTGAACGATAACATTTGACTTGTGAAAATTAATCAACAGGATGGTTTAAGAGTCTCTGAAGAGACTTAACACTTTCATTACCTTTGAAGATTATATGATTCTGAAGATAAGTGAGGCAATTTATGAAAAATAATGGTCCAGTACAAAGGGTTCAGAGTTAACTTAAAGATCTGAGTGGGATGGAACATGCTCTGTTTTCTTTGGTTTCTGCTATCCTTTGCATATGAATGTTTTGTTTTGTTTTGTTTTGTTTGTTTTTGGGCCACACCCGGCAGTGCTCAGGGGTTACTCCTGGCTATCTGCTCAGAAATAGCTCCTGGCAGTCACGGGGGACCATATGGGACACCGGGATTCGAACCAACCACCTTTTGTCCTGGATCGGCTGCTTGCAAGGCAAACGCCGCTGTGCTATCTCTCTGTGAATGTTTTTTTGATAGGGTGATGCTGCTTAGGAGTCTGGGGGTGGGGGGGCCCTCACTGTTGATCTTAACTAGTCAGGTTCTCAGTTCAATGCAAGGGCCTTATGATGTAATGCCAGAAATACGCTGCTGTATTGTATTGTATACTCTGGCTGTATTGGGGGACTCCCAGTGACATATCAGAGGAATCAGGTAGAGTTAGAAATCGAACTTGGATTAAGAGCATCTCAGGCATGCACCCTAACCATTGCACAACCTTTGGGCTCCTGTATGTGAATTTGAATTTAAGTCTGTTTGTGCTAGGTTTGGGTCTGTGCGCCCTGGAACTCGTGGAACAGAAGAAACATGCACAGTGAACAAGTTCACCCAGAGCATAGAGTTCAATTCTACATTTATGGTTCTTGTGTCCTAATAGTCTGGTTGATAATTTCTTCCTGCACTGTTAAGTCTAGAAAGTAACCAGTTCAGCATTTAATTGAAAAGAAAACAACAGAAGTTACAATTCTGCTGACTGTACTTGGTTGAGTCAGGGAATATCTTCCCTTTGAAGAAGACTTTAAAGTGCTTACATGTTGAAATGGTCTAGTTCTTTCTAGTTATTTTTCTTTTTTTTCAAGACTAAAATTTTTGAGGGTATACAGGAGCTGCTACTCTTTGTTCAGTGCTTGGGGGTTGCTCCTGGTTTTGATTGAACCATACAGTATGAAGAATTTAATCTGGGCCTCCTGCGTGCAGAGCATATGTTCCAACCTTTTGACTTCATTCTGTGATTAATTATTATTATTTTTCCTCTGATGGCATTTGAAATGGATTATTGGCAACTGAAACTCTAGAGAAAGTTGGGACACAATTAATGAAGTACTAGGACTTATAAACCTTTCTATTGTTTTTAGGCCACAAGTGGTTGTGCTTGGGTTTACTCCTAGCTCTGCAGGATTACTCCTGAATGCCTGAGGGACCAGATGGGACACTAAGGATTGCAGGTCAAATGCCACAAGACAGGTGCCCTACCAGCTATATTATCACTTCAGCCCCCAGGCACATACTTTGTTGAAAACTTTCCCAGTATTGTTGATGATTACAACTTTAATTTCTTTTAGTCCCATCATTGTTCTAGATTTATGTGATTATTCACTATAAATTTATATGTTTGAATTTTTGGTTCCTTTTTCTACTGGTTTCTAAATTCTCTTTAAATATTGCTGCTGATTTCTGGAGGGATTGGAATTGTTAACCTTTACCAAAATCCCACAGTAATGGTATTATTGCCAATGAATATAAACATCCCCCTTAAAGATAATATTCTGTGTTGAAATTTTTTTCAAGTGGAGGAGGGAAGTAGGAGTATTTGGGGAGTTATGTCAGTAAAACAGAGCATTGTTTTATAAGTGCTGAGGCAGTTTTGATAAATAATGGAAGCCTCTGATGTTTTTCTTTTCCCTCTAAAATATGAAATAATAAATCAAGGCATTCTTGCATTCTCTACTGTATCAAAGAATCCAAAATAAGCTATAAAGCATTCACAGTTAAAGACTAGCTAATCCATGCAGGGGTGGATGTGGAATTCATAAAGCTGTTGGAATGCTTTGGTTAACTTTTATCGGTGAATATCCTGCCATCTGTCCAGTGTAGATTACACATTTTTTTCTCCTAGAGTAGAAGCTAATGGTATCCTTTTTTATCTTTGCATCAGAGTTCTTAAGACAAATTTTCTAGCTTGTGTTGTTCTTTTTAGATTGATTTGATTCAAGCTTGGGTATGTCCCTGGCTTGTTGTATATCACAGAAATCCAATGGCATTTTCAAAATCATTGCTTTTGTCAAATTGGCATAGAACCGTCAACTTTAAATCTGTTAGATAGTGAATAGGGTTACCTGAAAACCAGTCATAACCCAGAGGTATTTATTTGCCCCCACACCTAGAAATATAAGAGAAATCTCTGTATCAGGGATCCATTTTAGATACCAACAACAAGATCCCCAAGATTAGGTTAGACTTCAGGGTAATTGATGTGTGAACTGCCCAAATTCAGGAGTTTTGAAACATGATTCTTGCTCCTGGGATTTTGTTAGAAGTGCAAAATTCCTATTTTTTAACTTAAAAAAGAAAATATGTTTATTAAAAAAATTTTTTGTAGGGCTGAAGTGATAATATAGCAGATAGGACATTCACCTTGCACATGGCCAACCAAATTTCAATTCTGGCACCCTTTGTGGCCCCTAAACCTGCCAGGAGTGATCCCTGATTGTAGAGCTTGAGTATTGCCAGATATGGTTCCAAAACCATAACAACATGTTTATTAGTTTATTTTTAAATTTGAGAGGACTATACTTTAGGTATCATAGATTACATTGGTATTAAGTTTGAACATTTTTTATGTTTTTTATATATTTTATTTAAACACCTTGATTACACACATGATTGTGATTGGGTTTCAGTCATGTAAAGAACACCACCCATCACCAGTGCAACAGTCCCATCACCAATGTCCCAAATCTCCCTCCTCCCCATCAAACTCCGCCTGAACTCTAGACAGGCTTTCTATTTCCCTCATACATTCTCATTATTAGGATAGTTCAAAATGTAGTTATTTCTCTAACTAAACTCATCCCTGTTTGTGGTGAGCTTCAAGAGGTGAGCTGTAACTTCCAGCCCTTCTGTCTTTTGTGTCTGAAAATTATTGTTGCAAGAACGTCTTATATTTTTCTTAAAACCCATAGATGAGTGAGACCATTCTGCGTTTCTCTCTCTCTCTCTGACTTATTTCACTCAGCATAATCGATTCCATGTACATCCATGTATAGGAAAATTTCATGACTTCATCTCTCCTGACAGCTGCATAATATTTCATTGTGTATATGTACTACAGTTTCTTTAACCATTCATCTGTTGAGGGGCTTCTTGGTGTTTCCAGAGTCTTTCTATGGTAAATAGTGCTGCAATGAATATAGGTGTAAGAAAGGGATTTTTGTATTGTATTTTTGTGTTCCTATGGTATATTCCTAGGAGTGGTATAGCTGGATCGTATAGGAGCTCGATTCCTAGTTTTTGGAGGAATCTCCATA
Organism: Suncus etruscus; assembly: GCF_024139225.1. Lineage (NCBI taxonomy): Eukaryota > Metazoa > Chordata > Mammalia > Eulipotyphla > Soricidae > Suncus > Suncus etruscus. The sequence goes on from NC_064850.1 coordinate 82,786,851, forward strand.
TTGCTTTTCCATAAAGGTTGAACTAGATGGCATTCTCACCAGCAGTGGATAAGAATTCCTTTCTCTCCACAGCCCCGCCAACACTGTTTATTCTCATTCTTTGTGATGTGTGCCAATCTCTGTGGTGTGAGGTGGTAGCTCATAGTTGTTTTGATTTGCATCTCCCTGATGATTAGTGATGTGGAGCATTTTTTCATGTGTCTTTTGGCCATGTGTATTTCTTCTTTGTCAAAGTGTCTGTCCATTTCTTCTCCCCATTTTTTGATGGGATTAGATGTTTTTTTCTTGTAAAGTTCTGTCAGTGCCTTGTATATTTTGGAGATTAGCCCCTTATCTGATGGGTATTGGGTGAATAGTTTTTCCCACTCAGTGGGTGGCTCTTGTATCCAGGGCACTATTTCCTTTGAGATGCAGAAGCTTCTCAGCTTAATATATTTCCATCTGTTAATCTCTGCTTTTACTTGCTTGGAGAGTGCAGTTTTCTCCTTGAATATGCCTGTAGTCTCAATGTCCTGGACTGTTTTGCCTACATGTTGTTCTATATATCTTATAGTTTCGGGTCTGATATCGAGTTCTTTAATCCATTTGGATTTTACCTTTGTACATGATGTTAACTGGGGGTCTAAGTTCATTTATTTTGCAAGTGGCTAGCCAGTTGTGCCAACATCACTTGTTGAAGAGGCTTTCTTTGCTCCATTTAGGATTTCTTGCTCCTTTATCAAAAATTAGGTGATTGTATGTCTGGGGAACATTCTCTGAGTATTCAAGTCTATTCCACTGATCTGAGGGCCTGTCTTTATTCCAATACCATGCTGTTTTGATAACTATTGCTTTGTAGTAAAGTTTAAAATTGGGGAAAGTAATATCTCCTATATTCTTTTCCCAATGATTGCTTTAGCTATTCTAGGGTGTTTATTATTCCAAATGAATTTCACTTCTTTGAAGAATGTCCTGGATATCTTTAGAGGGATTGCATTAAATCTGTATAATGCTTTGGGGTGTATTGCCATTTTGATGATGTTAATCCTGCCAATCCATGAGCAGGGTATGTGTTTCCATTTCTGCATGTCCTCTCTTATTTCATGAAGCAGAGTTTTATAGTTTTCTTTGTATAGGTCCTTCACATTTTTAGTCAAGTTGATTCCAAGATATTTGAGTTTGTATGGCACTATTGTGAATGGGGTTGTTTTCTTAATGTTCATTTCTTCTTTATTACTATTGGTGTATAGAAAGGCCATTGATGTTGTGTGTTAATTTTGTAGCCTGCCACCTTGCTATATGAGTCTATTGTTTCTAGAAGCTTTTTGGTTGAATCTTTAGGGTTTTCTATGTAGAGTATCATGTTATCTGCAAACAGTGAGAGCTTGACTTTATTCTTTCTTATCTGGATTCCCTTAATATCTTTTTCTTGCCTAATCGCTATAGCGAGTACTTCCAGTGCTACGTTGAATAGGAGTGGTGAGAGAGGACAGCCTTGTCTTGTGCCAGAATTTAGAGGGAAGGCTTTTAGTTTTTCTGAACATTTTTTTTTACATATGATTTACAATGCTGTTTATGATAGGGTTTCATGCATACAATGTTATAAAACAGTACTCCCACCTCTCCACTATGGTCAGCTCAGTTCTCTAACCAGCTCTCTATGGCCCTAACTATGCTTCTTTATCTCCCACATATGAGAAATCATTTTGTATCTGTCCTTGTCTTTCTGACAAACATCACTCAGCATTATAGGCTTCAGACCCATCTACGTAGCAGCAACCTCATGTTGAACAGTAAGAAGATGAGATATGGCAGAGTTCCTTTTAATTTAAAGAGGACGCAAGGTGATTCTTATGCTACTGAAGTTTGAGAATCCCTGTTCTGTTAAAATGTATGAATTCCTGACCCCATCTATAGTGATTATGACCATACTATTCTGGACTAAGAAGATTCAGAACTATTTGTGACAAGGACAGATATATATATGATATATTCCCGAAACTCCCCATGTAACTCTATGTAGCTAGACTTGAGGACATTGCAAAGAGCAAAGTTCAAAATTGAAGTTGAGGGTCAGAAAGATTACAGCGTTTAAGGTGCTTATCCTACAAGCCACCAACTACAGTTTTATTCCTGTCACTGCAAGTGATCACCTGAGCACAGAGCCAGGAGTGCTCTCTCGTCACAGGTATGACCCAACCCTCATTATTATCCCTACCCCTCAAAAGGAGCAGATGATAGAAAATATGATAATCTGTTGTATTTTCAAATTTTGAGTAAATATGTCTTTATTTATTATGATATCTAAATTTCAGGATGTATCATTGAATAATCTCTATGCATACCCCCCACTTTAATTTAATCACTAACAATATATTTATTTTATTTTTGTAGCCAGAATAATGTGGCCAGAATGTTCATGCATGTTATGGGTGTGTTTGGGGGGGTTGAGTGATGAATGGTGGCCAATGTTGTCAGAATTTCTCCTGTCATAGAGCTGGAACATCTAGAATGTGTAGTCCAGGTGCATTTCCTTGTGTGATGTGATTTTCAGTTTGAAATTGCCACACCATAGAGAAAAATGCAGTGTTGGGATTTACAGATGAAATAAGAGAATTGAAAAGCATCTGTTCTCATAGTCATGTGTGGGATTTGACAGTATCCTGACAAGTTTATCAAACACATGTGCTCTTTCCCCTAGGCAAGCTTGGGCCTTGGTTGGTGTCATTGATGGTGACAGTACATCTTCCAATGAATCTGTGAGGAACTATGAAAATCACAGTAGCGGAGGAAAAGCTCTAGCCCAAAGAGAATTTAATACTGTGGATGGTCAGAAGTTTGCTGTGACAGCTTATAGTGAATGGATTGAAGGTAGGCACCTGTAATGTGTGCTCTTGTAAGACATTGGTAAGTATGATGACAGATATTTTTAAGTGGCTTTGTGTTCAAATAGCAGTCTGAATAGACTGCACAGCATCCTAAAGAGAAATCTGTGATTTGCTCATGCTCTTCATCTTTTCTATTCTAGCAGAGTACTCCTGTACTAGACATTGATCTCTTCTAGTTTGGACACCCCAGTTGGATTTGTTTTGATTCTTGAGTCTATGGAGAGTTAAGGAATAGAAATGGATTTGCTTCCAGCAGTTAGTACCAAGTGAACCAACCTGAATGTTATGGACTGGCCTTGTTTCTATTCATACCTGTGTTGTCAAGGAGGGAGTCAGCATCATCTCTTTTTTTCCTTATTTGTTCTTGGGTCACACTTTATGCTCATCCTTATTTGTTTTTGGGTCATACTTTATGCTCAGAGATCACTCCTAGTTCTTCACTCAGGAATTACTCTATGCAGACTCAGGTGATAATATGGGATGCTGGGGATTGAACCAAGGTTGGCTGCACGTTCACCACTGTGCTGTCACTCTAGCCCTCATAATCATCATCTTTTGCTCTGATGATGAATCTTTTTCTCTCATTGTAGACACATTAGTGATTATTATTCTTGAACACATGCTGGATAACATCCCATGGTCTTGGCAGTTTAATTCTGATGATCTAGCTGTAGCAGGTCCAAATGTATCTTTTATGTTTTGTTTTGTTTTGTCTCACACGGGCAGTGCTTAGGGGTTACTTGCCGCAGACTGCTCAGCTGTTGGAGGGCAGTACTACCGTCCTCCTGGGAAGACAGGTGGGCAAGGGGTCGGCATAACAAAAGACTCAAAGTCTTGGGTGCTGGAAAGTGGCTAAGAGCTTTGGCTTGAGCCTCCGCTACAGAGCAACTGCATTTATTTCTCTAGGTTATTTGTACATCTAACAGCAGGATATTGGAAAAAAATCAAAATACATCAATTTACAGGATCCTCATTCCAACATAAATTTAACATATATTAGCAAATTTCTAGGCATGCTGACCTTCTTAACAGTCAGATTGAATCTTACTATTTTTAAACAATGGCACTCCGGTGATTGTCTGCATTTACTATATGACCTAAGACTAGTGGTTAATGTTAATATTTGCTTGATTTTAGTAACCTGCCCAGCAGGATTTTTGTTATATTTAATATGTTATAGATCCACCATTTTATTTATTTATTTATTTATTTATTTATTTATTTATTTATTTATTTTGGTTTTGGGGTCATACCCGCAGTGCTCAGGGGTTACTCCTGGCTCTATGCTCAGGAATCACTCCTGGCATGCTCGGGGGACCATATGGGATGCCGGGATTTGAACCACTGTCCTTCTGCATGCCAGGCAAAAGCCTTTACCTTCATGCTATCTCTCCAGCCCCTAGATCCACCATTTTAAATATATGTCTGGGGTCCAGATTTAGGTCTTCAATCATGTACTGCTTTGGTTCACAGCCTTTTTTATTTGCTTTTTTTAGTAAATCATTTTGTTACTGTGTAAGATGACATTTAAGAGGCATTGCTCTTATTAATATTTCAAAAAAGGGCAATATATAATGACACTCTTTTTCCTTCATGTACCACTCCTCTGTTACCAGCCTCATCATACACTCCTGTATAAAATAAGGGATCAGGTGTAGCTGATCCTATGCTAAGTGGGCCATAGTCTAGTCCTATATATAGGTGGTTCCCATCATTTGCCTCGTGTTAGATATAACCATCGTGTGCCTTACTTTTTCTTAGGAACATTATGCTTCTGGCATTTTTTTCTTAAAGATATTTGCAGTCAAGGGGCCACAGTGATAGCACAGCAGTAGGGCATTTGCCTTGTAGGCGGCTGACCCAGGACAGACCTAGCTTTGATTCCCAGTGTCCCATATGGTACCCCAAGCCAGGAGTGATTTCTCAGCACATAGCCAGGAGTAACCCCTGACCATCACACACACACACACACACACACACACACACACACACACACACACACAAATATTTGCAGTCAAAATTATTCACTTACCCATTTCATTGCCAGATTTTTTGGTTCCAGGGATGGATAGACAGCTTTCTGCCTGTGTTTGCCTACTGCCTTTCTTTTCCAAACAAATATCAGAATCACAATTGATGTGAAATGAATAATTAAGAGATAATTCGTTAGTAGTTTCATAAATACTTATACTTATTTTTTTATTTTTTGCCACACTAGGTGGTGCTCAGTGCTTTCTCTTGACTCTATGTTAGAAGATCATTTTAGGCAGGCTTGGGATGATGATGATGATGATAATAATAAGTGCTGAGAATCAAAACTGGGGAAAACAAACAAACACCTTATCTGGTACTATTTCTCTAGTCCCCCAAATGCTTAATTTAGTTTGTCCTCATACCTGGGTTTGGAGAACTAATGATAGTAGGCATGCCACTTTGTTTTCCATCTAAATAAAATATTGAAAAGACAATAGAATCTACCATGTTAGGACTACTATGAGTATCAGTTTGGAATAGTATTAGCACAGTACATATGTACTTACATATGTACGTACATAATATATGTATTAGCTGATTTTACAGTAGTGTAGTTGTCAAGTTATAATGTATGTTGTGTAATTACTATTAAGGAGAGCTAGACTTTTGCAATACAACAACAGGTAAATCACTGGCATTTTATCTGTTTTTCCTTTAAGCTACCTCAGAATTTGAGGTGGAGAAATGGTATTTGTTATGAAGGAGGAGGCTGGGATTAAACCTCTGCTTTTACCAGAAAACAGATTACTGTTTTCTCTGCAGATCATGGTGCCTCTGTCAAAAAGTAGAGGTGATGGGAAGTGTTTAGCAGGAACTTGGGCTTGCACAAAGAGTTTAGTGGAAATGTTTCCAGTAAGATTCCAGGCAGACAAATTGAGTCACCATTTCCTTTGTGTGATTTTGTTTTTATTTCCACATTACCAATTGATGACTCCTTATTTCTGGAAGAGGGTGCATGCTAGCTATCTGCTGGAGAACATTGTTTATACTTGATGTTCTCAATGTTTTTGAAAGTGATGGGAATTCTTTCCAGGAAGGATGGAGGATGTGCTTCCTTTTACACTTCAATTCATCAGTACTATTAGAGAATTGTAATTAGGATTTTTGTCTAATGTTAAAAAAAAGTGAGGAATTAATGAGGAATATAGACCTAGCAGTAAAAGTCAATGACAAGCCATTAAAACAATTCTAATGATACTTAAAGTCAAAACACACCGGTTCTGAGGCCTGAGTGATTGTGTGGCTACCCCCAGTTCATATTCCTTGCATCACATATGTCCTGAGCACAAAGCTAGGAGTAATCCCTGAACACATCTTTGTGTGGTACCCCACCTTTCCAAATTTCTTCTCCCTCCCCAGAAAAGACCAAAAAAGTCACTATTCGTTTTAAAAAGCCTTGTTTATCATCCTGTTTTTTTAGAATTCTTTTTGGATAGTATTAAAATTTTATATGAAAAATTATTTAAAAGATTATTTTGGGATAAAATATGGATATTTAGATAGTGATTATTGATATTACTATCTTTATTCTTGACTAAACTGTTTTGAGTCTTAGCAGGGCCATATATAATATAGTGGTAAAGAATTCCATTTGTTTATCATTCACTTATAAGCTCAATAATTTTAGAATTTTTTCTTCAAACTCTGATTCCTCCCCCTTTGTCTAATGCAATCAGTAATTTTTATCTTTTAATGATCGTATTGATTATATATACTGTATTGATTTTATATATGTATATGTAAGGTTATGTACGGCAAGTCTTAACAACTATGAACAACTATTACCTATTTGGACAAAAATCCATTGTATGGATAAGAGAAATATAGGTAAAATTGCTTTACATTTACTTATTTATTTTGGTATTGAGGCCACACCTGGCAATGCTCAGGGGTTGCTTCTGCCTCTGATCAGAAATGCAGTGTTCAAGGGACCATAAGGGTCGCTGGGGATCAAACTCTGGTCAGCTGTAAGCAAGGCAAACCTGCCTGCTGTATCATTGCTCTGGCCTATTGCTTTGCATTTATTAATCTTTTTTTTCATCAGTTGTGGGAGATTTATTCATTTTTTTTAATGCAACATATTTTATTTTGGGAAGTCTTCTGAAATTTTCCTGAACTTGGGTGGATGGTCTCTTATTTGATAAATTAAGAGTAGAAAGAAACCTAGGTAGAGACTGAAATATAATCAAAGACAAAGATTTGAAGGTTTGTTTAGGACAAGCTATTATTCATATTAAGGCTGTCTTAATGCCTTATCTCTTCTCTGGTGACTGGATCCAGTTAAAGCATTGGGTATTAGTTATAGACCCGCTCTGGTTTTGGCAGCTTTTCCTTGTGTGTGATGTATTACTGTTACATTTGGGGGCAGATTGGAAACTGTTAGAATTATAGCACTGAATTGAAATATAGCAAGAAATATGAATTGAGGTTTTTCAAAATTAAAAAAAAATTACTAAAATGACATTTTTGAATGCTTATTTTTTAATTAGGATAACACCTAGTAATGCTCAGGACTTAACTCTTGACTCTGCACTCAGAGTTCACTGCTGGTAGTGTTCCTGACAGTTCTTTGGTGTTGGATATGAAACTGGGACAGCTAAATGCAATGCAAGTGCCTTATCCTATATACTATATACTGGAACCCTGAAATGATGTTTTATATCCCATTATAGACAGATATGGATATATGAGGCTCTTCATCCTTAAAGATAGGGGTTTTATTTTCATCTTCCTGTTATTAGTATTTATAGAGTGTCAGGAACATGATTAGAATTAATATTTTAAAATGCTACTTGTTTTATTCTCTGGATTTGTCAGTGTTGATGTTGATTTTCAAAAATAAATGTCCTGCTAATGTATCAATTTTTTTTTGGCTTAGGAGTTTCCCTTTCAGGATTTCGGGTGGAAGTTGTAGATGGGGTGAAACTTCATTTGCTGGATGATGTTAGTAGCTGGAAAGCAGGAGACCAGATTGTGGTTGCAAGTACAGACTATTCCATGTACCAAGCAGAAGAGTTCACTCTTCTCCCCTGTCCTGAATGCAGCCGATTCCAGGTCAAAGTCAAAGGTATCAGTTTACTCGAATGCTTATTGGAAATGTTGTTCTTGGATTTGATTCTGAAGTTATTTTTTTCTTCAATCATCTTACTCTTCTTCTTTAACTTTCTCCTTCTCTACCTTCTCTTTCTCCTCATCTCATCACTACTGAATTACCACCCAAACCACTTTGATAGTCATCAGTATTGGACATAAGGACATAATGGCAGAATACTCTGAGCCCCAAGTTCGACTAAGATAAAATTATTGGGCAGTAATGTTACTGCTAATCATATGCAGCATACAAATCAATGCTTATTTAAAAATAATGTACTGTATACATGTATTTTAATAAATAAATTCTTTAATTGAATCACCATGAGATACACAGTCACAAAGTTGTTTGCAAATGAGTTTTAGTCATACTGTGTCCAGCACCCATCCTTCAGCAGTTCACATTTTCTGCCACCATGTCCCGTTTCCCTTCCCCCTCCCTCTGCCCTCACCTGCCTGCCTCTGTGACAGATATTCTTCTTCTTCTTCTTCTTCTTCTTCTTCTTCTTCTTCTTCTTCTTCTTCTTCTTCTTCTTCTTCTTCTTCTTCTTCTTCTTCTTCTTCTTCTTCTTCTTCTTCTTCTTCCTCCTCTTCCTCCTCCTCCTCCTCCTTCTTCTTCTTCTTCTTCTTCTTCTCCTTCTCCTTCTCCTCCTCCTCCTCCTCCTCCTTCTTCTTCTTCTTCTTCTTCTTTTCTTCTTCTTCTGCTTCTTCTTTCTTCTTCTCTTTTTTTTGTTTTTGTTTTTTTGGGTCACACCCGCCGGTGCTCAGGGGTTACTCCTGGCTGTCTGCTCAGAAATAGCTCCTGGCAGGCACGGGGGACCATATGGGACACCAGGATTCGAACCAACCACCTTTGGTCCTCGATCGGCTGCTTGCAAGGCAAACGCCGCTGTGCTATCTCTCCGGGCCCTCTTTCTTTCTTTCTTTCTTTCTTTCTTTCTTTCTTTCTTTCTTTCTTCTTTCTTTCTTTCTTTCTTTCTTTCTTTCTTTCTTTCTTTCTTTCTTTCTTTCTTTCTTTCTTTCTTTCTTTCTTTCTTTTTTCTTTCTTTCTTTCTTTCTTTCTCTTCTTTCTTTCTTTCTTCTTTCTTCTTTCTTTCTTTCTTTCTTTCTTTCTTTCTTTCTTTCTTTTTCTTTTCTTTCTTTCTTTCTTTCTTGCTTTCTTGCTTGCTTGCTTGCTTGCTTGCTTGCGCTTGCTTGCTTGCTTGCTTGCTTGCTTGCTTTGCTTTCTTTCTTTCTTGCTTTCTTTCTTTCTTTTCTTTCTTTCTTTCTTTTTCTTTCTTTCTTCTTTCTTTCTTTCTTCTTTCTTTCTTTCTTTTCTTTCTTTCTTTCTTTCTTTTTCTTTCTTTCTTTCTTTCTTTCTTCTTTCTTTCTTTCTTTCTTTCTTTCTTTTCTTTCTTCTTCCTCCCCTATATTTTTTTAAACCTTTCCAAGATTCTTTTCAATTCCTTCATTAGGAATTATCTACTCTCAAATAATGCATCTAGCACTAAATTATGTTTATTTGGTGGAATGAGGGGATTGTGTCACTCTCAAGCAGTCCTCTGTGGGGCTTTATGTGGTACTGGAGATTGAACAGGGATTATCAAAATGTAAGACAAAACCCTTATCTCCCATGCTATCTTGCGCAAGCTAGGTACACTTTTTTTAATAGAAATATTTCCCCTTGATTAAAATGCTTGGCATCAGAATGACAGTGCAATGGATAGCGTGCTTGCCGTGCACACAGGCAACCTGAGTTCCATCTCCAGTACCCTGTAAAGTCTCCTGACCTAAAAGGAGTGATTTCTAAGTTCAGAGACAAAAGTAACCCCCAGGCATTGCCAGGTGTGGCTTTAAAACAAAACAAAATTACACTGATTGTTTGTTTTTTTTTTGATATAGTAGGAATAGAACTCATGTCTTTACATATGTAACTTATGTGTTCTGCAATTGCTGAGCCACTTCTTTTAATTCTGAAATTCTGTGCATTTGATCCATTCTTTTTTTTTTTTTTTTTCCAAAAACATAGTTTTTAAGGGTGCAGCGGTAGGGCATTAGGTTTGATCCCAGGTGTCCCAAATGGTCCCCCAAGCCAGAAGTGATTTTTGAGCACATAGCCAGAAGTAATCCCTGAATGTTACTGAGTGTGGCCCCAAAACAAACAAACAAAAAACTTAGTTTTTTACTGGCTAAATTTAAATTTAAATTTAAATTGACCTAAAAATTAATATTTTGGGCTGGACTGAGAGTACTGTGGGTAAGGCACTTACTTGCCTTACACATAACCATCCGGGTTCAATCCCTGGCATCATATATTGTTCCTTGATCCCTCACAGGAGTGATCCTTGAATGCAGAGCCAGGAGTTACAGTACTGCCAGGTGTTTCCCTCAAACAAAAACAAAAAAATTCAAAAATGTATATTTATGTGTGTTTTCTCTCTTAATCTTGAATAATCTTTTTGATGAAGTGTAAAATCACCCTACTCATCATATCTTCAACTCCAGGTAAAAGAGTCTGAATTAGGGTTGCTCATGAAAACTGGGCTGAGGGTGAAACACAATGTAGTCTGGCAGTCTTCTATATTGTATGGAGAACAAGCTGCCTGCCAGAACTGCCGTTTTTATTGTACAGAGACCATCCCTGGATGGGGCAGTAAGGACAGATAGCTCAGGCTATCCTGAGTCAGTCCCACCCATGTTTACAAGTAAGACAATCTCTGTTTTGGTGTAAATCCAAGTTGTAAACAAACATACAAAGGAACCAGGGATGATCTTTGTTTTAAGTAAAATGAGGTGTAACCTAACAATGAAGGGCAGCACATATTATGATTTTTAATGTAAGCAGTATTTAGAAAGAATGGCTGAGTGACATTTACCAGGTATTTATTCTGAGCCTGGTAATGGGCAGATCTTCTTAATACATTGCCTTAATTATGGGATTCATTGTGCATTTCATTCATTATATTCCTTTCCTTGCTTCTGTACTCAATTAAACATTTATGGCATAAAACAGAAGTATTTACATAACTATCTAATAAGTACTCACTGAATGGGTAATTTAGAGCTTTGAAGATCAAGGAAAAAATTTTGCTTTTGAAAAAATAGGATGGTTGGCTCATTTGGCATTTTTTCTCTATACTTTATTTCTTGTTCTTTTCCTTCTTGATAATCACAGAAAACAAAAAACCCAAAAAGCTATGATACCATCTGGCCTTAATTTTGTTTGGAAATTTCCAGTTTTGTTAACACGTCTACGTGATAATGAATCCCCATGATCTCAACTCCTTTGCTTCTTTTTTTTTCATTCGTGAGTTTATATAATAGGAGTATCAGAAAAGCTCTCCCATTTTGGAGTGCTTTGGAGCTGTCAATAAGAAAACTTAAAAAATGCACAAAAAAATTAAAGTAAGCAGTGGGGAAGCTTTTGATTTTGGCTTTGAAGTAGAAACAAAAACATTTTGAAACTGTTATTAGCAATACAAAACCATGAGTTTTTCTGCAGTTCATTGTACTTTTAGTTCTTTATGTCTTCTCAGAAGAGCAGGAGAAGAGGTATGGACAGAACTAGAAAGAAAGGAAATATGGGCCCTTAGAAGATAGAATTTGCTCACTTTATTGATGCCATTCAAGAGGAATTGAACAGTTTTATGCGAGAGTCTGTTCTTTATATGTGAGATTGACATTTGGCAGTAAGGATTTAGACATTGGACAGGCAGATGAATGAAATAATCCTTAAAATCCTTGCTTCCTGGGATTCTGAGGTATTAAAGAGGTGTTAAAGAAATGGGAGCAGGTGGTGAATTTTGATAATGCAATGAAATGGGATTACAGAAGAGAGATGACTTTCTTTTCAACAGACGTTTCCCATTTCCTTTGTGTTAATGTTCTTTTTCTTGCCTCATCATCTAGAAATCCCTCAGTTCCTGCATATGGGTGAGATCATAGATGGTGTAGATATGAGAGCTGAGGTTGGAATCCTTACTCGGAATGTTTTGATTCAAGGAGAAATGGAAGACTCATGCTATGGTGAAAACTTGTGTCAGTTCTTTGATTATGACACCTTTGGAGGACATGTCATGGTGAGCAAAAGGATTTGATGATTTCTTTGAATTCCTGCTTGATGTGAGTTCTGTATGGATATTAAAAAAAATAAATTTATCTTATTTCTCTATCAAAGGACAAAAATAGTTTACATAATTAAAAGGGAGTTTTACAACTGGGCCCTGTGTCTGGGACTTTTGGGGAATTAAATTACTAAGAAATAATAGAGACACCCCTCCCCCAATTATAAAAGAAATTCTTGGGGCTGGAGGTAGGACATTTGCCTTGCATGCAGAAGGACTGTGGTTTGAATCCTGGCATTCTATATGGTTTCCTGAGCCTGGCAGAAGTGATTTCTGAGCACAAAGCCAGGAGTGACCCCTGAGTGCTGTCGGGTCTGACCCAAAAACCAAAAAAAAAAAGAAAAGAAAAGAAAAAGAAAAAGAAAAAGAAATACCAGATCAAGGGGGAATCAAAAAGGCAGGGCAGAAAAAAATTACAAAATAGATTAAAAAAAAAAAAAAAGAAAAGAAAGAAATTCTTGTGTATTAACTGTGGTTTTAGCAGAATTTTTGTTGTGTGAATCAGTGATTAGTGTTACTCTTCTGTTTTTAGTAGTTGACTGAAGATCCAGCATTTAAAGCTTTTTAGAAAATTTTAATTACAAAACTTACTGTGCTTTTTGAAAAGTATTTTAGTAAGCAATATTATTTGTTAGATTGAGGCCAGATTTTGAAATAACTATCAAATTAAAATTGTGTTTATAGAAATTAAAGAACAGAAACTAAAAATGTCCAAAATATTTGAGCAAATCCAGCCATTGTTTCTGTAAGCTCTCCTGGCTATAGTTCTTTTAATTTTTCTTATCTGTCTATTTGTCTGTCTCTCATCTATCTATCTATCATCTATCTATCTATCTATCTATCTATCTATCTATCTATCTATCTATCTATCTATCTATCTATCTATCTATCTATCTATCTATCATCTATCTATCTCAAACTCAATTTACCTGGGGGCTGCAAGAGGCAAAGTCAGGGTGATCCTTGAGTGCAAAGTCAGTAGAAGCCTTGAACATTGGGGGGTGTGACCCAAACAACTAAAACAAAACAAAACAAAAAAGATTCCTCTAGGGCAGGGTCACAAAATGTTGTATGGAGGGCCGTTTGTGGCCCATGGGCCTCAAGTTTGAGACCCCTGAATCTATCTCATTCATCATCATCATCTATCTAACTACCTATATATCATCTATCATCTAATCTAACTATCTAGGTTTTTGGGTCACACCCAATGTTGTTCAGGGGTTACTCCTGGTTCTGTGCTCAGAAATCACTTCAGGCAAGCTCAGGGGGGCCCTTTGGATGCTGAGTATCAACTGGAGTTGGTGGTGTGCAAGGCACACCCACCGTGCTATCACTCTGGCCCTCTTTATTTCCAATGAGACACATTTTCTTAGTTTTATTGAGAAATAATTGGGGGGCCGGAGCAATAGCATGGTGGTAGGGCATGTGCCTTGCACGCGGTTGACCCAGGATGGATCCGGTTCAAATCCCGGCATTCCATATGGTCCCCCGAGCCTGCCAGGAGCAGTTTCTGAGTGCAGAGCGAGGAGTAACCCCTGAGTACCACTGGATGTGACCCAAAAACCAAAAAAACCCTCTTAAAATAAAAGAGAAATAATTAATACATATTGCTATTTAAGTTTAAGATATATAACTTAATAATTTGTTATATACTTTGTGAAAAGATTACTAAAATAGGTTTAGCTAATAACCATGAACTTATGGTAAAAATAATTGTGATAAACTCCAAACTGTTCCTTTAATCTCATACAGCAATGCTTATTATAGTTAGCCTATTATACATTATATTCATAGAATTTGTTTATCTTTATTGGAAGTTTGTACATTTTGGTCATGTTCTTCCATTTTCTTTGCCTTTCCATTTCTGGTAAATTATCATCTGAGATATTTTGTCTCCCTATGAGCTTGGTTTTGGATCTCACCATAAGTAAGGTTACATAATAACTTTCTTTCCTTGTCTGAATTATTTTACTAAGTAAAACACCTCTAAGTTCCCTACATGTTGTCATAAATGGTGGAACTTCCTCTCTTTTAATTGCTAAATAATATTTCACTGTTTATATACACCAAGCTTGTTTCCATGTCTTGGCTATTTTCAATATTATGATCTGAATATAGGATGCGAGTTTTTTTTTTTTTTTTTTCTATTTTGGTTTTTGGGCCAAACCAGGTGACGCTCAGGGGCTACTTCTGGCTCTGTGCTCAGAAATTGCTCCTGGCTTGGGAGACCATATGGGATGCTTGGGGATCGAACCAGAGTCCGTCCTAGGTTTGCGCCTGCAAGGCAAACACCCTACTGTTTGTGCCACTCCTCCAGCCCCGAGGATTTCTTTTTTCAAGTTAGAATTTTTTTCCCCTTTGGATATATTCTCAGAAGTAGAATGAAATTGCTGGGTCACAATGTAGTTTTGATTTGAATAATCATCTATACTGTTTCCATAGAGGCTAGAAAAGGGTCTTTTTTTTTTTATTGCTCTTTACATTATTTGCAGATAAAAAGAAACCTCCAGGAAAAATAGGATGCAAACAAGTTTAAATATTTTCCTTCAGAATTTTTGTTCAAACTTTTATTCATTTGCTTTTCTCCTATTGTGAAATATATCATCTCAATTTAACTTAATATGTCATGCAGATAAGTAAGAATTTTACTTCAGTTCATCTCTCGTATGTGGAGCTGAAACACATGGGGCAGCAGCAGCTGGGACACTATCCAGTTCATTTCCACCTGTGTGGCGATGTGGATTCTAAAGGAGGGTACCGAACTGGCACACTCGTGGATGGCCTGTCCATCCATCACAGCTTCTCCCGGTGTATCACAGTGCAGGGCACTAATGGCTTGCTGGTAAGTAGCCCTGCCTTATTGAGGGATGTTATTGAAACTGTAACACTCGGGGCCGGAGAGATAGCGTGGAGGTAAGGCATTTTTGCCTTTCATGCAGGAGGACAGTGGTTCGAATCCCGGCGTCCCATATGGTCCCCCGTGCCTGCCAGGAGCAATTTCTGAGCCTGGAGCCAGGAATGACCCCTGAGCACTGCCGGGTGTGACCCAAAAACCACACAAAAAAAAAAAAAGAAGAAGAAAAAAAAAAGAAACTGTAACACTCTAATTTTCATGTCTTCTCACTTTTACATAAATAAATATTGCACCATGCACCTTACTGTGTTTACTAAGTCAATGTTTACTGAGAATTTTGCTGTGGTTTTTTTTTTTTTTTTTCCTCTCTTGGGTTGGGAAAGTCTATAGCAGCCCAAATTATTCTCTGAAGAGAGCAGCAAAATCTGACATCTGGCCTCTTCAGCTAAGATTAAAACTTCTTTTGCCCACTCTCTGTACTGAGCATGCTGTACTGAATAGGGCTTGTCATTTAAACCATAATCAATCTTGTTAGCAATGACATTATACACTTGTCTTTCTGCAGATCAAAGACACCATTGGCTTTGACACACTAGGCCACTGTTTCTTCTTGGAGGATGGTATTGAACAGAGAAATACTTTGTTTCACAATCTGGGACTCCTCACCAAACCAGGCACCCTTCTCCCCACTGATCGGAATAATTCTATATGTACCACCATGCGAGAGAAAGTGTTTGGGAATTATGTTCCTGTACCTGCCACTGACTGCATGTGAGTATTCGACAGCAAAAAAAAATTGTTTTTAAATTTACTGCAGCTGTCAGGGGGCATTTGACTTTTGGAGTAGATTTTGGGGGTGCAGGTGGGGCTTAGTGGGCAGAATTTTTCATGAAGAATGTGTAAAATCAACTTAAAAATGCTTTTCAGGGCTGTTTCAACTTTCTGGATTGCTCATCCCAACAACAATCTGATTAATAATGCAGCTGCAGGCTCACAGGTAAATCATGTTGAAGTGCTTTCAGATTTTTGTCTGTTAGTTTTGAAAGGGGTATTCAAATGATAAATATTCTGACATCTATAGATGTAATGTGTGGTGAATCTATTACAAACCTGAGACTGATTTCTCATGGGCTTGTTTAATTGTGAGGGGAATATGGTAGAGCTCATTCTCTATTTCTTCTAAATCATGTTTGCTCATTCGAATTTATGTGGCTAATAAGGCAGATGACAAATAGAAAGGAAAAGGGATAGTCTCCAGGTTGTCATGTCATTTCCTGGGGGTGTTTTTAGTGTAAGATATAGCTCTACAGCCCCACTCCCACCACTAGATTATTTTAACAATATAAATAAATATAAAATAAATATATTTAATAATAACTAATCATTTTGATTTTTAGTTGAAAGCCTTTAGCTTTTATTTATGGATTGTTCTATAGAATGTTGTGACAGATGTCACTGTTAAAGGACACACTTTTGTTTAATGTAGGAGATTTGAAGATCCTCTGATAAGGCAGTTAAACTTAACTGGGTTCCTTGAATTCTTTCATAAGCATGAAAATAATGAGAATAGATGAGCTATATTTATTTGAATGGAAGAAATATTTTTGGATAAACCTGGCAAGATTTAAAGTGATTAATTTTGTGGGTTAAAATGGCTGATTTTAGAATGGAATCTTTTTTGTTGTTGTTTTTGGATTACACCCAGTGCTGCTCAGGACTTAACTTCTGACTTTGCTCAGGGATCAGTCTTGGCAGGACTACGTGGGATGCTGGGAATTGAATCCAGGCCAAATATGTGCCAGGAAGTGTCTACCCAAAGTACTACTTTCCAGCTTGAAATCTTTAAGACATTATTATTCTATTGTGTTTATAACTTTTGAAAGCTACAGTTTAGAAATACTAACTTTGTAGTGATAAATATTTATACTTATGCAGCATGGTGATTAAAATCTGAAAACCGAGAAATATCTAATATTGTTTTCTAGGAAGAAAAAAGGTAAGTTGAAAGAAATATTTCTTTGAAATAATTATAATTAGAGATACCACTGGGAAAGGTGACATTTATGTCCTTGATTTTCTTAAAAACAATATAAAAATTTGTATTTGAAAGGGCAGACATCTGGACATGTTTTTACTTGTGGGTTCTATGCATTCATTTTCTTCCAATATTTGGTGAGCCTATAAGGAATTTCTGTTGAGAATTTGCAATAGGAAGATGACCTAGAGCATATAGGCAGCCTACCACAGGGTCATCTTCTCATCTCTCTTAATTCTGAAGGAACTGCCAGGGCAGAGATTCTCTTCAGTTGTTTTCTAGAACTCATGGGTTGAAGATCAAAGTAAATTGTACAGTTCATGAGAATTGCAAAGGGAGAAATGCTGCCAGAAATGCTTAGTGGGAGTCAGAGAAGCAAAGAAAGGGAGGTTTTTCTCTTTCTCATCAGATACATCTTTTCTTTCCTTTTCATCCTGTAATGCTTTATTTTCTCTCTAAAATAACTGTGTCAGTGGAATTCATTTTTTGGTAAAAGATTTCCTCAAATCCCCTCCCCCCAAAAAAAACCTTCACCAGAAACACACGCGCACACACTACACACACACACACACACACACATTTGGTAAAAGATTTCCTCAAATCCCCTCCCCCCAAAAAAACCTTCACCAGAAACATACACACACACACACACACACACACACACACACACACACACACACTCAAATCCCCTCCCCCCAAAAAAACCTTCACCAGAAACATACACACACACACACACACACACACACACACACACACACACACACACACACACACACACACACACACACACACACACACACACACACACACACACACACACACACACCCTCTCTCTAATGTCCAGCCTGTATCTTTCCACACAGCCTTTTACAAAGTGCCCTTTGTGGGTACTAACAATAACAATAACACAGGGGTAGAGCATTTGCCTTGCATGTGGCTGACCCTGGATGGACCTGGGTTCAATCCTGGAGTCCCATATGGTCTCCTCAGTCAGGAGTGATTTCTGAGCGCATAGCCAGGACTAACCCCTGAGTGTCACTGGGTGTGGCCCAGAAACCAAAAAAAAAGCAAAAACAAAAAAAAACCCCAAATTCAAAAAAAAAACCAAAGTGTCCTTTGCTTGTATTGACACTGCCCCTTTTAATGGAAAACAGCCACTCCGTTTTCATTAGCACCCCCCATCCCTAAACCTCACTGTATTCTGAGAGGTGCCCTTATTTAATGAGTTTGTGGTATAAATCTTACTGACAGTATGCCAAGTCTTCATTTGTTGTGTTTTTGCTCCTGAAAGAGGAGTTGGCAAAAACATTTTTCACATTTGTTTTGTGAAGACATATTAGTAAAATTGATTAGATTTTAAAAGATGTTAAAATCATATTCATTTTGGTATATAGCTATTTCTACCTTCTCCAATTTTTTCTCCTGTGCTCTCAAAAGACATTCTTAAGATGAAAAATGTATACATACACATATATATTTTATAATTAATTGTTTTGATAATTCTTCTAAATGAATTTTTTGAGAGGAACCTTAGGCTCACTAGCACACAACAGACACTAAATAAATGTCTGCCAAATTGGAATTTGCACCACTTAAAAAAACAGACTACATATTTAACGTATTTTAACAATCTGCTTAATCAGAGCTCTGTAATGTGAAGAACTTCACATTAACTTCTTATTGGCTGAATTTTAACTAAACTATTAAAATAAAAAGTGGTCTTAAAATGAAAAAAATTCAATTAAAAATTATGTCTTGTTTGGAGTGTCCAAAATTTTCCTTTTTTTTTTTTGTTGCTCCTATTGAGGTCTATAACACCGGATTTGGACAGATGGAATCCAGACTAAGACAGCATCCTGATTCATGCTTGTGGTGGTTAATTCTCCCCCACTTTGGCAAAAATTTGCCACAGGACAGGACGGGTATTTGAGTTGTTTGAAAGAACTTAGTGAGCTCTGTATCTTGGCAGATAGTTGTTTAATAGGTATGACTCATCTGTTGATCAACTTTGGAAGTAAACAGAAAATAAAAACTCAGATTGCTAAAAAAGACTGTGCAATCTTGGTTCACCAGGAAGGAAGGAAGGCTGGTTTGGCTCTAATGGTGCTTAACAACTTAAAAAAAGAAGTGATGGCGGAGTTCAGCTAAAAAACTAATTGCAAAGTTATTTTGAAAATAAGTTGGGGGTATCAGCTATTTATGTATATTTCTTGTCAGTTCTTGGGAGCACAATTACATTTTCTTTTTCTTTTTTTTTTTCCCTCTTTGTAAGGATAATCTGTCTATTCTATGAGTGTTAGATTTGTGCACAACTTTTCATCACGTGAACTGGATGCTGTGACAATGACTGTTTAAAAAGTTAAACTTGTTTGAAGGTTCCATACAAGGTTTTTCATGATCATATCCCTTCATTTGCAGGATGCTGGAATATGGTATTTATTTCACAAGGAAGCTACTGGGGAGTCCAGTGGATTGCAGCTCTCAGCAAAGCCTGAACTCACCCCATTGGGCATCTTTTATAACAACAGAGTCCATTCAAGTTTTAAGGTAGGTTTCTAATTGTTAAAATTAGTAAATTTGATTGGCAGTGTAAAAGATGGACTGCTATGATTACAATTGAGAAATGGCCATTTGTAGGAACTTGTGATTTGTGCCTAAGTGTGCAGGCTATAGTAACCATTGGACTTTTAAGTTAAAGACAAGTGACTCTTCATTTATATGCACATAGGAATAAATACCACTGACCATAGGCATATGTTCTATGGGTAATTGAATTCTCTTGACCCACAAGTTCTCTTTCTCTTTCCTTCCCATCCTGATCCATTCTCACCTTTTTTTTGGTTGTACATATTATTGCATGTTTCTAGGGTTATATATAATATTTCTAGGGGTTGAGAAGCACAATTTGCCCCTATTGGGAATTTAATACTGATTCAGTAAATGTATGTAAATGTAAAGTATTGCTTAAGAACATTTTACACGATTAAACTTGATACTGGTCTAATAAAGCAAGGCCATGCAAGAAGTACAGTTTCCTGATAGTTGGCAGCAATCCCACACCCTCCAGTGATAAGTACACTTGGATTTTTTTTTTGTGTTCATAAGCACAAAAGTTCATATTTTTATTGTAGGGAATCACTCCCTGATTATTTTTCTAAAATTTTCGTTCTCCTAAGGTACTTTGGTTTATAAAAAAATAATTTTTTTAAGCAGACAGTGTTAACTATGCTGCACCACCAGAGTGCCAGTAGTCCTTGTCATGGCCCATTGGAGCTTGTTAGTTCACATCTCTCTCCATTAGTCTTTTCAGTTCTGTAGTTTAAGTTTTAAGATTTTTTTCTGCTAGGCTTTTTTTTTTTTTTTTTGATTTGTTTCTTTACATGCCATCTATCAGTGATAACATCTCTCAGTTCTTTATTCTGATTTATTTTTCTTAGCCTGACTCAGTCCACTTGTATCTATGTTGCAGTAAAAACCAGATTCAATCTTTTCTAATGACTGAGTAACATGGTATAGTTTCTTCTTGAAACTCAGTTCCCCAAGTCTTTATCCTGATGGATTCATATCAAATTTCAAGTAATCCTTTTTGTTTAAGATATTAGGAAGACCTTTTTCTTAAAAACAAATTTTATTTCTTTATTTTAAATTCTGCTTTACAGAGTTGTTCATAAATAATTATTCCTGGCATTCAGTATTCCAACACCAATCCTACCATTAACGTAACATGGTCATCAGTTTCCCAAACTCCCAAGGCTTTCCCTTTGGCAGGTAGGAGTAATTTATGTAATAGTGTTTGGTACAATTAAATGTACCAAATTACAGAAAAAAACAGCATTGAAAATTGTGAAATTGTGAACATTGCTATATCTCGCAGCGAGATCGTATGTCATTGTCTGAAGATTTACTAATTGTATATTGCCAGTTGACTGTTCTGCTATTGATTCTATTTGTTGAGTTAATGTGGCTTCTATGAATATTTCACATCTAATTTGGTTTATTCCTACTGGTAAATCAGTATTAAAATCAGGGTGTGTCACATGACACTATAAGCTGCTGCACAGTTCACAAATTTGAGGATCAGCGGAGCTGGGCTGATGAGCTCATACGGGTCCCTTAGAAGGGCCTCAGTGCATTTAGCTGTGAGGTGGGTATTTTCCTGCTAGTTTGGCTTCTTTGTTGAGAGTTAGATGGTTCTATGGAGTTGGCTGCTTGTTCAGATTTGGCAGAAAGGTCTGGGATTATGGGCCTGGCTACCAGGGACTTCAGGAAGTACGGAGGTGTGGAGGTAGGTTGAGGGTGGGGAGGAGGTCTGGCCTGGGTCCAAAGGTCAGCCACAAAACCTGCTTGTTTAGAGAGCTTAGAGTATTTGGTAGCTAGGAATCTGCAGAGATGAATGTAGAAGTGCTGAAGCTGGGCATTTTGTAGGATACAGCTCCAGGGCATCAGCAGGGTGAGGGCCTTTTCCCTGCTCCCAAGACTCCCAAGAGGGGCCCATAAGGACAACCTCCACTGAGCAGAACTTTTCCTGAGACCATAAAGGAAAACTTTACCTTAGGCTCTATGCAAAAACCAAGATCTCTAATTACCGAAGACTGACTTTGACAGCTGAGACTGAACAAAACTTTTCCTGGGATCAAAAAAGACCTTAGATTTGACAATGAACATGTCCGGAGCCTGTAATTGGTCTCATGACAGTGTGCTTCACGGTTGGAGACACCCTATATCTCATAGCCCAAGAAAATTTTCTTTCTAATTTCCCCAACATTCAAAAAAAAAAAAAAGCCATATCAAGAGACCCAAACTATAACAAGCTATACACAAAATGGACCTGTTACACTAGTAGTCTAGGGGGCTAAGGGTGAAGATCTGGATGCATGCTGGGAACTATAGTGGCGGGAGGTCAACATTGGTGGTGGAACAGCCCTAATTCACTCTCACGATATCACTGAAATACAACTGCAAGACTTGTAATTCACACTGGCCTCAATTAAAAAAAAAAGCCTATAATAGTTTATATAGCTTTAAATCATATGATGAAGGGTTTGGAGATGAGACAGTTTACACAGGATTATAATTTCTCTTTTTAGTTTGTTTTGGTCCATGCCCGGTGGTGTCCTGGGAGAGCTCCCAGTAGTGCTTGGAGGCCATGTGAGGCTCAGAGATCAGATAAGGATTCTCATTCTGCAAATAAAACATGTGCTCCTGCCCTTTGAGATGTCTCCTTATTTCTAGAAAGAGTGTTAGATTGAAACAATAAGTGAATGGTTAGGTTTGTTTTTATTCATTAAATTTGGGATTGATAGACCAGCAAGAGAATTTTATAATCAAAGGGAGCCAAACCTTTCAGAGCTCTCAGAAATGGCCTGTTAATGGGTCAGTCATAAATATACTAACACTCAGTTATGGCCTGCCTCAGTGACTTTTAATGCTTGTAAATGTAATGTGTTCATTACACACTTTTTCTATTTTTAAAAAATAAAGGGTCACCCTGGTGGTACTCAGGGGACCAGAGGGTGCTGAGGATTAAGACTTGAGTTGAGTGTGTGCACTAGAAGTGCTTTCTACACTTACCTTGGGCGATCCAATTTCATTTTTTAGTTTGTATATGGATCTCCAGTTTTCCCAATACCATTTGATGAATAGACTTTCCTTTATCCATTTTATGCTTTTGGTTTCTTGGTCATAAATTGACTATCCAAATATGTGATTATTTAATACCGAGGCCTCAAATGTATCCCACTGTTCTGTGTCAAATTTTATTACTGCACCATACAATTTTGACAACTATAGCTTTATTGTGTAGTGTGAAGTCAGAATGGAATTTTTTTACATCTTTTTCTCAAATTTGCTTTGGGTACTGGGGATTTTTGTGGCTCCATGTGAATTCATTGATGTTTTGAAAGAAATGTATTAAAGAATGTCACTGCAACTTTGATAGGGATTGCATTGAACATGTGTTTGGCTAGGATACCCATATTAGTAATGTTAATTTTACTGATCTATGAATATGAATATTATTCCCATTACTTTATATCTTTTATAAAATACATATTTTCTTCTTCAACTCCTCATCTCCCTCTCCCTCCCTTTCCCTCTCCTTCCCTTCCCTCCTTTCCTTCCTTCCTTTCTCCCTCTCCCTTCCTCCCTCCCTCCCTTCCTTCTCCCTTTCTTCCTTTCTCCCAACCTCCCTCCCTTCTTACCTCCCTCCCTCCCTTCCTTCCTCCCTCCATTTCTTCCTCTCTACCTCCTTTCCTTCCCTCTCTCCCTCCTTTCCTTCCTTTCTACCTCCCTTCCTTCCTCCCTCTTTCCTTTCTTCCTCTCTACCTCCCTTTCTTCCTTCCTCCCTCCCTCTTCCCTTCCCTCCTCCATCCTTCCTTCCCTCCCTCCCGCCTCCTCTTCCTTCCTTTCCTCCCACTCTCCTCCCTCCCTCCCTCCCTCCCTCTTCTTTTCCCTCCTCCATCCTTCCTTCCCTCCCTCCCTCCTTTCCTTCCTCTCTACCTCCCTTCCTTCCACCCTCCCTCTTACATTCCCTCCTCCATCCTTCCTTCCCTCCCTCTTCCCTTCTTTTTCCTACCCTCCCTCCCTCCTCCCTTTCTTCCTTCCTTCCTTCCCTCCCACCCTCCTCCCTCTCTCCCTCCTTACTTCCTCCCTCCTTCTTCCCTTCCCTCCTCCATTCTTCCTTCCATCCCTCCTCCCTTCTTTCCTTCCCTCCCTCTTCCCTTCCTTTCTTCCTTCCCTCCCACCCTCCTTCCTCTCTCCCTCCTTACTTCCTACCTCCCTCCCACCCATCTGCCTCTCTCCTTCCTTCTCTCCCTCCTCCCTCCCTCCTCCCTCTCTCCCTTTTTCCTTCCCTCCTTCCTCCTCCCTCCCTCCTCCCTCTCTCCCTCCTTCCTTTCCTCCTTCCTCCTCCCTCCCTCCCCCTCTCTCCCTCCTTCCTTCCTTCTTCCTCCCTCCCTCCTCCCTCTCTCCCTTCTTCCTTCCCTCCTCCCTCCTCCCTCCCTCCTACCTCTCTCCCTCATTCCTCCCCTCCTTCCTCCTCCCTCCCTCTTCCTCTCCTCTCCTTTCCTCCTCCCCTCCTCTCTTCCTCCTTCCTCCTTCCTCCCTCCTCCCTCTCCCCTCCTTCCCTCTCTCTCTCCCTCCTTCCCTCCTTCCTTCCCTCCCTTCCTTCCCTCCCTTCCTTCCCTCCTCCCTCCTCCCTCCTTCCCTCCCTCCCTCCCCTTCTTTCCTTCCTCCCTCCCTTCCTCCCTCCCTTCTTCCTCCCTTCCTTCCTCCCTCCCTCCTTCCTCCCTCCCTCCTTCCTCCCTCCCTCCCTTCTTTCCTTCCTCCCTCCCTTCTTCCTCCCTCCCTCCCTCCCTTCCTTCCTTCCTTCCTTCCTTCCCTCCCTCCCTCCCTCCCTCCCTCTAGCCTTCCCTCCAGCTCTTTCTTTCTTTCTTTCTTTCTCTCTCCCCACCTTTCTTCCTTCCGAGCACATAGCTGGCTCAGAGTTTACTCCTGGTGTGACCAAGAGAACCAGGTCAGCCATATGCAAGACAAATGCCTTAGCCACTCTACTTTCTCACCAGCCCACATCTATTTCTTAAAAAAAAAAAAATACCCTAGCAACCCATGTGTCCAAACTGGAAACACATGAACTTTTATTAATTACTAGCTGCTATCAATCACTAGCAAGGAATTCTCACTCTATATCATTATTTTTTAGTACAGATCGCATTTCTGGACAGTGGCAGTTACTTCTTTCTTTACTTCTTACTTCTCTCTAATTTTGTTCCCTTTCCAGTTCTTTATTCATCTTGCAGTATTTTTTTCTTACAGTACAATTGATTTTCTTGTCTTCCCTCATTGTCCCTACTCTTGAATTAGTGCTGTATCACTGGCATTTTCTTTTCTTCCTTAACCTTTTCCCTTTTCAAAAACTTTCTTTTAGTTCATGGAAGATTTTATTTTTCATTGTACATGCTACACTAGCCTTTTTCATGACTCTTTATAAATTAGTCCCTCAAGTGCTTTCCTTCGGGTTCCTTAGCTGCTTCCTACCCACCCATGCTTCTACGTCCCAGTCTATCCTTTTGCCAGACTAATTCTTTCTCCTTCATTGTTTATTTCAGCTTTGAGTGTTTGGTAGTCTCTTCTTTTTGGATATGTTCCTTGAATTATCTCCCATCCTTGCAACAAGTATCTTGGTGCATTCCTTATGCACTACCAAAAGTACTAAATGTTTGCATTATCATATCCTTATCATAGCATGGTATATAATAAGTTGTTTATTTAGTTGCATGTCTTCTTACTATTTTCTGACCGTAACAGAGATCAAGGTTTTCTTGTCAGTGTACAATGCCTCGTGCCTACTACAAGGTTGTTGCTGAATAGTGAAGCAAATAAATACCCACCAAATAAATAAAATTATAGAAATATCCAGGAAAAATAGATGCTTTTATTTTATCTGTGTTTCTGATTCTCCCTCTTATATTTTGATGATATGCTAAACTATTTTCATGAATATGAATATATAGATAGATATAACTTTGGTTATATATTTATTTTAGTCCATTATTATATTTTCCAGGCTGGCTTATTCATTGACAAGGGTGTCAAAACAACCAATGCTAGTGCTGCTGACCCAAGGGAATACCTCTCTTTGGATAACAGTGCAAGGTAGATATGATCCCTTTAACTCACTGAAATCTTTTCTTGCCAAAACATAATTTTTTTTAGTTGTCATTGTGCTCTTTTCTCCAAAGATGTGTTTAAACTTCACTGGTCCAAATGTACAGGAAGGCATTTAAAAACCACTTATTTCTAGTGACCATTTAGTTCTTAGTGGTCACGCTTTTTATCTTACTGAGAAACCAAAAAAGTTGATATTTCCCCCAAATGTTTCACAATCATAATTTGATGTTAAGAAGAATGGCAGAAGACAGCACCAATGAAATATGTTGAAAAATGATTCAGACATGATCTGAAATAGAATATGCTTTTCTTTTTTAGCAATTTGTTTATTTATTTATTTGTTTGTTTATTTTGGGGCCATGTCTGGCAATGCTCAGATGATTTCTGTGCTCAGAAATCTCTCCTGGCAAGCTCGGGAGACTATATGGGATGCCAGGAATCAAACCTGATCCATTCTGGGTCGGCCACATGCAAGGCAAATGTCTTACCTCTGTGCTATCTCTCCAGCCCCAAGAATATTATTTATTAAAAAACAAGCTAAAATGATTTAATGTAATCCCAAAGCCTAGGAATTTATCATTAGTGGCCCTGTAGAAGATGATATAATTAATCTCTTTCAAAAGGAAAAATTTTAGATTTGATGTTTAGGCTGGTTCTGATATAATTTGTGTCCTCAGATTACCATCATAGCCAAGCTCTTTGTTACACTCCTATATAACCATCAAATGTACTTGGGATATGGATTAGCATTTCATCAAAATTTTCTTACAAGCTGTTCATGAGCCAAAATAAATAAAAGGTCTCCTATGAAAATAGAAATTTCTGGAAACTTAAAGTCTTATTCAGCATATGGTGAATATTATTTTCTTTCAGTGCAAAGTTGACTGACCAGCATGAAAGAATTCTAGATTTAGTAGGATTTATTGAGAGATATTTCAGAAAAGGAAGCCAGGCCTTCTGGTTCATAATGTAAGGCATAAATGACGAGACACATTGTAATTTTAGGTCTAAAGCATAATCCTGGTTGTATCATAAAACTGTATGAAGTCAGGGCACACTGGGGAATTCTGTTAAATAAAATTACTCAAGATTTCTTAAAGGACAAGGTGATCCTATACTGTTTTAAAAGTAGTGACCATCTAGCATGTATACTATAGTATTTGTGATACTAAAGAAACTTTGGGGTTATTTAAATAAATTACCACCTAATAGCTAAGCAAGCTATGAATTGAAAATAGAAGGGCTGAGCTTTAATAGAAAGGAGTACATATAAAGAACAAACAAAATAATGAATGCATGACTGGGGAGTTGTCTTGGTGGAAGAAGAGCACTTGCCTTACATGTAGATGGCCTGAGTTCAGTCTCAAGCAACATAACGTCACTTGAGCACAGCTGAGAGTTATCCCCAAGCACTGATGGGAAAGGTCCTAAAACCAAAACAACAAATGAAAACATTATGTACAAAGACTATGAACTGGAGTCAGATCAATAGCACTATGTTAGGGGTTTGCCTTGCATGCTGCTGACTTGGGATGGACCCAGGCTCAATCCCCAGCATCCCATATTTCAGGAGCAGTTTCTGAGCAAAGGACCACCTGAGCGCCACTGAGTGAGGCCCACCCCCCTTCAGAAAAAAGAAAAAAAACACTGACCAAAAAATTTCACTGTTGCTGGTTATCATAACTTTAAAAATTTTATGAAATTGTTGCCCACAGAACTAGAAATATATACTTTGCCAAACTGATGTCAGTGGAAAATACTTAAATATGGCATAGTTGAAATTTTTTTGTCCTAAAACAGCATAAGTGAGTGAGTGTATGTGTTTGATTATGAATGAGTAGATGGATGAATAAAAACACATATTACAAATGCATTGATATTTTATTTAGCTTTGATAATAAAATAATATTCATAGCAACCTAGGAATCCTTTGTCCAATATAAATATATGCTATGAAAATTATAATTTTTCTTCTGCTCTTCACTTTTGTTAGCAATTTTAAATCCACAGACATTAAAAAGGAATTGAATTATAATAGGAAGTTATAGAAAATAAGTGGTTATAGAATAAGAATAATAGCACATTTGGCACTGTATGCATTTATGTTTTATATAAATTTAGATATAGACTATGATAACAAGCATTCATGGAATCTAAACATGAGTAAAACAATAAAACTTCACCACAAATGATTAATAGACCATCTCATGAATTAAACATCAGACTCCTGGAACTCAAAAGATATTTTAGCTCTTTATCAAATGGGAAGTTGACTCAACAGTTAATCAAATGAGCCTTTCCCATATGCTCATTGCAGGGATCTAAAGATAGACAATTTTATACATAGGAACTTTAGGAAAGATGAGATGTCTACAGCGGAAAATCAAATGTTGCTTTATGGTGTTTATGTTCTCTATTTTCCCAGTCTTTTCTTAGAAAAATTTTTGTTGTTGTTTGGGCCATATTTGACTATGCTCAGGGTTACTCCTGGCTCTGCACTCAGGAATTATGTTTGACAGTGCACCCTGGACCTTATGGGATGCTGGGGATTGAACCCAGTCAGCTGTATACAAAATACATACATTTTATGTATGTAAAAGCTTAAAAGAAAAGTAAAAGTAAAATAAAAGTTAAAAATAAAAACAACTAAAAAACCCCAAAATACATAGTTTCTTTTCTAAATCTTTCATCTGCTTAGTTCAGTGTGCCGACTACAGGATGTTTGGCAGTTACCTTGCCAAAAGACTGGGTAAAGACTCAGTCAAGCATTTCTATTAGGTCAGAGGTACTTAGTGTGACATACATAACTGGAGTAGTAGTGCTATCTTAGTCCATGATGCCTTAGATGTCTTAGAAACATTAAAACAAACAAGCAAGCAAAAACCTAACAGGCTGGTCTTCATTCTCTTATCATTCAACAAGTAGCAACCAATTAAGAAAAACTAAATAACAGTTTCCTGATTTTATTTCTAATGACTTTTTTTTTTTTGGTGACCCCGACGTGATTTGAACACCTAATGACTTTATTTATTTTATTGTTTTGGTTTTGGAATGAAGCTTAGGAGTTAACTCCTAACTTTGTATTCAATAATTAATCCTAGCAATCTCCAAGGATACCATAGGGGATGCCAGGATTAAACCGGGTTGGCTGCATGCAACATACCTGCTACTGTACTATATAGCTCTGACCTGTCTTAATGACTTCTTATCATATATCTTCCCCACTCCTACTCTCTCTCCCTCTTTCTCCAGCCTCCCATCTTCTTTACTGACATGTGGTTGACATTTAAAATTGGTATATATTTCATGTGTAAAATCATATTTCACACATATAAATGAGTTTGAAAATTAGAACATACCTCCAAAATTCTCAGTACCATGAAGAAGTTATGCCATATGCGCATCTAAAGCCATGTCCATGATTTCTTTTAGTTTCCTTTCACCTCCTATTATTTAATTTGTTGGAATGGCAAGAATACTTCCCTCTTAGCAAGATCTTATCCTCTTAGCAAGATTTAAGCCTGTAATAAATAGAGTATTATAGCCATAGTCACTGTGGTCTGTGGCATTTCTCCCTAGCCTGCAGCCGTTGTCATCCTATTCAGTGTAAACTGCTGCATTTAAAAGTGAGAACACATCCTTGCTTGGTGCTGCCACCCTCTCTGTCATTCTCTCTTTTAGCCTGCCACCAACTTGTTCCTTAGCTATGCAGGCTTATTAGGCTCTAAGAGTCCTAGTCTATGCTGGTTTCCATGCACATCTTCTTTCCATATCATACATATTTATCAACAAGTGCTGTATGTCACTGACTATGCTAGGTGCTTCTGTAAAAATAATATTTAAATTTTCTTTTATTATTTTTATTACCATTTTTGTTGTTGAATTCTGGGCTATACCCTGTGATGCTCAGGGCTTACTCTTAGTTCTGAGCTCAGTGATCACTCCTGGTGAGGCTTGGGGTGTCTTATGGAATGTCAGAGAGTGAACCTCGATCAACTGCATGCAAGGCAAGTTGTGCTATACTATCTGTCCAACCCATACCAAATGATATTTTCTAATTGACAATCTCAATCTGAAAAATTGATGTTTGAATATATGTCTGGTTCTCACCCCTCCCACATCCACCACTAAACTTTATAAGGTTAGGTTAGAAACAATTTTATTTTTAAAAAGTAGATGACTTGAAATTATTTGAGTTGTCATATTGACAATTTTGATTGGGGCCACATCTGATGTTGTGGAGGTATGTTTTGGGGTAACACCCTTGGTAGTGCTTATGGGGTCATATGCACATCAGCCTTTGAACCATTTCACTGGTTTAGGAGTACACAGTTTTAGACATCAGTATATTTTTTTTACCTTAATAAGAGGTGTTTGCAGTTAGAAAGAAAAGGAAAAATAGGGTATTAATAACTAGTAAGACACAGCTCATTTTGAATTTAGGTATTTTTAAGCTATTGAACACAGTTTGGTCCATAGCTAAAATGTATCATTAGCACAGTACTTAATATTTGTATGTTGGAATATATGACTCATTTATTCAGTGAATTTATATTAGTATCGTAGATAAGTTAAGAATGAATGAAAATGGAGCCAAAGGGATAGTATAGGGATTAAGTCACTTGCCTTGTATTTGGCTGACTCTAGATTCTAATCCTGGCACTACATGTGGTGACCTACGCACTGTAGGAGTGATCTTTGAGCACAGAGCCAGGAGTAAACCCCAAGCACATTTGATGTCCCAACTGTCAGCTCCTTCAAAAATTGTGAAAACATGGGAATTTTCTGGTTGGAACTTTTTTGTTGGGGGAAATAGTTTGAGTGCTTTGAATATTCTGCAGTACCCATTCTAAAAATACAAATTAGTGTATAAAATTAAAGGATATGAAATATTTCTCTGGGATTTGTATATAAAGAAATATAATTTTTCTTTTAATATTTAACAGTTAAAACATTTATTTCATATGGGTTTGTCCTCTTTCTCCAACTATGGTCAAATTTAAATCCTTCTCTTTTGACACTAAAGTTTATATTTATAAACAACCAATTTTCAGCACTTTATTAAAATATTCTTTTTCCTTCTCACTGCAAGGTTTCGGCCTCATCAGGATGCAGACCCTGAAAAGCCACGTGTTGCTGCTTTAATTGATAGGCTCATTGCCTTTAAAAATAATGACCATGGAGCTTGGATCAGAGGAGGGGACATCATTGTGCAGAATTCAGCGTGAGTATTCATTCTCCACAAGGCTGCTGCTTTAAGGCATGGCAGTGTTCAGTTTAATGCTATTGACCAAAGAAACCAGTATACTGAAAGTTCAGTGATGATTTGAGATCAAATTATTATTATTGTTGTTATTATTATTATTATTAAGGACTCACTTTGAGGAAGCATTGCAGGATTAACAGACTGTAAGTATCTGCTGCTTTTATTGGAGCTGACTTTGTCTGGTAACAGGAGAGTTTGTTTGATGAGATTAACAGAAATTGGGAAGTTTACTTTATAAAGCAAGCATGGTCTATGCCAGAGAGCTAAATAAAGATGTTAAAACGACTTGGATTTTCCCCTTCTCTTGGACATGCAAAGTTCTCCTGATTCTCTGTTGTTGCCATACAAAACAGTTGTGAATTCCACCTTATAAAATCTGTTGACTTATGCCTTATCCTGACCTAAGGCAGTAAGGCAGCTCGCTTGTTTTCCATTTCTTTAATGTTAGATGATGTCTGGTTACTGTCAAGCTAAGGTTTGGTGTTAGTGAAAGTGTCTCAAAAAACTTACTTTTTCTTTCTGGTAATACCATTAGTTTGTTAGCATTTTATGAAGAGACACTGTATAAATACATCTGTATAAATAGCTTCAATATTAGTGCTATGCAGCTTGGAAGACAATGTCTTGTTCTAATTAGTTTTAGACATAATTGTAAAAACAGGACCTGGAGAGATTGGTTAAGTGTGAGTCCATGCTCAGCATACTTAAGAGAGAACCTGGGACCAGCGCGACAGTGCAGCAGTAGAGCATTTGCCTTGCATGTGGCTAACCCATGACGGATCTTGGTTTGATCCCTGGCGTCCCATATGGTCCCACAAGCCAGGAGTGATTTCTGAGCGCATAGCCAGGAGTAACCCCTGAGTGTCACCGGGTATGGCCCAGAAATGAGAGAGAGAGAGAGAGAGAGAGAGAGAGAGAGAGAGAGAGAGAGAGAGAGAGAGAGAGAGAGAGAGAGAGAGAGAGAGAGAGAGAGAGAGAGAGAGAGAGTGTTCCTATGTTTGAGTGTCACCGGGTATGGCCCAGAAATGAGAGAGAGAGAGAGAGAGAGAGAGAGAGAGAGAGAGAGAGAGAGTTCCTATGTTTGAACCTTAGCACACTAATCTCCATGTGGTGATTGCTGACCATTGTACCACCGGCCTGCACTGCCTACAGTATCATGAACTATTTCAGCACCCCAAGAAATGGCTTCTTTAGAAAGAATTATCAAGGGACTAGAGTGATAGTCTAGTGGGTAGGGCATTTGCCATGCAAATCAACTTGGGTTCGACCCTGTGCAGTCAGGAGTAATTCATGAGCACTTCTGGTGTGACCCAAAAACAAAAACAAAGGATTACCAAGGCAGGGAGATAGTACATAGGGGTTAGGGTTGATGTCTTGAACTACCCTGCAGGTGTTTGATCTTTGCTACACAAAGCCACAAGGCCATGGTTGCATGTGGCTTTGGAAGCCTCTGAACACTGCTGGGCAACAGCATATCCTTGGGTTCTAGCACTAAACAGGTGGTCAGATTATTGCTGCTAGTGATAACCAGTTCCCCTGAGCACTGCTTGGGAATCTTCCCTCATTCAGAAGTTATTGAAATGATTATAACAATACTATTTAGAGGTTGTTTCATGTTTTGTTTTAGTTTGATCTTGGGCCATGCTCAGGAGCTACTCTTTGTTCTGTACCTGAGGGTGTGTGTGGGGGTCACACCTAATCATCCTTGAGTGGAGGGATATGCTATGATAGGGATCAAATGCTGGCTTCTTAAATGCAGAGCATGTGCTCAGCACTTCCAGCACACTCTCTCTCTCTCTCTCTCTCTCTCTCTCTCTCTCTCTCTCTCTCTCTCTCAATGATCCTGTCAGTAATACTTGTTTGTTGCTTATATGCCAAGCACTATTCTAAGTAGTCATAATTAATGAGTATGTTAATGCTTTTGAATATACCAGAAGGAAGGTTACATTATTATTTCAACTTTTTTTTTTTTTTTTTGCTTTTTCTTGGGGCTACTCTTGATGGTGCTCAGGTGTTACTTTTGGCTGTGTATCCAAATGTCACTCCTGATACTCAGGGAATCATGTGATGAAAGCAATCGAATCTAGCTTCTGGGAGGCAAAGCGTGTGCTTCAGTCCATTGAGCTCTCTCTGGTTCTATTTTAGCTTTACTGTGGGAAAGCTGAGGTACAGAGAGGGTATGTAATTTGCCAAAGATCACATGGCAAGGCTGAGATTTGAAACCTGTCTCTTTGCTATGTGCTCTATACATTGTAATATTACAATATTTCATGTTTTGTCAAACAATGTTTGTGTTCGTCAGAGAATAGATATTATTGGAAGCTCTTGGATTTCATGGAAGTTGAATGTTGGAAGAATTAGCTCTCATTATATGATAAGATCTATAAATTTGTCTACTCATTTTCTTGTTGCTTACAGATTCGCAGACAATGGAATTGGACTGACCTTTGCCAGGTTTGTAATTGCTTACAAAATTCTGATCTGATGCAGTGGTCCTCAAACTATGTGGCCCGCGGGCCACATATCATATTTGTATCTGTTTTGTTTCTTCATTGCAAAATAAGATATATGTAGTATGCATAAGCTTTCGTTCATAAGTTTTGTTTTTACTATAGTTAGACCCTCCAATGGTCTGAGGGACAGTGAACTGACCCCCTGTTTAAAAAGCTTGACTACCCCTGAAAGTAAGGTGAACTCTTCCTTGACTTTAGTTTTGGTAATACAATATAATGTCATATTATTTATATAAAATACAATGTTAATATCATTGTAAGAAAAATTAAGTTAGGGCCCGGAAGGATAGCACAGTGGCATTTGCCTTGCAAGCAGTCAACCCAGGACCAAAGGTGGTTGGTTCGAATCCCGGTGTCCCATATGGTCCCCTGTGCCTGCCAGGAGCTATTTCCTGAGCAGACAGCCAGGAGTAACCCCTGAGCACCGCCAGGTGTGGCCCAAAAAAACAAAAAAACAACAACAACAAAAAAAGAAAAATTAAGTTAAACATACTGATTAATTGAATTTATACCAAAGTAGTATGTTAATATTGTTGGATTGCCCAGCAGGGTAGACACATTATGATTTTTGCTAAGAAGAAAACACTTGAACTTTAGTTTTATTGTGATTTATTTTTACAGCATCAGGGACTCATGCAGGACATATTACACAGCGTTGTAGGGAAGGAATCCCATACATTGATGTGTGGTGCTGCTTGCAACTGAATTCTTAGCTTCATATGAGTGAGGCATGTACTTTACCATGAGTTACTCTTTTATGTTCCCAGTATTTAGACTAAACTTCTAGACGAAAGATCTTAAACAAAAATAGAAGAAAAACCTAAGAAAAGTTGGGAGATTAAATATTTTCTTAGTAGCTACTCTTAACTTTGCATTGTTTTCTAAAAGCTGAGCTTTTTGTGCTATAGTTTTCTCTCCAAAGCCAGTTCATTCTTATTATCTTTTTGTTGTTTGGGCTATACCTGGCAGATTGCAGTGGTTACTCCTGGCTCTGTGCAAGGCAAATGCCTTTCCTGCAGTGCTATCACTCCAAACACCGACCCCTGTTATCTTAAAGATACTTGTCATTAGATTAAAGCCTGGACATATTTGCTATGTGACCTCTTCTTTGAAATATCATTGCATACAGCAATAGTAACAAAATAGTTCATTGTTGCTGCTATATTTCACTTCTTTGTATGAACATCAAAAATCATTTATTTATAAGAGCATGCTCATAGTTTGAAGACACTTTCTGATGACTTGAAAAGGTGCAATAGAAATTGTTAATGTTGCGTGCTCGCTTCGGCAGCACATATACTAAAATTGGAAAGATACAGAGAAGATTAGCATGGCCCCTGCGCAAGGATGACATGCAAATTCGTGAAGCATTCCATATTTAAAAAAAAATTGTTAATGTTGCTTAAAATATTTATACTTTTAGATGTATTGGTTACCTTTATTTTGCCATGCTAGTGATCCTTTGTGTTTTCACAGTGATGGAAGCTTCCCAAGTGATGAAGGTTCCAGCCAGGAAGTGTCTGAATCACTCTTTGTAGGGGAGAGCAGAAATTACGGCTTTCATGGTGGCCAGAACAAGTATGTAGGCACTGGGGGTGTAGACCAGAAATCTCGGACATTACCCAGGAATAGGTAAGCATTGCTTTAGTAGTGGATTGTTACATTTCAATAATAAACGAAAGCCTCACCCTAGTTGTGGTTTCTGAGTAATCCTGGACTAGTGTGTGTATTAGTTTATTATTATTGGATGATCACTGCTATGAATTATAGCACTGTGACCATATTCTTACTATTATCATTCTATTGTCTATATTAGTTTCTGGAATTCTGAAACTTTATTACATACTTAGTAGATTTTGTTAATCAGTTTTCAAATGAAGGGCATGATCTTGTTTCTTATTCTTTTGCAAGAAATATAAAGTATTTTTAATACATAGAAGCTGGTGATTTTTCCTCCCCTCTTCTTCAGCCACAAAAAGTTGACAAGCAATAAACTAAAATATTAGATCCTTTCTTCTTGATTTATGAGGTTGACTTTCGGGAAAAAGGAAATGACCTATTGAAAAGAGTTTGAGAAAGTAAATTGATTGAAGGAAGTCAAAGATCTATACATAACCCTGACCTTATAATGAAAAGTGTCTCAGACATTGAAGAGGGAGAAGATTTGGGTCATATTTTTTATCATAATCATAGAATTATTAAAGTAGAAAGAACTATTAAATAATTATTAAAGTAGAAAGAATAGTAGGAAACTATTATATAATAAATTCATGCCTTTTTTTAAGATAGTTTAGAATTTTCATTTTATTTATGAGAAAGAAAACCAGGTAGAAAAGAGATAAAACCCCCCAAACCAGTGTTCTTCATCAAAATTTAATATGTTTTGTTTTGGGGCCACACATAGCTGTGTTCAGGGATCACTAATGGCAGGGTTTGGGGTACTATATGGGGTCCTGAGGATTGAACCCAGCTCTGTCTTGTACAAGGCTATACTCTGTTACCCATGACTAAAATCTTTTAGTATCTCAAGCTGTGACTTGATGTGGAGCTAGGACAGTTTAGGGGATGGGGCAACTGTACTGTTAGATTTGAAGGACAAAGAATATGGGAGAGGACTTGAACTTATGTCAAAGACTACCTAAATTTGGCTCCTGTGTTATTTGTAGCTTCATAATTTTCTGTGCCCTCTTAGATCAGAGAAAAATACTAGAAAAGGCATGTCATAAATTTTCAGTATTAACATTAATTAAAAGTTTGGGGTTGGAACAATATATCACAGATTGTAGGACATTTGCCTTGTAAGTGACCAACCTAGATTTGATCTTTGGCATCCCATATGGTCCCACAAGCCTACCAGGAGTAATTTTGGAGTGCAGAGTCCCTGAGTGCCCCCCCCCCCCCAAAAAAAAAGCTTATGTTGCCAGAGGTCCTGTTCTCAGTTCTAATTGTTCTGATTGTTTAGTCTTCACAAAGTCAGTGGTGTAGAAACTTGTCATCCTTTGGTTTTATAAACGGAGTAATCTTGTAAAAGTTGCCAAGGAATGATTTAAACACTTGAGTTTTATTTCAATGCCATCCTATGGAGCAGTAAGCTATTGATGCTTCTTGAGAAATGGAGATATGCTGAAGTATGGATTGCAGTATGCTATTGGCCAGATCAGTTGGCAAATCCAATTTTTATTTTACTGAATTTTAAAGTAGCTTTTCCTATACATCCATTGCAGACATATATTAAGATAACACAAACTTTTAATCAGGGTATTATCTTATTAGCACTGCGTAAACCACTGCCAAATTGTAAACATTGGTTAATTGCTATAGAAATCCTTCACAATACCCATTGAAGAATTTAATGAGAAACCTAAGACATCCAGGATATTATGGGTCTTGTACATTAGTTATTGTTAATAACACATAATTAAGAGTTTATTTGAATGGTAAAAGAGGACAGTGGATTAAATTGTTTGAATAGACAAGAAGAAAAATGAATAAGATTTATTACTTAATCCTGAGAGCCCATTTGACACAGAGTAATGCTTGAGAACTTACATTTTATCTGTTTAAGAGTGTATTCTTTCATTTTATTATTGTTACTTGATGACTTGAATATGTTTTTTTTATTTTAATTTTATTCTAATGTTAGAGAATTTGGAACCAACATGAAGTTTTATATGAGTTATTAAATAAAATCTTCACAAAATTAATTGTAAGACTGCAAACTCCCCTCTTAGAAAAAAACACATCTCTCCTAGCCAGTATATTGTATTACTTCATCTTAGTGTCCCATACAACTTTAGCCTGAAATTTTTCAGTTTGCCTTTCCCACTTTGGTATATGTTTCCTTGGGTCAAAATCTTGTCTCAGTTGCCTGCATCATAGACTTGTGTTCAATGTGTGTAGGATGCTCAATAGAACCCATGAAGCAAATACTTTATTTTTTAAATAATGCTAATGTGAACATTTGTTTTTTCATTTCTGTGGATCAGGAAAATTTAAGTACAGCTTAAATAAGGGTCTTGGGCTCAAGGATTTGTATGATTAGGAAGATAATAAAGTGGGAAAAGTAATGGGGAATAATGCCTTGAATGCAGTCGACCTGGGTTCATTCACCAGCATCCCATATGTTTACTGAGTACAGTACCAGAAGTAACCCCTGAGCACTGCTTTGAGTGTGCCCCCCAAAAGAGTATTTTATGATGTTGTAATAATCTCATAAAGTTAACATCTCACCCCAATATGAAGCAAATACTGAAGTGTGTAACTTCCTTTGCTCCTGCCCTTTACTGGGAGAGATTTCCGGCCAGCAGCTTTCTCTCAACCAGGACAGAAGGCAGAAGGCAGATACAAATTATTCGCAAGTGTTAAGCTCTTTTGTGAACACCTAAAAAATTAAGCTGTAGAAATTAGTAGAATGGTTCCTGGTGACGTAAGCCAGTCAAGAGGTTTATTGAGGGAGAGAGCAAGGCTTTTATGCCCTGCTTCAGTGGGAGGAGCAGCAACATAGGATTGAAACTTAAACCAATCAGATTTGTACAGGTACAACGATTTTAATCAATGGGAGCAAAAACACATTTTGATGGCGGGAAGGATAAAGAGGAACCTGGCAGGATGGGGGGAGGGGAAGCAAATCCTTAAACAAATAGTTAATAGATCTTTCTTTTGTGCAAGCAATAAGGATTACAGTTTAAACCTTACAAAAACCTATCTATAATTACGTTTTTGAGAGCAGTTACAAAAACAGGTTCCATGGAAAGGTTAAGGAATCTGGTTTAAGCCAGATTCTGTGTGCCGGGCTAAATTTATTTGCAGAGTTTCTTTTTGGCTCGGGGCTAAGCAAACTTATGGCTTGAATCAGGCAGCGGTGAAAAATTCATTCAGAGTTCCATTGAATATGTGGGTGTACGGTCGCCCACAGAAGTGAAGTGTTGTTTAGGTGATGGGTCCCTGAGAATTAAACTTAATCTTGTATTTCAACAGGACATTTCCAATTAGAGGCTTCCAGATTTATGATGGACCCATTCATCTTACTAGATGCACTTTCAAAAAATACGTTCCTACTCCAGATAGGTATACCAGTGCTATTGGCTTTCTCATGAAGAATTCTTGGCAAATGACCCCCAGGAATAACATTTCCCTTGTGAAATTTGGTCCACATGTAAGTATGTTGTTATGGTTCTTACAAAGTAGTTGTGATAGGAGAGGGATAGACTACTTTCCCCAATAGAAATGAAGAATCTCCAAAGCATCTTTATTGTCAGCCAGAAGTACCCACAAGAGCAGCTTGAGCTTGATTCCATGTTCTCTGTGATGTTGAACTCATGTGAAAATGGAAGTACCAGGCACCTAAGGCTCTTTGTTATTCATGCCAAGTGTTATCTTGACTATTCTGGCTTTAAAGAAAGAACAAATTAGTTCAAGTGACCTCATGAAGATTGTGGTTTTATTGAGTGCCAACAGGACATAGGATTTGGGAAAATTCACTGTAATAACTCACAGAGAGATTTGGTTTACTTGGTCTATGATTTGGGAGTGAGGTTGTTCCTCTGTAAAACAGGAGATAAAAGATACAGATGGGGCTATTTCTAGGTAGTTTTTTTCAACAACACCCCAGGGCAAGAAAGCAAGAAAGCAGTAGGAGTATATCTCTGGAACTTGGAAAATATAATAATTTACCATTGATCAACATCTGTAAATGGATTCTAAAACATGTCACCTGTATCCTGCTTTGTCACTCAGTTCTTTGCACTCATTATTAAATAATAAAAGAATATCCTAAATTCATGAAAATTACTAAGCTGGGCTTGATTCATGTGAAGAAAGAGAAAATTAACTTACATATTTGAGTGATTCTAGTGGTTACACTAGTTTTCCAGCCACAGAGAAGGCAATATTTAAATTATATCATTATAGATTTTTTTATCTGTTCCCATGTTTTGGTGGAGTGAAATCATGTGAACAGATAACTAAGCATTTGTTTTGAAAAACAGCAACAAGATAGAATTGAGGTGTGATTTGCATACAGAAAAATATGCCAATTTTTGGTATACTGATTCTAATTTTTTAAAATATATATATAAAATCATTAAACACCACCAGAATTACTAGCATGATTGTAGTTGGTTTTCAATCATAATTTTTATTAAATATATATAACTGCAGAATCCCCTTTCCCATGACTCTGGGTTTTATGAATACAGATTGGTTTTGTTTAAAGAGCAGATTTGAGTTTTTATGTATGTGAGGGGAAATATTATATTAGTCATTTGTCTTTGGGATTTAATTTTTGTTTTGAGGACATACTCAGCAGTGCTTAAAGTTCCTCAAAGCTCAGTGATTGGGAATTGCTGGTGGTGGTGCTTACAGAACCACACAATGTGAAGGATTGGGCCTCTCACTTGCAGAGATTACTCAGTCAGTTGAGCTATTGCTATTTCTCTCTTCTCTCTCTCTCTCTCTCTCTCTCTCTCTCTCTCTCTCTCTCTCTCTCTCTCTCTCTCTCTCTCTCCTCTCTCTCTCTCTCGTCTACTCAATTAAAATGGCAGTTCTGGCAGGCAGCTTGCTCTCCATATGAGGTAGAAGACTGCCAGACTACACATGTTTCACTCTCAGCTTGGTTTGGATTATTTTATTCATAACCCTTTCAGACTCATTCACATGGGGTTTGAGATACAGTGTGTAGGGTGATTTTACAGTTGGGCTACTCCTGTATCGGTGCTCAGAAATCACTCCTGGCAGGCTCAGGGGACCATATGGGATGCTGGGGATAGAATCCAGGTCAGCTTCGTGCAAGGCAAACACAGGATTCACTCACTCTGCTATCACTCTGGTCCTTCCTCCCTTCTTATTGAAGTTGAGATAACATGGCTGCTATCATTCATATTTATGTCTTTGATGTACAAAGTTATTTCACCTCCCCCCAAATATCCAAAGATCAGCGCCAGAGAGATCATTTAGTGGGTAAGGCCCTTGTTTTCCACACACCAAACCTGGGTTTGATCCTTGGTAATGCCAGACGTGATCATTGAATGCAAAGCCAGGAGTAAGTCCTGAGCACAGCCAGGTGTGGTATCCCCCCTTTTTGTTTGTTTGGAAATACACCTGGCAGTCAGTGCTCAAGGCTTACTTCTGGCTGTGCTTTTGTTCTTTTTGTTTTTGTTTTCTTCTTTGTGCTTTTGTTCTTGCTTTTGTCAAAACAAGCACTTTTGTTCTTGCCACTTAAGAACGTAGGCTAAAAACACATTGTAATGGATGTGCAGAAGGTTCTTCATAGGGGCTCTGACTGAGCTGCCACTGGTTCTAATTAGATATACTGGTTTCTTCTCACTGTTAGGTGTCTCTGAATGTCTTCCTTGGAAAGCCTGGCCCCTGGTTTGAAGACTGTGAGCTGGACGGTGATAAGAACTCCATATTCCATGACATTGATGGCTCTGTGACAGGATACCAGGATGCATATGTGGGACGGATAGACAACTACCTGATTCGCCACCCAAGCTGTATAAATGTGACCAAGTGGAATGCAGTGGTGTGCAGTGGGAGCTATGCCCAGGTAGGCTGGATTCCTTCTCAACATGCAGGCTCCTGCCAGAAGTCGAACTGCTTTGCTTCTGTGAGAAATTTGAATGTGATTAAAATTTTATAGAGCATGACTTTTCTTTAGAAGGAAAAGAAAAAATACTAATTAAATTTTACTTTAAAGCCCTCCCCCAATCCAATTTAGAAAAAGTAACACATTATGTTTTTTTGCCCTGTTTAAATATGGATATTGTGTGAGAGAACCCACATTTTCTTGATGTTGCTGTCCTGCTGAGCTCTGGCTCCTTTACTTTGCCTCCCAAGCAGATCAACTCCTATTTTTGCATTTCTTGAGCCCTGACGTGTATCCAGCACTATTACCTTCATAGTGGGAGCTTCCTGAAACAGAATTCTCCATTGCTCTTCAGACTTTACATTGTAACACAATATAAAATTTCCACCTGCAAACAAAGTCATCTCCTTAGAGTTTATGCTATATTTTAAAATCAAAGATACATCATAACAATGTCATGATGGTATATGCTACATTTGAGGCTGGAGATATAATATAGCAGGGAAGGCACTTTTTTTTTTTTATACAGCTGACCTGTGTTCTGCACCCGAAGTTCTTCTATTCCCAGCACTACATTTTGTCCCCTGCAACCTGCCAAGAGTGAACCCTGAGCACAGCAGAAGTAAGCCTTGAGCACTGACTGCGAGGTGTATTTCCACCTTCCAAGAAAAACACCCAAGCAAACAGCTACAGAAAGGAGGCTATATTCTTTGTCTGGAGAGTTGCCTCAGGGGTAATGGGCACATACGTTGTTCGCACAGTACCCCAAGTTTGATTCCCAGCACATGAGCTCTGCCTCCCATAGTCTTCTTTGTAGCCTTGCGATGGGCCTGAGCCTGAGCATTGAAGCATCTGGCTCAATTGGCCAAGTAGCTCAGTGAGTGTTCCCCTGAGCATAGTTAGGAAACCACCCCAAACCCATTCTCTGCTGCCTCACAAAAAGAATGACAGATTCTTTAATTGAAAAACTGCAACTTAAAGGCTCTTTTGGGCCACATGATGATGCTGGGCTTCTCCTGTGCTCCCAGAGCCTTGTACTGTCCAGACCTATCTCCTGCATGTGAGGAAAGTGAGCATTCTTAAGGACAAGATAAAGCACCTAATAGAAGGTTACAATTGGACAGATTGTTTAGTTCATTTTAATGAAAAGTAAACTTTTTTGTTGAGGAATTTCTACTATCAGCTCCAAAAGAAGAGAAAAAAAAAAATAAAACAGGAAGAAATATTTGTGTAACCTTTGGGAGGGACAGGAAGATTTGATTAGAGTTAAATAAGGAGGAAATGAAAGTGACTCAAATGTGTTATCATTTTCATTTATAATATTTAAACATTTTTTTCAATTTAATTTTTGTTTAGGATCACACCCAGTGGTTCTTAGGGCTTACTTTTGACTCTGCCTTCAGGGATCACATCGGGAGTGGCTTGAGGAGCCTTTTGGGGTGCTGGGGATCAAACCTGAGTCAGTTGTGTACAAGGCAAGTACCCAACTTGCAGTGCTATCTCTCCAGGCACATTCTTTCCATTCTTAGTTAGAATTATCTCCTAAATCAAGCATTCAATATCATAGATTTTATATCTCCCTCATAAGTGGGATATAAAGAACCATAAACATGCCAAAGGCTACAAAAATTGAAAACTTGTTTTTAGTAGAAAGCTTATCATGCCAGAGCAGAATGGGCTGGGGACAGATAAAAAGAGGGGGCACTGAGACAATGATAGAGGTGAGTATGCAC
Organism: Suncus etruscus; assembly: GCF_024139225.1. Taxonomy (NCBI): domain Eukaryota; kingdom Metazoa; phylum Chordata; class Mammalia; order Eulipotyphla; family Soricidae; genus Suncus; species Suncus etruscus. The sequence continues at coordinate 82,829,598 of NC_064850.1, forward strand.
TATTGGGAGATGTGGTCCCAGAATGTTTTATGTATGAAACCTGTTATGTAAATACTGTTAGGGGTATATATATATATTTTTTATATGAAACCCTACCCCCAACAATATATTATATATATATGTACATACCATAAGGGGTATATATGTAATATATATATAAATCACAATGTATAAAATAAAAAATAATTGATATGTGTTACACTTAAAAACTATTGAAAGCCATAATGTTTATAGTTTTGGATTTTTATTTATTTATTTATTTATTTATTTATTTAGGTGAAAAACTACACTTGGAGGTAGTTTTCAGGGTTTTCTCATGGTTCTTCATTCAGTGATCAATCCTAGCAGTTCTCAAGGAATCATCTTGGGTACTTGGGATCAAACCTGGATCTGTTGTATGCAAGGCAACCTGGTATACTTTCACACTGGCTACATTATTTATGGTTTTGAGGTACAAAGTTTCTCTTCTGTCTAAAAGCCTCTACCAAAGTACCCAAGGCCATCTACTACTACTCTGTATTTCTCTATCTCTTCCTTCTCCTTCCTCGTTACAATTCTTTAAACCAGTGTTGCTTACATTTAAAAAAAAAGGCCATTAGACCTTTTGTAGTTATAAGTTTAGTTAAATTCCCATTAGCTTTTATTTTTTTACTATTGTAAATAGTTCTTTTTTATTGTTATTTATTTTTAATAATATCTATTTATGTACCATGATTACAAATACATCTGTAGGTGGGTTTCAGTTATAAAAAAGAACACCCCCCACTTAATCAGTGCAATGCTCCCACAACCAATGCTCCACATCTCCCTCCTCACCTACCCTCTGCCTGTATTCGAGACAGGCACTCTGTTTCTTTCACTCACTGCAGGTGTGATGATAGTTGTTCGTGTAGTTATTTCTCTAACTGCCTTCTCCACTTTTTGTGGTGAGCTTTATATTGAGGGCCAGTCCTTCTAGCCCTCATCTCTATTGTCTCTGGGATTAATTACAATAATGTCTTTTATTTTTCTTAAATTCCATAGATGAGTAAGACTATTCTGCTGTCTCTCTCTCTCCCTCTGATTTATTTAACTCAGCATAATAATTTTCATGTCCATCCATGTATAGGAAAAATTCATGACTTCATCTCTCCCGACGGCTGCATAGTATTCCATTGTGTATTTGTTACTTTAGCCACTACTCTCTTGTTGGGCATCAGGGTTGATTCCAAATTCTGGCTGTTTTAAATAGTGCTGCAATGAATATAGGTTGTGCAGAAGGCATTTTTGTATTGTATTTTTGTATTCCTAGGGTAAATTTCTAGAAGTGGTATAGCTGGATCATATGGAAGCTAATTTTTTTTTATTTATTTTTTTTTGGTTTTTGGGTCACACCCACAACGCTCAGGGGTTACTCCTGGCTCCATGCTCAGAAATCGCTCCTGGCAGGCTCGGGGGACCATATGGGATGCCGGGATTTGAACCAACGTCCTACCGCATGCAAGATGCCTTACTGCTGTACTATCTCTCTGGCCCCTGGAAGCTAATTTTTTAGTTTTTTTTTTTTTTTCTTTTGTTTTTGGGCCACACCTGGTGACACTCGGAGGTTACTCTTGGCTATGTGCTCAGAAATTGCTCCTGGCTTGGGGGACCATGTGGGATGCCGGGGGATTGAACTGAGGTCTGTCCTAGGTTAGCACATGCAAGGCAAAGGCCCTACTGCTTGCGCCACTGCTCCGGCCCCAATTTACAGCTTTTTGAGGGCTCTCCATATTGTTTTCCATAAAGGCTGGAATAGACAACATTCCCATCAGTAGTGAGTGAGAGTCCCTTTCTCCCCACATCCTCGCCAGTACTGATTATTCTTTGTGATGTATCCCAGTCTCTGTGGTATGAGATGGTACCTCATTGTTGTTTTGATTTGCATCTCCCTGATGATTAGTGGTGGGGAGCATTTTTTCATGTGTCTTTTGGCCATTTGTATTTCTTCTTCGAGGGAGTATCTGTTCATTTGCTTTCCCCATTTTTTGATGGGGTTAGATGTTTTTTTCTTGTTAAATTTGGTCAGTACCTTTTATATCTTAGATATTAGCCACTTATCTGATTAGTATTGGAAAATAGTTTCTCCCATTCTGTGGAACGTCTTTGTATCCTAGTCACTATTTCCTTTGAAGTGCAGAAGCTTCTCAACTTAATATAGTCCAATTTGTTTATCTCTGCTTCCACTTGTTTGGACAGTGATGTTTCCTCTCTAGTCTCAATGTCATGGAGTAGTTTACCTACATGTTCTTCTCTTTACCTTATGATACTGTCCTCAGTAGTGATGGGTCTGTTTAAGTATGCTAGATAATCCTGATTCAATTGTGGAAGATTATGAGTACAAGAATTTAATTTTTCTACCAGGTTTTTATATTTTGTGGCATAGTTTCTCAAAGATTTTACTTTGAATCTCTGTAATATCTATAGTGATCTCCCCACTTTTTATTTCTAATCCGTTGATTCCCCCATTGTTATGCTTGTTGTGTGGTGTTTTCTACATGTTGTGCTGGGGTTCATTGGTTAGAAAATGTGTGCAGCCGTGGAGTGAAACAGAGAGTTTCTCTAGCTCCACCCTTAGCTGTTGTGCTCTCAGGAGATGTTCTCTGTTACTGTGTTCTCACGAGCTGTTCTGGATCACGAGCTGTTCTGTTGGGTGGATCACCGCCACATCACGGAGCAGAGCAGAGGTCATTCAAAATGTCTCCCATGTGCCAAAGCACATGGCAGGAATCAGGCTCCACCCTTCATGGGCCAGTCTCACGTCAGATGAGGTGCCCTCAGGAGATGTTCTCAGTGTGCCAAAGTACAGGGCAGGAAACAGTTTTTATTTTTTAAATGTGTGGTATTTTATGCTGATAGATATTCATTAATAAGACTTTATAATTAAAATATTCTTTTTTTCACCACCCCCTAATTAAAAATATCCTTACACCTGTGTAAGAATGTAAACTTAATTCTTTCATCTTATGATGAAGAATAATAATTCAAATTTCACTTAAAGAACAATAAAGAAGTTGCTTGAGACCTCATCAGGCACTGTGGAATATAAAATCATATACGACAGGAATTTTCCTGAGAATTTGAAAGCTAGACAATGAGCTCAGATCTCAGGCTACTTATTGTCACATACAAATAGTATATAATGCTTTATGCTTTATGTTTTATTTACTTATTTATCTATTTGGTTTTTGGGCCACACCCGGTGACACTCAGGGGTTATTCCTGGTTATTCCTCAGAAATCGCTCCTGGCTTGGGGGATCATATGGAATGCTGGGGGTTTGAACTTTGGTTAAACCTGGGTCAGCCTTGTGCAAGGCGAACGCCCTACCTCTGTGCCATAGCTCCAGCCCTATGCTATACATTTTAGGCAAAAGATAAAAGTGGTGGGTCTCAAAGCAGAATTATTTTTGATTAATTATTTGTAATTGTATTTATTGAAATAAGCTTTTTTGCTGACCTATGGGATAAAGGTCCTCAGGAAAAAAGAGGTATCATAAGGAAAATTATCATTACAAATGCTACTTCAAATTATTTTATATATATGGAATAAGGCAGGTTAATACATTTATGGAGGTATAGTTATATGTAAGTAAATATAAATATAAGTTAATTAATAGATGTAGTTAAATCATAAATAAGTTAAATATCTAAAAATCAATAACCTTAACCTGTATGATTTCTACTTTATTTTAAATTGTTAAAAGATTTCTAAAGAGATATCTCCGAGGTGATGGGACACATATTTTGTGTGTGGCTATGTTAGGCTTTATTTCTGGTCATCACCTCTTGGAGTAACTCCAAGGCACATGGCTTGAGCATCACTGTGTGACCTCAAAATTCTAAAACATTTTTTCCTGGATCAAAGAAAATAGAATTAGAGAATCAGAAATTTAAAAACTGTTGAAATGACAGAAAGAAAAGTAGAAGTATCATAGATTAAATATTAGCACTTTTCAAATGCTTTAAAACTTGGTAAAATCCTGCAGGATATCAGTTGTTTGTTGTTGTTGTTGTTGTTGTTGTTGTTTTTAGGAAATTGTGCTGAGGTTTATCCTTTGTAGGATATAATTAGAGAACATCTATTTTGGCTTTTAGCTAAAAGCCATTAGTCCTTTTGTAGTTAGAAGTTTAGTTATGGGCTCATACAGGAATGCTATAGGAATAAATTAGAATGTTTAAGTTTGGGGCCAGAGAGATAGCATGGAGGTAAGGCATTTGCCTTTCATGCAGAAGGTCATCAGTTCGAATCCGGCTTCCCATATGGTCCCCCGTGCCTGCCAGGAGCAATTTCTGAGCACGGAGGCAGGAGTTTCCCCTGAGCACTGCTGGGTGTGACCCAAACACACACACACACACACACACACACACACACACACACACACACACAAAAGCAAAACAAAAAATTAAAAAAAAAGAATGTTCAAGTTTGTTGTGCTTTAATATGTTTTTACAGCTTTTATATATTTAGCACTTTATACATTTTTTTTGGAATATGACTTCTTAGACTGATGTAGGTCATGGAAAATAGAAAGCCAAATTCTAAGATATTAAAATGTTCCATTTCTTGTTTTAGAGGGAAAAATTCTCAAATTTTACTCAAGAATATTGGAGTTCAGATTGGTTTACTAACATTTTTTTTGTATGTATTTTAAGGTTAAATGATATTTTTAACAAGTTATAAACCACCAAAGTTTTATATTGTGATGAGTAGACTGGTCCTAAGTTGTGCTAGAAGAAATGAAGAAGGTCTTAGCCTGATCTACCAATTCACTTTAAGTAGGCTTATTAGGAAGTGCAGGGTAGATGGAATCAGTCATTACTCAGTTAGCCTGGCACAAATCATGAATCTCTTTTTAAACTGGAGGTATTTTAAGCTGGAAAAAAATTATTTTGCCACAATGTATGACGGTTCCCTATTCTTAGATGTGAGTATGAATCTGTAACTGCAATGTCATTCTTTTATGAATAAGACATCTTATTAACTCCTTTCTTTACAAATCTTCAACTACAAAGTACACATTATTCTCAACAAGATAAACAAACCAGATTGATAAAACAATTAAGGAGGTACATTGTAGATGCAAAGGGGACCATTTTTACAAGCATTTCATTGCAGTCAACATAAAGCTTAAATTTTGTAAATTAAAGATTAACTTATAAAAGAAGTGACAGAATCTTATGATTTAAGTGAAAACAGTTTGTTCATTCTACTTTTAAAATAAGATTGGGGTTTAATGTTTACATACAGTACAGGGGTTAAGTCCTACATATGGCTGACCCCAGTTTAATCCCAGGCATTGCATATAGTTCCCCAAGCAATACCAGGAGCCAGAATTAGCCCCTGAGCACTGTTGGGAATATTCTCACCCCTTCCCTGCAAGTTAATAAAAATAAGATCAACTCAGAATTCTGGGGGCTGGTGAGATGACATGGAGGTAAAGCAGAAGGATGGTGGTTCGAATCCCAGCATCCCATATGGTCCCCCTTGCCTGCCAGGGGCGATTTCTGAGCGTAGAGCCAGGAGCAACCTCTGAGCGCTGTGGGTGTGACCCCCCCTCCCCACCAACAAACAAACTCAGAATTATAAACTCAGGCAGGCATGTAAAATTCAGAGTATTAAACACACACAGAAACTACTGTGAAATTCAGAGTATTAAATACACACACTCACTCACTCATTCTTTCTACAAGTCAGTGCCAGAGAGATAGTGGAGCAGAAAATGCCTTGCACAAGACTGAGGTGTGTTTAATCACCAACACCTGATTTTCTGATCCTTGAACTTTATCAAAAGCGATTCCTGAAGGTTGAGCTAGGAATAATCTCTGATCATATGTAGTCCTAGAAAAAACAAATAAACAAGATGCAAATCTTGGTTGTACCAGCAAACCCCTTGGGCCAAGTTTGGCTTTGACAATGCCAAACAGAACCAACCTAGAAGCTAAAAGAGATCCTTCTCTGAATTTGAGCTAGAAATTTTTGTTCAGCTATTTAAATATTTTGTTTCTGTCCTTAATTTATATTTGCAGGTCTATGTACAGACCTTGAGCACTCAGAATCTTTCCATGACCATCGTCCGAGATGAATATCCTGCCAACCCCATGGTGCTCCGAGGCATTAACCAGAAGGCCACCTTTCCACAGTACCAGCCTGTGATCATGCTGGAGAAGGGATACACCATCCACTGGAATGGCCTGGCACCACGAACTGCTTTTCTATACCTCATAAATTTCAATAAGTAGGTATCTAGTACTGGTGTTCCATAGGTATGCAAATAGTAATTTAGTGGGGAATGGGAGCTAATAACATAGTTACTTTGGAGTAAGAAAAGAATGTCAATTTCATGCTTTTTTTCTCATCCGAGGAAACAGTACATTTTATGTTGCTGGAATTAAGAGATTATAGAAATTGAATCCTGTCATTTTGAAAGCATTCGCTTTTTTTTCCCTATGGTCAAGGTATTGTGTGCAGAAAGTTGTTTAATGATAGGTTTTAATACAGTTGACTGAATAGTTTCCTGTAGCTGGGATGAGAAATTTTATTTAATATTCTAGCTGAATACATGGCTGCCTGGCAAACTAAAATTTTTGAGACCAAGTTTAGACTTGAGATAAGAGAATTTGATTGATTAGTAGTGCCTGTCATGGGCAGGAGTCTAAGGAGTTGTGGTGTAAAGGTCTGGCATCTGCTTCCTATGCCTAAAACCATTATTCTGTTCCTTCTTGATTTCTCAGTTGTTTGTCCTAATAATATCACTTTTAATTCAAGGCTCTATTTTTACAATATTCGATTCAATACCAATTGGTGTAAGATGAATGAGAAAAGTATGAGCCTCCAAGGAACACTGAATATACAAGTCGAAAAAAATGAAGACAAAATAAATAAACCAATACTAATGTTTAGACAAAAGGTAGCACAACTAATTCTCAAAATGGATTAAGAAGTGAAATTGATTCAGAACATGAGTCAGTTCATAAAGTACCAACTGTGTGTGTTCTAATAAGAGGTCAGAAAAGGGCTGTTTGTTCTCAAGCAGTGGTGACTTTGGAGTGATGAAAATGTTGGGTGTACTGGGAGAAGAGCCAAAAAATGAAACTAGAAGATGAATGGGATTATTTGGAACTGATCTAGATATGTGCCATGGTCCATTTTGGGGAAACCAAGAGATTACTCAGATATATACCTAGAAAATAGAAGTGGCCTTTTTATGTTAAGTAATTGTAAAATGGATTTGTCAGAACACTCATACAATACATGTACAATTTGTAAGTATTTAGTGGTATTATTTTTATGGGGCCAGAGTGATAATAAGCATTAGGGTTGTTGCCTTGCATGTGGTCAACCCAGGATGAGCCAGGTTCGATCCCCAGCATCCCATATGGTCCCCTGAGCCTGCCAGGAGCAATTTCTGAGCATAGAGCTAGAAGTGATCCCTGAGCACTGTCAGGTGTGGTGCAAAAAAAAAAAAACAAAAAACAAAAATGAAAATCAGTAGTATTACTTTTGAGATAGGTAAACATGATGAATGAATTTATTCTGAGATTTTTCAGTCTCTGTCTCCTGATCTGTTTTCAATCTCTGGCAACTGCTGTTGACCTATAACATTTGTCACTGCTTCTAACTTCTCAGCTAAACCCAAACTCCTAGAACTCATCCTTGACTTTCAACTTATCCATCAATGATCAAACCCTGTTGATTCTTTCTTCTTCTCTATAAATTTTATTTATAAACTAGGTTTCTATCTCTGCAGCTTGTGATTTAATTCATTCACCATCATGTTTTGCTTGGATCTTATTCAACTCTTCGATCCTTAGACCATGCTGTGTCCATATTGCTATTTCAAACAACTCATCTGATCACTCAGATCTGGGAGCTGCAGTGAGGACAATAAAAGTAACTGGTGATTGTCCGAGAGGATAGAGAGACATATCAAAGAATTCATAGTAACTTAGAACTTTTATTTGATATATTACATTCAAATGACATGCAGTTTTATTTGTGTGACACATGACATTGGAGCAAATAGAGAGGAAGCAATGACATTTTAAAGTGGAAAAAAGGCTGAATCTAGAGATTTCAAAATTCACATGGGCTTGAAAATCAGTCAGATTTTCCTTAATGAGCTAAAAAAGTATGTAAGAAATTACAACTTGGGTGGAGAATAGAAGAGATGGACAATTTTTGTTTCAAAATTTAATTATAGAGGTAATAGATTTTGTCATAGTATTACTGCTGAAAATTATACTTTGGTGGTTATAAAAACTGTATTTGCATGGAGATGACAGAAAACCAGGGATGAGGTAAAAATATAATTAATGAAAGTGAAGTGTCATAAGCAATTACAGTTTTTGCCTCTCACTCCACCCTTCAATGTTTCCTGAATTCAAGGATCATGTCCGGTGGAACCAGGGAAACATGTGTTGGGATAGACTCTGTTTGGTCTTTAATCTCTGTAGTATGGGAAAAATTATAATTTTTAGGTGGGCTGTGGGACTCTGAGAAGATAGCCTGAGACAGTGATAGAGTGAAGTGGCTCTCTGATAAACATGTGTGTTGAAATGTTGTGTGCATGAGTCCTATCAGTAATAGTATTATGAATTATAGTCGCTAAATTATAAAAATAAAAATGTAATTTAAAAAACTATGAGAATTTTTCAAAAAGTTATATATAGAAGTCGAGTGATAGCACAGCAGATAGAGCATTTGCCTTGTACATGGCAACCCAGATTAGATCCCTGTCATACTATATGGTTCCCCAAGCATGCCTGAAGTAAATTCTGAGTGCATAGCCAGGAGTAACCCCTGAGCACTGCTAGATGTGGCCCGAAAACAAAACAAATAAACAAACAAAAACCCCACAAATGATGAAATAAAACTCTCAAAGTTTTACTCTCTCTCCCCCCATCTCCCCCGTTTCTCTCTCTCTCTCTCTCTCTCTCTCTCTCTCTCTCTCTCTCTCTCTCTCTCTCATACACACACACACACACACACATACACACACATTCACACACACAAATTTTTTTAGGTGGGGGCACTTTTGCCTATGCTCAGGGGACCCTGTGACACTGGAATTGAACCCAGGCCTTCATCCTAATCATGTGCTCAACCTGTTGAACTATCTAGGAAAAAAATCTTTAATGATTCTCTATGAGGTTTAATTTTATAGCTAAGGTCCTATGTGTAAGAGAAAAACATTTTGGCAATTTGATACAACATAAATTTTTTTTAAAAATGCATGTAGTTTAAAAATGCATGGCAGTTTTCCTAGTAGAAATGTATCTTAGCATTATGATTAAAGACACTTATGATCATGAAAATCTTTACATTTTTTTTAAATTTTAATTTTATATTGGGGGTTACACCTAGCTTAGAGCTGCTCTTGGATAAGTGCCTAGGGGACACTGTGATACTGGTAATTGAACTTGGTCCTCCCACTTGCAAAGTGTGTACTTCAGCCTATTGAGTTTTATCTGATGCCTCAACTTATTTTTTTAACCTAGTGCTTCATATATGCATGATAAAAGCCTTTCCATTGAGCTACAGTCTCAGTTCTCAAAAATATATTGGGAGGTTCTAGAGAAACTATACAGGAATCAAGATGCATACCTGGCATGCTGCTGATTCAGATTTAGTCCTTGGTACTGAATTGGCTCCTGAGTATCTTTGGTGCAGCTCTCAAGGACCCCCAACCTCTATGCGGTGCCAGGATGATCCCCTGCACTGCCCTCACATTGAACTGCTGGTCTGAATCACTTGGGAGGCCTCACCACCTCCCCACAAATTCTTTGGAGAGATTTTTTTATTACTAGTTTACTCTCAAATTATTCATGTTTCTTCTATCTTAATACACAGATATCATCATAATTTTGGTCTAAATGCACTTTATTCAACATCTATTCATATTCCCAAAGTCCTGTTAAAACCAAGGGATTTTTGTAAGTCAGATTATTATAAATATAATTACTAAAGAACTATGGGCAGCACATAAGGATGGACAGTCCATCGATATGTTTGGGTTCAGGGCTTCCTGTAGAGCTCCTCTATCAGTATATAGCAGAAATGGAAAGAGAAGGAAATCTTGGGTACAACTTCTATGTGTTGTGATACACATAAGACATTGACTCAAACAAAATGAATTTTTTTCTTCTCTTCTTCTAGGAATGACTGGATTCGAGTTGGCCTCTGCTACCCATCCAACACAAGCTTTCAGGTCACCTTTGGCTTTTTGCAGCGGCAAAATGGCTCATTATCCAGAATGGAGGATTACGAGTCTGTGAGCTCCCTGGAAGAGCTGCAGAGGAAGCAGTTTGAAAGGAAATTCTATTTTGACTCTGCCACAGGGTAATTTGGTGCTACCAGTGAATGAGAATTATTGCTATTTTTCTTTAATGGTGAAATTACTGGTTTTTCAGCATACTAAGAATAGGCTGTGATGTGATGGCTGTTAAGAAAAGCAGCTGATGTGGGTAATTCATCACTATTAGAGGCTTAGAGGAGAACACAAATGACATGTAATTATAGATGGCAGTAGAAATCGAGTGAATATGTTTGCCATATACCTATTAAGGCAATTTAAAAGGAGACAGTTTCCTTGTCAGGAGAGAACTGGTAGACTCAAATGAAAATTTTACTGATTTTTTTTTCATAACACTGCAGATGATTGTTTACATAAGGTGGAATTCTTATTTCAGTGAAAGTTTATTTTGTCTCATCCTTGAAACCTATCTCTCAAGCTGACCTTGTATTGTTGTTTTTTTTTTTAATACACTGTATAACCTTGGCATGTTTGCTTTCAACTTTCTCTAGGCTGCGTCTTTCCACATAATTATTCTAATCCTGTTCACCTGGGGTCCTGTTGACTTTGTCTGCTTTTATCCAGTTACAGTCTCTCAGCCTTTGGGTTATGGTAGGCTTGATCTCCTGTATTCTTCTAGCAAGTAGCATGCTCCTTCACCCTCCATTCCTTAAGCTGACATTCCTACTGTCTGCCATTATCTAGATGCTATAAAGATACTAATGTAAATAAGACACATGTAACTTCCTGCACAGTCTATCCTTGGAGGATTTAGGTATTGAAAGCAAGTGATCAGAGAGTCAAAGACTTAAATGCTATGGATTGGAATATTCAGTGTGCCTCGTGAGATAATCAGCCTATGGTCACACAAACCATTGCCAAGAGGTGACTCTGGGGATATCTCTTGTTGCCTGAGGATGAGGTGGTGGAAGAAGTGGTGGGTGAACTGTTCAGTGTGGATAAATGCATAGAGGCATGGAAATTTGTGGTGTGGCATGTTTGGGGCCAGATCATAAGTTCAGACTGAGGAGAAGAGTGTCAAAACTTATTGGAGATATGAGATTGACTTCATTTAGTGCCTTATTAGCCTTTGGATGCCATGAAAATTATTTGTTTTTCAGGGTCCCTTTAGCAGCCAGTGTGATCTTCTTAAATTTTCCCTTAGCATTGTTGCTGTCAATTTCTGTCAGGTTTAAACAGTATACCCAGGGTTTTATCCAGATAATCAAACTTCTACATTTACAGTTAATTTCCACAGAAATAAATGAAACAATGAGATATCCCAAATTATAAAGTCAAACTGCTAATCTCAAGTAAATGTAAAAAGATAGAAGAGTATTTTTTATTTGAATATTTCTTGATTCCTCAGCATCTGAGGAATTCATTTTGATGATATTGACTGTATTTCTAAGACTATAGCCAGTTAAGACCCTGTCATTCTCTATTTATATATGATCAGATTACTAGATTTTGGACCATTGAATGATTCTTACCTCACAATTAATTACATTGTTCATCAGCCTATGGATTCTTCATCTCTAATAATCAGTTTTTGATCAAGTTCTCTAAAATCTTGCTTCATTTGGTTTAGAAGACTGAGGTTTGCTGAAAGATGCTGGATTGCTGACTGAAGTTACTTTTCCATTTATCTTGGCAGCAGGACAATAATTCCAATTGGGTGGGACTGTTCATTTTGCTTGATTTTGGCTAAAGTACAGACTAAAGGAACCTTAGGCCCATCTGCTCCTTATAAATATCACAGGAATTGATTTCAGACTATATCTTGGACTTATCCAAATAACTCAGTTGCTGTTTTTATTCTTCTGATTTTGTGCCTGAAACAAAAATGATTTGTACCCCTCCTCCCAAGAAAAAAGGATTAAACCATACTAATTTACTGAATCCTAAACTTTACCACAAGCATAAAGTTTTCCAAAGAATTTTTGAGGCAAGCCAGAGTCTAACTTACCCAAATGCCTGCTGGACTAATTTAAACCAGAAACTACTTTTTATCCTTTTTAGAATGATTGAATCAGATTATCAGAATATTTTCTTAAGTGATATTATTTGACCTAGGTTCTTAGGAAGGAGCATAGAAAGGGCAGAGAAACATTCTTTGTTATAAGAACTCACTGTTTTGAAGGAATGTCCTCTTTTGCCATATCAATTTGAGGAATTTTGGTGTGTCTTGGAGAGTTCATCTAATGCCCAGTGAATTGATTTCTGTTCTATACAGGCTATTATTTTTGTATCTCAAAGCCACAAGTCACAGGGATGGCCACAGTTACTGTTCATCTCAGGGTTGCGAAAGAGTCAAGATCCAGGCAGTAACAGACTCAAAAGACATCAGTAACTGCATGGCCAGAGCATATCCACGGTATTACAGAAAGCCATCAGCACTCAAGCCAATGCAGTCCATGCTCCAAGGTCTCTGCCAGAGCTGTGGGACCCAGCAGGTAAAGGAGAAAAAAAATCTTTCCTCCTCCTCTTTGCGCTCCTTTCCTATTTTTTCCTTCCCTTCTCTTCTCCCCACTCTTCTTCCTCTCCTCTTTCTGTTTTGATTCTTATAGTGTCATTCTAAGATAATCTCTATGAAGACAGAAATTTTCTAACCTAATTGCCCAGCTACATTTGTTAAGAAGGTTCTTCAAAAAAAGCTTCTTCATTAAAACATTTTCTATTACTTAGAATAATTTTAATAAGTATTATATTTAATCATTTGAGCATTGGAAACATTCTAAACCTATCTTGCTAAATGACTGTGCATTTATGTTTAGCTTTCTTTATTTTTCTTTTATGAACCATTAGTCATAGTTATTAATTTTTATTTGTTTGGGGGCCATACCCCATCATACTTCTGGGGAGGGGGTCCACAATATAAGGAAATGAACTCAGGCCTCTCATGTGCAAAGCTTTTACTGCAACCCTTTATCTTTCTAGCTCCTGGAATGCATTTTTTTTTACATATGTATTGATTACTGTCTTTGTGCAATTGCAAAATATTTGAGGCATCTGAGAGAACATGACTTTTCCTTAAAAATTTGAGGATTTTTGTTTTGAAAATCCAAAGCAAAGCAAGCATTGGAGTATGTAGGAAAAATTTACACGAATTTTTTATTTGATTTTGTTTTGGAGCCATATCCAGTAATACTGGTTCTGCACTCAGCAATCACTCCTGATGGTGCTTGGGGAATGCTGGAGATTGAACTGGGTTGGCTGCATACAAGGCCAACATCCTATCTTCTGTACGATCTTAATGGCCCTGAACATTTACACTAATTTTTGATCCCAAAGTGAAACTCAAGTGTTTGGGTTGAATAGTTTGGGAGTGCAAAATGAATGGGAATGGCTTTTAAGGAAGAGGTAGAAGATGGATTTTGGAGTGATTTGAAAGTTTAGAGAAGAAAAGTGAAGGAAATTCTCTAGGGAGTGAACAGACCAGCAAAGTGTTATGAAAGGATGGAGAGCACTATGGGAAAGCCAGGTGGCTGGTGGAGTTTAAGAGCATATAGCTAGTGGAAAGAGAAGTGTTTGCCTACTGCAGGACTGCATTGCTTAAAGATATTCTGGTCAATCATGGACTGAAAATATCATGGTGCTTCTACTAGGTCATACAGTAACAAACAGCCAAGGGAGTAGTAAACTGTGCTGTCCAGTTTTGTATAATAATTACTTGCTCATATTCCCACAACAGTTACCTAATGACACAGTTCTCAGAATATATACAGCACAAATGTAGAAAGTGGGTTTCATTTATGGAATTTTTTGCACAATGAATGAAAGTTTAGGCCCGATAATTGACAGATCACTGGAAAATTTTAAACAGGGTTGTTCTTGTCATACACACTTTTTCTGGAGTTTTGGAATGACCACGTTTCAATTTAGGACAGCTGGTCTGAAAAGGACCTCTATAAAGTATCTGTGGATGGTTTTGCAAACATTGTTTACTAAGATTTAAATATAAAACAGGTTTGGTCATTTGCAGAGTTGATTTTTATCAATAAAACTATGGCTGTTTGAAACTGGGATTCCAAAAATGAGGGAAATACATTTCTTACATAAAGGCTATCAAAAGATACAATTCTAGGTTATGAGGTACTAAACAAAAGTTTAAGGGAAAAACACTGACTTCACTTGAATGGAGTTTAATAAGGGAGCTTTTTGGAATAGGATGCAGTCAAATTAAAGGTGGAACTTTTCCCTCTCTAGATGGTGTTTACAAGTGATCCTCATAAAACCTACCTCCCCGTGCAATTCCTGTCCCCTAGTAAAACAGAAACTCAACGTGGAGACCCGTCTGTTATTTCTGTAAGTACCATCTTGCATGAATGGGATTTTCATAACTCTTTGGGGACATTCATTATCTCTGGCAATAGATAGCTGTGTTTTACCACACCACATTTCAACTGTGTTTTACCACACCACACTTGGCAGGTTAGTGTCAGTATCCATAAAAGAAAGGTCATTGTGAGACAACATAACAAATGGAGTATTTGACCAGATTTCTTTAGGAGCACAGAGGTCTTTTTTGTTTGTTTTTGTTTTTAAAGTGTTCCTAATTATATAATCACAAAAATACTTGTACATAATGAAGACTTCCATTGACTTTTATTGTGGTAAGATACATATATATTTTATGTAAAACCTCATTGTCTTAACCATCTTTCAAATGTGCAGTCAATTGGAAAAAACATTCAGACTGTCAATTGGAAAGAACATTCAGAACATTCAGACAGCCATTACCACAATCACCTCTGGAGTTTATACGGTTCTTCCCAGAAACTTTGAATTAAGAATATTTCTTATTTTTACCAAGGTGGAGGGAGTTGGGGATCATATGAGAGTCAAGAGGCATACAGTGCCATTTGAGTAATATGTAATATTATAATATAAAATATATATAATATAATAAAATAAATAATAAATTAAATAAATAAAATAAAAATATAATATAATATATATAATATAATAAAGGTAATAACTTTTAAATTTTTGTTTATTTATTTTGGTTTTGGGGTCAAAGTGCTCAGAGGTTACTCCTGGCTTTGTACTCAGAATTAACTCCTGAACGCTCAGTGAACCATATGGGATGCCGGATATTGAACTCGGGCAGGCTGCTTGCAAGGCAAATGGCCTGCATGCTGTGCTATCGTTCTTGCCCCTTTAAGATTTTTCTGTACAACTCTTTCTCTATAGTCAACTGCATCACTTAAAATTTGGTAAGAGGTTGGAATTCATACTATTTTCTTTTTTTCTTCTTTCTTTTTTTTTGGGGGGGGGGTACATATCTGGCAGTTATCAGGTCTTAGTCCTGACTTTATATTCAGGGATCATTCTTAGTGAACTTGGGGACCATATAGTATGCCAGAGATCAAACCTAGTTTGGGGTCATGCACACTCGACTACCTTTTAAGCCCCTTTATCATTTGTTCACCGAGTCAAATCTTCAATCCTTTATTTCTAATACTGTAATAAAAATGTTTAAATAAAGAAAAATGAATATCCCTACTTCAATGTAGCGCAGACATTTCTCAAGTACATAATTATACCCATTGCCCCGGGGTTGGCATTTCTTCATCTTATTTTTAAAAAATAGTTTTATGGCATGAAATGTGTTAGCTTAATATCTGAAAGAGGTCAAGTACCTGAAAAAAAGCAGTTCCTAGCCTACTAGCATGGGAGCTGGTGAGAGTAATTGCACAAGGAAGCAACTATTTTGTTACTAGGTAATCAAAATGTTTTGTTCTTCCAAATGTCAGACAGGTTATATCCCAGAATATCACTGTTCCAGAATATCACCCTAGAAAAGTCATAGAACATCCTGCTTGTTATATTTATTTTTAATACTGTTCATATGTATTTCCTGACTAAACTTGCTAGAATAATGTATTGGTTGAGTATTTATATAAAGTTTTGTTTCCTTTCAGTAACAGATCTTGGGGTCATATTTCTAAAGAACAGTGAATGTATTAAAGATTACAATCTATTTTTCTTAAGTGTATCTCAGTTTTTATTATTCATATTTTCTTTTTGAGAGGGCTACATCTGGCAGTGCTCAGATCTTACACCTGGCTCTATGCTCAGTTAGGGCTCATGGAACCATGTATGGTGCTGGGAATTGAACCCAGGTTGGCTGCATCTCTCTAGCCCCTGATATTCAAATTCATTTAAAAAAAAGAATGGCCTCTAATTTTCTCAGCTACAAAATATAATTTTTTCTCAGATACAAAATATAGAACTTCAGCTCAGGAACACCCAAAAGTATTCTTGATTATAGCAATTTAAATTGGCTTATTGCAATATATTACCCAAAGTACCTTTAGATTCCTGGGAAATCAGTAGTAATTAGAGATAAAATTAAAAAATTTTCTCACATATAGGTAGAGTGTTAAGAACATTTGGGGATTTTAGTCCTTTGTAATTTGAAATACTCTAACCAAAAATAATCTGTGTGTTAAATTGATGTTATTAATAAAGAGCTGTAGGTATTTCTGTTTTTCCGAGCCGATATAAGGATAAGGAGCTCCCCGAGTGGCACTTGAATCACTATTAGCTTTGTCCTCAAGCAGGAGCCCACTTGTGTGAGAAGGGAGACTTAGCTGCTTGGAGTTACCTTGGCTGAGTGTTCTAGCTGCCAAGCCTTATTCATAGGCCCCATATTGGGATTAGCAAAGATTAGTCAGGGTAAAATCTGTAAGAACAATGGCATTATTTCAGGTGTTTATAGAGGAGCAAATAGAATATTCAATTTAAATTTTGGATATAGTTTCCATGGGTTTAGAAGATAAAGGGAAGGAATTAGAAAGACAAATCATCTCAGAGATGAGAGCAGATGCCATTGTGTGTGTGTTGTATGTGTGTGTTCTCAGCTCAACGGCACTGACTTCCCCTTCCGAACTGCTGGTGTCTTGATCCTCCTTGTGGATGCCTGTACTGTTCCCTTCCGGTTGACAGAAAAGAAGGTTTTCTCTCTGGCTGATGTCAGTAACATGGAAGCGTATCTAAAAACAGGCATTCATCCAAGGTAAGTGAGGCTTACATTGTGACACAGAAGAGCCACTTTAAGGAGAACATCTGACTCACTCATAGCTTGGTTTATCTATTTGCTTATAGACTCTGGAAGTTATTCATTCCCACCCCAGCTTGATGCACCTATGGTTTAAGTTACTTATGAAGAAGCCACCAAATAGCAAATAGCAGGAGTTTAGGTACTGATACAGATATTTTTCAGAAAAGTTCAATATTTTGTATGACTGTTTTACCCAGGTCACTTTGCAAATTCATTATAATTTTAAGCAATTCATAGACAGTGTTATCTTTATAGTCATCTGTCCCACTGACGAACCATTGAATATCATTGCGTTCTGACTCTGATATCTGAATCATCACCTGGGCCACTTATGGAAGACTAGAAAAGAATAAATTGATGTTTTAAGTAGTAACCAGTCTTTTAAGAATTGGCGGTTAGTCTCTGAAGCAGAATGCACATAAGTTAAACTTTTCCTTTTGGAAATACTAAGATATTGCCTGGAGATGAGATAAATTCCAGTACCTATGTGTGCTCCTGGCTTTGTTGTAGACATTGCTGTACACAAAAGCTTATATGTAGTTACTAAAGAAAATGTAAGTTTTCCCCAGGTTTAAATAAAGGCCTGTCTGTTTGAGCCATCTTTAGCCACTCTGCTCTTACATATAATAGAACCAGATCTAAGTAAGTCCCAGTTATTTTAATGTCACATTTAATGTCAAAAGCTATCTCTCCAGTTCACTGTCCCCTCAGACCATTGGATAAGCCCTTAAAGTTGCTATGGTTAGACCTATCAGATATTTCTGTTCATTTGGTTTTTGTTTTGAGTGCCGATGATAGAATCCAGGTTAGCCATATGCAAGGCCAGCAACCTACCTGCTGTACTATCCCTCCAGCCCCAGACCTCTAGTGTTGACTCTGAAATGAATCCTTACTGCCTTCTGAAGAATAAAAAGCCCAGTAACATAACTCAGGGATCTTAATAAGAAATGGCAAGACTCACATTAAGAAGAAAAACACAAAAAGATGACAACACAAGTTGAACAATACAACTCTTGTTTCTGGATGGAAAAATTAATATTTTAAAGATGTTACTTTGTTCTAAACTAAAACATAAAAGTAATGTGTTATTATTAGTATTCCAACAGGTGACTATTGTAATTGACAGAAGATACTAAAGTTCACATGGAAAAATAAATGTGGGAAAGTAATACAATGCTTTTTAAAGAGATTACAATAATAACAGAGACATTTCAAATTAGATAGTAAAATAAACCTCCAAGTCATAATAAGCCAGTATAATGCTGGTAGACAATAAAAGAGTGATCAGGAGAGGAATGGTCCCCAAAGCCATCTTGAGTATTTATGTTTGTATTTGTGCTCATGATAAAGAGAGCAATTTAGACCAAATCATGGACTACAGATTTTATTTTATTGCTATTTAGAATAAATATGTATCTATTCATTTATTTAATAGATTATGAAATATGAATAAATCAGCTAAAAGAAACAAACCAACTTTTCCTGCTATAAGATCATTCTCAAGCTATAAACTAGGTTAATCTAAATTAATGAGTTTGCTTTCTCTAGTTATCTGAGGTGACAGCAATGTATATTCTAGATATGGCAAAGGAATGGAAAGTTGTTGTGGCAGGGATGAAAAAGCATGTTTGCTTATTTTGGAGTTTTGTATTTTATCCTGATCTATACTATATTCATTTCAGGAAAATAATTCATGCTGAATTATTGAAATTTGCTGATTTTCTGACTTTCATAGGTCAATCATCCTGTTGAGCACAAGAGGAGAAATAAAACATTGGAATATTTCAGATTCATTAGTACCTCTGGGATTAGCTAAACCGGCTCATCTCTCTAACAAAGGTTTGTATTTTTTTTCTTTAATTCTTACAAGCCTACTCATACATGCATTTTGACAATAGAACGTGGGCTCAGATCATTTTCATGAGCCTGTTTTTCTAGAGTGGCTGTCATTAAGATAATTTCTAAGTAAGGAGACAGCTTTAAAGGAAATGTGTTGGGATGTGTTTTGTTATTTGAGGCAAGAGGTTCATGGTCAGAGTTCAGTTACTGACGTAAGAAAAAATTGTTCGTGCTTGTTTTAGTCTCATCTTCGTTCCACTCATGCCACACGTTCTCCTAATTGAAACTATTTACCATTTTCATTCTTTTTTAGGGAGCACCATATTTTTGGGATTCAGTGGAAATTTTAAACCATCATGGACTAAGCTATTTACCAGTCCTGCGGGCCAGGGCCTTGGGCTGCTTGAACAGTTCATACCGCTGCAGCTGGATGAATATGGCTGTCCCCGTGCCAGCACTGTCCAGAGAAGAGATCTGGAGCTATTAAAGCAAACTTCAAGAGCACATTAAGAACTAATTGTAACTTAAGTGCTGGGAGTTGGGGGGGGGGGGGAATGTGAACTAACTTATTTAATTTATAGTATTTTAAAAAATGACACTGTTAACCTAAGGGAACCATTTTCTTATCTTGTACAGAAAGGAGGATAAAAGAGTTTAAAGGGATTGCTTGAATGCCAGCGCATGCACCTTCTAGTTGTACAAAATGTTAAAGAATCTATTTGTATTGTTAAGTCTGGTCTATTAGGAGAGAGATTCTGGCATGCCTCACCTTCCACCCCCAGGTTGTGTAAGGACCACATGCAGTATTTTGACCATGCATAATGGACTGTGGGATAGAAAGTCTGAGTCAGCCTGAATCCTTAAGAGCATTTCTCAAACTTTTCCTGACCATAGACCCCATCCTAACCTTATTTCCTTCCCATCCTTTCCTAGTCTTGTGCAGAAGATCCACCATTTATGCAGTTTTCACCTGTGGCCCCCTTGGAATATCCTGGGGGGCCTGATGGCTCTGGGTTTAGAAACACTGTTTTAGAGGCCAGTGCTTGAAGTCCTTGGGTACTTGAAGTCTGAAGCTCAGCTGTGTCTTTGACTTTGGGCCAGTAATTGACTTGGGGCTGGCTTGTTCAGGGATACCCTGAGCCTAACTCCAAGTAGCCTTTGGGATTCTTCTTTCAAGAGATAATGCAGGCCCAGCTCATTCCCCACACCCATTTTTTTTTCCTGGACATGTGCTCATGTGCTTTTAGGGGGCCGGTGGCACACCCAGCTATTCTGGCTCTGCACTCAGGAATCGCTCCTGTTGGTGCTCAGGGGACCATATGAGATGCCAGAGATCAAACACGGGTCAGTAGCATGCAAGGTAAACACCTTGTCCACTGTATTATCATTCTGGCCCCTCTATGTGCTGCTTTTATTCATTTGTGAATCGATTCTGAGGACTCAGCTTTCAAACAGGAAGTACATTGGGACAAAGGGCTCTTAGAGATTGACAGTTCATATATCTATGACCATTGGGCAGAATTTTGACTGACACCAAGGTCTGAGGTTTTGAGACCTTTCATACAGCTTTATTCCTTAGCCTTTTTTTTGACTGTATATTTGTCTTTAAGATCCAGGGCTGAACTGAACTGTGCTGAGCTGAGCTGACTATTTACTTTTTTTTTTTTTTTTTTTTTTTAAGCGGGTGGTTTTCTTCAACTGTAAACTTGGGCCGTTTCAGTTTGCACAAAGGAAGTCTGTTTTAGGATTACTCCTACACCAGTGTATTTGGTTGATGTTTCTGTGTGTGGGATTTTGATGTTTTCCTGCTCACTATCCTGCCAAGAAAACTGCTGAAAGCTTAAGGATATCCCCAAATATTGTATTCATGGGGATGAGAAAAGGGGGGTGGGCTCTTTAAAAAGTAAGAATCATGGAGAAAATAGTCAGAAATGATTTTATTTACAGATTTAGAGAAATTGGACACTCTTAAGATATTTGAATCAATTTTTAAAATAGGTGTCATGCTGCCCTTTTTCCCTTCCCCGTGGGTGCATACCTCTTCCCTCAGTGCAGACTGCATGTGGCAATAGGTTGGCTTAGGCCTGCAGGAGGAGCCTGGAAGCCATTTTACCAAGAGTAAAGAAGTCCCAGAAGGTCTTTATCTCTTTATTAGTTCACAGGCAGGAAGTATAGTGAAGGGATTGCTATGGAAGATAATAGGAAGTATGTTATGGCTGACTTCAGCAAAGAATAGACATATTCATTCTTCTCGCCAGAGCAAAGGCCTATGGCCTGCACCTGATGTCCAGGAGAACCACAGAGCAGCTCTGACTTCTGACTTCTGTTACTTTACAAAATATGCTACCTCAAAATGTGACAATAAACCTTTCTAACTGTAAGTGCTCTTACTAAGGGCACAGGTCTTAATCTAAGTTTAGGGTGTTTATATATATATATATATATATATGAATGAGATTTTACCTATTAAATATATTATTGGATTATGGTTCCTGAAGGTGATTAAAGTTTGTATGTATGTTTTGTGTGATGAAATATATTTTGTGTGTGTTTTTAGAGTCTGTTTTTTAAAGATTTGAAGAAGAGATGTAAGTTTTCCAAGACTTTGTTTTTTGGATTTATAGGCTAATGGTCAGGACCTAAGTTAAATAAATAAAAAATGTGTGCATGTATTTTTGGAATATGTTTGCTTTTATTATTCTTTTAAAAATGTTCCAGAGTTCACTGTAAAACTATTGGCAAAAATAAGAGGGAAATTGTTTACCAAGTCGATTTTGCAAGACAACTTCTCCATCACAGAAGTTCTAACCTTGGCTGCACATCGAAATCTCTTGGGAGTTTATAAAACCTGTAGAGAACTGGGCCCCATATTGTAAGCTGTACATTCAGATTCGATTATAATAGTGTGCAGCCTGGGTGTTAGAATATTTTTAAAGCTTCCTGGGTAATTCTAACATGCAGCCTTTTATAAGAACTACTATATACTAAATTCATAGACATTTTCTTGAATATCTGTTTATAATTTTTATAACTAAAAACAATAATGCATTTATCTATATTTTTGTGATTCCTCTGTTACTTAGATAATTTCCAGGGATAAGCCAAACAGTTGCTTATCTCTTATTTGAACTTTTTACATTAGGGTTTTCAGTCATGAATCTCAAATTGTCAAATTGCTTCTCTAAACTAAGATGTACATATTAGGAAATTTGGAGCTAGAAATCTATTATTTTTCTGAGAAAATATATTCAAAGGCAGTTGATTGGGCTCCAATTAGTGCTATCTATAGATGAACCAGCTGATGAAAAGCACAGGGCCTTCTCATCTGTCTACATGCAGTGGTCCTCAAACATTTTAAATAGGGGGCCAGTTTACTGTCCCTGAGACTGTTGGAGGGCCAGACTATAGTAAAAAAAAAAAAAAAAAAGTAGGAACAAATTCCTATGCACACTGCATATATCTTATTTTGAAGTGAAGAAACAAAACAGGAACAAATACGTTATGTGGCCTGCAGGCCTTAGTTTGAGGACCACTGGTCTACAGAGTTGGGGTTTAAGGCTTCACTGTGAAGAAATCCTGCTTTTCCACCTGAGTCTGCCAGCCGTATAATTTTCCCAGAGGCTGGAAGGAGATGCTGTGAGATGCTGAAAGGCAGATGCTCAGGCTTACGGGATGTACACACCAAAGCAGCCACTAAATTGGGAGTGTGGGACAAAGAGTAGGTGGCTCTTGTTCTCTAGCTTCCTAAGAAGAGATCACATTGTTATATCACTAAACAGGTTACTTTGTTTTGAGCAGTAATGTGAAATTAAATGTTAATAGGAATTCTTTAGATAAGGTGTTCCTTTAGAAATAATGTTATGTTTGCTTAAGTCCATTTGAAAGGTATTTCACTAAGCAAGATGCTATTTAATTAAGTGAGGCATTGTGTGTGTGTGTGTGTGTGTGTGTGTGCGTGTGCGCGTGTGTGTTTAGTTGGTGCTTATAGGTGGTGCTTAGATTATATTATGCCAGTGTTTGTTGAGTCCATGACGGAAGGTTAGGTTTTGACTCTGATAGTGGGAATGGTGTTGAAATATATGCCATATTTAAGTTGGGGGTTGTCTTATACACTGGTATACGGCATGCTGAAACTTACTCCAGCTTCAGGGACAAGTGATCTGCCCCCACTCTTACCACCAGCTGCCAGGCGCCATCACTCTCTGCTTGTCCTGATTTCAGAGCACACAGAGGAGCTGAGTTAAGGAGCATCACATCTCATCTAGCCACCTGGTATGCGGCTTTCCAGTGTTCAGTCCTATGTTCAGCTTTTATGGGACACAGAGGAGGAGCGCGGTCTCCCTCTAGCTGTCCTATTAATCAGCTGCACCCTCAGCTGCTCTTGGAGGAGCCCCCTTTCCCTACTCTCAATGTAGATCACAATTAAAAAGTTACAATCACTACAAATGACAAATGTAAAATGATTGTTGACACTCCAAAGTCTAGCTTTATTAAACATATACTGTTAACCTTTGAGGGTTCTACTCTTTTTCTCTTACGTTTTTTAATTTCCATTTGGGGGCGTAGTCTTATATGGTGAATATAGCCCAAACCCTATATTTTAACAGGAAAAGTAGGGGGTCATCTTATATACTGGAAAATACGGTACTTAAAATTCAGTTATCAATAATGTTGTATATCACAGTTCCTTTATTAAATAAACAATTTTAAAATTAAAGTACTTATAAAAAAAACTTAAAACTAACTCACAAAGTACTTATAAAAAAAACTTAAAACTAACACACACATACCACAAAACGTTTTTCTTCTGCAGGTTTTACAATGCAGTCTGTTATTTATTTTAAGTGGTCGGTGTGACAAACAGTAATGAGACTGTTCCTCCACCACTGGTTAAGACTGGGTTGGTAGGTACTGCGGGTAATATCCATTTAGGCTTCATCATCTTGCCAGCTCCAGCTGCCTTTCTGTTCATTGCCTTGATATCAGTGGGCAGCAACAGTTAGCCTATGTCACTAACAGCAAAATGACCCAGATGGTAATAGTTAGAGAAGCTCTCCATACACTGGTTTGCCAAGCATCATATCACCTATACCCAGATTTTGAAATTTTGGGGCCATCTTCCAGCTTTTTACCAGCATAGCAATCTTTTCCTTCAGCTCAGCAAACTTGTAAGCAATATGGGCTGTATGGCAATACAGTACAAGTGTAAAATCAGCACTTATCTGACCTCGGTGTTTCAAGACAATCACATGAACAGTGAAGGCAGCTACTTTCACCAGGGTTCATTTTTCATATCACCAGCCACATTGCCACAATGAACATCTTTAACAGACACATTCTTGACATTTTTAACACTGGCGTCCACAAGGTCCTCAAAGGCGTTACTCTAAACTCTACAGTCAGGAACTACTCCTAGCAGGCTTGAGGACCATATGGAGTGCCGGGAAGTGAACCCAGATTGGTATGCAAGGCAAATGCAATATCCACTATACTCTCACTTTGGTCTTAGGTTTGTCAGATAGACAAATTAATGGCAAGATGCAATCCAGAGCTTCAAACAATGAAGTTCCACTGACAACACCATTTTAGCTGACTTTCCATTTCTTGAACCATGGCATATTAGCCCTTGGTTTTAGGATACTATTGCTGTTCCAAAAAGAAACTGGCACAAATGCAACAAAGAACTGTTTCACAGTCAGTGTGTAAACTAAAAGGGCATGTTCAAAGGTCTGCATGTCAAATTTATCCATGCCACCAGCAACAATCAGGACAGTGCTGTCAACCTGAGAGGTGCGTGTGATCATTATTTTTATAGTCTCTGTGTCATGGGGCATGCAGTACTTGCTGGTCTTGAACTTCCACTGGTGATATGTCAGTGATTAGGTTCATGTTTATCTTTTTTATCTGATCTTTTATCTGATCCAAGACCCCGGCATATTTGAAGGACTTTCTACCTTTTTACCAATCCTCCTCTGAAATGCCAGCCATCCTTTGTTTTGGCACATTCTACTTCGAAGAGGGGCAGTTCTTTTTTAATATACATATATATTATATCAGAGATATAATATATATACAAGTTTTTACATGATGGCTTTCAGTACTGTTGCTGATATGAACTGTCACTTTGAAAACAAACCAGAGATAATGTCTGGTTTGGAACTCAGAAAATTGCCTGCCTGGTTTTAACACTTCTGGTACTTGGTTGTTTGTATCTTGAAAGCCACCTCATGTCAGGCAGTCTTTTAGTGGGTTGGGTTAAGCAATTAGGGTATTTGAAATTATGTGTTCAATCATACCATAGCTCAGCAAGTCAGATGTATACTGGCTAGAGCTGTGAAATGTGAACGGACAGTTCTCAAAGAAAAACACATGCTTGCCCTCCGTTCTGCAGTTGGTGTGTGAAGAAACTGCAGTTCAGCAAATAGTTTGCTTTTTCCAATTGCCTATGCCATTACCTCCTAAGGAATAAAAACAACTTCTCTCTAGTTCTCGTTTAAGTCTTTAAATCCTAACAATTCCACTGTTCCTTCTTATCATGTATATAAAAAAATCTAACATGCATTGTTCATATGTGTTTGAAATGGGTCAAATCTCAGATGGGTGATGGGCAGAAGTTGAATGAGTTGCCATGGGAAATGTATGCCATTGATGCTAAATGTTGTCACATTTCTGCACCTTTTTTCTAAGTCGTACTCCCCTTTCTTCCTCATTGTAGAGTGTCTTGTCACATTGGATAAGACACATTCCCCGATCACTATACCTTTCACCTCCATCACTATTTACATGCTCCACATCTATTTTTTAGGCTCTTGAACCCTTGTTAAACAACATTAAATCAGGTTGATCCACTGGTTCAGAACAAATCTCCTTCTAGGAAATAATTCCTTTTTAGGATCTGTCTATACTGCCTTCAGAAAGAACTCAAAGTATTGTAGCTGAAAGTCTTGTTTATCTTATTTGGTGACTGAGGTGGAGGCGAGTGACAGTTTGCTATACTCAGGGCTTAACTCCTAGATCTGCTAAAGGATCACTCTTGGCAGAACTTTTGAATCATACATGGTTCCAGGGATTGAACTAAGATTAGCCATGAGTCAGCTAACTGCCTTAACTAATCCCATATTATCTTTCTTGCACTGATCCTTTAAAACATTTTTCCCTTTTACATGTTTCTTCTGCAAGCATGACTGATGCCATCATAATATAAAATATAAAACATATAAAAACATAAAATTTATAGGGACAATCTATAGGCAAGTTTATCAGCCACACCTCCTTTAGGATGCAAATACTTGTATTTGAATAGAGTCTGTTTTTTCAATCTTCAGAAAATCTGTAATTGTCCTACTGCTTAAACTGTGTACTCAGAACACAGGGTAGAAAAGTAAGTTTACCAGACTCTGCAATTTATGATCTATTTGTATACCAGACCTAGATTTGGACCACAAGAAAGAGTACCCTAACAAATCCTGGAAATTGGTTACACACTGAAAAATCCTTTTTGTTTGCAGTGTGTTACATTTCTGTAAAGCACCTTTTCCAATAATTACAATTTTTCTTTGTGGCAACTTTATATTGAAAATATATGCCCATAGGTTAAGTAAGGACTTTAGAGGATTGATGGTACACAAATAAGAAAATTCATGAGAATCAGGGGCTTTCTATGCAGTTTTATCAGAAAAGGAAGGTAAATTGTGAATAGTAATTTATAATTTACAACTTATTGTGTTCTAAGGGGAAATTTTTACTATATTGGTGATCAATATTTCCTGGATTTTGTTTCCTATTCCTTGTGATGTGTTTGATAGTTATACATTTATAATTTAAATTTGGGCCACATACATTTAAATTTATTAAAATACTATTATACAATATAAAACAGCAATATTTGTGTTATTTGAAGCAAACAAAGAAGTGTTACTAAGTAATGTTCACTTAGAAACATTTAGTATTATTAACTAAGTGTGCTAAGTAGAGTTTTTGTTTGTTCCTTTTGGTTTGAGCCACACCTGGTGATATTCAGGGGCTATTCCTGACTCTGCACTCAGGACTCCTTCCTAGAGATGCTTAGGTGACCATATGGAATTCTAGGGATCAAACCCAGGTTGGCTGTTCTGCCAGGTATATATCCTACCTCATCGGCTATTGCTCTGGGCCCATAAATAATGTCTTTCTCAGTAGAGAAAAGAGATACTGACTAAATTTGATTTTTTGGGGGTCAACATTATCAATGCAAAGTCTTGGTAAAAATAAACACAACATGCCTAATTCCAAGTAGAAAGTTAAAAAGGAAGAAGTCTAAGTTTGCTATATTCAATAATAGCAAAGAAAAGAAAAAGAAGGATGAATAGCAAACAATAATATGTAAGATGGTAGAAAATATATCAATAATTAAATTGATGCAGCATATACTCTTTTTAGTATTAGATACAAGAATATTTGGTTTAAAAAAGGTAAATTGGAGAGAGAGAGAGAGAGAGAGAGAGAGAGAGAGAGAGAGAGCAGTACATGTGCCTTACACATGACTGACCCTTATTCCATTCCAACATCCCTATATAGTCAATCAAGCACTGCCAGGAGTGATTTCTGAGCCATGATCCATGAGTAAATCCTGAGAACTACAGATATGGCTGAATAAACACCAAAAGAGTAAATTATAATTAGAAGCTTTTTATAAATATGTCCTTTGTGGAAAGGAGAAGGTGCAGTTTGGAGTAGGAACATACCCAGTGGTACTCAGGAGCCACTCCTGTCTCAGTGCCTGAGAATGGTCCCTCCCAGTAGTGCTCTTAAGACCACATGGTACCAGGAGTCCTGTGTACTCACCCTAGATAGCCTAAGAAAAATTATTTGAAATAATTAGAAACTAAGGGAAAGAAAAATATGTTAAAAATGAAGTTGACAAAGCATATAAATATTGAACTATAGTAATGCTAATAAAATACTAAGAATGCTTAGTGATAGAGGAAAGGACAACATATTAATAGGCATAACTGTAAAATAAGGTGTAACTTAAAAATGATAGTTCAAGAGGGACAAATTGAGGAACCAGTTACACTGATGAATCATGAAAATAGGAAATAAATTCTGTTCTGTTCTCTGAATCAAGATCTTCAGTGTTTTACTGTGCACGTCACACATTTTCTCTGCATTTTAAAGTATGTATTTTCACTTCTGCAAACTCAACCACATGTTCTTTTATCAGTGGAACTTCATATAGACTTTTTCCTTCCCAAAATTTTTTTCTCTTGACTAATGTCTCTCCATAGCCCCCATACCATCTCAGTTTAACTATGTGTCCCCTGAGAAGTTTTCACTAAGCCAGGGTCTCCTAGGGCATTTTCTGCTTCCCCTATCTGCACCATTATATGTAATTCTGTATTGTTGGTTTCCAGTTCTCTTTTTTTCACTAGCCTGATCACTGCTCTGTCGTCTTCCTCTTATTCCAAAAGACTCTGCCCAACATTGCTTCTTTGAGTAAGTCAATAAAGAAATGATCTACATGGAAGGAAATGTTAATTTTAGATGAAAGGATTACATCTATCCAAGGAGAAGTTTCAAAACAGAGATCATAATTAAAAATTTTGGAGAAGGACCAAAGAGATAGTACAGTAATCAGGGTGCTTGTCTGGCACTCCAAAAAATCTTGGAGAATAAAGAAGGGCAAAGTTTATTCCAAAGAGGGAAAGGTGGAAACAAAAGTTTGAGACGATGGAGCAAAACACAAAAGAGCACAGTGAGTGACTGATGCAAGCTTTCTGAAGCTTATGTGGTGAGGATAGAGGCAAAGTGAAGCAGAAAACAGAGATTAAGACCACTATATAAAGACTGAAATGACATGCTAAAGGCTGTAAACTTTAGTCTGCAGGAATACATATCTAATAATATATTGCCAATGGTACTACAATTCAATTAAATGAAACTGCACTCAAGTATGAGTCATGAGTGGAACACAGCAATGTCAATATGTTAAGTATATGTAAGATGCCTGGAGATGTGACTCAAATCATGTCACAGAGCACATGCCTTGCATGTGTGAGACCTTGGGTTTCATCCTGGATATCAGAGACACTGTCTAGTTTAATCTCTAACACTGCAGTGACAACATGAAGATATTTAAGCACAAAATGATTGTAGTTATTAAAAACCATTCACTTTTTATTTCCAATTCTTTCCATTTCAAGCATGTACTAGATGATTTTTTCCCAGCCAGTCTTTGAATTTAGATTTATGTTGACCAGTTCTAATAAGTGAAATGAATCTGGGCCACCTTAACAAAAACTTTAAAGGACACCATCTGCTGTGTTAGTCACACTTTTCCTGCATTCTTAATTATGGAATCCTGAGCAACGATGTTTGAGTGAGAATGACATAGAGAAGAGCCTTACTATATACTAGTTGGTTTGGGTTTGGGTTTGGGACCACACCTGGAAGTGCTCGAAGGTTATTTCTAGCTCATTGGTTGTGGGTATCTCTGGGAAACTATGTGGTGATCAATATCAAACCAAGAACTCCTTGATGTACAACATGCATTATAGGCCTTTGAGACTTCTTTGATCTTTGTTGTATTAAGGCATTGATATCCATGTTTCATTTATTCATTTCGCAGTATAACCTGTTAGTTGTGACTAATATCGGCTTACCCAACCACTTCTCATTCCTTTTTAAAAAATAGTCGGGCACTAGTCTTGAGATTTGAAGGAAAATAGGTCAACTGAATAAGGCATTGTTTATGGGGGAGGTAAAAATTAATAGAGTGTGAGTGTCAAGACTGGTAGCACACTGATTCAACTCATTTATGTATCCTGGTGCCTGATACAGAATAAAAGAGTTGGAGGTTGGGAAGGAATTCTTGTTCTCAGAACTTTATGAAAATATAATATTTTATAATGTATTATTTAAAGTTTCTCTAAAAGAGATGTCCAAGTCTTAGTCTAAAAGTCTTGGAGACACCACTTTATTTGGTAAATAAGGTCTTAGCAAATAAAATTAAGTATCTTTGGATGGACTTACTCTAAATTCAGATGGAAATCTGAAATCCTAAATCCAATAATTGGTTTCCTGAGAGAAAAAATATTGGTATAATGATTCAAGGAAATGTTTATGAGGTTGCAGGCAGAGACTAGAATTATAGGCTAATGACCATCTAGAATTGTCAGCAGCTATTAATAAAGATGGATGAGGGGCTGAAGAGATAACACAGAGGAAGGGCATTTGCCTTGCATGCGGCTGATCCTTGACAGACCCAGTTCGATTCCTGGCATCCCATATGGTCCCCTGAGCTTGCCAGGAATGATTTCTGAGCTCAGAGCCAGGAATAACCCCTGAGCATTGCTGGGTGTGGCCCAAAAACCAATAAATAAATAATAAATAAATAAACTGCTTAAAAATAAAGATGGATGAGGTTTTACTTGGGTTTTGGGGGCTAGACTGGTAATACAGTGTAAAGTACTTTCCCTGGATATGACTGACCTTGGTTTGATCCTAGTGCCCCACATAGTTCCCCGAGCATTGCCAGAAGTGATCCTTGAGAATAGAGCCAGGAATAAGTCCTAGTGCTGGATATGGCTCCCTAAAACAGAAACAAAAAACAAAAAGCCGTGGATTCTTCCTCAGAACCTCCAGAAATAATCAATATTACTAGCACTTTGCTTTTGGATTGGGAATTTTCTTTGCACACAGCCTACCCCAATTTGATCCCCAGAAGCATATATGGTCCCTCAAACACACCCAGGATTGATTCTTGAATGAAGACCCAGGACTAACCCTTGAGCACTGCCACATGTGACAAGATTGTGGAACTCTGGCCTCTAGAAATATGAGAGGAAAATTTCTATTGTTCTAAATCACCAAAGTAGTAGTTTTATTCTTGGTTATCCTAGGAAACTCATGCAAATTTGTGTTCCACTTTTCAGGATGGAACAGCACTATAGTAACCTTCCCAGATATAATCATAAATAACTGATTTAGTTATATCTGAATCAGATTGCTAAATGAACCTGGTCAATGAGTGTGAATTTGTGTTTTAAAAGTTTTCTAAGCTGTGGGGGTTCAAAATTCAACATATAATTTCCCAAGTGGCTGACTGAATACATATATGATTTGCAGAGTCTCCTATATTTGAGTTGCAAGTCTGGGCATGGTTATGTGTATGTGTGTGTAAGTATGTGTGTGCATGTATGGGAAAGAGTGAGAGAAAAGAGTGATAGGAGTATTTGCATTTGTGTGTGAGTCCTAGGGGCAACACATCATGTTACTTCAGACTCATCAACGATAATTTGATCATCAATAAAAATGAAACCTATTTTATCCACTCCAAGATACATTATTGCAATACTTGCTTTCCTGTTATGTACAAAGAAAGACAGACAATGATGAGCTTCATGTAAATTGATTACTTAGAAGTGTCTCTGAGGGCAGGAGAGATAGTACAGTGGGCAGGGCATTTGCCTGTACATGGCCGAATGGGTTCAGTTCCCAGCAATGCATACACTCCTTTAAGCCCAATTTCTGAGCACAGAATACAGAGTCAGCTCTGAGCACTGCCAGATGTGGCCCCAAAACAAATAAAAAAGCAATAATATAAAAGAAGTAACTCTGCTTTTCTGAGAGGTTGGCATTTTTTTTTTTATTCTTGCAGTTGCATTCACTGGTTCACATCCCAGCAATAAGATATGGTTATCTATTTATGAACAACTCTTATTCCTTTTATGCTTTTCTTTTTAAAGTGGGGAGAGCTTGGGCCACATTTGGGCTGTTTGGGACTTTCGTAGTTCTGTGCTCAGAAGTGATGCCTAGTATGCTAGGGGACTATATGTGATTCTGGATATTTAAACTAGGTTGATATGATATAAGACAAGTGCTTTAACATTTAATCATTTCCCCTGCTCCCAAGAATCTTCTTTCCTTAGTTTCTTTAAAGCACTTGGTTATTCCTTTACAACAAAAATATTGTAGTTCTGTCACTCTTTCTACATTCTTCTATTTTTTATCAACTTATTCAAAAAGATGCTTATTTCACTCATTAAAGTCCTAATCCCTTGCCATGTTTCTGTGTCTTAATACATTCTCAAAAACTTACATTTAAATGCTGAATCATAAAGAGGTATCTTTGGTTTTATTCTTACTAGGTTTATTTACTTGTTAGTCATTTTTATTAAGGTACCAGGATCTACAATACTGTCAATCATTTATCCACACTTCATTCCAATAGCACACACATCAACAGAAAGGCTGCTTCCCTCCACCAGTGTAACAAAGGCCCCTTCTAGGCATCCCTTTCTTCTTCCATGTAAATTCAGTTCTATAGATAAAATCTTCAGTTTTGATGACTAACTAGTTGTTGTTATGTTACTTTGTAATACCCAAACGTGGGATCTTTCTCTCTTTATTACTCTATAATGGAGTCTCTCTCTCTCTCTCTCTCTCTCTCTCTCTCTCTCTCTCTCTCTCTCTCTCTCTCCCTCTTTCTCTCCCTCCCTTCTTGTAAATTTTGGAGGTAATGTCACCTATGTATATCTTTATATGCATAAATAAGGGGGTATTATATGCATAATAAGGGGGTATTTTTGAAAGCATCTAAATAGCATTTAAATCCCACACAATAGCAGCAGATGTGGGTAGATGCTGTTTCTCTGAGTAGTGTTAGTAATGGTATATCACTTACTGGAGTTGACATTGCCATCAGCACACTGCCTGGCTGAAAGAGACTATGTGTATAACAATTAAGATAACATGTAAAAAAATGACTTAGACTTGTGGAAAGATACACAGAAATACTATAATAAAATTTCAAGCCATCTCTTGCCACCTAACTTCAAATTTAGCATTGGTGGGGGCCCGAGTGATAGCACATTGGTAAGGGATTTGCCTTGCATGTGGCCAACACAGGACAGACCCCAGTTCAAATCCCGGCATCCCATACAGTCCTCCGAGCCTGAGAGGAGTGACTTCTGAGTGCAGATCCAGGAGTAACTCCTGAGCGCTGCCAGGTGTGACTCCCACCCAAAAAATTTAGCATCCGTAGTAGATAACATGTTAGAATTATTATAATTGAGTTAGAATTAACTCATCATTCTTTCTACATTTTATGTTCCTGAAGAAAGTATGACATGTCCAAGGAATGCAGATATTCAGAAAGAAAAAAAATTAAGGCTTGTCTTCTATGTTCTCAAATAATTTACAATGATATATTTTCATGAAAAAATGGTCTTGCTTGTTAGTAAAGCTGAAGCTCTTTGACTTCTGAGAATTCTTTATTTAAATATTTAGGAAAAGAAAAAGGTGCTTCTTTCTGAAACTCTACAGGTCAACATCATAGAATTATACCACTGGAAGCTTAATATGCTGGTTTGGTGGAGGGCAAATACAAGGACATTAAGACATACTCATCGTTATTCTAGGAGATAAATAGCTGGTTTTCCACTTGGAAATAATAGCTCCCTACATTGCCCAGGGGTGCCATTTGTTTGGGATCAAACTCGGGTCAGCAACAGGCAAGGCAAGTACGCCAATCTTTGTACTGTCTCTCTGGCCCTAGGATGCTGCTTTTACAAATCAAAAATCTAATGCAAATCTATATGTGACAGATGATAGATGAAAAGATTTTTTATCCTTTGTTGTATAGGCAACAAAGAAGCCCAATTGAAACACAGAAACTTATAGGGTAGCCTTGTTTCAAAAGGCTTGTCAAGTGCTTGCTCTGTTACACATTTCCAATAACAATTTCTCTCCCCCATTCCCCAACCATGCTAGTCTGCTTTCCATCAGTCACACCTAACTCTTGTCATTTATTTGCTGTGCTTGTTTTTTGTCCCTCATGGGGTCAAGGTTGGTTTGTTCTGAGGAAATAACAAATGCCTGGATTTCCGACTCTTGAGCTCTTGGGTGAATTAAATCTACACTTGTTTATGAGTGTTGACAATCTCCTTGGTGGATGTTGTAGCAATACTTTTGTTTGTGAACTGGCTAGACTGAGTGATGCCAGCTGAATGGGAATTCCAGGAATTTTCTTTCATTTAGATCAGACATTTGAACCCATTGAGCCACTTATTTCTGGCTCTTCTAGACCCCTCATGAAGCCCAAATTTTGCTAATGCAACCTGAGAACTTTTTCTTCTTTTCTTTTTGGCTTTCATCTGTTGTGGTTGGGGATAGAGGATCAGAGACAATTGTTCAAAGGGAAGCTTTGTTCATATTGAGGCTCGGGTCTGTTTCATAGGAAAATTTTCATAGGAATTCTAGGAAGAGAAACAAATGGCTTAGGCAGAGAACAACATTTGCTGCCGTAAAACATTCCAGTGGCTGGATCTGCGGCTAGCGAAGTCCAAGAATTTCAGGAAACACAGCACTTTTAAAAATTGGAGCCCTCTGTCTGGCCACATTGCTAATTGTTTCACATCAGCAACTTGGTGTATTGAGCTATGGAGATGTCAACAGTTTCTTTTGTCAGCAAAAGCCTGTTAGGGGTTATGTAAAAAGTTTACTTTTTGCGTAGAACCGTGAAACAGAACTTGAGAAAGTAATCAAGGTCACCTATCTCCTCTTTTCATTAAAAATACTATCTCTTACTTGCTTTTGTTGTCTTCAAGTGTTAAACTTGTCATCTAATTTTTCTAGGCCATGACAAAATGTAACCAAGGACAGCAGATAACAGACTACTGCTGTATAAATAGTTGACATAGAAAACAGGCATTGAAGGGAGACTGCTGTTGACTTAAAAGCCCAAACATGCCTTGGCTTAACTTGACTTGCAGGAATCAACAGAAGCTGGAAAAGGACCAAATAAAAGTTTTGCAGGATAAAGGCTACCCAAATAACTAAAGTTTTTATCAGGATTTCAAAAAACAAAACAAAACAGAAAATACCCACAAAACTAAAGCAGCAAAACAGAGAGTACTTCTCATTGTCCTTGCTATTGTCCAGCTTTTGAATTCAATATGGGGACTAGTGAATTTGATGTAGAAAAAGATGTAATCAGTCTCTTTGAATACTCAGGAATCAAGTCCATCATGACATTTCTATCATTCAGCAGTATTGTATTTCTATTGCTCAAGCAAATTTGTTAATTTCTCCTGATGTTTAGTTATAGTTCAATATTTGTAGGGCATACACACTGTAAATTGGGAGTAAGTCAGATTGACATGGAAAGAGTGACTTTCCATGCTAGGGTGGACCTTGCAACCTATCATTCTTATTTGTCATTTCTGGAATAGCCATCAAAGAAATAGGACTCACTGCTGTCTGTGTGCAATGGTGATATTACAAATGGAATTTAAAAAGAAGTCAAGTAAAAACATCTTATGTAAGTAGGGTATTTGCTTTGCCTGAGTCAGATGTAGATTCAATCCTCAGTACCATGTATGGACTCCTGAGCTCCCAGGAGTAAGCCATGAGCACAGAGCCAGGAGTAAGCCCCTGTGCAGTCCTGGATATGGTCTCAAAACAAAACACAGCAAAAAAAAAAAAAGCAAATGAGCAATTTAATTTAATTTCATGGATTCTATACAGTGTGTCCTAAATATTATAGCTTCCTTTTTTTTATCAATTCATTAATTTATTCATGCAACACTGCTATGAAATACAACAATATATAGTAGGCCATAGTATTTGTTGAACAAAAGAACACTTGGTGAGAGAGCAATTTTAATTAGTATCCTCTATAGCAGAGATCAGCAAATTGTAACCTAATGCCCTCTTTCCTATATCGTTTTAATGGGCAATAGTTCTGTTTGCTGTTTACTTTGGTAAGGTTTTGCTGTCACATTAAAGGTAAAGAGTTGTGACAGAGACCATCTAATCTGCAGAGGCCAAAATACTCACTGGTCTTTTAACAAAGAAAACTTGCCCAATATGTGTTCTATCAAAAAACTTTCCTATCTTCTACATATAACATTGTCTCCATAAGTGTTTCTAGAATCACATTTCTTGAATTATGTTTCTTGGAACACTCTGTGACTTAGTAGTTTCCAGTTTAGGAAATTCCTGAATTAGAAATTCATCATATAGGGGTTGGAGTATAGTGATACTTGGTTTACATATGGCTGACATCTCATGTGGACCCCTAAACACTAGCAGGACTGATTCTTGCATGTAGAGCCAGAAGTAATCCCCG
Source organism: Suncus etruscus (assembly GCF_024139225.1). Taxonomy (NCBI): domain Eukaryota; kingdom Metazoa; phylum Chordata; class Mammalia; order Eulipotyphla; family Soricidae; genus Suncus; species Suncus etruscus. Next base: position 82,865,927 of record NC_064850.1, read on the forward strand.
AGCATTGCTGGGTATGGCCACAAAACAAACAAACAAATTAGAAATGTATAATATATGTATATATATATATAATCAACCCTGAAAATTAAAAATAACAGGCAGTCACTATGTTTTTTCCTGGTCATATCCACAGCGTCATTCTGTTCTCAAAAGAGATATAAACCAAGCTGTAAATAATTATGAATACACCTGCCATGCAGCTTAAATTTGGTAATCTCGGAAGGAGAGGGCAGGCCAACCCACTGCCTTTCTAAAGCCACTCCTGCTGCATTCATTACACGTAATTGCTGTTTTGCTATGGTGATGCCTCAACTCTCCTCTATGACTCACTGCAGAGATACCAATCTGACCAATCTCCAGATATGCTGCTATTTGGACTGATATCAACAGGATGATTTTTGGGAGTGAGTGCGGGTACCATACCTTGCTCATATTTCTGGGACACCTGGCTGCCATAACCACACCCACAAAAACTGCAGTATCAGCAATTGTGGTTTGAATTTCTAGACTATGTAGCTGTGCAAAAACTTCATATATTTAATACTGTCATCCCCACAGGGACACACCAGTTTAGATGACACGGTGGAGCTGAAGTCACTGTATGATCAAATAAAGTAGCAGAATTATAAGCTAGAAACAAGAGCTCACTAAACCTTCTGATAATGACTTAATGACTTCATTAGAGATATAATTTCACAAATTTACTTTTGCTGTATTTCTTTATTATTTTTTTTCTTTTTCTTTCTCCTTTTTTCTCTTTTTATTCTTTTTATTTTTAGTTTTTGGTTTTCATTTTGTATTGTTTTTAACAATTTTGCCCTCATTTATCTGGAAACAAATGTATAATGATCAACTATGTCCACTATGTGGTACATGCTCTTTTAATAAAGTAAATTAAAATAAAAGACAACAGTGATTTAAAAATAAGACAAGCACACCAAATTATGGGACCAGGGAAATAGTTCAAGTGGTAGAGCACCTGTTAGTATGTGGGAGACCTTGCTTTGATTCTAGGCAGTATATACCCCCATCCCAGCACTATTGGTTGTATCTTTGGTGACCACTGAGCATCACTCAGCTAAAAATCACTGGGAGTGACCCTAGAACTCTCTGACTCCTACTTTAAAAAATATAATCTTGCATCATTTTGATTCAATATTTTTAAATTAATTTGAGCTTAATTTTCCCCAGAAATTAATGCCTTGTGAGAGGAAGCTTCCACAATTGAGGAAATGTTAGTCAATAGAATTCAATTGTTATGCTAATTTTAATAAATTGAAAGTAACTGCCTAATGGTTTTGAAAGTGAGAAATTTGCTGAGATGCCAAAGCACAAAGGGAAAAAAAATACTCTATGAATTACTTAGAGCAGAGCTTTTGTGAACACTTTGTTTAGATCTTACTCAAACTGTAGCTCACATCTCTCTGAATCTCTTTATTGATTTCTTCTGTATTTGCGATGCTACTTTGAAGATTCTTTCTTTATATGGCTTACAACCAACTTATAAAGACATTTTACAAAAAGTGAATTACAGTGAGAGTAATTGTCTTAATTCCCACAAAAAAAGTCTAGGGAAATGACATTCAATTAGACTTTTAGGTGAAATTTGATTATTACATACACTTTTGTTTCTGGCACTCATTATTTCAATATTGTGGGTAGTTCTTTCACAATTGTTGGATGATTCTGTTATGTTCTTCCTCTTCCTTTTTAGTCATTGTTCTTTTTCCATATTTTGAAGTTTCCAGTGATATATGCTCAAGTTTAATATTTCTTTCCATAGTTATGTCCTGTTTACTAATGGGGTCATAAATATTTTCTTCATTTCTTTTACAGTGTTTTGATCACTAGCATTGCTTTTAATTCTTCTTTTGGAATTTGACACTCTTCGGTTGTTCATATTTTTGTTCTTGTATGTTTCCATTTCTTTCTACTAGCACCCTTAGCATATTAGTCATAATTGTTTAATATTCTTGGTTTTATAAGAATAGGTCTAAGTAACAAATCTTATTTCTAACATACTTGTGTCTGACTTGGATACTTGTACAGTCTCTTCAGGATGACATTTGTTGGTTGGTTGGTTGGTTTTGCCTTTCTGTATAATTTATCTTTTTACTTGTTGAAAGCCAGATATGATATATTAGGCGAAAAGATCTCAAGTCAAAAAGGCTGTCAGTGAGGAGGTAGTAGGGAGTCTGTAGAAGGGAGAAGCAATTCTATCTTGCTGGGATTAGGCTTAGAAGTCTCTGGCCTTTGAACTGTAACTTTATCCATGCCACCTGTTCTTTAAGTAAATATGCTGTCAGCATTAGTTAGAACTGTGCACATACTTTGCCCCATATAGAAGACTGGAAGCAGCTGGGGCCGGACTTGCCCTTGCTCCAAGTTGGTTAGACTGATAAAAGTCTCATAATTTAGGTCCTGGAAAACAGTCTTTCTTGAAAAAGGATCTTGTTTCAAGATGGGGGCATTGATGGTGGGAATGTTGCACTGGTTATGACTGAAACCCAACAACAATCATGCTTATAATCATGGTGCTTAAATATTGATATTATTTAAAAATAAAATAACATTTCTAAGCAGAAACACAGCTGCACTTAATGAAGTAATAATGTTTTTTTCTAGAAAAACTTAATATGGTTGTTCTTTTCCCCTCCTTTCCCCTGGAAGCATAATGGGGATTTTCCTGTGATTCATTATGTGAGTGGAATTAAAAAACAAGTGAACTTTATAATTCTGACTTGTCCGTACTGAACTTCCAACAACTGATCCATTTTAGTTTCAACTCATTCACCCTAGGATCTGGTGAAGATTTTTGTGCTGGTCTTTTGGGTTCTCTGTATTCTATTCTCTGTCCTTTCAGATTGAAGAACAATTTGCCCTGTAACCTCACTTCTCTAATAAATCTAAGAAGAGTGTTGATTTTTAGTTTGTTTAGCATTTTAGTTGTGGCAAGGCTGCAATGACAACTTCTTAACTTCTTTTATACAGAATGAGGAACTGGAAGTCACATGTTTGGTCCATTTTCCTGGGCCCTAAAAACATAGCCTGGCAGATGTTGAGTGTCAAGGAGGCAATATTATCAATATATTGTTGTTGTTGTTGTTTTTATTGCTATTACTATTTTGATTTTTGGATCATACATGGCAGTGCTCAGGGCATACTCCTGGCTCTGCTCTCAGAGATCACTGTAAGAGATGCTTGGGAAACCATAAGGGGTGGCAGGGATCTAAGCTAGTAATGTGCAACACAATATTGCTGGGTGTACGATTGTTAGGTGGTTGGTTGCCACGCAGAACAGAGGACACAGAATGAAGAGGACAGAGATAGGTTTATTAAGACAGTATGAGTGCCCACAAGTCAGAGAGACTTGAAATGAGTAATTTTGGTGAGACCTCATTTTGTTAGGTGACCTTGCAGAACAGAGGACACCAAGAGGAGAATATAAGTGAAGTTACAGAGTAGAAAAAAAAACCTCAAATCTTTAGAGGTCAAGGAATCTGAGAGAAGGTACAGACAGAAAACTGAAGGGCTCTTAACACAAGTTATTGGAACACAGATGTCACTTAAGGAACATCTTGGGGCCAAGAGCCCTGTATACAGCCTCCTGTCACCCTTCCCTGGAGAAAGACAACAGTCAGAAATTATACCTAAAACCTCTTCATTCTTCATATTTCCTTCTGAGATTATAAACAGCCTTAGGCTTAGTTAGTACTGATTAAGAATCTGTTATCTATCCTTTTTTCTATGATTGATTATTGCTGAACAATAAATATACAATGGAGAGAACAGTCAGTGCTCTCTGTCCATGAGGCAGTCAGCACTCTGACCTTCATGCTTTCTCTTTAGTGTCTGTCTTGTTTTCTTAATTCTCACAGTGACTCTGCTTCAGGCCCATTCATTTGGAGCTGGACTCTGACAATAAAGATACATTTATTAGGACTCTGCACTGAGGGCCCACAAATAAATGGGACTTGGAGCTCTGAGGGATGGCAAGTCAGAGAGATTTGGAACTCTGAGGGAGCATGGGGAACATAGGGTAGGCAAGATTTCTGACTAGTATCTAAGCAAAGCAGAAGTTAGATTAAGTTATGCATTTTGTGTACAGACCTGTTTGCTTGTTATCCTAGGCCCTAGCTCTCCCAGAGACCTGGAGAGAATTTCCCTAATCCCATTATTGGCACTGGGCAGGCCTCATCCCTGGTTTATTTTCCTAGGTTCAGGCTGAAACTGTGTAGTGGCCCCACTCTGCTTCACAATATCACTCCAGCCACTCATCTTGTTTTTTTTTAAGTCCCACTTTTAGCCCAAAGGTATACTTTAGAAACAGAAAATAAAAAAGACTATGTAACCAGCCAAAAGAAATTAGGAACAGCAAACTCTAGACATTTGTCCCTGCCTTATTCTTCCTCCTCAGAAGCTAGAGATAAGGACAATCTTCCTCATTCTGTTCTTCCCCCAAAGCCTAACATTTATTTTGTTAAGTTTGCAGATAAGACAGATTGTGGCTCTGAAGCTGTTTCCATATTTGAGCCCTTTTCTTCTCCAGAACTACTAGAAACACCTCAGATTCCTCCATTAGTTGACTTAGAATTAATTTTTGATTGTTGCATGTTCAGAAATCTTTTACTGTTGCCCATTTTCACAGCACCCATATTTATATTCTCAGCCCACAATTAAGTCATGTCTCAGGTGACCAGCCCAGAAAGAGAGAATTTAATATTCATTTTGGTGCTACTGGTCAGCAACACATCTTTTTTATTTATTTATTTTTTGTATACATAGTGTTTTGAGTTTTATTCTTTTTCTATAGGTTGAGAGTCATCTTAACTCAGATACTTTTAAAATAGGAAAAATAAAAGGTCTTCAACTGTCTGAGCAGATGCTAGACAAGCACAGGGTTTGAAAATTCTTATTTAAATATTGGAACTGCAGTGGGATATTAAGAAGTCATACAAAAATGATGAGGTGATCATTTATCTTCCTCTTTCCTCCTCAAAGAAATTGACTCAACTTATTCACATTTTTTAATTGCAATGATCTTACCTGGTGCTTGGTGGTTCAGAGCAGTGCCTGGTTCCCAACTTCTCACATGATGGCTTTAATCAAGGGAAAATCTTCTAGAAGCTTCCTTCCCAGCCTCCAGAGGATCTCAGCACAAGCCCTCGGATCAGTACATTTTGGAGAAAGTCTAGTGGCCTGTTCCATTCTGCCCTGCTGTTGGCTGATAGTATTTTCCATTTGATTCCTGTGCCAAGATGAAACCCTCTCCCCCCATCTCTGCCAGAAAAAAGATGAGGTCCCTAGACTTGGGAATCACTTTCTTTCAGTTTCCATGAATTGGTAAACAGACAAGTGGGGGTGTTGTTGGGATTGGCTACTGAGAAAAGTCTTGGATAGGCTCTGGGGTGGGTAAGGAGGGAAAGTTCCTGAACACTGTCAGGGGAAATTTTGAGGCCTAAAGCACAGACCAGAGGAAAAATGATGTAGGGCAAGGGCTAGTGAGAAAAGCTGCCTGTGGTGGGAACTAAATGCCACTGAGGCAACTCATGGCGCATGCCACAGGCCAAAATCCCTGAGCTAGAAACTGGTAGATGGTACTCCTGGCCTCTGGGGCCCCTGAAAAGGTAGGGAAGGAGAGAAGACGAATTCAGTGGTTCATCTGGTGGTCTAAGTGGGGTTTGCAGGGACTCGATTTGGCTGGACCTGTGAGGGCAGTTTCTTGTCATAGGCTTTTGGGGAGATGCAGGAGAAGTGCCCACAGACGGGGGGGCGGGGGGGGGAATGACAGGGATGGGGTAGAGGAATTAAACTTCTACTCTCCTGCCTGATCATATTCTATTCCTAGAGCTTTGTCTTGAGGAGACTAGGAGTGATTCCAGGGTGTTGTTTAACTTCTTGTTTAACTCCTTTCTCAAAATCATGCTCCACTATTCTTTCTCTTGAAAAACCTCTTCCTTTATCTGGTGCTGGATGGGGCTGAGGGATCATTGAGTTATGCCTAGAGGTTCTCAGGGGTTACTCCTAGCTCTGTGCTCATGGATAACTTCTGACAGGGATAGGGATCCATATGTAGTGCCAGAAATACCACTGTTTTGGTTATTTGCAAGTAGTCTTTCCATTTTACTGTCACTCTAGCCCTGAAAGACCTCTTCTTGACCATGCAGACAAGATTTCTTTTTAGGGTACATGAGTCTGACATCTTCTCAGGTTGCAGTCCTTGAATAAACTTATTTTTCTCACCTCAATTCTCATTTCTTGAATATTGGCCTTTAAGCAGAGAGTTCTGGAACTTGGTTGGGTACCAAATAGATGAACGGAACCAACAATACTAAGAATACTATAAATATGCCATGAGATTTGGCAAGATACAGACCATATGTAATTTACTGTTGAACATAATTTTAATAAGAAAAAAGTTAAGATAACCCGTCTTTTTCAGAAACCATGTAATGTGTAATGTGATTTTGATTAACTAAGAAGCTGTTTGGAAAACATTTACAAATACACCACAAAAGCCTATTTGTGTTATAAGTATGTATAGTGGAGTTAAATGTATGTTTTGTGAACTCTATTTTGGGATGCACAAAGTATGAGGATCTCATCAATATAACAACAGTAGTTACAAGAACATGTTTTTTTTTTACTGTGTAAAGATGCAAAGGCATTTAATCTAGTTTGCTTTCTACTTTGTACCTTTTATAGCCCTTTTGCTATACTTTTAGAACTCTCAGTACAAATTGTATTTTACTTTCTTTTGAACGTTTTTTCATGAAATTTTGCACATAATAAATTGTAATATTGTAGGATTAAAAGAACAAACATATGAATAAAAAACAATATCTCACTCCACCTCCAGATATATATTAAAACAAGCAAGCTATGGTTGGGCTTGGTGCTGGGCCTTTCTAAACTGTATAAAATGAAAAAGTTAGAAGCTTTTAAAAACCAGGGTAAAATATGCCATGAGAAATAAGCCATGTGGAATGCCTTGCTGACTAAGTGTAGTCTGGAAAATTTTTTAGGGTTATTACTACTACTCCCACTATTCTCACTACAACAGCAACAACAAAAAATACTACTACTACTACTTACTACTACTACTACTACTATTATTACTACCACCACCACCACCACCACCATCACCACCACTACTACTACCATCACTACCACCACTATCACTACTACTTCTTGTTCTCATTCTTCTTGTTCTTGCTCTCCTCCTCCTCCTAGTTCTTCATCCCCTTCTCCCTTCTCCTTTCTCCCTTTTCCCGATTTTTTCCTCCGCTCTTCTTCCTCCCTTCCCCTCATTTCTACTTTTTTTTTCTCTCTTCTTCCTTCTTCATCTTTCTTCTTCTGAAACTTATTTTAAAAGACATACATATTGTTTGAAGAGAGAATATAGGCTTCTTCAGAGTGGAAAAAGTAAAGAGATATAGAGACAAACAAGTGAGATATGTGTTCAAGGAAGGACATGGGTTTGAAGACCTAGAGTCATTAGTTTTATAATACTGTTTAAAGAAGGAAAAAAACACTGTATCAGCTCTCGACTTCAAACATGCAAGACATGGCCCACTCATAGCTTCATTCTCTGCAATGCCTTCAAGGACAGGTCTCCAGAGGCAGTTGTGAGTCGTCTGAGCTGAAACTTTGAAAGGCAACATTGAAAAAGAATGTCAAACTTGGGACATTGTCTAGGAGGAAGGGGAAAAAGCTATTTCTCATCTTTTGAATATTGGCCTTTAAGCAGAGATTCCTGGAACTTGGGTGGGTACCAAATATATGAATTAAAAAAAACAGCATCTCCCTCCACCTCCAGAAATATATTAAAACAAGCAAGCTATGGTTAGGCTGAACCTAACCTGTATAAAATGAAAAAGGCTGAAGTTTTTGAAAAACAGGGTGTGGAATGTTCTCAGCTCCAAAGATGAGGGGCTGGAGAGATTAGTATAGCAGTCAGGGTGCTTGCTTTACATACAGCTAACCTAGGTTTAAACTACAGTAGTCTATATGGTCCCCTGAACCCCACCAGAAGTGATTGCTAATCTCAGAGCCAAGAGTAAGCCCTGAACACTTCTGGTATGCCTTCCACCACCACCACCCCCCAAAAAGGAAAAGATAGATATAAGTTGTACATTCCAAATCATACAAAGAAATCCTGTCTGAATAACAAAGTGAGACAAATTCACTTTAATGCATTTAAAGTCATTCCAGTAGTAGAGTAATAGGAAAAAGACTTTAACACATGTGTCTAGCATTATTGGAGTAAAAAATAAAAGTCTTCATCAAATGAACAAGAATTAATCCAACCAAAAAGGCAGGAATGAAAGATAAAATGCCTACAAAATGGAACAAATGAGGTAATTGTATCCACAAAATAGATTGAAACAATAGGATAACATCCTTATTTAACTCCTTATTTAATTTGATTTATGGTCCGGAGAGGGCCTCTACTTGCGGGTGCTCCAGGGCTACTGTTGGCATTGTGCTCAAGGGTCACTCCAGGTGTTGCTTGGGGGAATATGTGTAGTATTGGGGATTGAAGCAAGGTCTCTTGCATGCTTTAGCCGCAGTTCTGTCTCTCCAGCCCAGTATGGAACGTTTAATGAGAAAAAAAAGAAAGGCTCTGAACAATTATTTTAGAAATTCAATCAATTTAATTGAAATATTTTTAAGTTTTCTTTTCTTTCTTTTTAATTATTATTTTTTGGGGGTTTGGGCCACACCTGGCAGCACTCAGGGATTACTCCTGGTTCTGTGCTCAGAAATGCTCCTGACAGGCTCGGGGGACCATACAGGATTCTGGAAATGGAACCCAGGTCTATCCTGTGTTGGCTGTGTTCAAGGGAAATGCCCTACCACTGTGCTATATCTCTGTCCCTTGTCTTCTATTTCTTACATATCCTAATATATTAGAAATTCAGCACACAGATCAACAGAATAAAATAGAGAAAAGAAAAAACATTTATTTTGAGTTTCTATAGGTCCCTACAGGAAGTTCAAGAAAATATGCTGAAAAAATATTCATAGTAATAAAATTAAAAATCCTGATTTTAAAAGAATAAAGAAAAGAGTAAATAGGAATAAATGCATACAATATGGCAATGATGTAGAACACTTTTAAAGAGAAGAGTTTTAAAAGCCACTAGGGAGAGAGAATTCCTGCTAATGATCCATTAGTTGAACAACAAACAGACTTCTCATCTGCACAACATGCCCTGCAAAAGCAAGAGTTCCAAGACACTGTCAACAAATAACTGTCAGTAAAGAAGAATTCTAATTCCAGTTAGACTATGAATTAGAAATACAAACTTACCCCGCCCTCAAATAAGCCAGAAAGAGAAAGTTTTCAAACTTACATTAGAAAAGCCTCTTAATGATCATCAGTGAAAGAACCACAGAGGTGGTCAAGATCCATCTGGGAAAAATCCCAGGAGACTCTAATATTGTTGTTTTTTTTTTATCTTGAGGGGGAGATTTTGAGCACAGCTGGCATTTTTGGGGGGCTTACCCCTTGCTATGTATTTAGGGATCATGCCTACCACTGCTCAAGTGACCATATTCAGGGCTGAGGATTGATCCCAGGTCTGCATAAATAATACTGTCTCTTGGATGTTAAGAAGCTATTATGCTGAGTGAAATGTCAGAGGGAGAGAGATAGATGCAGAATAGTCTCACTCATCTATGGGTTTTAAGAAAATTAAAGACATTTTTGCAACAATTCTCAGAGACAAAGAGAGGAGGACTGGAAGCTCCAGCTCACTTCATGAAGCTCACCACAAAGAGTGAGGAGTGCAGTTAGAAAAATAACTACACTGAGAACTATCATAACCATGTGATTGAATAAGGGAAGTGGAAAGCCTATCTAGAGTACAGATGGGAGTGGGGTGGAGTGGAGGGAGATTTGGGACATTGGTGGTGGGAATGGTGCACTGGTGAAGGGGTGTGTTCTTTACATGACTGAAACCTAACTACAATCCTGTTTGTAAACAAGGTGTTTAAATAAAAATAGTATTTTAAAAAAAGAAGCTAATATTCTTACAATGTTTAAGTATAGACACTTTCAAAGATATACTAAAATCTGTGTAAGAATACCAAGAAAGAAGGTGGAATTAGAGGTAGAAAAGTTAGGGATTCATTTCTGGTCATCCGAAATGGTAGAAGAGGTAATTATTTTCTTTCTCTTTTACTTTTTATAGTGAGTGCTTGGCTGAGACCCCTTATTCTCTAAATGCATAAATTATCTAGGCTGAAACTTTCTTACTGCGATTACTAAAATTCAATATTATTTTGGTAGAAGTGTTTTGGTAAAACTGATTAAAGGCTGTTCAGCCTTAAAACAGCATTGTGAGGTTTTAGTTATTGTTAATTCCAGACCCTCTTCAATACTTTCTTTCTTTCTTTCTTTTTTTTTTTTTTTTTTTTTTTTGGTTTTTGGGCCACACCCGGTGATGCTCAGGGGTTACTCCTGGCTATCTGCTCAGAAATAGCTCCTGGCAGGCATGGGGGACCATATGGGACACCGGGATTCGAACCAACCACCTTTGGTCCTGGATCGGCTGCTTTCAAGGCAAACGCCGCTGTGCTATCTCTCCGGGCCCATCTCTTCAATACTTTCTAAGTTGAAAGTCTGAAAAAAAAGTTTTAGGCTGGATATGGGCTGAAAAGATGGCTCAATAAACTGAAGTGTATACATTATACGCAGGAGGTCTGAGTTCAGTCCCTGACACTGAAAATCAAGTCTTTGCTCTTCTAGATTGGCTTCCAAACAAAACAAAGAAAGTAATTTTCTCAAATAATGTTTAAATGCTACTAACACAAAATTAAGAAACTCAGAGCAAGAGGATGTGATTTACCACCTTTAGAAGCAAAAAGAAGCCAGTAGTTCATTAGACTCAACAATGCCCTTGCCCTAGCTGGATGCTCACAACACTGTAGGCCATCTCCTTCAATGAACACTTCTGAGTCCAGAACTCTTCAGAGTTTATTTATGCAAAATTTGATTGAAATTGTGAAGCATCCAATTTGGTAGATAAAAAGAGAAAGACTTTTATAAGCCAACTCATCCTAGATGCTCATATAGTACCAGCTAGCAAAGACCCAAAATAAAGCACCCTGTAGCACATCCTATAGTGATGAACACTATAGAGGTGGAATGCTAAAAGCAGCAAGGTCAAAAAAAGATAATTACGTATAAAGAAATATCCTTAAGATTTATAGCAGATTTCTCACAAGTAACCATACAGGCTCATAGGCAGTGGTGGGATATAATGAAGAAAAAAAACTCAATGAAAGGAACACTTAGCTGAGAATAATTCACTCATCCAGATTCATTCAACTTTGAAGGAATGATACACAGCTTCATGAATAAACAATAGTTCAGGAACTTGACAGATTCAAAACCAACCTTAAAGAAGAAGTGACTATGGTATTTTAAGTCAAGGTGAATTCCACAAATAAGCCAAATTTCTACAAAAATATTGCACAAAATTCAATGACATTAATCTTTATCAATATGAATAGGCTAAATACACCAATTAAGAGATTGAGTGTCAAAAAGGATCAGAAAATTGAATCAACATTTTACTGCCATCTAGAAACACATTTAAATCATTGATAAACCATTAGGAAGACTCACAAAGAAAAAGAGATGGAGAAACTTAATAAAACAAGTCAGAAATAAAAGGAGAGATATCATAACAGATATTATAGGATAATCAGAGAATAAGTTCTTTTATTTTTTTTAACTTGCCAAAGTTGAACCAAGAAGATCTGAACTCTGAACAGACCACTCATGATTGAGAAAATTAAAATGGTAATTAAACTCTTCTCAAAACAAAAGTCCTAGTCCAGAATGTTTCACTGTGAATTCTTTCAAATCTTAAAAAAAAAACACCAAATAGGATTCATTCCAGAGATATAAGGATGATTTAACATATGCATAGATATAGGGAGCTTCTTTAAGAACAGGCAGAAAATGCAGGGCTCAAATGCAGGGTCTTGTGAAAGGCACAGAATTTTGCTTAAAGCAGACAGACTTGAGAATTGAATGTTAACCATTTAAGTTTTTTTTTGTAGGTTTTTTTTAATATAATTTTTATTTTGATCATAGTGGCTTACAAATTGTTGACAATAATATAATAGGTACATATTTACATAAAATCAGGGGGGTTCCCATCACCGATTTGTCCTCCCTACACCTTCGTGTTCGTCCTACCTCCCATATCCTCCTCCCTCACCCCCGGGGCTGTGTGAATATGTGGTCCCCTCTGTACCTAGCTTACTACTTACTAGTCTTGGTCTTGGTGCCTCCCTTATTTCCCCCTCTAACTGGGAGGCAGGGCTAAATAGTTTAAGTTATGTGGTTTTATTTGAAGAAGAGAAAAGTAATAAACGGGTAAAAGTCTAATACGCTGAAAATGGGCGGAATCCTTCTAGAGGCTCTCATCGTTGGTTTGAGAGACGAAGGAGAAAAAGAAGGTGAGACACCCCAACAGTACAAAAAGAAGTGTCAACTATCCAGTGAGCACTCCAGTGATAACGATAGGCACCGCAAAAAAAAGCCGTGGTCTTGAGTTAAAAAACATGGCAGAGCACATAAAGAAAGAAAAGAAAAGAAGAAAAAAATAAAAATACAAATATAAATGGGGACAACTTCAATAACCACACCAAAACAAAGAAATCGACAAAAAGTAGATAGGTAAATAAAAATAAAAAAATAATAATAAATGAAGAAAAAATAATATATAAAAATAAAAAATGTTTTGTGCTTTTTGCCTTTTTTCCCCCTCCTGCACTGGCACAGTAAATATTGGGGTCATTCGAAAAGGAATTCACTTGGCCTAATATACACCCTTGGAGTATATTGTCACAGGATTAACTATAGACTCCATTCAGGTTCATTTACTCTCCTGGTGGTGCTTTTGTGGTGTTTGGAAGACTTCTGCTCCATCCTGGGTGATGAAATAAGACCTCTGTATCTAGAGATCTCTCTCAGTATCTGCACAGGTCCAGGAGTGGGACTTATGATGAAGTCTTTCTTTGTGTTTCTAGAAGTTCTGTTCCCTCAGTGTCATTTTAATCCATCTCCTGTGGTTGGTGGTCTTGGTCTTTGCACTGATCCTAGGATGGAACCTAGGATAGCGTCTTTCATTGTGTTTCCAGAAGCCCCATTCCGTTGCAATTGTCTCTGCCGGACCTTTGGAACTGGGGATCATGGTTGTTGTGCAGGTCGTAGTTCAAACCCTAGACTAGGGCTTTTTTTATTGGTCTCAAGATATATTCAGTCTGGTCATGGTTCTATCAGGCAGTCATCTGTAAATCACAATCTTGGCTTTTGGACCAACCAAAGGGTGACAAGTCTTCTGATTTTGTCTTATCGTTAGCTGGTGAGGTAGGATAACCTGTTCTCAGGTCAAGTTGTTCCCATTTTTCTTGTCAGGATATCATATTAGAGCTGGCACTTGTTGGTGGCCCAGTGGTATTAAGGATGTCCCAGATGGGATTTGTTTCCTGTAGCTGTTGTGAAGAACTGTGTCAATTCTATGTCTGGGATTCAGGGTTCAAGGCTGGTCGGATGGTGTCTAATCACCTGAGGTCTAAGTTAGGTCCAAGTGACATATTTTCAAGGTGGGAGATATCCCTGTATTGTAAACAAGTATGAGTTCTTATCCCTAGTAGATAAGAGCTCTTTTTTATATGTAATATTTCCCCTTTTTTAGTGTGCCTTTACAGGGAGAAATGGTGCTACTTTATATTGTTGGTGCATTTGGGGTGGACAGAGAAGAAAACAGAAACAGGTCACACATCCAATAAAGATAAAAATAGGAATAAAAGTATATGTGCACACACACACACACACACACACACATATATATATGTATATATATATGTAGAACAAACATTTAAAAATGAATTAACAAAATAATTAAAGGAATAAAGTGATGCATGAGACTACCTTACTTTTGGGGAAAAGCAGGTAAAGAGGTGGTGTAATACCGGTCTTATACTTATGTTGGAAGTATAGGTTTCCCCATTCTCTTTTGGGATTTTCTTGTGGTGTGTGGGTTCCCAGGCACCTTTTCATCACTCCCCCTGACCTTCTTGAGATTGGCAAAGAATTTGCCGCAGGGAGGTCTTGTAAGAGTTCTTGCATTGGGGATACTTTTAGAGCTAAGTCTGGTTTCAAGTAACAGTCCACGGTAGGGGGATTTGTTAGGGAGGGCTGTGCAGCATGAGTCTACAGGGGAGTTGTTTGCCTTTTCTTGAGGGAGGCCAGGTGTGGGTTTGACTGGGTGTCCCTTCGCTTGGGTGCTGGGTACTGGTTTGTTGAGGTAGGAGGTCAGTCTTGATGCCTAATGGATTAAGAACTAAGGATGAAGAGTTTTAATACGGTGGGAAGTCTGGATGGGATTGAGGGGCGAAGGGATAGTTGGATTTCCAAAGGGGGGAAAAGGGAAAGGGAAAAGTATATGGAAGGGGTAGGAAAGAAGAAAAGAGAAAATACATTAGAAAGAAAGAGAGAAGAGAAAAGAAAAAAAAGAGAAGAAATGAAAAAGAAAAAAGAAAGTAGTGAGAAGAGAGGAGAAAATAGCAAGGGAATGCTAGTTTGCTTGAATGTGTTTGATGAGTATGGCCTGTAGTATAAGTCTGTACATCACAGTTGCTACTTCGGTGGTCTGACTGGTCACATGCTTCAAATTGTAAAAGAAGGTATAACCTAGAGATAAAGCGTATGTTAAAGAGTTTTCTCGGGACATTCTCGTAGTGCAAGCTGGGTATGGTATCTCGTGTGAATGAGCCCCGAGGTGCCATCTTAGTTCGTCCACCCTTTGTATCCAAGAACACCTGTGGACAGGAAAGCTGAGAGGTTATTTTAAATATAGTAAGATTAAGGCATTAAAACATAGTGTTATGCGATGTTTCCTTTGAAGTCAGTGATTTCCCATGGTATACTTTACCAGTGATCCTGTATAAGGTCCCTAAGGGATTATTATGGGCCTTTGTAGTAGAAAGCTAATTACTTACCTGTTTTCTCTATGCTGTTGTGTCTGCTCTTGCTGGTTTCTTTGTGGTATAATGTGTAGACACGAGTTTGTGTTGTTCCTTTTTCATGTATTTTGGGCACTGCTCCTGAGTATATGTTGAGTATTACCATGTTTGAAGTTTCTACCCTGTTATACTCTGTTATTTGATTGTTGAGTATGAGTTGTATATAAGGTGTATGTTTTAGGTGCTTCAGAATAGTGCTATCATTCTGTGTTTATCTTTTGTCTTCTGACTTACTTCGTTTAACATAATATGTTCTAGGTCCATCCATGTTGCTGCAAAATCTGTGATTGTATCATTTCTGACTGCCATATAGTATTCCGTTGTGTATAAATACCACATCTTTTTTGTTTTTTTTGGGGGGGTTTTTTTTTTTTTTTTTTTTGGTTTTTGGGCCACACCCGGCAGTGCTCAGGGGTTACTCCTGGCTGTTTGCTCAGAAATAGCTCCTGGCAGGCACGGGGGACCATCTGGGACACCGGGATTCGAACCAACCACCTTTGGTCCTGGATCGGCTGCTTGCAAGGCAAACGCCGCTGTGCTATCTCTCCGGGCCCTAAATACCACATCTTAATGATCTATTCATCTGTTGTTGGACATCCAGGTTGGTTCCAAGACTTGGCTATTATACTGAGTGCTGTGATAAATAGTGGGGTGCACACATATTTTGGAATGAATGACCTTCCAACTTGGAGGTATATTCCTAGTAGAGCAATTGCTGTGTCAAATGGAAGCTCAATTCTGAGTTCTTTGAACACTCTCCAGTCTGCTCTCCATAGGTGTTGGACTAGACGGCATTCCCACCAGCAGTATATGAGAGTGCCTTTTATATCGCATCCCTGCCAACAGAGGTTATTCCCATTATTTTTGATGTGAGCCATTCTCACTGGTGTAAGTTGGTACCTCATTGTTGTCTTGATTTGGATCTCCCTGATGATGCGTGAAGGTGAGCATGTATTCATGTGTTTGTTGGCCATCCTTCTGTCTTCATCAGAGATGTGTCTATTCATTTTATCTCCCCATTTTTTATGGCTTTGTTTGGTTTTGGGGGGCTTAGCTTTCTGAGTTCTATGTATGTTCTAGATATCAGCCCTTTATCTGATATGCCGAGTGAAAAGATTTTTTCCCATTCTGTTAACTGTCTTCTTGTGTTAAGTAGGGTTTTTTTTTCACCATGCAGAAACTTTTTAGTTTGATGTAGTCCCATATGTTTATGTTTGATGCTAAAGTTCTTGCCATTTTTGCTCCATCCTTGAAGACCTTTTTGATATCTAGGTCTTTGGGTGTTCTGCCTATTTAATTCTCGATAAACTTTATAGATTCGGGTCTGATTCAAGGTCTTTGCTCCATTTCGAGTTGACTTTTGTATAAGGAGTGAGGTATGGGTCAATTTTCACTTTTGTACCAACACCATTTGTTGAATAGACTTTCTTTGTTCCATTTCAAGTTATTGCCTCTTTTATCAAATATTATTTGGCTGTATATCTGGGGGTTTATGTCTGGGAATTCTGTTTTGACCCACTGGTCTGAGGTCCTGTCTCTGTTCCAGTACCATGCTGTTTTGATCACTATGGCTTTATAGTATAGTTTCAAGTTAGGTAAGGATATGCCCCCAGCTTCTTGTTTTTCAGTATGTGTTTGGCTATCCTGGGTCTTTTGTGGTTCCAGATAAATTTTGTGATTGATTGTTCTAAATCTTTAAAGAATGATGTCTGAATTTGGATAGGGATTGCATTAAATCTATATAATAGTTTAGGTAGGATAGTCATTTTAACTATGTTAATTCTACCTATCCATGAGCATGAGATGGTCTTTCATTTCTTTAGATCCTCTTCAATTTCTTTCTGAAGTGTTTTGAAGTTTCCCTGGTATAGGTATTTCATTTCCATTGTAAGGTTGATTCCTAGGTACCTGTTATTTTTTGATACTATTTTAAATGGAATTGTATTTTTAATCTCCTCAACTTCGTTGTTTGTGTATAGAAATGCTACACTCTTTTGTGTATTGACTTTGTATTCAGCCACTTTGCTGTATTGGTTTATTGTTTCTAGGAGTTTTACTGTGGACTCTTTAGGGTTTTTGATGTATATCATCATATCGTCTGCAAGTAGAGATAGTTTGAGTTCCTCTTTCCCAATATGGATTCCTTTGATTCCCTTCACTTGTCGGATTGCTATTGCTAGGATTTCTAAGACTATTTTGAATAAGAGTGGAGAGAGTGGACAGCCTTGCCTAGTTCCTGACCTTAGTGGGAATGCTTCTAGCTTCTTGCCATTAAATATAATGTTGGCTATAGGCTTTTCATAGATCGCTGTAACTATCTTGAGGAAGGTTCCTACTAATCCTATTTTGCTGAGTGTCTTAAACATGAAAAGGTGTTGGATTTTGTCAAACGCCTTCCCTGCATCGATTGATATGATCATGTGGTTTTTGTCTTTCTTGTTGTTGATGTGATGTATAATGTTGATTGATTTGCGTATGTTGAACCAACCTTGCATTCTTGGTATAAAACCCACTTGGTCATGATGTATGATTTTTTTTGATGAAGTGCTGGATTCGATTTGCTAAGATTTTGTTGAGTATCTTTGCATCTATGTTCATTAGTGGGATTGGTCTGATTTTTCTTTCTTGGTGGTGTCTTTGCCATCTTTGGGAATGAGTGTGATATTAGCCTCATAAAAGGAATTGGGGAGGATTCCTGTTTTTTCTATGGTTTGAAAGAGCCTATGAAAAAGTGGTAGTAGGTCTTCTTGGAATGTTTGGTAGAATTCACCTGTATATTCATCTGGGCCTGGACTTTTGTTCTTAGGTAGTTTCTTAATTACATCTTCAATTTCCTCTGAGGTGATTGGTCTGTTTAGGCTTTCTAGTTCTTCCTTTTCTGGTCTTGGAAGATGGTATTTTTCCAAGAATCTGTCGATTTCTACTGGGTTCTCTAGCCTAGCTGAGTATAGTTGTTCATAGTATGATCTCATGAAATGTTGTATTTCTTGGGGTTCTGTTGTAATCTCTCCCCTTTCATTTGTGATCCTACTGATTTGGGTGTTTTCCCTCTTTTTTTTTTGTGAGTTTGCCAGTGGTTTGTCTATCTTGTTTATTTTTTTGAAAAAACAACTCCTGGTCTCATTGATTTTTTGTATTGTTTTCTTAGTTTTTATGTTGTTTATTTCTGCTCTGGTTTTTATTATTTCTTGCCTTCTGGTTGTGGTTGAATTTCTCTGCTGCTGTTTCCAGTTCCTTGAGGTGATCGTTTAAACTGTTGATTTTGTCATTTTCCTGTTTCTTGACATAGGCCTGTATTGCTATGAGTTTCCCCCTAATTACTGCTTTTGCTGTGTCCCACAAATTTTGACAAGTTGTCTCTTCATTATCATTTGTCTCAAGGAATCTTTGTATTTTTTCCTTGAGTTGTTCTTTGATACAGCTGTTGTTGAGCAGCATGTTGTTTAATCTCCAGGTATTAGTTTTTCTCCATTGCTTTTTCTTGAAGACAATTTTGACCTCTGTTGCATAGTAATCTGATAGTACTTCTAGTGATCCTTACATTTGTGGTCTTATATAGGTTGGCTTTGTATCCTAAGACATGTTCTATTCTGGAGAAGGTTCCATGTGGGCTTGAGAAGAATGTGTATTCTGCTTTCTGGGGATGGAGGGTTCTATATAAGTCTATTATCCCTAGATCTTCTAATTTTTCATTTAGAGCTCTTATTTCTTTGCTATTTTTCTTTTTGGTGGATCTGTCCAGTGGTGATAGTGGAGTATTGAGGTCCCCTATTATTATCACATTTCCCTTCATGTGTTTCTCCAGGT
Organism: Suncus etruscus; assembly: GCF_024139225.1. Taxonomy (NCBI): domain Eukaryota; kingdom Metazoa; phylum Chordata; class Mammalia; order Eulipotyphla; family Soricidae; genus Suncus; species Suncus etruscus. Next base: position 82,884,785 of record NC_064850.1, read on the forward strand.
TTGTGAGCAGTTGCCTCACATATTTTGCTGGCTCTACATTAGGTGCATAGATATTGACCAGGGTTAGTACTTCTTGACCTAATGTTCCCCTGATAATTAAGTAGTGACCCTCTTTGTCTCTGATCACTTTCTTGAGGTTGAATGCAATTTGGTCTGATATAATGGCTGCCCCTGCTCTTTTTGTTTTCCATTGGCCTGAACAATTACTGTCCATCCTTTTATTCTAAGCCTGTGCTTATCTTGTAGTTGTAGTGTTTCTTGCAGCCAGCAGAAGTCTGGTTTATTTTTCCTAATCCAGTTCTCTACTATGTGTCTTTTAATTGGAGAGTTTAGTCCGTTAACATTTAGGGAGATTATTGAGAGAGAGGATTGTTGTGCAGTTGTGTTGTGTGGGGTGGTTGTTGTTACAACTGGGGGTTTGGATTGTGTAATTTGTCTCTGAGTAGGTCGTTTAGGATAGGCTTTGTTTGCACAAATAATTCAAGTTCTTTCTTGTTTGAGAATGTTTTTGCTTTTGTTTGTTTTTGGGCCACACCCAGTGGTGCTCAGGGGTTTTCCTGGCTGTCTGCTCAGAAATAGCTCCTAGCAGGCCCGGGGGACCATATGGGACACCAGGATTCAAACCAACCACTTTAGGTCCTGGATCGGCTGCTTGCTAGGCAAACACCACTGTGCTATCTCTCTGGGCCCTAGAATGTTTTTAGTCTGCCCTCCCATATGAATGATAGTTTTGCTGGATATTGGACCCTAGATTGGAAATTTCTTTCATTCAGTCGTTTAAATATGTCATTCCACTGTCTTCTTGCTTGAATTATTTCGGATAGGAGATCTGGTTTGATTCTTATGTCCCTTCCTTTGTACTTGAGGTTTTTTTTCTCCCTTATTGCTTTAAGGAGTTCATCTTTCTGTTTGTTTTTTTGCCATTTGGATTACTATATGTCTTGGTGTTGGTTTATTAGTGTCTATTTTATTAGAGACTCTCTTCACTTCCTGGATTTGCACTGCTATTATTTCCCCGACTACTTGTTCTTCCCCCTTCCCTATTTCCTCCCCTTCTGGTATACCCACAATTTTTAGATTGTTTCTTTTGCTCCTGTTCATTAGATACTGGACTTTTCTTTCCAGTGCTTTGCCTTTTATATCTTTGTTGGTTTCTTGATCATTTTTTGTTTGCAGTTTTCCTTCGAGTTCTTCAATGTGCTTCTCCAACTCTGTGTTTCTGCTCGTAAGGCTTGTTACTTTGTCTTTTAATTCTTTCAATTCTTTTTGTATGGAATCTCTCATGTTCTTTAACATTTCTCCTTTAATTTGGCTGATTTGTTCATTCATAGATTTCTTTTTTTTCTTTTTTCTTTTTTTGGTGTTTGGGCCACAACTGGCATTGCTCAGGGGTTACTCCTGGCTGTCTGCTCAGAAATAGCTCCTGGTAGGCACAGGGGACCATATGGGACACCGGGATTCGAACCATCCACCTTTGGTCCTGGATTGGCTGCTTGCAAGGGAAACACCGCTGTGCTATCTCTCCGGGCCCAGATTTCTTATATTCAGTAGCTAGCGTTTCTTTCATTTCTATTATAAATTCTTGCATTTCCTTCCTCATGGCGGCTTTTAGGTCTCCTTCCCATGGATCTGTGCATTTTAGTGGACTTGGAAACTTGCTAGGGTTTGTCTCCGTATCTCCAGATAGTAGGGTTCTCCTTGATTTACCCATATTTTTTTGCATTTATTGTTGTGGTTTGGAGTGCTGTGCCTCCTAAATTCAGTCTGCTTTGGTCCCCTGTGGCATGGGGATGGGCCCCCTCTCTGAGGGTGGTTATAGAGGGGGCTGTTGGGTGAGCTCACTGAGGTTTGGCTCCTCCTATGCTCTTTATGTGGCCTACTCCATTGATTTTCCCTTTTGTTGTCAGCTAGTGCAGGTCCTCTCCTGGCCACAATGTTGGAGGGTGCTGTTGAGCCTAGCTCTTTCTCCCCCCCTTTGCTACCTGGAGGTCAGCCTTCCTTCAGTGGGTCTTGTCAATTTTCTTCTCCTTATTCCTGTCAGCGGGTGCAGTTCTGCTTCTACCCACAATTGTTGCGGGCGCTGTTGAGCCTAGCTCTCTATCCTCCCTCCCCTCTCTGGGGGTCAATGGAGCTCCACCCCTTCCGAGCCTCAGCAGAAATTCCCTCAGCCAAACCCTACTGGCTGCTGCCCTCAGCCCTTAGCGAGTCCCAGGTCCACTCTGGGGCTTAGAGGGGTAGGCTGTTCTAGGTCACCCAAAGGTCCAGGTGGCCAGCCAATCTCACCCAATCTATTGGTCCTAGCCTGTCCCTGCGGCACAGAGTGAGTCAGGTGCAGGGTTCTCCTCATCCCTCCCACACTCCACTCGGGCTTGGGGTACCTGGGGGCGGGGCGCTTGGTGTGCTGGCACCGCTGCGGGTCTAGGGTCTAGGGTGCCCACGTGGGTTGAGGGGACTCACCCAATCCGCTCTCTGCTCAGGTCTGGGGTTCCTGGGACGGGGCGCTAGGGGTGCCAGTGACACCATGGGTCTAGGGCACCCATTTAGGGGGAGAGGACTCACCCAGTCCACTCTCCGCTCGGGTCTGGGGTCCCTGGGACAGGGCCTGACCATTTAAGATTTAAGGGCAACAAACACTGAGCTATAAAAGCAGGCAGCCTTGAGAATTAAAAGTAAATGTTTAAGATTCAAGGCTTAAAAGCCACCAAACAAAGAGTCATGATAAAGAGCAGGTAGCCTCGAGAATTAAATGTAAACATTTAGAAACAAAGAAGGCATAGGACGTTGGTCCTGGGAAACTAAGTCTAGTCCATAAGGTCCCCTTATCTGTATATCCCACTTGCCAGAGATATGTTCCATTATCAGTACATCCCCGAGCTGATGGAGACTGATCTCATTATCTGCACATTCCATCTCACCTACCAATAAATCCTGTTATTTGTCCTGTTCAATATATCTACCTCTTATTGACATATTTACAAGTTGAACTGTGCCCACAAAAAAGTATTTAAGCTGGGCCTTGAGTTTCAGTAAACGGAATTGGATTTGGATTTGGGTGGAATCCTTTCCCCACTTTTGTCTGTCTCCATGTTTGCACGATCTCCCTCCGAGAAAGAATACCACATCTTAGTTGGTGTCCCTGCAGGAAGGGGCACCCACACACAGAAGTCAGATCAAAATAAATAAATAAATAAAAAAAAACCTTGAGATAAGAATCAAAACAAAAGGTACAAAGGGAAAAAAGTAGACAGGACACTCCATGACATTGAAGCTAATGGTATCTTTAAAGATGAAACACCACTGACCAACCAATTGGAAACAAAGATAAACATATGTGACTACATTAAACTAAGAAGCTTCTGCACCTCAAAGGAAATATTGACTAGGATACAAAAACTACCCATGAAATGAGAAAAACTATTAGCTGAAAACCCACCTGATAATAGTTTAATACTTAAAATATATAAAACACTGGTAGAGCTTAGCAAGAAAAAAACATCTAACCCCATCTAAAAATGAAATAATGAAAAGAAACTTTCTCTAAGAAGAAATAAGATGGCCAAAGGGCACATGAAAAAATGCTGCACATCATTAATCATCAGGGAGATGCAAATCAAAACAACATTGAGATATCACCTCACCCCACTGGCACACATCACAAAGAACAACAACAATCAGTACTGACATGGATGCAGGGAGAAAGCAACTCTCAAATCATTGCTGGTGGGAATGTAGACTAGTCCAGCATTTTGGGAAAACAATATGGAAAGTCCTAAAAACAAACAAACAAACAAAAAAAACAACTAGAAATTGAGTTTCCATATGATCCAGCTATGCCATTCTTTAGAAGCCTCAAAACAGTACAGAGAAGCCCTTTGTATTATTTTGTTCATTGCAGCATTATTTATTCACAATAGCCAAAATCTGGAAATAACCCACTTACTGAGAACTAATGTGTCATTTTGCCTATGTTAAATGTTTTATCAATAGTAATACTTTAAATGTCAATTTTTCTTTTTTTTAAAACGATACTCAACAGGGCCGGAGCAGTGGCACAAGGTGTAAGACGTCTGCCTTGCCTTTGCTAACCTAGGATGGACTGCAGTTCAATCCCCCAATGTTCCATATGGTTCTCCAAACCAGGAGCGATTTCTGAGTTCATAACCAGGAGTAACCCCTGAGCATTAACTACTGAGTGTACCCCAAAAACCAAAACCAAATAAAACCAAACCAAAACAAAACAAAACAAAAAACAAATCATACTCAAGGAACTGAGAGATAGCATTATGGGTAGAGCAGTTAGCTTGCACGTAGATGTGCAATAAATCAATGGTGGTACATCTACACAATAGAATATTAGCAGCAATTAAGAAAAATAAAACCATTAAACTTGCTTATACGTGGATGAATTTGGAGAGTATTTTGCTGAATGAAATACGTCAGCAGAAGAGGGATAGACAGCCTAATTGCACTCATTTATGGGAGATATATTTATATTTAGAATATATATTTATATATGCATATATACATATATTTAAAACATATATATATAAACATATGTGTATATATATAAAGATAGTGGGGCCAGAGAGATAGCACAGTAGTAAGGCTTTTGCTTTGCACACAGCTGACCCAGGAAGGATGTTGATTGGAATTAGAGCATCCCATATGGTCCCCCAAGCCAGCTAGGAGTGATTTCTGAGTGAAGAGCCAGGAGTAACCCTGAGTGACATTAGGTGTGAGCCAAAAACCAAAAAAAAAAGATAGTATGGTAATAATATCCAGAGATATTAGAGATGAGGGCCAGGAGGACTATTCCATGGTAGGAAGTTTGCCAAATAGTGAAGGAGTAGGGAGTGCATTTAGGTCAGAGAAAGGACCATTGATAGTTGTAACAATGATAAATGTAAATGATAAATCTGGGTAAGAAGAGGACTGAAAGGAGATAAAGTGAAATGCATGATACCCCTTCAGTAATGATATTACAAATCAGAGTGACTAAAAGGGAAAAAAGAAAGAGACAAGAAAAATATTTGCTACAGAGGCAGGTAGGGGAGAGGGGCAGCAGTGAGTACAGGAAGGAAACTGGGGGTCATTGGTGGAAAGAAATGTGGGCTGGTGAAGGGTGTTGTGCATTGTTGACTGAAACTCAATCATCAACAACGTTGTAATTGTTAAAAATATGTTCCTGGAATCAGAGAGATAGTATAGGAATTAAGGTGCTTGCCTTCCATGGAGTAGATCAGTTTTGATCTCCTGCACTACATATGGTCCCACTAACACATCAGTGAGTGATCCCTGAGCACAGAGCCAATAGTAGCTGCAAAATACTCTTGTATGTGGCCCCCAAACCCAAACACATGTAAGGTGGTAGAAATAGGGAATATTTAAAATTATACTTTATGCACAAAATTTTTTTGCAAGTAAAAGAAATTAGAGTTTTTAGGATACATTTGGGAGCGATGGGCTTATATATGGTGCTCAGGGGGTACAGGAGTCATTGTTAGTGATTTTCAGACAGCTGGACTAGTAGGTCTATGAGAGAATTCGATGGTTTGGTGTTTTGGGAACAGTGTTCTCGAAATAACTAAGTCACTTTGGAGATGCTAAGGGACCTCAAGGGCTTTATTAAACAGTGCTTGGGGAACAATAAGGTGGCAGGAATGGAGCCATGTAATGCACCTGCCTTACTCCTATACTATCTCTTGAACCTGGAAATAACCAAAATCTTATTTATTTATGTGCTATGCCAACCTACAAAATTCTAACACTGTCTTCTTCTCAGAAGTAGTGGATAGTTGTCAGTAGCACTATGCTGACTATTTTTTATATAGTCAAGCTAAAAATGTACCATAAGGCAAGCATGTATTTATACTTAATGGTTTTGGCCTTCCAACAATGCAGTTTTACACACCAGCTAAGGCACATTTTAATCTGGCCTTTGTGGTTGCCTTTTGTGATTTCCTGATCTGAAATCTTTGAGGAAGATTTGCAAGGCCACATATAATAATGGACTGAAGGCTATGGAGGGACTTAAGCACTTTTACTTACTCTCATCTACTATGGAAAGTTTCCCTGTGAGGTCTGTGGGTGTGAATGCCGAGAATGAGTTTTCTTCTCCTTTTTTTTTTTTTTTTATGAGTTTCCTTCTTTAAATGGGGAAGTGGCAAGGCCAAGGGCTAGAAAAGCTTGTCAGAAGTCCCCAAGGATGTCCTGCCTAAAGAAGAATACTGAATTTTCACTACTTGGCACAAATTGGACATGTCCATGTGTGAGAAAGAAGGCATGAAAGAGTAATGTAACTTCATTTTACCTTGTCTCTATGTAGAAACTTGTCTACCTTTGTTTTAAGACTCTACACAATCATAGGGGCCAGCGAGGTGGCACTAGAGGTAAGGTGTCTGCCTTGCAAGTGCTAGCCAAGGAAAGATTGCGACTGCAGTGTGATCCCCGGTGTCCCATATGGTCCCCCCAAGCCAGGGGCAATTTCTGAGCGCTTAGCCAGGAGTAACCCCTGAGCATCAAATGGGTGTGACCCAAAAAAACAAAAAAACAAACAAAAAAAGACTACACAATCACACTAGACCTTCCCCACCTCTGTGACAATGTACTATGTTCTTAATAAATTAGAAATAATCTACATACAAACATGACAGGATTTAATCTCTACAAATTTCTTTCAGATACCACTTATCCTTTCATAAAGATTACAACATGGGGCAGGGAAATTAAACAACTTGTTTAAGGTCATTCTAAGAAATATGGAATAAAACTTGGAGTCCAGAATAATTCTTGTGATCATGGATTATTATACTAATCTTTTACTGGCTAGTGTTGGCTCAAAAGTGACTTCGTTCAATATTTAGAACTTTAAAGTCTATTGACTAAATTCCTAATATCTCAAAATCAACTCAACTTACAATGGAGCCTTTCAACCTTTTTATATCTGCAGACAAGCACAAGTTTATGACACAAATAAATACTGTATTTATACCAAAGAAGTTTGTAAATGCTGCAAATTAGGATACTCTTTATTCATCTGACTAGAGCTACTTTACAGAAATGTCTTAGTGTGTCATCTTGCCAGTGATCCAAGACCATGAAAAACAATGTTTCTATAAATGGTCATATCACAACCTTCTTAAAAGCAGTCAGATTTAAAGATTCAGTCCACCTAACCAAAGTCCTCTGTCCTCCATGTATTCTCTTCTAGGGCTAAATTTCTATGCATACTAGAGTGATAAGAGTAAAATTAGTAAAAAAAAAATCTAATATGAAGTTATATTTTACAGTTTTCACTTTTTTATTTTGCCACACCTGGTGGTGCCCAGTGGTTACTCCTGGTATGCTCGCAGAAATCGCTCCTAACTTGAGGGACCATATGGGATGCCGGGGGATCAAACTGTTGTTCGTCCTAGGCTAGAGCGCACAAGGCAGATGCCTTACGACCTGTGCCACCACTCTGGCCTCATTACAGCGATCACTTCTGTGACTGATGATTCTTGTTCTTTCTCTCACTTTATGGGTGTTACTTGTTACTAGAACAAAAGCTCTATGAGGGCAGAGACTTTATTTTTTAAGTAACTTTTTCAACAATAGTTGGAAGAGGGTCACAAAACATCTGTCTCTTAAACTACAAATGTAGTAGAAACCAGTAGTAATTTTATAAGAGATAGAGAAATGGCTATAATCTTGATAGAAACCTGTATTCAAATCTCTGCATCACAAAATTATTAATTTGAAAAAAAAAAGTATGAACACTGGTATTAATTAATGTTTTTAGTACACTATTCAGGATATGGGAACAACCCAAAATTCTAGCAAAAGCCAAATGGATAAAGAAATTGTGGCATAGACACACACACACATACACACACACAATGGAATACTATGCAGTTATAAGCAAAGAAATCATGCAGTTCACTACAACCTGGAACACTTTATGTTAAGAGAAATCAGTCAGGCTGGTGTAGTGGCACTAGAGGTAAGGTGTATTCCTTGCCACTGCTAGCCTAGGACTGACTGCGGTTCGATCCCCTGGCGTCCCATATGGTCCCCCAAGCCAGGAGCTACTTCTGAGCACATAGCCAGGAGTAACCCCTGAGCATCACTGGGTGTGGCCCAAAAACAAACAAACAAACAAAAAACAACAACAGAAATCAGTCAGGAGCCAGAGCAGTGACACTAGAGGCAAGGCCTTGCAAGTACTAGCCTAGGACAGACCGCGGTTCGATCCCCTGGCATCCCATATGGTTCCCCCAGGCCAGGAGCAATTTCTGAGTGCATAGCCAGGAGTAACCCCTGAACATCAAACAGGTGTGGCCCAAAACAAAACAAAATATACAAATAACAACAACAAAAAAGATAAATCAGTCAGAGGGATAAAGATAAATACTGTACTATTATTCACTCATCTGTGAGATATAGAGAAACAAAATAAGGAAATCGAAAGTAGCAAATAATAGAAAAGCCTTGATCCTGGATTCAGAGCTGAATACCAAATAGCAGGAGAAGATAGACTGGAAATCACAGGGGGATATTGGTGACGGCTTTTGAGTACTTTGATGAGGATGAGGTGAGGTAATATTTGTGTCAAAATTAAGGCTTAACTAAGCATTAATACTATTGTAAACATGTAAGTCAATATTTAAGAATTAAAATTTAGAAGTTTAATACTTAATACTTCTTGCTTAATACGTTAGGAGCTTAATAATTAATACTTAATGCAAAATACTTTAGGAGTTTGATACTTAAATTAGTATTAATTCTATTGTAAACATATACGTAAATCTATAATAATTAAGATTTAGAAGGTTTTTGGTTTGTTATATGCCACACCCAGTAGTGCATATGGGTTACTCCTGGCTCTGCATTCAAAAATTACTCCTAGAAGAGTTGAGAACCATATGGAATACTGGATATTGAACATGGGTCAGCCATGTGCAAAGCAAATGTCTATTCAACAATAGCTGTGTTAATGTCTGTGCCCTTAATTTAATCATTAAAATTAAAAAATAACTTTGCCAAAGGAAATGGGTAGTGTTAGGAGGTGATTGAGAGACACAGGTGAAAGGTATATTGTTGGAACACTGCATGCATGAAGCTACATTACTAACAGCATTATAAATACAAATGAAAGAAAACAAATAAATGAATAAACAAAAATAGCAGAGGAAAGAAACAAAAAGTTCCATGACTTAGGATAGAAAAGAAGTTTCCCTATCAGATCTTCTCTGAAAATGTTTTGCATATAATTAACATAACATAAGGTAATTTTGCCATGAAAGAGAACTAATCTTTAGTCCCCACCTTGACATTTTCTTTATGTCCTTTTGAATGTAATTCTATGACAAAATTTCCTACTGCCAATTTGTTATATAGCAAAAGTGCCAAGAAGAAAGTTGGAATAAGATAATTTCGGAGAGTCTATTGGACACTGGGAGCTTTGAGTCCTTTCCCATTTTCTAGAGGCAATACAAAAGGAGTGTTAACAATCTTGAAATTGTTTCAGTCCCTGCTTTGTGGAGAAGCAGAGATGGAAACAAATAGACCTCTTCGGAAAGAGTCAGCAAAACTTTTTTATGATCCTCACAGGGTTTCAGTAAAATACAGAAGGGCTTTATAGGAAATTGATCAGTCATTTGAAGACTCTGGGCTTCCTGCCCTTGGGAATAGTTTTAGAAGAATAGCGCCCCAAACTAGGTGATGGCAATTCTCATACAGAACATTCAGACTGACTGAAAAGTTTGTGTCATCAAGTCAGGTGTCACCAGAACCTGAATAGGATTCTTTCATCTTCTTGCGCCAGAGTTAATAAGAAATGAGACCTTAGAAAATTCAGTCTTTCTTCTGAGGAGAAAATAGGGTAGTCAAAGGACCTGGAAATGGTGTTGATAAAATTTTTGGTGCATTTTAGTGAAACAAAGATAAGTTGGGATAGAACTGTTCACCTGAAGCTGGCATTGAAAAAGAAGACGTGCTAGATAGATTGAGACTAGGGAAGAAAGAAAGGACAAAAAGGATGGGAAGAAGGAAAAAAGGAATAAAGAAACGGAAAGAGGAAGACTAGCAAAGGAGAGTAGGAAGGGGGTACATATTGCGCAAATCACAGATAAATAGTTCAGTTCAAATTTCTAGGACTGCTTTGGGTGATAAATAATTAGAAACAAAATTTCATTATTAATAACATAAATATATAAAAATTAAGGATTTAATGATAGCATTATTAGAAACAAAAACAAAAAATGCTCAACAATATGAGATGCAAAAGAAGATTCTGAACTAAGGGAACCAATAACCAAAACATGATTACAAAATTTACACATAAACTAGAAATAACCAAGACCAGACTTTACACAGCTGCAAATCAAATTATTTACAGACAGAAAGGCTGAAGATAATCATAACAAACACAAACAAAAAACAAGGGTTGAAAATAATTAGAATAGAGTTTTCACTGGTTCCTGGCTACAATTCACCATCTACTGGTTCTCTCATATGGGCACACAGTTTAGTGACCCCAGCCCATTTCTTTAACCCTCAAGTTTTCTACTTCACTCCTTACAATCAGGAAATATTTACTTAAACAGCATTCCTGAAATCTGAATTTTCCTTTGAAATAGAATTTGTACATTGATTTTGTTTGTTTCTTTGGTCACACCTGGAGGCGCTCAGGGGTTACTCCTGGCTCTCTCTGCTCAGAAATCTCTCCTGCAGGCACGGCAGACCAAATGTGATGCTGGGATTCAAATAACCATTGGTACTGGATAAGCTGCTTGCAAGGCAAACACCTTACTGCTGCACTATCTCTCAGGCCCTGTGTTTTTTTTAAATAATATTTTTATTTAAGCACCATGATTACAAATCTGTTTGTAGTTGATTTTCAGTCAAAATTAATTCCCTCTCACCAGTGCAACATTCCCACCAACAATGCCCTCATCTCCATCCACCCCCAACTCCTACCTGTATTCGAGACAAGCATTCTAATTTTCTCACTTATTACCATTGTAATGATAGATGTTAGTGTAGTTATTTCTCTTATTGCACTCACCACTCTTCATATCATGGCCCAATCCTTCCAGTACTCATCTCTATTGTCTTTGGGTATTATTACAATAGTGTATTTTATTTCTCTTAAATACCATAGATGACGAGACTATTCTGTGTCTCCCTCTGAATTATTTCAATCAGCTTTAAAGTTTCCATGTATGGGAATCCATGTATGGGAATATTTCATGACTTCATTTTTTCCTGATGGCTGCATAGTATTCCATTGTGTACCGTATTTATTCAAGTATAATGCACAAAATTTTCTACCAAAAAAAAGTCAAAGTTTGGGTGCGCATTATAAACGAGAGATGGGATGGGGTGGCAGTGGCAGTCTGTCCAATAAGGGCGCAGGCGAATTGTGAGTTCACACTGTGCCTTTTCCGGGCTACAGCCGTGCACTGGACACGACCTCAAGAAACCTGGCCTATCTCTTGTGACATCCTGGGTTAAAACATCATGGGAAGACATACCAAAAGAAATGATCATCAAGAGTTTTTTGAAGATAGGCATCAGCAATCAAATGGCTGGCACAGAAGACGACCTGCTGTGGAATTCAGACTCAGAAGAAAACAAAGAAACTGGAGAAACAGATGTTCCTGTCAACTGGGACACTGATGAAAAATGAACTTGAGAAGAATGGGAACTACTCTTTAGTGTATCTGATGATGAAACTGATTTTGAAGCATTTTAAATAAATATTGTTACTGATAATTTTATTTAAGTATTGTGTTTATACCAGTTTACATTGTCAATAAATGATTTTTTATCATTGCCACACATGTTCAACAATGTTTTTTGTCATTACAATGCTTGGTGTGAAACAAAATTTTATACCGATTTTTAATCAAAAATTAGGGGTGCGTGTTATACATGTGTGGCATTATACTCAAATAAATATGGAATGTGTACTACAGTTTCTTTTTTTTTAATAAATTATCCTTATTTAAACACCGTGATTACAAATATAATTGTAGTTGTATGATTACAGTCATGTAAAGAACAGCCCCCTTCACCAGTGCAGGATTCCCATCACCAATTTCCCAGATCTATCTACTCCCCACCCCACCCACACCTGTACTCGAGACAGGCTTTCTTTTTCCCTCATTCATTCACATTGTTATGATAGTTTTCAGTGTAGTTATTTCACCAACTGCACTTATCACTCTATGTGGTGAGCTTCATGCATGAGCTGCATCTACATGGGAAGATGGGGGGGAAATAAGGGTTGGGACTGAGGCAGTAAAATATTAGAAATGAGATTTGTAGGGCGGTATCAAGGTCACAATACAAGGTGGATGTTATGGATATATAAAATATATGCATACAATAGTATCAATAGGAAAACAAGAAGAAAAAAATTCCAGTGACTGTCCCAATATAAACCACTACTAAAACGGCCCTCCCACCTCCCAAAGCGCATTTTCATTAGTGTAGGGAGAGGTAGGAGGGAAGCCTGAGGACCACTAAGAGTCCACCTGAACCCACTTCTGGCCATCTGATCTGGCACCCAGGGAAGGCCTGGAGTCAGGGGAAAAAGACAAGACGGCTGGGGGCCTGCCAAGCCTCCCAGCACTCCCTAGGCCAGGGAGAAGGGCTCTGGTATGGGGCCTCTCCAAACCCCATACCTGGCAAGAGCTGTTCTCAAGAATCAAAGAGGGAACTGGAAGCCAGATGTCTGCCTGCCCTCCTCCCCATGCACCTCCCCCCTGGAGTACAGAGGGAGGGGGGAAGCCTGAGGACCACTAGGAGTCCACCTGAACCCACTTCTGGCCATCTGAGCTGGCACCCAGGGAAGGCCTGGAGTCAGGGGAAAAAGACAAGGAAAGCTGGGGGCCTGTCAAGCCTCCCAGCACTCCCCAGGCCAGGGAGAAGGGCTCTGGTATAGGGCCTCTCCAAACCCCATACCTGGCAAGAGCTGGTCTCCAGAATCAAAGAGGAAACCAGAGGCCAGATGTCTGCCTGCCCTCCTCCCCATGCACCTCCCCCCCTGGAGTACAGAGGGAGGGGGGAAGCCTGAGGACCACTAAGAGTCCACCTGAACCTACTTCTGGCCACCTGAGCTGGCACCCAGGTAGGGCCTGGAGTACAGGGGAAAAAAAGGGGGTAGGCTATGGGGCCTGCCAAACCTCCCAGCACTCCCCAGGCTAGGAAGAAAGGCTCCAGCATGGGGTCTCCCTACACCCCGTGCCCAGCAACACTTGCATAAGCTCAGTTTTTCTGATCTGTTAGTTCAATGTGAAAATTTCTAATTTCAGTTGACAAATCTTCTTGATGTTTAATTTTGCTCCAGTCAAGTCTATGCTTTTTTTTGAGCTCCCTGAACATTTTCCATAATTCTACTCTAAACTTCTTATTTGAGAGGATGGCCACCGTGCTTTATAAGTCTCTCGGTACCCAATCACATGGCAGGAAATGGCCCCACGTGCATTGGGTGGGGACATTTTACTGGGTGTGGGTCCTGGAGAGGTTATAGTCCTTGAAGTGTCTAGGCAAGCTCAGCAGAAAAGAGGCAGAGAGCATGGCCACCGTGCTTTATAAGTCTCTGGGTACCCAATCACATGGCAGGATCTTACTGGATGTGGTTCCTGGAGAGATTATTTAGTCTTTGGAGTGTCTAGGCAAGCTTAGCAGAAAAGCGTACTACAGTTTCTTTAGCCATTCATCAATTGTCAGGCAACTGGGTTGTTTCCAGATAGATGTGCAGAAGACATTTGTGTTGTGTTTTTGTATTCCCAGGTTATATCCCTAGGAGTGGTATAGTTGGATCATATGGGAGGTCAATTTTCAGTTTTTTGAAGAATTTTCATATTGTTTTCCATAAAGGCTGGATTAAACTGCCATCTGGATACCCTTAATTAATCTTTTTCTTGCCTAATTGCTATGGTCGGAACTCCTAGAACTATATTGAATAGGAGTGGTGAGAGGGGTCAACCTTGTTTTGTACCAGATTTTAGAGGAAAGGCTTTAGGTTAATCTTAATTAAGAATAATATTTGCCATTGGTTTGTGATAGATGGCCTTGACTATATTGAGAAAAGTTCCTTCCATTTCCATCTTGTTGGACCTAATTGAATGCTTTCTCCACATCTTTTGATATGATCATACGGGTTTTATTTTTTCTTTTTTTGATATGGTGTATTATGATAATTAATTTATGTATGTTAGACCAGCTTTCATTCTGGAATAAAATATATTTGGTCATGGTATATGACCTTTTTGATGAGTTGAATACTATTTACCAGAATTTTCTTGAGGATCTGTGTTCATTAGGAATATTGGTTTATAGTTTTCTTATTTTAAAGCATATTTGTCTGGTTTTGGTGTCAGGGTAATGTTAGCTTCATAGAAACTAGTTAGGGTGTTTCTATTTCTTCAATTTCCTGAAAGAGCCTGAAAAGGATTGGTAGGTAGTAGTTCCTCTTGAAAGGTTTAAAAAAATTTGTTAGTGAATCCATCTGAGCCTGGATTTTTGTTTTTGGGAATACTTTTAATTACCACTTTAATTTTCTCAATAGTGAAGGATATGTTTACATATGTTATATCATCCTGATTCAATCATGGACGATTAAAAATGTCCAAGAATTTATCCATTTCTTCCAGGTTCTCATATTTTGTGGCATAGAGTTTCTTAAAGTATTTGCTGATTACCCTTTGAATATGTGTTGTATCTGTAGTGATGCCCCCTTTTCATTTCTTGTCTGGTTTATTAACTTTCTCTCTCCCTTTTTTGTGAGCTTTGGTAATGGTTTATCAATCTTTTTTTTTTTTTCAAAGAATCAACTTTTGCTTTCATTAATCTTTCAGATTATTTACTGGATTTTCACTTCATTGATTTCTGCTCTAGAAATTCCTGTTATTTACTTCTGCCTATCTATTTTTGGTTTATTTTGTCGATTATTTTCTAATTTTATATGCTTTTTAATTTTAAGCTATTTTTTTAAGCTTTTCTTCCTTCCTGATGTGTGCTCGCAAAGATACAAATTTTCCTCTTAGGACTGCTTTTCCTGAGTCTCACAAATTCTAATAATTTGTGTCTTCATTTGTATTTGGTTCCAGGAATCGTTTGATTTTTTTCTTTGATTTAATTTTGAACCACTGGTTACACAGTAGTGAGTTGTTTAATTTTCAGGTGTTAAATTTTTTCTTCTGCATGTCTCTGTAGATCACTTCTAATTTTAATGCATTGTGATCTGAGAATGTAGTATGTACAATTTTTATCCTTTTGATTTTTTGGAGATATGTTTTATGGGCCAGCATGTGGTCTGTCCTGGAGAATGACCCATGTGCATTGGAAAATAATTTGTATCCAGTTTTCTGGGATGGAATGTCCTATATGTACCTCCTAGGCCACTTTCTTTTATTTCTCCTTTTAGAAGCTAGTATATTCTTGTTGAGTTTCAGCCTGATTGACTTTTCATAAGATGACAGGGTGATGTTGAGTTCTCCCACTATTATTGTGTTGCTAAGGATGTCTTTTTTTCAGATTTGTCAATAATTATATTGAATATTTTGCTGGTCCCTCATTGGCTGTATATATGTTTAGGAGTGTGATTTTTTCCTATTGTACATACTCATTTGATTATTAAAAATGTTCATTTTTGTCCTTTACAACTTTTCTATGTCCAATGTTTGTGTCATCTGATATTAATATGGCCACTTCAGTTTGTTTAAGGAAATTGCTTGGAAGGTTTCATTAAAATCAAAACCTTTAATTTCGAGTATGTTTGTTCTGACTATTCAGATGTGTTTCTTGTAAGCAGCAAAATGTTTTAGTTTTTTGATCCATTTTGCCACTCTGTGTCTCTTAACTGGTGCATTTAGTCTATTGACAATGAGAGATAATTGTCATGGAATTTAGTGTCATCTTTATAAAGGAGTTTAGTGTGTCTGTTGGTCTGTCTTTTTTTAATGTAGACCTTTTAGTTTTTCTTTTAAGGCTATTGAGTCTTTTTAGTTTTTTGATCCATTTAGTTTTTTGATCCATTTTGCCACTCTGTGTCTCTTAACTGGTGCATTTAGTCTATTGACAATGAGAGATAATTGTCATGGAATTTAGTGTCATCTTTATAAAGGAGTTTAGTGTGTCTGTTGGTCTGTCTTTTTTTAATGTAGACCTTTTAGTTTTTCTTTTAAGGCTATTGAGTCTGTAAAGTTTCTGAACTGTTATTTATTCATAAAACTATGTATACTTTTTTCAAACCTGAATGTGAATCTGGGTGGGTGCAGTATTCTAGGCATATCATTCATTTAATTAGTTTTGCCACTATATTTTACCACTGCCTTCTGGCTTTGAAGGTTTCTCATGACAGGTCTGCTATAAGGCTCTTTTCCAGTCTTTTCTGTTGTATGGAGTTATGTATCCCATTGTCAAGCTCATCCTAAGCTGCTGTTACTCTGTTGGAGAGGCTTTCCAGTGAGGTTTTTATGTAGTCTACCAAAATTTTCAGTACTGTTATTTCAGTTTGTAGTTTTCTATTTCTTTTTTTAAATTTTTTTTAATAATTTATATTTTAAGTAGTTTTCTATTTCTATCTTCATATCTTCTTAATTCTTATTTTTGGTTCATTCAGCTTGATCCATACTTTCTTTGAGTTCTACGAGGATACTCCATTTTTTCCTGTAAACTCCTTATCTGAGAGACTAAATAGGTGGTTAGCACTTTTTGGGTCATTCGGAGCTGCCATCTTCATTTTCTCTGCATGGTGTTGAGCTGTGTTGTTTCCTCATTGTCACACTTTTAATGTAATGTTTTCTATGTGTTGTGTTGTGGTTCATTGGCTAGAAGATGTGAGTTGCCATGAAGTGAAGCTCCTCTAGCTCCACCCTTCTTCGGTGGTGAAAACTCTCCTTTGCTGATGTGCCCTCAGAAGATATTCCTTGTTGTCATATCCTCAGGAGCTGTTCTGGGTGGGGTGGTTCAAGGCAGCTTCACAGAGCAGAGCAGAGGCAAAAGTTCAAAAAATCTCTCATGTAAATAATCAAGATGCCCTTCAACAGATGAACGGCTAAAGAAACTGTGGTACATATACATAATGGAATATTATGCAGCTGTCAGGAGAGATGAAGTCATGAAATTTTCCTATACATGGATATACATAGAATCTGTTACTTTGAGTGAAATAAGTCAGAGGAAGAGATATAGATACAGAATAGTCTTACTAATCTATGAGTTTTAAGAAAAATTATCACATTATTGTAATAAGGCTCAGAGACAATAGAGTTAAGGGCTGGAAGGGCTGGAAGGACTGGCTCACAATTTAAAGTTTACCACAAAGAGTGGTGAATGCTGTTAGGGAAATAATTACACTAACAACTTGCACGAAAATGTTAAAGAATGTAAGTTTTATGGCTTTAGATTGCTTTGTGTACTGCTAAGAAATATTATAATGTACTACAATCTGGGGACTTGAGGGACAAAGTAATTGTACATGGGTTCAGTTTTATTTTTCTTAATGTTCTTTGAAAGTTCAAAATAAAGGTATCAGCAAGGGGACTTCTGAGAATTCTGTTTATGGGTGATTGTCGTTCCACTGTAACTTTACCTTGTCCTCTTTCTTTGCATCTTTGTTTTCATAATTAAAAATAAAACATTAAAAAAAAAGAATGAGAGGAGTAGGGGCTGGAGAGATAGCACAGCAGAAAGGCATTTGCCTTGTAAGCAGCTAATCCAGGATGGATGGTGGTTTGAATACTGGCATCCCATATGGTCCCCCATGCCTGCCAGGAGCAATTTCTGAGCCCAGACTCAGGAGTAATCCCTGAGCGCCGCTGGGTGTAACCCCCAAATAAACAAAATTTAAAAAAAAGAATGAGAGAAGTAGAATGCCTATTATGAATGCCTATTATGAATACAGGCAGTGGTTGAGGAGGAGTGGGACATTGGTGGTGGGAATGTTGCATTGGTGAAGGTGGGTATTTTGTTTATGACTGAAACCCAATTACAAATCATGGTGCTTAAATAAAGATTAAAAAAAAATCTCCCATGTGCCAAAGTGCATGGCAGGAATCAGGCTCCTCCCTGTGTGGGCAGAGACATATATTTGGTGATATGCCCTCAGGTGATCTTTACTGTGCACTCAGAAGCTGTTCTAGGTGGGTGGTTATGGCCACCTCAAGCAGCAGAGCAGAGGGCTTTTTAAATATAAATCAATTTTGATTCAAAGTCCAGTTCAGATGTTGATCTAATCTTCTCTACACCTAAAAATCTCTAATCACAGTCTTCTATCCCCTTCTTCTGCCAGAGTACTACATTAACCTTCTTTCTGATATTTTAATAGATCTCATTGTTTTTTTGGGGGGAGGGGGAGGGCCATACCCAGCTGTGTTTAAAGATTACTCTAGACTCCTATGTTCAGGGGTCACTTCTGACAGGGTTTAGAGGGCAGCATGTCATGCTGCAGATTGAACCCTAGTCGGCTACATACAAGGTAAGTGCCTTATCTACTGTACTGTCTCTCTAGCTCTATCGCATTTATTTTTGCCCTTCGCATTAACTGTTCTTTGTGTAGAATAATGGTTATCTCTAAGGATTCCCAAAGCATTTAAAAAAAATTTTTTTTTTTTTTTACGGGTCAGAACTTGGAGGATACCGGGGACAATGCTTGCATAGAGAGTGCAGGAAGTCCATTACAATAGTGCTCAGGGAATCATTTGCTGTTGGGCACTGAATCCAGAGCTTCAGCCTGCAAAGCATATTTTCCATCTTGTGGCACTATATCCTTAGCCTTCTTGATGAACTTTGCCTTCTTGGGTGGCTCACACCTGGCAGCTTTCAGGGGTCACTCCTCCTATTCTAAGTTCAAAAATCTCTCCTGGCAGCCTCAGGGGTCCATATGGGATGCTAGGAATCAAAGGCACATCTGTCCTGGGTTGGCTATTTGCAAGACAATAGCCCTATCACAGTGCTATTTCTCTGGCCCTCTTGATGAAATTTTTTTTTGGGCGGTCACACCCGGCAGTGCTCAGAGGTTACTCCTGGCTCTGTGTTTAGAAATCGCTCCTGCCAGGAATGGGGGGGACTATATGGGATGCCGGCATTCGAACCACCATCCTTTTGCATGCAAGGCAAAAGCCTTACCTTCCTACTATCACTCTGGCCCCTCTTGATGAACTTTTTAAAAATAATTTGGTCCTATAAGTCTGAGAAATTCAATGTTCTGCTATAATATTCTTTTTCTTGAGAAAAGATGGTTTCAGAAATTTATGGGAGTACAGTAATAGAATCTAAGAAGAATAAAGAGAGAATTGAAAACGTTTTGGTTGGTAAAAAAATTTTGTTTGGTTTGTGGGTTAAGAATTGAGTGAGGGAAGGTTTTTAGTTTTTCTCCATTGAGGATAATATTTGCCACTGGCTTGTGGCAGATGGCCTTAACTATATTGAGAAAGGTTCCTTTCATTCCGATCTTTTGATCAATAATGGGTGTTGGACCTTATCAAATGCTTTCTCTGCAACTATTGATATGATCATGTGGTTTTTATTTTTCTTGTTGTTGATAGATTTATGGATATTAAACCATCCTTGCATTCCTAAGATGAAACTTACTTGATCATAGTGGATGATCTTTTTTTTTTTTTTTTTTTTTTTTTTTTTTTTGGTTTTTGGATCACACCTGGCAGTACTCAGGGGTTATTCCTGGCTCCAGGCTCAGAAATTGCTCCTGGCAGGCACGGGGGACCATATGGGATGCCGGGATTTGAACCTATTACCTCCTGCATGAAAGGCAAATGCTTTACCTCCATGCTATCTCTCCGGCCCCAGTGGATGATCTTCTTAATGAGGCATTGAATTCTATTTGCCAGGATTTTGTTGAGGATCTTTGCATCTGCATTCATCAGCGATATTGGTCTGTAATTTTCTTTTTTCATAGCATCTCTGTCTGGTTTAGGTTTCAAGGTGATGTTGGCTTTATAAACGCTATTTGGAAGTGTTCCTGTTTTTTTTTTTTTTTTTTTGATTTTATGAAAGAGTCTTGCCAGGATTGGTAGTAGTTCCTCTTGGAAAGTTTGAAAGAATTCATTAGTGAATCCATCTGGGCCTGGGCTTTTGTTTTTGGGCAGATATTTGATTACCGTTTTAATTTCATCAATACTGATGGGGGTATTTATATATGCAACATCCTCTTCATTCAACCATGGAAGACTATAAGAGTCCTAGAATTTATCCATTTCTTTCAGGTTCTCATTTTTAGTGGCACAGCGTTTCTCAAAGTAATTTCTGATTACCCTTTGAATCTCTGCCATATCAATAGTGATCTCTCCTTTTTCATTCCTAATATGAGTTATCAAGTTTCTCTCTTTCTTTGTTAGTTTAGCCAGTGGTCTATCAATCTTGTTTATTTTTTCGAAGAACCAACTTCTGCTTTCGTTGATATTTCAGATTGTTTTTTGGGTTTCCAGTTCGTTGATTTCTGCTCTCAGCTTTGTTATTTCCTTCTGTATCCCTATTTTTGGGTCCTCTTGTTGAGCACTTTCTAATTCTATGAGCTGCATCATTAAACTATTCAGGTAAGCTCCTTCTTCCTTCCTGATGTGTGCTTGCAAAGCTATAAATTTTCCTCTCAGTACTGCTTTTGCTGTGTCCCATAAGTTCTGATAGTTTGTGTCTTTATTATCATTTGTTTCCCGGAAAGGTTTGATTTCCTCTTTGATTTCATCTTGGACCCACTGATTATTATGTATGAGGTTGTTTAATTTGCAGGTGTTAAAGTTTTTCTTCTGTTTCCCTTTGGAATTCACTAATAATCTTAGAGCCTTGTGGTCGGCGAAGGTAGCCTGCAAAATTTCTGTCTTATTAATATTGTGGAGGTATGTTTCATGTGCCAGCATGTAGTCTATCCTGGAGAATGTCCCATGTACACTGAAGAAAAATGTGTATCGAGGTTCTGGGGATGGAGTGTCCTATATATATCTACTAGGCCTCTTTCTTCCATTTCTCTGTTCAGGTCTAGTATATTCTCATTGGGTTTCAGTCTGGTTGACCTATCCAGTATTGACAAAGCCGTGTTGAGGTCCCCTACAATTATTGAGTTCTTATTGATATTATTTTTCAGATTTGTCAACAATTGTATTAAATATTTTGCTGGCCCCTCATTCGGAGCATACATATTTAGGATAGTGATTTCTTCCTGCTCTACATATCCCTTGATTCTAAGAGCCTTCCCTCTAAATCCTGGCACAAGACAAGGCTGTCCTCTCTCACCACTCCTATTCAACATAGTACTGGAAATACTTGCTATAGTGATTAGGAAAGAAAAAGATAAAAAGGGAATCCAGATAGGAAAGGAAGAAGTCAAGCTCTTGCTGTTTGCAGATGACGTGATACTCTACTTAGAAAACCCTTAAGATAAAAAAAGAAAACTCTAAAGACTCTACCAAAAACTTCTTTCTTTCTTTTTTTTTTCTTTTTCTTTTTCTTTTTCTTTTTTTTTTGTTTGGTTTTTGGGTCACACCCAGCAGCTCTCAGGGGTTACTCATGTCTCCATGCTCAGAAATCAGTCCTGGCAGGCTCAAGGGACCATATGAGATGCTGGGATCTAAACCACTGTCCTTCTGCATGCAAGGCAAATGACTTACCTCTGTGCTATTTCTCTGGCCCTTACCAAAAACTTCTAGAAACAATAGACTCATATAGCAAGGTGGCAGGCTACAAAATTAACACACAAAAGTCAATGGCCTTTCTATACACCAATAGTAATAAGGAAGAAATGGACATTAAGAAAACAACCCCAAGACTTGGCTATTATACTGAATGCTGCGAGAAATAGTGGGGTGCACAATACTTTGGAATGAATGTCCTTCCAACTTGGGGGTAGATACCTAGGAGAGCAATTGCTGGGTAAAATGGCAGCTCAATTCTGAGATCTTTGAGCACTCTCCAGACTGTTCTCCATAGGTGTTGGATTAGGGGGCATTCCCACCAGCAGTGGATGAGAGTGCCTTTCATACCACATCCCCGCCAACACAGATTGTTCCCATTATTTTTGATGTGAGCCATCCTCACTGGTGTAAGGTGGTACCTCATTGTTGTCTTGATTTGGATTTCCCTAATGATGATTGAAGGTGAGCAAGTTTTCATGTGTTTGTTGGCAATCTTTCAGTCTTCCTCAGAGAAGTGTCTATTCATTTCATCTCCCCATTTTTCTATAACTTAATTTGGTTTTGGGGGGCTCAGCTTTCTAAGTGTTTTGTATATTCTGGATATCAGCCCTTTATCTGACATGTTGAGTGCCAAAATATTTTCCCATTCAGTTAACTGTCTTCTTTTGTTAAGTAGGGTTTCTTTTGCCATGCAGAAACATTTAAATTTGGTGTAGTCCTATTTGTTTATGTTTGATGCTAAAGTTATTGCCATTGGCATTCTATCATCAAAGACTTTTTAATATATAGGTCTTCGAGTATTCTGCCTATTTTATTCTCAATAAACTTTATAGATTCAGGTCTGATTTCAAGATCTTTAATCCATTTTGAGTTAACTTTTGTACATGGGGTGAGGTATGGGTCAGTTTTCAATTTCTTACAAATGGTTTTCCAGTTGTACCAACACCATTTGTTGAAAAAGACTTTCTTTGTCCCATTTCAAGTTCTTGGCTCCTTTGTCAAATATTAGTTGACTGTATATCTGAGGGCTTATGTCAGGAAATTCTGTTCTAACCCACTGGTCTGAGGCTCTTTCCTTATACTAGTACCATGCTGTTTTGATACTATTTTAAATGGAGTTGTATTCTTAATCTCTCTCTCCTCTACTTCGTTATTTGTATAGAGAAATGCTACTGTCTTTTGTGTATTGACTTTGTAACCAGCCACTTTGCTGTATTGGTTTATTGTTTCTAGGAGTTTTACCGTGGACTCTTTAGGGTATGTATGTCATCATGTCATCTGCCAAAAGAGATAGTTTGAATTCCTCTTTCCCTATTTGAGCTCCTTTGATTCCCTTCTCTTGTCTGATTGCTATTGCTAGAACTTCTAAAACTATGTTGAATAAGAGTGGAGAGAGTGGACATTCTTGCCTAGTTCCTGACCTTAGTGGGAGTGCTTTCAGTTTTTTTCACCATTAAGGATAATCTTAGCTGTGGGCTTTTTATAGATAGTTGTAACTATCTTGATAAAGGTTCTTTCCAGACCTATTTTGCTTAGTGTTTTCAACATGAATCGGTATTGGATTTTGTCAAATGCCTTCTCTGCGTCAATTGATATGATCATGTGGTTTTTGTCTTTTTTATTATTGATGTGATGTATGATGTTAATTGATTTACATATGTTGAACCAGCCTTGCATCCCTGGGATGAAACCCACTTGGTCATAGTGTATAATCTTTTTGATGTAGTGCTGGATTCGGTTCGCTAAGATTTTGTTGAGTATTTTTGCATCTATGTTCATTAGTGAGATTGGTCTGTAGTTTTCTTTCTTGGTGGTATCTTTGCCCTCTTTGAGAATCAGAGTAATATTACCCTCATAAAAGGAATTGGGGAGGATTCCTGTTTTTTCAATGGTTTGGAAGAGCCTGTGGATCAGTGGGAGTAATTCTTCTTGGAATGTTTGATAGAATTCACCTGTAAAACCATCTGGAACCAATCAATGTCCAACAACAGATGAATGGATCATTAAGATGTGGTATTTATACACAATGGAATACTACATGGCAGTCAGAAATGATACAATCACAGACTTGCGGCAACGTGGATGGACCTAGAACATATTATGTTAAACGAAGTAAGCCAGAAGATGAGAAACAAACACAGAATGATAGCACTATTCTGAAGCACCTAGAACATACATCTTACGGGATTTGAACCACCATCTTTCTGCATGAAAGCCAAAAGCCTTACCTTCATGCTATCTCTCTGGTCCCAACACAAACTCTTGACTACACATTATACCACAAAGAAACCAGCAACAACAGAAACAGCAGCATAGAGAGAACAGGTATGTAATCAGCCTTCTACTACAAAAGCCCATAATAATCCCTTAGGAATCTTATACAGGATTACAGGTAAAGAATACCATGGAAAATCACTGACACCAATGGAAGCATTTCAAAAAAATTTGTTTTAATGCCTTAATCTTACTATATTTAAAATAACCTCTCAGCTTTTCTGTCCACAGGCGTTCTTGGATTCAGAGGGTGAACAAACTAAAATGGCATCTCAGGGTTCACTTACACAAGATACCATACCCAGCTTGCACTATGAGAATGTCCTGATAAAACTATTTAACATATCCTTTATCTCTAGGTTATACCTTTTTTAGGACCTGAAACACGTGACCAGCCTAACCACCGAAGCAGCAACTGTGACCTACAGACTTATACTACAGGCCCTACTCATCGAACACAGTCAAGCAAACTAGCATTCCCATGCTCTTTTCTCCTCTCTTCTCACTACTTTTTTTATTTCTCTTTTTATTTTTAATTGATTTTCTCTTTTCATCTTTCCTGCCCCTTCCATATACTTTCCCCTTTCCCCCCTTTGGAAATCCGACTATCCCTTCATCCCTCAATCCCATCCAGATTTCCCACCCCATTAAAACTCTTCATCCTCAGTTCTTAACCCATTAGGCATCAAGACTGACCTCCTACCCCAACGAACCAGTACCCAGAACCCAAGCAAAGAATCAACCAGTCAAACCCACACCTTGTCTTCTGCAAGAAAAGGCAAACAACTCCCCTGATGACTCATGCTGTGCAGTCCTCCTTACCAACCCTTCTTAATGTGGACTGTTACTTGAAACTGGACTTAGCTATAAAAGTATCCCCAATGCAAGAACTCTTCCCAAGACCTCCCTGCCACAAATCTTTTGCCATTCTCAAGAGGGTCAGGTTGTGTGATGAAAAGGATTCCAGGAACCCACACACCACAAGAAAATCTCAAAAGACAATGGGGAAAACTATACTTCCATCATAAGTATAAGATCTGTATTACACCACCTCTTTACGTGCTTTTCCCCAAAAGTAAGGTAGTCTCTTGCATCACTCTGTTCCTTTAATCACTTTTTTATTTCATTTTTTTAAAATCTTTTTTAAATATATATGTGAGCACATATATTTTTATTTCTATATTTATCTTTTTTGGGTGTGTGACCTATTTCTGTTTTCTTCTCTGTCCACCCTCAAATGCACAGGCAATATAATGTAGCACCATTTCTCCCTGCAAAGGCACACTAAAATGGGGAAATTTTACATATAAAAATGAGCTCTTATCTACTAGAGATAAGAACTCATACTTCTTTACAATACAGGGGCATCTCCCACCTTGAAAATATGTCATGTGGACCCAACTTAGACCCCAGGTGATTAGACACCAACCGTCCAGCCTTGAACACTGGATCCCAGACATAGAAACAACACAGTTCTTCACAACAGCCACAGAAAACAAATCCCTCCGGGCCATCCTTAATACTGTTCGGACATCAATAAGTGCCAGTTCTAATATGATATCCTGACAATGAGGAAACTGAGAATAACTTGACCTAAGAGCTGGTTATCCTACCTTACTAGCTATTGATAAGACAAAATCAGAAGACTTGTCACCTTTTGGTCTGTCCAAATGCCAAGATCGCAATTTACAGATGATTGGCTGATAGAACCATGACCGGACTATATGTATCCTGGGACCAATAAAAAAGCCCTAGTCTAGGGTTTGAGCTGCACAACAACCATGATCTCTAGTTCCAGAGGTCTGTCTGAGACAATTGCAACAGAATGGATCTTCTGGAAACATAACAAAAGACGCTATTCCAGGCCCCGTCCTAGGATCAGTGCAAACATCAAGGCCACCAACCAAAGAAAACGGATTAAAATGACATGGAGGGAACAGAACTTCTAGAACCACAAAGAAAGACTTCATCATATGTTCCACTCCCTGACCTGTGCAGATACCGAGATCTCTAGATACAGAGGTCTGATTTTATCATCCAAGATAGAGCAGAAGTCTTCCATATGCCACAAACGCACCAAGGGGAGAGTAAATGAACTTGAAAGGAGTCTATAGTTAATCCCATGACAATATACTTCAAGTGTGGAGAAACCCTGTTTCTCTTAAGCCAAGGGAATTCCTTTTCAAATGACCCCAATATTTACTGTGCCTGTGCAGGAGGGATGAAAAAAGAAAAAAAAAGGCAAAAAGCACAAATTTTATTTATTTATTTATTTATATAGTTTTTGCCAATTTATTTGTTTTGGTGTGATTATTGAAGTCGTTCATATTTTTTTCCTTCTTTTCTTTTCTTCCTTTATGTGTTCTGCCATGTTTTTTTTTATCTCAAGACCATGGCCTTTATGTGGTGCTTATCATTATTGTTGGAGTGTTCACTGGATGTTTTATTTGACGCTTCTTTTTGTACTATTGTGGTGCTCCACCCCTTTTTTCGCTTCATCTTTCAAAACTAGGATGAGAGCTTTCAGAAGGACTCTGCCCATTTTGGGCATATTCGATTTTTCCTTAGTTTATTACTTTTCTCTTCTTCAAAGAAAACCACATAACTTGAACTATCTAGTCCCGCCTCCCAACTAGAGCGGGAAATAAGGGAGGTACCAAGACCAAACAGGTGTAGGACCACTAAGTAGTTAGCTAGGCACAGAGAGGACCACTTATTCTGGCAGCCCCCGGGGTGAGGGAAGATGATACGGGAGGTAGGACGGGAACGGAGGTGGAGGGAGGATAATTCAGTGGTGGGAATTTCCCTGATTTTATGTTAATATGTACCTAAAATATTATTGTCAATGATATGTAGGCCACTACGATTAAAATAAAAATTATATTAAAAAAAGAAAACAACTCCATTCACAACAGTGCCACAAAAACTCAAATATCTTGGAATTAACTTGACTAAAAATGTGATGGACCTATACAAAGAAAACTATAAAACTCTGCTCTAAGAAATAAGAGAGGAGATGTGGAAATAGAAACGCATACCCTGCTCATGGATCGGCAGGATTAACATCATCAAAATGGCAATACTCCCCAAAGCATTGTACAGATTTAATGCGATCCCTCTAAAGATACCCATGACATTCTTCAAAGAACTGGATCAAGCACTTTTGAAATTCATTTGGAATAATAAACACCCTAGAATAGCTAAAGCAATCACTGGGAGAAATTACTTTCCCCAACTTTAAACTTTACAACAAAGCAATAGTTATCAAAACAGCATGGTAGTGCAATAAAGACAGGCCCTCAGATCAGTGGAATAGACTTGAATACTCAGAGAATGTTCCCCAGACATACAATCACCTAATTTTTGATAAAGGAGCAAGAAATCCTAATGGAGCAAAGAAAGCCTCTTCAACAAGTAGTGTTGGCACAACTAGCTAGCCACTTGCAAAAAATTGAATTTAGACCCCCAGTTAATATCATGTATGAAGGTAAAATCAAAATGGATTAAAGACTTCGATATCAGACCCGAAACCATAAGATATATAGAACAACATGTAGGCAAAATACTCCAGGACATTGAGACTACAGGCATATTCAAGAATGAAACTGCACTCTCCAAGCAAGTGAAAGCAGAGATTAACAGATGGGACTATATTAAGCTGAGAAGCTTCTGCACCTCAAAGGAAATAGTGCCCCGGATACAAGAGCCACCCACTGAGTGGGAGAAACTATTCACCCAATACCCATCAGATAAGGGGCTAATCTCCAAAATTTACAAGTCACTAACAGAACTTTACAAGAAAAAAAAAATCTAATCCCATCTAAAAATGAAATGGGGAGAAGAAATTGACAGACACTTTGACAAAGAAGAAATACAAATGGCCAAAAGACACATGAAAAAATGCTCCACATCACTAATCATCAGGGAGATGCAAATCAAAACAATGTGAGGTACTACCTCACACCACAAAGATTAGCACACATCACAAAGAGTTAGAACAGCGCGCGGGTTCGTGCTCGGGTTTCCGCGCGGCCTCTGGCCTGCGCCCCCCGGCCCTCTTCTTGCAAGTCTGGCCTGCACTGCTGCGGCGGGAGCACCATGCTCTTCTATTCCTTTTTCAAGTCTCTTGTGTGCAAGGACGTGGTGGTGGAACTCAAGAATGACCTGAGCATCTGTGGAACTCTCCATTCTGTAGATCAGTATCTCAACATCAAACTAACTGACATCAGTGTCACAGACCCTGAGAAATACCCCCACATGTTATCGGTGAAGAACTGCTTCATCCGGGGCTCTGTGGTCCGGTATGTGCAACTGCCAGCGGATGAGGTTGACACACAGTTGCTACAAGATGCAGCAAGGAAGGAGGCGCTGTAGCAGAAACAGTGATGATCCCCTGCATCAGTGCCCTTTAACCTCATGCCCCAGGCAGGACCCTATTCCTACAGATTTTCCTACATATTTGAGGTGCTGTGCTTGATTCGGGAGAGAACGCTTTTTAAAAAAGGAATGAAGAAATGAAAGGAATAATAGTAGGGTGGGAGCAACTATCCTCTGTTGAGAAGGGGAGGATTGATCTAATGGGGTGGGGGGCTATAGTGCCTGTCCTATCCCCAGCACCTGCCCTTCTCGTTCTTCCTCTGGAGAAGGGGATGTTTCCCCTAGATCTCTTCAGGGCAGGAGGTGATTCATTTTTGGGGATGGAAAGAATCTGTCTCCCGCATTGGGAATAAAATTTATGATGCAAATTTGAAAAAAAAAAAAAAGAGTTAGAACAAACAGTGTTGGTGGGGATGTGGAGAGAAAGGAACTCTTATCCACTGCTGGTGGGAATGCCGTCTAGTTCAACCTTTATGGAAAGCAATATGGAGATTCCTCCAAAAACTGGAAATCAAGCTTCCATATGATCCAGCTATACCACTCCTAGGAATATACCCTAGAAACACAAGAATACAATACAAAAATCCCTTCATTACACCTATATTCATTGCAAGACTAATTTCCATAGCAAGACTCTGGAAACAACCAAGATGCCCTTCAACAGATGAATGACTAAAGAAACTGTGGTACATATACACAATGGAACATTATGCAGCTGTCAGGAGAGATGAAGTCATGAAATTTTCCTCTATATGAATGTACATGGAATCTATTATGCTGAGTGAAATAAGTCAGAGAGAGAACAACGCAGAATGATCTCACTCATCTATGGGTTTTAAGTAAAATGAAAGACATTCTTGCAATAATAATTTTTAGACACAAAAGAGAGAAGGGCTGGAAGTTACAGCTCACCTCATGAAGCTCACCACAAACAGGGGTGAGTTTAGTTAGAGAAATAACTACATTTTGAACTATCCTAATAATGAGAATATATGAGGGAAATAAAAAGCCTGTCTAGAGTACAGGTTGGGGTTGAGTGGGGAGGAGGGAGATTTGGGACATTGATGATAGGAATGTTGCACTGGTGATGGGTGGTGTTCTTTACATGTCTGAAACCCAAACACAATCATGTATGTAATCAAGGTGTTTAAATAAATATATAAAAAAAGAATTGAGTGAGGTGGTGGAAAAGAATGCAGATCGTGGAGTATTTGGACTCCTTTTTTTTTTTTCACTGTGAAAATTAACTAGTCGGAACATTCAGAAAGCCATTCTAGTTCAGTTTGCTCTGATGTTCTAGTTGATACAAGCTACTCACCCATGACTCAGTTTCTTTATCTGAGAATAAAAAGGTTGAACTAGATTGGCATGTATCAAGCTTTAGTGTGCACATGTATTATTCAAGAATCATGTTAAAGTGTAGATTCTGGTTTTGTAAGTCTTTATTAGTAGTTTTTGGGGTTTGTATTTTAATAACCAATCATTTGATACTGATGTTCTAGTCCATGGACCAAACCCCGAGTAATAGGGAACAGATGAATATTATAGGCTTCAAATATTTGTTAATAAATCTTGGACTATTAACTTACTTCTACCTCCTGCTTGATGTCTTTTTCTGAGCTTGCCTAATTCATCTTGAAACCAAGAGTTAGGACACTTCCATAGATTTCCCTTAACTGAACAGGAAGTAAATAGACAAAGATGCAAATCCCTCGGAATAACCAACACCCAGAAACGGAAACAGACAGTTCTGATGACGTCCTATAGCTTGTGCTTGTCTGAATGGGGATGAGTGATATTGCCTTTTCCCAGACGTGTGGCACGTCAAACAGGAACATACTATCTTGCAGGAAATGATTCCAGAACACACAGGGACACCAGGGACTAGAGTTGGACAAGAGGCTGATCACAGTTCATAGCACATTATAGATAGACACTCAGATCAGTTTCCTTCCTTTTGTCAAGTCAAAAGGTTTTACTTTGTCAGGTTTTCTTTCCTTAAAAAACGTGTTTTCAGTCTAATTGGCACACAATGCTGACCACAAGTCTCCTTTATTCAGTCAACTTTAGGTTTCCATTTATCTGAAAGCTGAAAGCTACAGGAAGATCATCTTGTGCAGTTTTAAAGAAACCCACTTAACTGACTCCCCATACCTTGCCTCTATCCCATAGTGTCTTTCTCATTTCAAAAGAATTCTCTACTAGAGAGATATTTATTTTGGACTAAGCATGTTTTTTACAGGCAATGAATTCATCTTTCATTCATTAGAAAAATAGCAAGTATTTATTCTACTGAATTTGATACATTAGGTCCAAAGGAAAATTTATTCTAAAAATAAGGACACAGAAGAAGAATAAAAAAACCCAAAAATGTTTATAACAGTTCTAATGAAAGATAGATTTTATTAAATAGATGAATGTTAGTAATGGTAGGAAATGCCAAATCTGAGTAATGGGGAAGAGTCAGTCAACATTTCCTTTCAGGATCTTTTTTTTTTTTTTTTTTTTTTTTGGTTTTTGGGCCACACCCCGCGGTGCTCAGGGGTTATTCCTGGCTGTCTGCTCAGAAATAGCTCCTGGCAGGCACAGGGGACCATATGGGAAACCGGGATTCGAACCAACCACCTTTGGTCTTGGATCGGCTGCTTGCAAGGCAAATGCCGCTGTGCTATCTCTCCGGATCTGTTTGAGAGGAGTGGAAATAATTCTGAGAAGTTCTCATATTGCACATAAAACTGCCCAGAGGCCAAGTTTTGAAGTGTTGAATAGTAGCACTGAGGATCCAAATGTTAATTTCTACCTTTCTCCCTGTGGACCAACCTGCTTCCTTAATGGAATGCTGTCACTCCAAGGACTGTGCTATTGCTTAGGTTATCTAATGGCACTTCTTATTTTCTGGTAGATCCTGTCCTTGAGGACTGCACAAATAAAACAAGATATATCTTATCTGAGGTCTGTTAACTTTCTTTAAATATGCTGACTTTATTTAAGAAATGTTTTGAAATATGTTTTCCATTGTGCTGTAATCGAAGCCATTTTTATCTCCAGGAAATGGTCTTTGAGACTCATGAATAAAAAGTAAGGGTTTTTCTAATAGTAAGCTAGACAAAGAGGGGACCACCTACTCTAGTAGCCGGGGGTGGGGATGATGGGGTATATGGATTGTAGAAAGGGAACTGGGATGGGGGGAGGACAAATTTGGTGATGGGTATTCCCCTGATTCAGTGTTAATATGTACCTAAAATACTACTGTGAAAGATATGTAACCCATTATGATCAAAATAAAAATTTAAAAAAAAGTAAGGGTTTTTATTGATAGCAGCCATTTGTAGCAGAGCGAGCAAGTTAGTAAACTATGGACTATAGTGGTTACAAAAACTCATTTCTACAGAAAAAGAACATTGTTTTTATAAGAGCAAGAGAACTCCCTACTTACTCTTCATCCCCTCTTATGTTGCCTTCATGCATATTATTGAATCCCTAGACCCTAAAATAGGGGGGAGTTTTAACTAAACTGATATATTCTAAGATCACTTTACCAAGTTAGAGCATAACTTTGCTTGAATTATATTAGCTACCTTTCTTCAAAATTAAGAAATTCCAAGGATTTTCATAATTAATGAAATTCCAAGAACACTGAAATAAGTTTTTTTCTGAGGGCTTGGAGTGGTGTGGTGGTAGTGTGCTTAATGGATTATAAGAAGCTATCAATTAATTTAAATAAAGAGGGTTATTTTTAAATAAAAAGTTTCTAATATATCAAGCTGGAATGGAATACATATATTCCAGCTGTTTATAGCTACAAAATATCTACCAGATGCCCAGACATGTGCTGGCTGGGAGTAGTGATAGCAAAGGTATTAAGCACCTGTTCAGAGAGAACCCTTCTTCCTCACCTTTCTTTATTGCCCGTTTTTGTATGTACTTACATTTTAATCATGCTGGAGCAACAGAATATTTAGGACTTACTACATAATTTAAGAGGCTAAGGAAATTTCTAACATTGTTAATTGCTTTAAATGTTAATTAAGTCAGTGAAGACAGCGTTTCTACTAGGACATGTTTGAAGATTTACAAATTAGTTTCAAACATGAGCTGCATTTTGGATACCAGGACTCCAGATCAAAGAATCCAATGGAACGACCAAGATAATACAACTTAGCAATTAAGTCACCGGGTATGGCCCAAAAGCCAAAAATAAATAAATAAATAAATAAATAAATAAATAAATAAATAAATAAATAAATAATAAATAAATAAGTAAGTAAGTAAGTAAATGAAGATTACTGCTAGATAGTAATTCATTTTCTAAAAAGTTCTAGCATTGTAGAATCTTCACTTTCACAAGTCATAGCATTATCTGTTTGGTTTTTTTTTTTTTTGGTTTTGTTTTATATTTTAATTCTGTAGAAATAATAAACTCTGTGTTTTCAACATAATATCAAACCTTGGAGCAAGGCACTCCCAGATTGTTGGACCTGGGTTCTTATTCAAGTGATTAAGAACCCAGGTCCTTTGTTGCCACATGTTAGCAAGAATGTCAGTTTAAGTTCTGTGGTTTGTGTTTTATGGTAAACTTTTTTTTTAAATGACAGAAATTGCTGCATTGGAACAAAAGCTTTCATTTCTATTAACTCAGTGGGAATTAAAGCTTCATGTAATGAGATGATAGTCAATGGTTTGCTGCTTGGTAGGAGGTTGAGCAAGAAGAAAGGCATAAAGTGACTTCTAACTATAATATCACATAAATCACTAATATATTACCACAGAACACACAGCCCTTTTAGAGAGCAAGAAAACTTTCTTTTTTCTTTATTAATTTTAAAATCTTATCTAGAAAACATTTATCAAAGTTTTATGTCAACAGAATAGTTATAAATCCAGACTCACATAAATTGAACCTACTTATAACTTTGATATCTTGTATTCTTGCTAATCAAATTTATCATCTATCTTTTTTCCTTGCCATTACTATATATTCTGGGATAATGGTGGAGAGAAGGAGCACTTTGATGGAGTGTGCTAAAATGTTTTATGTATGAAACCTTACTAGTAATAGTTTTGTAAATTATGATGCCTGTTGGGGCTGAAGTGATAGTACAATGGGTAGGTCATTTGCCTTGCTTATAGCTCACCCAGGGTTGATCTCCAACATCCCATATGGTCCCTCGAGCCTGCCAGGAGTAATTTCTAAGTGCAGAGTCATGAATAAAACTTGATCACTGCTGGATGTGGCTCCAAAACAAACAAAAAATTCTTGATGCCTAAAATAATATTTTTTAAAAAATCCACAATGATAAATTTCCACTTTTCTGACTGTAGCAAGAAAATTTTAAATACTGAATTTCCATATCTTTACACATTTAATTTCCAGTAAACATGAGTTAAATTAAGAAATCTTTTAAAATAATATTTCATTAAAACACCATGATTTACAAACATATTTTTAGTTGGGTTTCAATTATAAAAAAAAAGAACACCCCGCTTCACCAATGTAATCTTCCTACTACCAATGCCCCCCTCTCACTCCTCTATCCACTGCCTATGATTAAGACAGGCATTCTACTTTCTCACTCACTAGTATTGTCATGATAGTTGGTGGGGTAATTATTTCTCTAACTGCATTCACCACTATTTGTGGTAAGCTTCATATTACAACTGGTTTTCCAGCGCTCATCTCTATTGTCTCTGGGTATTATTACAATAATGTCTTTTATTTTTCTTAAATTCCATAGATGAGTGAGACTATTATATGTCTATCTCTCTCCTTCTGACTTATTTTATTCAGCATAATAGTTTCCATGTCTATCCAAGTATAGGAAAATTTTATGGCTTCATTTCTCCAAATGGCTGCATAGTATTCCATTGTGTATATGTATCAGTTTCTTTAGTATCTGTTGTCAGGCATCTGGATTGTTTCCAGATTCTGGATATTGTAAATAGTGCTGCAATGATTATAGGTTTACAGAAGGCATTTTTGTATTGTGTTTTTGTGTTCCTAGGAATTGTATAGCTGGATCAAATGGTAATCAATATCCATTTTTTTGAGTACTCTCTATATTGTTTTTCATAAGGCTGCATTAGACGCAATCCCACCAGCAATGAATTAGGGTTCTTTTCCCTCCACATCCCTGCCAGCACTGATTGTTCTTGGCTGTGTGTGTGTGTGTGTGTGTGTGTGTGTGTGTGTGTGTGTGTGTGTGTGTGATGTGTGCCAATCCCTGTGGTGTGAGATCATACCTCATTGTAATTGTAATTTTGATTTGTATCTCCCTGATGATTAGTGCAGCCTTTTTTCATATGCCTTTAGCCATTTGTATTTCTTTTTTGAGGAAGTGTCTGTTCATTTCTTCTCTCTATTTTGTGATGGAGTTAGATGTTTTATTCTTTTAAAGTTCTGTTATCATCTTGCATATCTTAGATGTTAGCCCCTTAGCTGATGGACATTGGGAGAATAATTTCTCCCATTCTGTGGGTGGCCTTTGTATCCTAGTTACTATTTTCTTTGAGGTGCAGAAGCTTCTCAGCTTAAGATAGTCCAATTTGTTTATCTCTATTTCCATGTGTTTGGAGAATGATGTTTCCTCCTTGAAGATACCTTTAGTCTCAATGTCATGGAGTGATTTACCTACATGTTTTTCTATATATCTTTTACTTTCTGGTCTGATATTAAGGTCTTAAATCCATTTGGATTTGACCTTTGTGCATGGTGTTAGATGGAGGTCCAACTTTGCTTCTTTGCATGTGGCTGTTCTGGGCGGGGTGGTTCACTGGAGCTTCACAGAGAGAAGCAGAGGCAAAAAGTTCAAAATATCTCCTGTGTGCCAAAGTTCTTGGAAGGAATCAGTTTCCTCTTTTCATGGGCAGAGACAGCCTACCTTTGCTGAGTGCCCTCAAGAGATGTTTTCTGCTGTTGTGTGCTCCAGAGCTGTTCTGGGTGGGATTGGTCATGGTAGCATCACAGAGTAGAGCAGAGGCAAAAGTTAAAAAAAAAAAACTTTTAAAAGACAGTGGAAGGTTTTGGAGCACGTTGGTGTTTAAGATTCAGTAACTTGGTGTCAGAGAGATAGTACAGTGTTAGGGTACTTGCTTGCAAGTGACTGACCAGATTTGATACTTTACATCTTATATGGTAACTGGAGAACCACCAGTAGTGATTCCTAAATGTGGAATCACAAATAACTCCTGAACCCTGCCAGGTGTAGCCAGCAAACAAACAAACAAACAAACAAAAATCAAGATTCAGCAACTGTATGCCAAATCTTGAGCATTAAAAGGACAACATCAGGGTAAGTAAGAGCTGGCTGGGCACTGGGCAACTCTGCTTTACTGAAAATAAACAAGAAGTAAATATGGGCAAAGTAGATCCTAAGAAATCTAGAGAAAAAAATATTGTATGTATTGTGTGTGTGTGTGTGTGTGTGTGTGTGTGTGTGTGCATGCAAACTAGCCAGGAGGAACACCAGAAGTACCAAGATGCTTTTGTCAACCTTTCAAATTTTCTCAGAAGTGTTCTTCTAGGTAAAATGTCTGCTAAACAGAAAGGAAGTTTGAAGACAAGGCAAAGGGTGACAAAGTCCATATGAAAGAGAAATGAAAACTTACATCCCTCCTAAGAGTTATCAAAAAAGTTTGAGAATCCCACTGCACTCAAGAGAACTCCTTCAGCCTTTTTCTTAGTTTTTTTTTTTTTGTTGTTGTTTTTTCCTGAGTATCATCCCCAAGTCAAAGAATAACATCTTTGCCTGTCTATTATTGATGTTGCAGAGAAACTGGGAGAGAGGTAGAATAATCCCTGTATTTGAGACAGGGATTGTATTTCTCTTTCTCACGGTTTATCATTGTCATGTTAGTTGTTAGTGCAGTTATTTCTCTAACTGCACTTACCACACTTTTGATAAGCTTCATATTATACATAATCTGGTCCTTCCAGTCCTTATATCTATTGTCTCTGGGTATTATTATTATACTGTCTTTTATTTTTCTTAAATCCAACAGATTAGTGAGACTATTTTGTGTTTATCTTTCTCCCTATAACTTATTTCATTCAGCATAATAGTATCCATATCCATCCATGAAAGGCAAATTTTGTAACTTTAGTTTTTCTAACAGCTGTATATTATGTTTTCTCTAAACTGTACAGTTTTCTTTAAAATGTACAGCTTTCTCCAAACTGTATAACATTTTTTGGTATAGCTAACACCCTACCAAAAATGTCTTTAGATAGTCCTGTTTGGTGATATTTTCAGTAGCCACTAACTTTGCCTGATGCAGTATGGGGGATATAAATTAACACGAAGAATTAAAGTAGATTCTTATTGGTGCACAGCACAAATTAGCTATTTATGGAATGGTAAATTTATTTTATATTCAGTTATCTTAGATACATCTTATACAAGTTGTTCTATTGACTGAATACCAACCACTCTTTAATTGTAGGAAAAAAATAAAAAAAGATACAGCTAATTTGTTGATATTCTTAAAGATTCTAAGTAGATGGATTTTAATTAGAAAATAAATAACAAGGGATTAAAATGATAGTACAGCAAGTGGGTCATTTGTGTGGCCAGCCTAGGGTCAGTTCTTGGCACCCTATATGGTTTCCTGAGCCAGTCAGAAGTGATCCGTGAATACAGAGCCAACAATAATCCATGGGCATTGCTAGGTGTGCCCCCAAACAAAAAAATACAAAAGAGTCCCCCAAATTATAAATAAAACCATGTATAAACCATGTCACTCAAACAATAAAAATGAACATAAAATAACTGTTCAGGGCCAGGAAGATAGCTTATTGTGGTGAATGTATGATTTTCACACCGGAGTCTCTAGTCCTCCTAACAGTGGTGAGTATTGCTAACTCCTATCCAGTAATAGTTGACCACCAAATAATAAAAATAACTCAAGCTTTGTGAAAAACTTGGTAGTTACCCAAAGAGAAAGATTTGACAGGAGTAGGTAGAAGGGGTCATCTAAACAGTTCATTGAGGCCAGGTACTAACTTATGGGCAGTCCAGCTTGGGTCCATCCCTTCCAATCCATGAAACAGAGCCAGAAGTGAGCTCTGTCTACTGGGTATGTACCACAGCAATTAATATTTGGGGTCTATACTAGTGATGCTCGTAGCTTACCTGGCTCTGGTTCAGTACTTGATGGGACTTAGGGACTGGCATTCAAACCATAGTTGTGACAGCCACATATCAGGCAAGCTCCTTCTTAACCTAAGCCTGGAAGTCATTTGATAGTGACGACAGTAGAACTTTGTTGGAGAAAGCAAAGAGTTCACTCTCTCTCCCCCCTCTCTGTCTCTCTCTCCCTCTCTGTCTGTCTGGTTTGATCCCTGGAGTTCCATATGGTCCCCCAAGCCAGGAGCGACTTTTGAGTGTATAGCCAGGAGTAACCCCTGAGCATCACAGGGTGTAGCCCCCCACCAAAAAAAATTCTTCAAGGTTTGCATGATAAAGTTAGTCTGAATTTATTTTATAATTAATCAGTCTTAAGTTCACAATAAATCAGGAGTAAGTATATAATTTCCAAATTATATATATATATACATATATATATATACATATACATACACTCTCAGCCCCTAGGATCCATCCACACTCTGTAGCTTCTTTCCCATCTATAGAAATTCTGCACCAGAATGCTACATGTGCTAATATTGATAAATTCACACTAACTCAAATATCAGAGTCTGAAGTTTACATTTTAGCTCTGGGTTTGGAAAAATGTATAATGACATATATCATCTACACTATTTTTATACAGAGTACTTTCACTGTCTAAAAAATCTTCTATATTCTATTCATTTCCCTTTCCCTTCTAGCATCTGATATCTATGGATCTTTCTGTCTTCTTTGTTGGTTGTTTCTTCTCTACAGTGCCATTCAGTTGAAATCATACAGTATGTAGTATATTTACAAGTAGACTTCCTTCACTTAGTGATGCACATAAGTTTTCTCCATTTATCCCATGGATGAACTTTTTAGCCATATAAAATGTGTGTGTGTGTGTGTGTGTGTGTGTGTGTGTGTTAGAGGGTGTTGGAAAGAAAAATGAAAGTCTATGAAGATCACAAGATGAGTTTCCAGTAATGTGGTACTAGACTGAATCATGTTGTATTGTGAGAATTTACCAATCAATATGGAAACTTGAAATAATTTTTTAAATTAAGGTACAATGATTTACAAAGTTATTCACAGCTGAGTTCAGGCATATAATGTTTCACTATCGATTCTATTACCATTGTCAATTTTGCTCACTAATGTTTCCAGTTTCTTCCCAACCTCTAGTATGCCTACTTGAGAGGCATTTTTATTTTTTATAATAATATATTTATTTAAGCACTATTTTTATTTTTATAATAATATATCTTTATTTAAGCACCATGATAACAAACATGTTTGTAGTTGGGTTTTAGTCGTAAAAAGTGCACCCCCTTCACCAGTGCAACCTTCCTGCCACAAATACCCAATTCTTAAAATTCAGGAAAGGCATTTTTAAGTTTGGTTGTTATAGTTTGGATCTCATGCTTTCAAATTTGTTGGTTCTGTGGTTCAGATATATGTAATATCACACCTGTACACTGTCAATGTTTTTTAGGCTTCTGTCCTTTGCTTCTTACTTCCTGTTCACCTCTTCTTACTCCCCCTCAATTTCTTTACTTCTAAACCCTTCTCAGTTCTATAATATAGGAACCATGATAATCTAGACACCCTCTGCCCTCATTTTGTAATTTGTATTACTTTAATCTGTTCTTCTATACAACAAATAAGTGGGATTATTTGGCATTTGTCTTTCTTCTTCTGACTAATTTTGTTAACATATATTGTTTCCATCTAAGTTGTAGCAAATTACATGATTTATCCTTTCTTGTAGCTGCATAGAATTATGTACATATATAGACACACACATACATATATAAATATATACATCCTCATTATGTACTCATACTTTCCCCCCCTATTTTTCTTCTCCTGGTATTCCTATAATTCAAAAGTTTATTCCTCATGCTTCTATCCATTGCCTACCTTACAATCTCTTCCATTCTTTTACTTCTGTTCTTTTTTCTTTTGCCATTTCCTTATTGATGCTGATTTATTTTCTGTATTTAATTTCTTTGAAATGATTAAATTTAACATGAGTTCATAATTCTGTACAGTGAATTGCTTCTTTGATTTCATTTATATGTATTCTTTTATATTCTGAGTCAACTCTTCTATGGACTGATTGCATTTCTCTCCTACTGCTTGTTTAATTTCCATCACCATTGATAGAGTGTTCATTTGAGATCCTCCTCCAGTCTTGAGAATTTTGATGAACTTGAGGAATTTCCTGGACTTCTGTCCCTATCTGCTAGTTCAGCTGTGTTCCTTTGTTTCCCATTACCTTAGAGTTTGATGGTTTCTAACAGTGGGGCTTTAGATTTCTAGTTATCCGAGTATTGATCTAATTTGTATTTTTATACTAATGTGTTACTGATTTAGGCCTCTGTTTAATGTTTATTTTCATTATCCTATAATAGTATTTTAGTAGGACAGGTAACTGTGGATATTGTCCCTACTTCTTAGGTACCAGGGCATTCATGGGGTATTCTGTCTTTGTATTTAGACTTTATAATTTCCCATCTGCTTATAGAGTGTATGTGGGATAGGTGGAGTATAGCAGTCCCATGGAAGCATTAGCATTCCTGGTTTTCATATGGCCACAAAGCTGGGCAGGTGCCCATAGTGGCCAGGGAGAGAGATTGAGGGGTCAGAAGAGAGAGGTTGAGGGGTCGGTGAGGTGGCACTAGAGGTAAGGTGTCTGCCTTGCAAGCGCTAGCCAAGGAAGGATCGTGGTTCGATCCCCCGACGTCCCATATGGTCCCCCCCCCCAAGCCAGGGGCAATTTCTGAGCGCTTAGCCAGGAGTAACCCCTGAGCATCAAATGGGTGTAGCCTCAAAAACCATAAAAAAAAAAAGAAGAGAGAGGTTGAGAGGTTTAAAGTACTTATGCTGGAGTTGGTCAGATGCACAGATATTAACAAGCCCAGTTCTCTACCCCTTGACAAATGAAAATTTTTTGAGTACTACTTACCCTGACTTTTTACCTTGTGACATTTTCCCATCTGATTTTCTTTTTTGTTTCTCTTTTATTGCCTTCCAGCAGCATAAACATATGAATTTAACTAGATGAGTTGAAGTGTGAGACCCCAAGTTCTACCCCTGGTTCTATACCTGGTATCAGGTATAGCCCAGATGGCTCACTGTTAGAGTAACACGTTTTTACCTTATTCAGGATAATTCTTCCTTACTTGTGCTTGTCCTCCTGAGCGGGAAGTACCTCTGATTGGTCCCCTAGCCCTACCTGGTCTCTACCCATGAGGGTGGTCCTATTCTTCCCAATAAAGACTCTGGTCAGAGAGATTATTTTTGGTTTTGGACCCACAACTCGCCTGTCTTCCTGCCCGTGTCTTTTACCTGCTTGCAGATAACTTGTGGTGGAAGTTTTCTGAACCTGTTTTATCTCCTTAACCTTGTGTAGACTGTTTCCTGTGTTGGTGTTTGCTTCTAAAACCCCGTTCCCCAAACCCTCTGTGATGGGGGTAGGGGGAGTGGGTATGAGGCTTCCACTACAGCTTACAAGCAGAGACAGGAGTGGCTCTGGAGATCCATGTCACTATCAGGCTGGGCTGCATCAGCCCCACAATACTAGGCCCAAGCAGGTAACTTCATGTGCAAAATGCCACTGAAGTCACTCCAGGGTCTTCTGAGCATTGCTGGGAAAGTCCTTTCTTCTCCCCATAAAAGAATCAGTGTGGCTCAAAAACTATTGTTAAAAAAAAATACTTATTTTTATATACAATAAAAGGAGACTGGGTGTGTTTTTATCTAGACAAGATATTGCCTTCTATTTCTAGCTTTCTGTTTCAGTAGAGGGCACTCTGACCTTACATAGAGTCTAGTGGGTCGTCCCCCCCCCCCTTTTTTTATTTGATTAGTTTTGCAAAGTAGCTAGGTTATCCATTCATCTATTTAAACATCATTTAGTAGATCCTCAAAGTAGAAACTAGGTTAGGATTCTGTCTACTTAATGATTCTATTGTTTTTTGTTAAGTCTCTTCTCTAAAGCTCCTTACTGTTCTCTAAAATAAGTCAGAATTTATACATAGCCTTTCTGATCACATTTCATGAGTTCATTATCTCACTAAGGGACCCATTATTAGAGGATAGCATGATCCTGGGCACACGCTATTCAATAACAACCAAATGTATTATCTCCCAGTTCTGAAACTTTTGCATTATATCACTTTCCTTTTAAAGAAGGTCTATACTAGAACCCATTTTTGCTCATTTAACACAATCCAAACAGTTGCTTTACAAAAAATACAAAGCAAAAATCACATTTCTTTTGTCTTGCAGAAACAGTTCTGGAGGCAGTGTTAAATTATTCTCTGAGCAATGATAAAAGAATTACCAAATTCCTTCCTTCTTTTTCAGAGATACATTTTTCAGGTTATATATTTATTATGGTATTTCTGCTTTTACTATTTGCAACTATTAATTCAAGTTTCATGTTTGACATTTTTTTTTTTTGGTTTTTTGGGCCACACGAGTTTGATGCTCAGGGGTTACTCCTGGCTACGTGCTCAGAAATTGCCCCTGGCTTAGGGAGACCATATGGGATGCCGGGGGATCTAACCGTGGTCCTTTCCTTGGCTAGCGCTTGCAAAGCAGACACCTTACCTCTAGCGTCACCTCGCCGGCCCCCATGTTGGACATTTTTATCGGTTATTATTTTATGTCCAGAAGTGTTATTTTTCTTTCATCTATATTAGCAATAATAATTATTGCTTTACTTCATTTGACTTAGTTTGAGTTATTTTGCACTCTCTGATATCAGGGAAAACTTTGGGAAAAATTCTTTAAAATATTATTCCAATCATATTATAACAGATCAAGGGAAAATTATGTGCAGAGTTGTTATTTTTCCAGATGCACTATTTTGCCTTGTGGATATATTTACATTCCTACTGAGGTTATGCCTTTTATGAACATGTCAAACCTGTCATCTCTTTAGCTATATACATCAATAGGTAAAATTGCATCTGTTTTAGATTCAAATGGGAGGATGCCATCTTACCTGGTTTGGCATTAAGCTTGGTAAAGGTCCAATAATATCCAAAAATGTAGGAAAAGAAATACTAATTTTATTTGCAACATTTATATAAGCAAAAGTCTAAGACAAATTCAGCTTTTCGATTTGTATTGCCTTTTTCTGCCACCCTTAGCCCTCTTCATCCCAAATCTCAAAATTCTACAAAATATTCAGTCACCTATTCAAATTCTTCCTCTTAAGTACTGCTCAGGCTTCTGATAGAAGTAAAAATTTTAAAATATTTGAACAACATTCATGATACATACTTATATTTTTTCAGATATGTGTTATCTTTCATTTGTAATATTTTCTTGTTAGGGGAAATTTGATATTTCTTGAGTATCAACTTCATTTATTATTGTTTAATTTGCTTAATTTGAAGCGACACTCAGCGGGTACTCAGGGCTTCCTCTGGAGATGCTCAGGGAGCCACATGTGGTGTTGAGGATTGAACCCAGGTCAAGCTTCATGCAAGGCAATAACCAGGACTATCTTTCTGGAACCTATGTGTATAGGTAATGCCAGGCGTCTTTTTGGAAATTCCTCAACCATCCACGCAGGGGGAAAAGGCATCCACAGTGGGCCTTTTGAGGAACCCCATGGGGATTAAATTAGTTCTACCCACCAGGAAAATCTGAGGATACATCTGGTGGCCAGAGCCCCCCTAAAAGCTTAGGCATGCCCTGGCATAGTGGCAAAGAATTAATAAACAAAACCAGTCAGGAGAGAATCACTTTGCTTCTCACCTCATGGTCTCTCTGCCTGCTAAGCCAGACTGACTTCTATGTAGTCTCTCAGTACAAATTCAGCCAGGTGGGGCAGGGTAGAGTGAAATCTAGGTGGACTTTTGCAATATCAAAGTGCTAGGTGAAAAGGAAAGAGAAAATTGGGAGAACAACTTGTTTTGGGTAATAGATGGGTGTCATCTAACATATGTTGTAAAATCTCTCCTCGGTTGTGAAATCACCCCACGTACTATATTTCCAACCCCAAGTAGCAATGTAGAATTAAAAACCAGCCAGTCAAGAGAGAGTCATGGAGTCAGTGGTTTCTCTCCTTATTGTCTCTCTGCACACCAAGCCAGACTGGCCTTTCTTTATTCTCTCAGTACAAATTCAACCAGGTGGGGGAGGGTAAATGAGATATGGATGGATTTTTACATATCAAAGGGATAGGAGAATAGAAAAGAGAAATATGAGAGGACACCTTTGTTTTGGGTAATAGCTGGGTGTCATCTAACACTTTATGAGATTGTAAATCCCCTTTAGGTTTAGATAACACTGATTGAGAATGTGCTTACTATCTGCCCTTCTTTCTATGGCTGATTATCACTGAATAATAAATACCTTGTGGAGAGGACATTTGGGACTCTCTGTCCACGAGGCAGTTAGCCTTCTGACCCCCATGCTTTTTCTTTAATGTCTGTCTTTTTTTCTTAATCCTCATGGTAAATCTGCTTCAGACTCATTCACCTGGATCTGGGTTCTAGCAATATATTTATTTCTAAAATAGATATTATATACACACACACACACACACAAAAGTAGCAAAAAATGAGCAGAGCCCAAAATATTGTACAAGGGTTAAAGTGCTAATCTTGCATGGAGTCAAAACTACCACCTCAACCAAACCACATATTGTCCCCTAAGCAGCATTAGAAGTAGCCCATAGTATGTGGCCTAATCCCCTTGCCCCAAATAAACCCTAAAATGGAGAAAGAAAATAAACAAACACTTTAACAAAGAAGATAGATGTATGAATAGTCAATAGGTATATTAAAGCATTCATGGTTATTTACTAAAAAATGCAAATCAGGGCCCGGAGAGATAGCACAGCGGTGTTTGCCTTGCAAGCAGCCGATCCAGGACCTAAGGTGGTTGGTTCGAATCCCAGTGTCCCATATGGTCCCCCGTGCCTGCCAGGAGCTATTTCTGAGCAGACAACCAGGAGTAACCCCTGAGCACTGCCAGATGTGGCCCCCCCCCAAAAAAAAACAAAACAAAAAAATGCAAATCAATGGGGCCAGAGAGATAGCATGTAGAAAGGTCTTTCATGCAGAAGGTCATTGGTTCGAATCCCAGCATCC
This sequence comes from Suncus etruscus, assembly GCF_024139225.1. Taxonomy (NCBI): domain Eukaryota; kingdom Metazoa; phylum Chordata; class Mammalia; order Eulipotyphla; family Soricidae; genus Suncus; species Suncus etruscus. The sequence goes on from NC_064850.1 coordinate 82,929,302, forward strand.
CATATGGTTCCCCGAGCCTGCCAGGAGTGATTTCTGAGCATAGAGCCAGGAATAACCCTGAGTGCTGCTGGGTGTGACCCAAAAAAAAATGCAAATCAAAAATAATATTCTCCTCAAAAAAAAAAAGATATCTCACACCAGTGAGAATGGAATACATAAAATAACCAACAACCAATGTTGGTGGGATTTAGTGAGAAAGAAACATTCATATGCTATTTATGAGATGAGTTTGTTTTGCTTCTATGGAAAGTGTAAAGACTGCTAAACAAAGTAAAAAATATAGTGTTTTCATATGCCCAGTAACTACACTTCTTTTTTTTTTTTTGGGCCACACCCATTTGATGCTCAGGGGTTACTCCTGGCTAAGGGCTCAGAAATTGCCCCAGGCTTGGGGGGACCATATGGGATGGGGATGGAACCACTAGCGCTTGCAAGGCAGACACCTTACCTCTAGCGCCACCTCACCAGCCCCGTAACTACACTTCTTGACATCTACCCCTAAATACAAAAGTGTTCATCTCTTTCTTTCTCTCTACCACTCTCTCATATATACACACACATCCCACCCGCACACACCTTATTGCAGTACCTAATATAATAGTGCTTAATGTAATAGCCAGTACATTGAAACAACTCAAATGCTCAATGAGGTTAATGGATAGAGCCAACGACAGTAATAAGACCTTGACCTTAAATGACATAAATGAGAATTGCCAAATATTCCATTGGTAAATGAGGCACCAATGCTAAGATAAATTGACTAGAAGCCAGTGTAGGATCTTTGGTACTTTTGTGGTGGTGAGGTGAGGTAGCCATATTCATCAAAACTATAAATGTTAACTCTAAAATGAAAAAAAAAGATTTATTTTGTTTGTGTTTGGTTTTGGGGTCACACCCAGTGACTCTCAGGGGTTAATCCTGGCTGTGCATTCAGAAATCACCCCTGGCTTGGGGGACCATATGGGATGCCAACTGTGGTCTGTCCTAGGTTAGCACATCCAAGGCAAACACCTTAATGACTGCACCACCACTCCAGCCCCCCCCCCATAAGATGTATATTTTATTTTGTCCTTAGCCTAGTCATCTTATTTTTGAGTTATTCTAATGGTGACTTATGTTGTTATTTTTGTATGATTTATAATTTAGAATTTTTATTGGTCATTAAAATATTAAGTTGATGGGGACTGAAGTTATAGCACAGCATGTAAGGCATTTGCCTGGCATGCGACCTACCCAGATATTCACTGCCATGTTTTCCTGTAATATATGTTGGTGATTTTGGAATTTGATCTTAGATGTCCTCTCTTTTCTTGGCTTCTTCTTGTAGGAATACTGATACTACATGGGCCTTGCTTATTTGTCTCCATGAACTCCTATTCTGGAATTATGAATATAGAACATTTCTTTTTATTATATAGTTTGTGGATTTTGAACTGTTTCTTTTTTGGAGTGACCTAGAAAGATTAAAAAAACACTATAATCTTTCCACTATCTCCTCACAGTTTATTTTTATTTTAAGTCAATATACATTTTTTAACTTTTTAGAGTATTTATAGTTTAACTGTTACCTAAGATTATGTAAAGAAACATATGTCTCCAATTAAAGAACTTCCAGGGAACAGAGTTCAAGTTTCTAATCCCTTGAACTGATACTCTGATCTACAGAGCCTTTATTTCAGCCTCAGAGAAAAAGCTGATAAGAACAGATAACTCTGTTTTCCCCCTTTTCTTTTCCTTTTAAAAAAACAGTTCCTCTACTTCCTCTGCTTATTTTACTTCCCTAGTTTGAATTTCTGTGAGAACAGTGTATTCATTTCTTATGTAAGGGGCAGCTTAATAAAAGAAACATCTTAAATTCTTTTTTACTTCCCAAAGCAATAATTGACACAGGTACAGATTTCAATTAAAACATATAGTGGAACTCAGGGGACTGTTTGGAATCTTTGCATAATTAAATTTCTCCATGGGAGCTTTACTTTCTTCCATTTCTTTTTGTCTCAGGCTATATTGCATTTGGATAATAAGCCTGATTCAGGGATCCCCCTCCCCTTATTCTATGACTAGTGATCAATTTTAGATATATTTACAACTTGTAGAATAAGCTAACTATATAATCCAGGAGTTCTATGATTTTATCTAACACTCACATAGGATTTATGGATCTATAAGCTGGAGGTTTATATAAAATATTAGAGAAAGGGTCTAAGAATATGCACAGTATTTACATTCCAGTAGATAATTAGGTGGTACAGGGCCAGTTTAAAAAGCAATAGTATAAGCCAAAGCTGAGAGAACAAGTTTGCACAGATGAGACTGAAAACTAAGTTTTATTGTGATTTAACAAAAACAGGTAATGGGATGTAGATTAGTGATAGTCTAACTGGCTTGCATTAGTAAAGATGTACAAACACCCCCACAGTGACATTTATCATTATTGCAACTAAGTGTGCAGGCCCCATGAAACAATTGTACCTCATGCAAACAAATCTGTAGCTTCTGATGCACCATTTCCAAGTATACCAGTTCCATAACCCAGTGTGTCAGCACTGCAATCAAGTGTATAGTTCCAGCAGAAGCAGGGCAACCATAAGCAGCAGCAACAATATAAGGGAAGGTGAAAGGAAAAATAAATAAAATAAAATAGGTAGTCAGTTTTTAACAAGAAAATGCTCTATGTATCCAATATTTTAATATTTGTCTTAGTCATCATCATAGATGATGGCTGTGGGGCAGGGACTATGTTTATTCATTCCAAGATGGTTATATAAGATGGATTAAGGCTTTATGATAAAAAATAGAGAGAGGAAGAATCCCAACAACATATCAAAATAATCAAAGTACTGGCCCATGTTCAACTCTAGGGAAATATCTATGGCTTTTGAAATTAGTAATTTAATTTTCTCTCAAAAATATATTTGTTGTCAAGCACAAAGAGTGACGATCTCAGTGAGATGCCAAATGTGGGCTGTTAAGCAGGTTCATTTTCACTAACTGACCTCCATAGGTTTTGGTTCTAATTTTGTTCTGTAAAGTGGTAGCTTCATGGCATTGACCTTTGAATCTGCCAAGAGTGTTAAATCCATAGTTTCCCAAGGTTATTTGAGATTAAGCTATGACACAAAAGTACTTAAATTTAAGCAACTTGTGAAAATGCAAGTTATATATAAATATATAATATATATACTCATTAAATAATTCAAATGTGGGGAATATAGATACCTTGTTTTCATAACTCCTAAATACTGCTGCTGGTCTAAGAAGTACATTTAAATAATCTTTTCTAAGCAGACAAATGGTAGCACTCAGGAGCATAATATTTGGATATGGGGTGTGATAGAGTAGAGATAAAGACATTGTTTACAAATGACTTGAGATTGGAATTATTTTTCCCTATTTAATTTTTCTTTTCTTTTTCTTATTTCTGACTTATTTCACTCAGCATAATAGTTTCCATGTCCATCCATGTAAAGGACTCTCCATATTGTTTTCCACAAAGGCTGGAATAGACAGAATTACTATCAGCAGTGAATGAGAGTTCCTTTCTCTCCACATTCCAGCCAGCACTTACTGTTCTTGCTGTTCTTGTTTTTATGATGTGTGCCAGTTTCTGTGGCCTGAGATGATACTTCACTGTTGTTTTGATTATGCATCTCCCTGATGATTAGTGATGTGGATCATTATTTTCATGTGCCTTTTAGCCATTTATATTTCTTCTTTTTTGTTTTTTTTTTTGGGGGGGGGGGACACACACGGTGATGCTCAGGGGTTACTTCTAGCTATGCACTCAAAAATCACTCCCAGTTAGGGGGACCATATGAGATACCGAGGATCAACCCAGGTCTGCCCTGGATCTGCTGCATGTAAGGCAAATGCCCCACCACTGTGTTATCTCTCTGGCCCTGTATTTCTTCTTTTAGGAACTAACTCTATTTCTTCTCCCCATTTTTGATGGGGTTATATTTTTTTCTTGTTAAGTTCTGTCAGTACCTTTTATATCTTAAATATTAGCCCCTAATCTGATGGGTATTGGGTGAATAGTTTCTCCCATTCTTGGGTGGCCTTTGTATCCTTGTCACTATTTCTTTTGAGGTACAGTGTTTTGTAGTTTTCTTTGTATATGTCCTTTACCTTTTTAGTTAAGTTAACTCCAAGGTATTTGAGTTTCTGTGGCACTAATGTGAATAGGCTTTTTTTTTAAGGTCCATTTTTTGTCTATCATTATTTGTATCTAAGAAGGCCATTGATTTTTGCTTGTTAATTTTGTAGCCTGCCACTTTACTATATGAATCTATTGTTTCTAGAAGCTTTTTGGTAGAGTCTTTAGGAATTTCTAAATATAGTAGCATGTAATCTGCAAACAGTAAGAGCTGGACTTCCTCCTTTCTTATCTTGATGCCCTTGATGTCTTTTTTGCCTAATTCCTAATGCAAGAACTTCCAGCACTATGTTGAATAGGAGTGGTGAGAGCTGATGGCCTTGTCTTTTATGAGATTTTAGAGGATAGGCTTTTAATTTATCTCCATTGAGAATAATATTTGCCATTGGAGTGTGATAGTTGGCCTTCACTATACTGAGAAAAGTTCCTTCCATTCCCATCTTGATGAGGGCTTTTTTAACATGAATGGTGTTGGACCTTATTGAATGCCTTCTTTGTATCTATGATATGATCATTGGCTTTATTTTTCCTTTTTTTTTGATATAGTGTATTATGTTGATTCATTTGTGTATGTTAAGCCATCCTTGCATATCTGGAATGAAATCTATTTGCTAATGGTGTATGACCTTCTCAATGAGGTATTGGATCCTATTTGCCAGGATTTTGCTGAGGATCATTGTATCTGTATTCTTTAAAGATATTGGTCTTTAGTATTCATTTTTTCCAGCATCTCTGTCTGGTTTTGGTATCAGAGTGATGTGAGCTTCATAAAAACTATTTGGGAGTTGTTCTGTTTCTTCAATTTCCTGAAAGATCCAGAAAAGGATTTGTAGTATCTCTTCTTGAAAGGTTTGAAAGAATTGGTTAGTGAATCCATTTGAGCCTGGGCTTTTTTTATGGGAAGACTTTTGATTACCATTTTAAATTCCTCAATAGTGATGGGTCTGTTTAGATATGCTATATCATCCAGGTTCAATTTTGGAAGATTATAAGAGTCCAAGAATTTATCAATTTCTTCACGTACTCATGTTTTGTGGCATAGGGTTTCTCAAAGTAGTCTCTGTTTACCCTTTGAATCTGTGTAGTATCTATAGTGATTTCCCCCTTTTTATTTCTCGTCTGGTTTATTAAGTTTCTTTCTCTCCCTTTCTTTGTAAATTTTTCTAGTGGTTTATCAATCTTGTTTATTTTTTTCAAGAACCAACGTTTGCTTTTGTTAATCTTTCATCTTGTTTATTGGATTTCCACTTCATTGCTTTCTGTTCAGCTGCATTATATTTGGTTCAATTTGTTTATCATTTTCTAATTTTATATGATGTGTCATTAAGCTATTTATTTAGGCCCATTTTTACTTCCAATGAATACTTACAAAATTATAAATTTTCCTTTTAGTACCCTTTTTGCTGTGCTCCACAAATTCTCATAGTTTGTGTCTTCATTTGCATTTGTTTCAGGAATCTTTTGATTTCCTCTTTGATTCATTTTGATCCACTATTTGTTCAGTAGTGAGCTGTTTAATTTTCAGGTGTTAAAGTTTTCTTATGTGTCTCTTTGTATTCTATCCTTATCTGTGGGTTTCATCATTGTGACTAGAACATTTTCCTTTGAGTCTCTTTTAGCTGGAACTCTTCAGGGATGCAGGTTTTGGTTGCATTCCATCTTTAGCTTTTTGCAATGATGTCCTTGACGTTTGATTCTTCCTGGGATTTTTCTTTTGGGTTTCTGGGACTCCAGTGAGTCTTATGTTTTTCTGTTGAGTTTATCAAAAACACTTCTATTTTTGTTTGTTCACAGTCTTTGAAGATTTTTTCCATTGTCTTATCATTTATGTTAAGACTCTTTTTCAGTCTTTTCCATTGTATGAATTTGTTGGGCATCTCATCATCAAGCTCAAGGATTCTGTCCTCAGCTGCTGCTGAGGAGAGGCTTTCCAGTGAGATTTTCAGTCCTATTATTTCAGTTTGGAGTTTTCTTATTTCTATCTTCATATCTTCTTTATTCTTATTTGTGGTTCGTTCAGCTTGATCCATGTTTCCTTTAATTTCTATGAGGGTCCTCCATATTTCTTCTCTAAACTCCTTATCAGAGAGGCTAAATAGTTGGTTGGCACTTTTTGGGTCATCATAGCTGCCATCTTCATTCTCTATATTTGGTGTTTGTCTGCTTTGTTTTCCCATTATCACACTTATAGTGTGGTGTTTTCTACTTGTTGTGCTGAGTTTCATTGGCTAGAAAATGTGTGGGACCTTGAAGTAAAGCCGGTGTCTGCATCCCTCTGGCTCTGCCCTCCTCTGGCTGGGATTGGAATTCTTATTGCGAAAAAGGGCTTGTTGCTGGTAAAGAGACGACTTCCAGGCACACTGTTTCTAAAAGCACAGAAGCACATATTGTACAGGGATCTAGCTCTAGGCCTATCTCTAATGTCTAAATACTCACAATGACTCTGGAAATAGTGAGAAAAATTAACTTTCCTCTTGAGCCACAAAGAAAATAAAAGCATTGGAAAAACTAAACTCCTTGTTGAACAGCAGAGGAAATGGAGACAATGGAGTTTGAGCCTCGAGGAAGCCAATTGTGCCAAGAGATAGCAGGATGCTTAGTTTGGGGTGTGATGTCCCCTTGAAACAATTCTGAGAATTGTACAGCAAGTTGGTTTCTAGTAAAGTCTGGATTTCTGTTTGTGAGAGTTAAACTCTTAATAGAAATTCTGATTTGTGACATTTAAAATGGATTTGAAATGTAAGCAAAGGAGGAAAAATGCTAAATATTTCTAGTTGATTTGAAGTATGCAGATGTTCTCTCAAAGGGAGTTAAACCTTCCAAAGTTCTCTCAATATTTTCAAATATATACACTTGTAGATTGCAAGTTCAACGAATACTAGAAGTTCTTTTTTGCAGGGAAACACATACCCTGTCATACACAGGGATAACTTCTAGCTCTGCATTCTCAACTTACTCCTGGTGGTGGTCATGGGACCAAATAGGGTGTTGGGGATCAAACACAGGTCAGCTGTTTGCAAAGCAAGCTTCCTTCTTGCTTTAAGTAAACAAGTAACACTGTTATGAAAGTGTTAGCATGTATGGTTTTGTTGTACATAGTTATTCCACTTTCACTGTGAGCAGTGTCAAAGACAATCCACCACTTTTAGACTATAAGTTCTTGTTTTTATTTTTGAGCAAAAACTTCCTGCATAAGCTACGATTTTTATTAGACCAAGCTGTGAGAGAATATTGTATCAGTGGGTTGCAAAAAGCACTGCCTCTGGTTAATATGTGTAATAACTGGATATTCTCATCTGGACAAGAATAAACTGAGAAAAAAAAATTCTAATTGTGATCTCATGACTTTTATATTGCTAGATCTTCCTTTCTTTACTCAAGAGGACTGATACATCATTCTGCAAAGAAATAATAATAAGCAAGTTCAACCAAGCCAGTTACTGTGCTTGTTAAAAACAGAAAAGGAATTACTTAGGCAGTAATTATTAACTTTCTTCTTTTTACAAACTACATTTCCTCTACCTTTCCACCCCGACCTACTCCCCAATTTGTATTTAATAATATAGTTTAAAGTACTTTTGCCCTAATAATTACATCTTATCTCTCAGCAGCAACTAATAGTAAACCCTAAGCATCTATAAGTAGCCAGACATACTCTTTTCTTATTTTAATTTTAACTGTCCTGATACACATGCTAAATAGCACTGCAGACTCAGCTGCAGAACCAAAACCAAAGACTTTATTTGCTATTGATTGGCTTGGTAAATGGATTTATCACAATAATCCTTTCTGAAAAGAAGTAACCTGCCTGCTGGCTCTTATTTACTTATTTTATACCAATAATTGGATTTTAGATGAAGTCATGACATTTTCCTATACATGGATGTACATGAAATCTATTATGCTTAGTGAAATAAGTCAGAGGGAAAGATATAGACACAGAATAGTATCACTCATCTATGGGTTTTAAGAAAAATAAAAGACATTGAAATAATTCCCAGAGATGAGGGTCAGAAGGACCTGCTCAAGATATGAAGCTTATCACAAAGAGTGGTGAGTGCTGTTAGAGAAATAACTTCACTGAGAACTATCATAACAATGTTAGTGAGTGAAGGATGTAGAAAGCCTGTCTCCAATACAGGAGGGATGGGGGTGGGGGAGGGAGAAGATGGGATCATTGGTGATGGGAAAGTTGCAATGGTGAAGAGGGGTGTTCTTTTTATGACTGAAACCCAACTACAATCATATTTGTAATCACGGTGTTTAAGTATAGATATTATTAAAAAACAGGATTAGATTTTACTAGTTTTTTTTGTTTTGTTTTATTTTTATATAAAAAGAGAATACCTACACTTCATTTGCTTGGTAATTTAATTATACAAACAACTATGGAACCTGTACAATGTGCCTGCCACTGTGCCAGGCACAGGGTTATTAAGAATAGTAATACATGGGGCTGGTGAGATGGTGCAAGAGGTAAGGTATCTGCCTTGCAAGCGCTAGCCAAGGAAGACCACGGTTCGATCCCCCCCCTGTCCCATATGGTCCCTTCAAGCCAGGGGCAATTTCTAAGTGCTTAGCCAGGAGTAACCCCTGTGGCCCCCCCAAAAAAAACACAAAACAACAACAACAACAACAAAAAAGAATAGTAATACATGACTCTAGATAATTAATCAAAATTTCCTGTTGAGATAATTCTCATAATAAAGTCTACCTGGAGATATTCTAAGTGTAGGGCAGTTGATAGTTGATTTTTTGAAGATAAGAACTTTATCTCACAAAAAAAAAGGTTTTCTAGCATTGGCCAATGCTTCTGAGAGGCTGAAGAATTTGACAAAAGCAACAACAAAAACAAAATCTTTGGGGTTATTTTGAGAATTGACTGTGGATCAAGACCAGTAGCACCAGAGCTAAAGTAGATATAGAGGAGGGACCACACAATCTGATACACTTGGCATGAGGAAATATCTAGATATCCATGACAAGTTGATGGGTACCTTTAAACACAGGCAGAAAATGCAGGGCTGAAATTCAGGGCCTTGTAACAGCACAGAATTTTGCTAAAAGCAGGCAGACTTGAGAATTGAATGTTAAACATTTAAGATTTAAGGTCAACAACCACAGAGCTATAAAAGCAGGCAGCCTTGAGAATTAAAAGTAAACATTTAAGATTCAAGACTTAAGGGGCACCAAACAGAGAGCCATGATCAAAGCAGGTAGCCTCGAGAATTAAATGTAAACATTTAGAAACAAAGAAGGCACAGGACTTTGTCCTGGGAAACTAAGTCTAGTCTATAAGGTCCCCTGCCAAAGATAGGGTCCATTATCAGTACATCTCCGACCTGATGGAGACAGATCTCATTATCTGCACATTCCATCTCACCTGCCAATGGATCCTGTTATTTGTCCTGTTCAATATATCTACCTCTTATTGACATATTTAAGAGTGGAACTGTGCCCACAAAAAATATATAAACCGGGCCTTGAGTTTCAATAAACGGAATTGGATTTGGATTTGGGTGGAATCCTTTTCCCACTTTTGTCTGTCTCTGTGTCTTTGTGTTTGTGCGATCTCCCTCCAAGAAAGAATGACCACATCTTAATTGGTGTCCCTGCAGGAAGGGGCACCCACAACATGCTATCTCTTCTCTGTACACCTTTTGTGAGCAATGGGACAACAGTTGTGCTTCCTTCTCAGGACTGTAAGGACTGTAAAATGTGCCATGTTGTGGTAATATGTGAGTTCAGTGAAGCAGTTACAGAAGCTATTTGTGTCAGGTATGAGAGTGATCATTTTTTCAGGTACTTCTCTCTTTTGTGCCCATGATAACTATAGAGAATTTATTATTATTATTATTATTATTATTATTATTATTATTATTTTGTTTTTTGGGCCACACTCGGCATTGCTCAGGGGTTACTCCTGGCTGTCTGCTCAGAAATAGCTCCTGGCAGGCACGGGGGACCATATGGGACACCGGGATTCGAACCAACCACCTTTGGTCCTGGATTGGCTGCTTGCAAGGCAAACGCTGCTGTGCTATCTCTCCGGGCCCCAACTGTAGAGAATTTAAAGGTAAGTCCTGGGTGTCTGTTACTTTTCTTACTGATATTGGAAAGGTCAGATAATGAATATTGGGAGAAAGTCAGTCTCCTGTTTTCTTCCATGAACTAAAAGTGAGCAAAACCTTGATGAAAACAGTGAATGCAAAGAATTTAATAACAAGATTGTCTCCCAAGTATCCATCCCAAGTAGAATTGGAACTTATTTCAATTATGGAAGATAAGAAACTACAGAAGTTGGGACTAGAGAGATGTTACAGCATATAGAATACTTGATTTGTACACAGCTCACCTGGGTTCTATGCTATCACTGCTTATGGTGCCCTGAGAAATACCAGAAATAATTCCTGGTCACAGAGATAGGAGCAATCCTGAACACAGCTGGGAATGGCTCACCCCCCAAATTATTAAGTTGCCAAAGTCAAAATAAAAAATTAAATAATTATGACTTTATAAAAATATGTCTGAATTGTATATTTATAAATAAAAGTCATTTACAAAATAATCTAGACCAGTGGGTTTTAGACTAACACTCATTTGGTGAGTACTTTCTAAAGGTAGACACGTGTTGAACTACTGATTTAAATGACAGAGCTCACGAAGAGCCACTCAGAAAAGAGAATCCTGCATCTCTAATACAAATTTATTTATAGGCTTCTCTAATTAATTTTTTTCCCTCAGAAGTCTATAGTATCACATCTAAGTCATGGTGTTATGTTCAATGTGGATAGGAATATATTGAGTTATTAGAGAATGATTGTACAGTACAAATTTTCTTTTTTGAAAATGAAATGGTTGGAAGAATCTCTAAAAAACCCTAAAATTGTTTTCTTTTATTTTGTAGCAAAGTTCATATGTGATAAAACTAAGTCATGATCTTCAGTGACTTTTAGTTTACTTTTATGTAAAAAGCATTAAACATTTATCTGAAGATGTTAATGGAAATGTGCCATAGCAATTCAGTGTAATAGAAAGATACTTGATTTGGATAAGAGTTCTGTCACTAGATATGTGAAAGTTTAGCAAATTATTATACTTTTGCTGCTATTTGCACAATGGAGATAAAATCAGAGCATAACTCATTGGTTTGTTGTGAGATAACTGAGATAAAGTTTTAAAGAACACTTCTGACCTTTAGTGTTTATTTATTTATTCAAGAAATAAATAGTACTATTTTGTGCCAGGCTCTGTGCTGGTATTGGGGAAACAGATCGATTCAGGCAGTAATATAAACCTATAGATCATTTGAGAAGACAGACAAATCTTATGGCCATATAATAAGTAATTAAACATTGTTATATATGATGAGAAGAAAAGAGAGATCGAGAGCAGAGAGAGGGGTAGGATGAGAGAACGTGATCTGATAATGGGTCGGGGGAAATTTTTCTGACTAAGAAGGATCTGGGCAGAGATATGAGGCATGAACAACAGTGATTAGTTAAAGCCAAGCAAGCAATTTTTTAGACTGTGTCAAAAGTGTTCACAAAGCCTGAGGCAAGAGAAAAATCATTCATTCTAGATGAACAGTTGACTAAATATCAGCTACAAGTTCTTTAACCAACCCCATACTAAGTTTTCTCAAGATACCTATTTTTCAAAGTACCTTTGGGTCTTTTGAAGAAGAAATAATACACATATTATTATAAGTATTCTGTGGATTGATTCAGAAATGTATTTAAAATGTGTAACACTTAATAAATGTACAGTGAATGTCTCTCCTCCAATAGCTAAAACTTACCATTGAGATGATTATGCCAATCCAACATTCAATTAATTATTAATTGACTATGAATTAGTCAATTATACACACAGATAATTGTTTTATTTCCTAGGGTCATTGCTGAGATCTGATTTTGTTTGAAAAAGGTAAAATTTTATTCCACCCAGAATCTGTACTCAACAGTTTTGAACATCATTTAAAGAGTTTTGAGTCATCAAATTCTCTTGTTGAAATCTCAGGAGCTGATGAGAATGGATGAAACAACATTGGACACTCATTCTGCAGTCCTCAGCACTGCTGGCAATGATCTCTGTTATTCAGGGTATAGAGGCACTAATTTCAGTGCACTACAATAACATTATGTAATGTGTTATATTAATGGGATAAGGAAAAGTTATTAAGAACCCTTTTGAGAAAAGGCAAATTTTGTGTAATTAATATAATTAGTCTTTAAATTTTTTACTTTTTTTCTGTTGTTTATGTTCCTGGAGAGTACAAACAAGTATTAAACCAAGTTTTAATGCTACCAGTCAGAAATAAAACAATCAGAGAGATTGCTCTGATTCTGTCAAAAGTTATTCTCTTGCTGTGAAAAGTCTCTCCTCACAGGGTGATAAAGATTAATTTTGCTGTTAACAAAGATTCAGGGAGACTTGAGAGAATGATTCACTTGAAGTCTTTTGAATTCTGAAAATTTCCTACTCTAATTTCTGAAGTTCCACTTCTCCACATTTTTACCCTGACCCTCATCCAAGACTCTTGGCTAAGGCTGCTTCGAATTTTTTTGTTTTGTTTTGTTTTTCGTTTTTGAGCTACATTGGAAAATGATCAAGGTTTATTTCTGTCTCTGTACTCAAAAATCACTCCTTATGGAGCTGGGGAGGTCACAAGAATTCAAGGAATTGAACCAGTGCTGATAGCAAGGCATCACTGTATATTCTCTTTTGTGCCCAGTTTTAACTTAGAAACCCAGAGAATCAGATCCTACAAGTAGAAAAGTATGGTGACATCTGCTCATTAGTTAGAGAGAATTTTTTAATTTTTGTTTGTTTTTGGAGACACACCCAGCAGTATTCAGCTCTTCTTCCCATCAAAGCTTTCAGGGATCACTCTCTGTAGTGCTTTGGGGCTACTTGAGATGGAATCAGGTTAGTCATATCTAAGTCATATATCCTTCCTACTATACTATCTCTCTGGCCCCGTTAGAGAGGGAGAATGTTACTACATTGATGAAGAGTTCTTTGATTGTGCCTTTGGCCAAGAAATAAAAGGTCATTTTAAATAAATTATCTCTGATTAATCAATAAATTCTTGGGTTTGGCACCACTCCTGGTAGTACTCAGGATCAACTGCTATTTCAGACTCAATCACTCTGGTGTTTTTGGAGGACTCTACTGGGTGCTGTGGAGCAAACCTGTGTCAATTGTTGCAAGGCACGCTCTAAAGGTTACTTATTTATTTATTTCATGGTGCCAAGGAGCAAACTTGGGGCATCACAGAAGGCAGACATGTACTAAATAGCTTAGTCCCTTCCAGACTCTAAAATTACTACTTATTAAAGTTCTCCAGCATAATCAGAAATAGCTTCCACATAATTATTGTATGTTCTATGTTCTTCAAACTACTGTATTATGTAAAAGTTTGACCCACAAAAACTCTCTAACCGCTTCTTCATCCAAGGTTATCAGTGTACTAATGTGAGGCTGAATTCCATGATAAATTGATGAATCGTGTCCTGATGACCAATGCTAACTGGCACTTTCTGACTTCACATAGAACCAGAACAGATAACTCTTATAAAGTAAAGGTTTGTATCCTGTCGTCTTATGTGGAAGCCCTAGTCCCAATACTGTGTGCATTATTTAAAGTAATTAGATTTGAATGAATTCATGAGGGGGGGGGTTACCTGTGAGGGATTATGTCCTCTAAAAGAAAGATCAGGTTTTTTTTCCTCTCTCTCTCTCTTTCTCTCCCCCCCCCCCTCTATCCCCCCTCTCCTTTTGGTGCTCAGGGGATACTCCTGGTTCTAAACTGAGAAATCACTCCTGGCAGCCTCTTGGGACCACATGTGATGCTGGGTGCTATCACTTTAGTCTTCCTTTTCTCTCTCTTTATGTCTCCTTTTCTCTCTTTTTCTCCCTCTCTCTGCCTGTGAGAATGCAGTGGGAAGAAGGTCATAATAAGGACCATAATTAGCTTACAGTTTAGTCTTAGATTTTGTAGTTTCTAGAACTATGAGAAAATAACTTAAAAAAAAAAAAACAGTTCCTGATAGTTTGGTATGACAACCTAAGCATACAAATAGCAATATGAATTTCCCAGTTCCTTTAATGGGTCCACATTTACAAACATTTCATCAGATATACATGATAGTAGGGAAAATTTTTATTAACTATAGGAAACACAATTTAATATTGTTGTTTAAATAGAAAGTGATAAATTTTAGAGCATTTAGTAACATACTAAGAGTCTGTGTGTGTGAGGTTGTTAGAAAGTTGAGTTTTGATATATTCAGTCTGGAACAACATAGGTAAAAACCTCTGAGCACCTTGAAATTGGTCTAATGGAAACTTTTTTGATGCTGTAGTTTGTTACTTGACATCTTGGAAGTGAGTGGTAAAAGACTAGAACTTCTGTTACTTCTGTCCCTGAATATCAAAATGTTCCTTTACCTTGTGTCTACCTTTCTCTTATAGAAACCTGATCATTCTATATGGCAGCTGCCTCTTGTGGTTTCATGGATTGACCGTGCATGTCTTATAAATTTATATTTATAAAAGCATCTATGTGATATAGATATTAACTTTCTAGTATATGAAGGCAAATAATAGAAAGGCCTTGAAGTGGGTGTCTAGCAGATTTATCTGTAGAACTAATGGGAATTTCCATAGAGTCTAAATGAGACATAACTTGTTAAGAAATACGTAAGAAATGTTCTCAGTCTGGTCTTTAGTTCTACAGTTTGAAAATTGGAAAAGGCCTTCTATTTTGGGAAGCTTTTAATTGAATCACTGTTGGAATACAAGTCACAATTCTTATTCTATTCCATAGGAGACACAGAAAAGTATCTTTCTATTTTAATGAACCACCCATTAGAACTAGTATGTTATTGGGCCTGGATGCCTCATTTCCTAACTAACTTGAGAAGCAAGCCTTAGTGAGGAGACTATACAGAATACTGACTATGGAGTAGGTGGTGGTGGTGATCTAGGTTGAATTTCTAGCTTGTTTTTCGTGTTCAAGCATTACTTACCATTTAGAGTCCAACTGGTATACCCTCATCTGTTCTCTAAATTCAAGGGCTTTGTTTTTGCTTCATAGCAGTGAGTCAGGTTATGGCCCACTCACTGTCTTGCTCTCTGCTTCTCCTGAAGTTTGCTTTTACAATTGCATTCCTTCTTTCTAATCATCCCAATGAGAAACTGTATTTAGCAGCAAATGCTGTTTAATCTTCCTTCCTCTGTGGAAAGGCAATTTGTCTTCTCAAGTACTAAACCACAGGAAATCTTCCCACATGCCATTTTCTCACATTCTTCTTAGGTCTGATTGTTACAAAAAATTGACATAATTTTCCCAAAAATATTAGTACAATGCATCTCTGAGAGTTTTAGTGCCTTTAATATGAGCAATGTGGCCTTTGGCTAAGAAACAGACTATAGGGAGCCTGAAAGATTTGATGTCCGAAAGACCTGTTTTTGTGTGTGTATAGGAAAAAAGAAGCATCAAGGGGGAAAAAGCCTCACTTAGTACCCTTGCTGAAGCACTGTGGAAGGACTATCGGCCAAACCTTAATAAAAAATGTATTCTACTTAGAGAATGCTTGAATAAAATAGCCAGGCTCATTTTGTTGTTTTTCTTTTTCTACAGCTACCTATTATATCCCATTTTTCAAAAATGTGAGTTGAGTCACTTAATCTTTGCTTAAGTTTTTAAAAGCCCTTCCATAGCTACAGAATATTTTTTTTTATATCTTATTCATACTAGAAAATTTTCTGGCAACTTGATGAATCTGTAAGTAATTTTGTGAAAAAAAAATTGTTAAGTGAGTTTTACCAAAAAAAGCTGACCTCTGGTCTTGCTTCACTGATACAAGTTTTTTGACACCTTTGTCCATAAACCTCCCAGTCTTACTCCAGTTTTACATATATCACCATATGCTTTAGTTTTATTTATTTCCTTGACACACTTTACCCCTTTCCTTTTGTTGTGATGTATGCAGATGGTGCTTGCTTAGTTGTGGCACTCTTCATTGATGTGTTACTTTCACACATTGTCTGAGGTGTGTTAGAGAGCATATACTTGGCTACTGTGTGGGGTGGTCAATCAGACCACACTCCACATGTGGAGCTGTGTGAGGTTCAAACTCAAGTTCTCAAATCTGCAGGGCAGATATTCTACCATTGTGGTCTCCCAGAGGCCCCAGTGGAATAGCTTATTTGCTTATTAATCATTTCCACCTTTCTAGGTGCTTTATAAAGGCAAGGATCTCTTGTGAATAATAATGGCTAAATATATTTAATTTGAATATATAAACTATAAATTCATAATGGCATATGCTGAATTTAATTTAACTCTCTAGCCTCTGCATCGCAGGCATACTAGTATTGCATTGCTACTTGATTTTTCAATGCTATTTTTTGTTTCAAATTGTCTCTCTACTGATGGTCAGCTAAGAAAAGAAGTCTTCCTTTTTATAAAAATAATATCTTTACTTAAGCACCATGATTATAAGTGTATTTGTAGTTGGGGTTCAACCATAGAAAAGAACACCCACCTTCACCAGTGCAACCTTCCTACCACCAATGCTTTCCATCTTCCCCAACCTCTCCTCCTGTATTTGAGACAGCATTCTATTTCTCTCATTCACTTCCATTGTCATGATAGTTGTCAGTGTAGTTATTTCTCTAGTGAACTCAACACTCTTTGTGGTAAGCTTCATGTCTTGGGATGGTCCTTCCAGCCCTCATCTCTATTGTTTTTGGGTATTATTAACATACTGTTTTTTATTTTTCTTAAATTCCACAGATGAGTGAAACTATTCTGTGTTTATCTCTCTCCTTCTGACTTATTTCACTCAGCATAATAGTAAGTCTTCTTTTTAATGTTGACTTACACAAGGTTTAGAAAACCAAGTCTGGCTTATGTAACTGTACATGATATTTGAGGCATTTTCCATTTTAGTTTTCCAGATTTTGTTCCTCGCCAAACATCAAAGGTGACTAAACCCTTTTGGCATTTCTAGAAAAAAAGGGGGAAATGCAGTTACAGAGCTTGGTAATTAAAGGAGTTCCAAACATTTAAATAGTTTTGAATGGTGATGCTCAGAATGAACTTTGGCAGGAGTGATTTAATATGATACCAGAATTAAAGTTAAAAGTTTTAAACACCAACCTCATGGTTGAATAATTTTCTTCTATTTGCTTAGCAGCAGAAAGCCTTGAAAGCTACTTGTTGAACTACAAATAGTACCTTGTTCCATGCCATAAACAAAATGTCAGAATGTTTTTTAGTTTAGTCATCACTTTTTCCATAAGCCTTGGGTCCCACTAAACAATTCTCTTATTGAAATGATAATTTCTCCTTTGTCTTGCCAATGTTGACACATATTGTGAAAGGTTAGCAACCAGAATTATGCATCTGGTACTTTACAGAGTGTACAGAATGCCTGGGAAGAGCCTTAGGCTCAGAACCAATTGGCAACTACAATTGGTTGGTTCCAATTGGTTGGAACAGTCAGTCTCATTTAAAGAGTTTTATTTCTTAGAAAATCATATTCTAGGAATGATGAGAGGAAAAGGAATTCTCAAATTTGGCTACACTAAAATTAATGTCATAATGGCAACCTACCCTAAAATTAAAATTTTAGAGAGAAGATATGTTATAGTTTTATTGATTATATATCATTATTTACATAGCCTGGCTTCTTTTAGCTTATAGTTATGAAACTTGAACCATGAGATTTTCCTCCTCTCTCCCCCACTTTATTTACTAATCACAAATTCACTTTGACCTTACTATTAGAGAATCCTAATTAGAATTTATTTGGTGAAGATTCATCTTGCATAGGTCACAGAACATATTTGTTTTCTTCTTTAACATACCACTTTAATGAGTAAATAAACGAGCAGATGATCTAATGTAGGGAAAACCACGTCAGTTTCGGTGGCAAAATATGGTTAAGGCATTGCAGTGAGATGGACTCTGTGCCTACTACAAGGAGGAACTTTTCTCTTTCAGATCAGATTGGAAAATGTATGTTCTGAGTCACATGTTACATTATGTAACAACTACATTCCACCTCATATGCAAATTATATACATACTTTTTCCTGTTTTTATGGTGACTATGTATTAGATTTTTCAATGGTGTGTTTATTTTGTGTTACTTATTAAGTAAAAAAAACCCTCAGAGGCAATTTGGGAGAAATTGGACAATTTACAAGAAGCAGGGCAAAAGTCACTTCTCTCTTGGTACTTACTCTCTTTAATCTATATGTGACTTTGGTTTTTCCCTTGTATTTCATCTATTGGCATGAGAGAGGATACATGAACAAAAAACTGCATCCTTGACCTGTGTCCCTTTTTCCTTCTTTAACTACCACTTTGTTGTTTTTTGGGTTAGGCAGCACGTTTGACTGTTCTGAGGGTCTACTCCTGGCTCTGCACTCAGGGATAATTTCTGGTGGGCTTGAGGGACTATATGGGATGCCAGAGATTGAACCTGGATTTGGATGGTAAATTCTCAGGTTTGAGTCCCACTGTCATAAAGAATATCCTTTATATTCCTGCAGAACCTCTCTGAGGCTATCTAATGAACCTATCTTGAAGCCATAGAATAACTTAATTATTGAAAAGAGAATGGATTGATGTAGTTGCTCCTCTTTGTAAATCAAGCTCCAATATATACATTAACAAAAGAATTTTTCTTTTGTAACTATTTAAAACACATGGGATGGCTATTTTTCTGGGTCCTCTAATATGTGTCTTTATTGTCATATTATCCACTCTATGTTATTCTATCTATAGGATATCTAATTTACTTGACTTTTCTTTGTTGATACAGAAGAAAATTATTTTATCTGGAGCTTTGTAATAGCTCATAGTGGTTGATAAGATTTATTCCAGAACAAAATGTTGCTCCCTCTTCATTTTGGTATATTTCTTTCTGAATCTTTAAAAAATTCTGTCTTTCTCCATTATGGTGGGGTGTGATGGAGGATTTGGGTCACACACAGCAGTTTACAGGGGCTATTCCTGGCTCTGTGTTCAGGGAGTAACCCCTAGTAGTTCTCTGGGGTCAAATGAGGTACCCAGGAAAATCTTAGTTTATATACTTTCCACATACTTCTAAATAAATTTTAAGCTCTTACCAGCTATTAGGAAATATTTGTTGGTGAGATTAAAAAACCAACAGAAAAGACTTGAATGTATTTCCAAAAAAATTAACTAATTAGGGCCTGAGAAGATAAAAACATTAAGCTTTGATGCCATAAGGACTCACCAGTGCTGCCTGGTGTCCCTGGAGACCTGAGGCACATAGGGCCTCCGACAGCAGTACCACCTCCTAGGGCTCTAGCAATGAAATCAGGTTCTTGAGTATTGCAGGAAGTGGTCTTATCCCCCTTCATGTCCCCCTCCACCCATCAAGCACCTTCATCCAGTTCCTTAACTTTCAGCATAAACTTTCTGGAAAATCTGAATTTAAATACGTTTCTCAGACAGGACATAGCATTATCACAACATGTAATACAGCACTACCATTAACTCGCTTGATGTCTGGTTGAGTCATCGGTGAAAAGTGTAAATTTCTGTCTTACAAGGAGGGTAGGGGGAATTCTCACAATCCATGGCAGACATTATGAGGCATTTGAAGAAAAAGACTGGTTTTCCAAAATAAAACAAGATGATACGCTCTTGAATAGTTGATAGTTGACCGGGAATTTCTTTTTTGTTACAAAGGATGGTGAAATACGCTGCCCAGAACTGGTTTCCTGGCAGCTGAGCGCCCCCTAGGGGATGCTCCTAGGAAAAAAGTTTCGATTCTGCTCTTTAGTATCTGTGGGCTCTGTCTGATGCCTGGGAGATTCATTTTCACTTGGCATTAAAGCAACAATAGTTCCAAGTCTGTTTATATCCAATCACATTGAGATCAGTTGTGCTTATTCTCTATGACCGCCTGAAACTTTATTAAAAGGGAGATAACTTTCATTCTCACAATACTTCTGAGAAGGGAATAAAATTTTCCAAAGCAAAGCTTTATGTTCCATTATGAAAAGTATACCTACATAATTCATTAAAAATATCTTCTTCTTCCTCTTTTTATTCTTCCACTTACTTCCCCTCCTGCTCGTGCTCCCCCTCCCTACTCTTCTCCGTTTGTGGACCATAACAGGGTTGTGCTCAAGGCTACTCCTGGTTTAGTGCTCCAGATTTGCTCCTGCTTCTTCTTTTTCTTTTCTTTTCTTTTCTTTTCTTTTCTTTTCTTTTCTTTTCTTTTCTTTTCTTTTCTTTTCTTTCTTTCTTTCTTTCTTTCTTTCTTTCTTCTTTCTTTCTTTTTTTTTTTGGATTATTTGGGTTACACCCGGCAGTGCTCAGGGGTTACTCCAGGCTCTATGCTCAGAAATCGCTCCTGGCAGGCTCAGGGGATATGGAATGCATGGATTCAAACCACCGACCTTCTGCATGCAAGGCTAATGCCTTACCTCCATGCTATCTCTCTGGCTCCATCTCCTGCTGCTTCTTGAGGGATCATGTGTTTTCAACGATGGAGCCCAGGGCTCCATCTTCACAGCATGAACAGCATGCACTCTTGTTTGTTGAGCTATCTTTCAGGCCCCGTTTTCCAACAAGAGCAATATATAAGGTAAGTAGGGCACTTACCTTGTATGCGACTGACCTGGATTCCATCTCTGACACTCCATATGGTATCCACACCCCACTAGGAGTGATCCCGAAGGGCAGAAACAGAAGTAAAACCCAATCATTATTGAGTGTATCCCCAAAACAAATAAAAAAGGAACAAATCCCTTTATGGGAAGCCTATTTTATTATTTGGAAGTCTGAGGTGACTTTAAGCCCACATGTGTTACAGATTTTAGACAGCAAGTGTAATCATCAGTGCCACTGCAAGTATAAAACATGATCTAACAATTCTACTGTTTGAGCTTGACTATAATCTCTAATACCACAAATTATTTCTGCACCACAGACTGTTGACTATGGACAACAAAGTTGGGAAAGTGTGACCCATGAGAGCTTTGTTACTGAAAGATGTAGAGGTAACAGTTTCAGGAGATATGATCCTTGGTGAGCATGTGTGACCTTGACAGTGACTGAGAACATACACTGTGGCCAGAATGTGCCTTGGAGCCAAAGAGTGAGACCCCTCCCTATCAATTATGCATGTAGACAGCACAACTAAAGAACATCTCCTCCATGAGCATATTGGCTGAGTGTATGAGCACAGAACCTGAAGTAGGAAGGACTACTAGCAACAACATAATGAAGAAACCAAGCACCACAACCAGGCAGAGTGTCATTTTGAGTCATTGCAACAGCATCAAAAAGGAATAGGTGGAAAGAAAAATTCTAAATCAAAAACTCTTTGTGTTAAGAACAACACTATTTTATCTATGAATTCTGGTTTCTTGCCATGTATAGAAAAGCTTTTCTCATTTAAAGACGTAAAATGATTTGCTGACATTTATTTGAAAAAAGCTTAACATATGTTTGATGTCTATGTGTGGTAGGAGAAGTATAATTTAATTACTTTTTTAGCAAATTCTCATGAGGTAGGTGTTCTTGTCATTTCCATCTTTATTTTCCCCTGAGGTTCTATT
This sequence comes from Suncus etruscus, assembly GCF_024139225.1. Classification (NCBI taxonomy): domain Eukaryota; kingdom Metazoa; phylum Chordata; class Mammalia; order Eulipotyphla; family Soricidae; genus Suncus; species Suncus etruscus. The sequence continues at coordinate 82,951,079 of NC_064850.1, forward strand.
TTTTTCTTTTTAAGTTCTATTAATTTTTGGGGGGGCATACCCAGTGGTGCTCAGGGGTTACTCCTGGCTCTGCACTCAGAAGTTACTCCTGGAGGGCTCAGGAGACCATACTGGATGCCAGAGATTGAACCTAGGTTGGCCATGTGCAAAGCAAATGCCCTACCTGCTGAGCTATTGCTCCATCTCCTCTACTAATAATGTTTTCTGTGGCTTGTATAGTAACCCTTAATTAAGCTGAAGCTATCAAAATTTCTTTCCGCAGGGGGGAAAAATCCAGTACTAGAAAGAATGACAGCACCATGTAGGCTGGACAATGAAACAATAGGGATGATGACCAAAGAAGTTTATAGAATAAATTTGATTAATTTTTATAAAATTGAATAAATATACATTGGGGCTGGGGTGATAGCACAGCAGTGGGGCATTTACCTTGTATGCAGCCTATCCAGGATCTGTGGTGGTTAGAATCCCAGTGTCCCATATGATCCCCCAAGCCAGGAGTAATTTCTGAGCACATAGCAGGAGTAACCCCTGAGTGTCACTGGGTGTGGCCCAAATCCAAACCAAACCAAACCAAAACATTGGTAGCATATTTTGATTATTTAAATATCCTAATTAAAATAGATTTCAGGGCAGTAAATATTTCTATGAGTCAGTAGATGAGCTCTTGGTCCTTCTTGGCCAGAAATTATACTTTTTTCTCTAGTAAAAAAAACTTTACTGAAATAAGCTTGTTTAGAAAATCTGTGTGAGAGGAGAGAAAGTATTAATGTTCAAGAGAGATCATGGCTCCTTCTCAGTAGTAAAAGAAGAGAATAGCTTTATGAGAAGATAATAAACCATTTTTCCAAATTATTTTGGCCTGGAGTTCTCTGCTTACATGAAAATCTAGGCATTGCCACATCACAAGCTTTGAAATATTGATGGTCCTTTCATATTTCTATAAGGAATATTAACTTCTCTGTAGTTTTCCTGTTTTTGAGGAAGTCCATCATTCTCTAGTTTCCACATCTAAGTGGTGTCTCAGTTTCTCCATTTTTTTTTTGTTTTTGGGTCACACCCAGCAGTGCTCAGGGGTTACTCCTGGCTCTAAGCTCAGAAATTGCTCCTGCCAGGCTCAGGGGATCATATTATAGGATGTCGGGATTTGAACCACCGACCTTCTGCATGAAAGGCAAACGCCTTACCCCATGCTATCTCTCTGGCCTCCCCCCTTTTTATGAAGTTCTCCATTTTTAAAGAATTCAGAATTGATATTTTAAAGATCTGTGGACCGTATATCTTTGGGCTACTTTGGAGTTAAATATTTTCTTCTTATTCCATTATTTCTCTAGAAAACCATCACCAGATTCTGTATTAGCCTATAGTTCTCCATTTTTAAAAGGTTCATGGGTCAGGTTTAGCTGATTTGCACTGTCAAAAACAGTGGACCTACTTATCTAAGGGAATAAATTATATTTTGAAATTATATTATGAAAAAAATTAAAGAATTTTATTAATTTTAATACCTTCTATATTATTTAGGTACTATGGGTGACATTCTAAATTATGTGCATACTTCATTTGTTAATTTATTTTTACAGTCAAGCTGAGTTTATACTCAATTTCTTTCTGTTCTGGCATGGCTGTATACCATGTCTGATTATTTTCTTTAAAATACTTGTCAAGTTACATATTTATGAGTTACTTCTTTTCTTTTCTTTTCTTTTCTTTTCTTTTCTTTTTTTTTTTTTTTTTTTGTGGTTTTTGGGTCACACCTGGCAGTGCTCGGGGAAACTCCTGGCTCCATGCTCAGAAATTGCTCCTGGCAGGCACGTGGGACCATATGGGAAGCCGGATTCGAACTGATGACCTTCCGCATGAAAGGCAAACGCCTTACCTCCATGCTATCTCTCTGGCCACTTATTTTTCTTTCAAAAATAAACAATCATATAGGTTGCAGAAAGGGAACGGGAAGAGGGGGAGGTCAAATTTTGTGATGGGTATTCCCCTGATTCAATGTTAATATGTACCTAAAATACTACTGTGAAAGATATATAAGCCAATATGATCAAATAAAAATTAAAAAAAAAACAATCAAGGGCTTTAGCAGTGGCGCAAGCAGTAGGGTGTTTGCCTTGCACATTCTAACCTAGGATGGACTGCAGTTCGATCCCCAGACATCTCATATGGTCCTGCAAGCTAAGAGCAATTTCTGAGTGCATAGCCAAGAGTAACTCCTAAGCATCACTGGGTGTGTCCCCAAAAGCAAAACCAGCAAACAAACAAACAAAAACAATCAAAATAGTGAATTAGATGTTTTGTAACTGGGGCTGGAGTGATAGCACAGTGGTAGGGCATTTGTCTTACAAGTGGCCAACACAGGATGGGCCCAGGTTTGATTCCCAGCATCCCATATGGCACCCTAAGACTTCCAGGAGTGATTTCTGAGTGCAGAGCCAGGAGTAACCCCTAACATCACTTGGTATGACCCAAAAAACAAATGAACAAAAAAGATGTTTTTGTAACTGAGTTGTTCAGATTCTAGCTAAGATGAGAAGTGATTGGCAAATAAAAAAGACACATTGGTTGAAAATGTTGGTGTTAATATAGGTTTTCTAATCAACACCTTGAGTTTTTTTAATTATTTTAAGCATAGTGGTTATGAAACCACTCATCTCCTGCCCTGTTCAGCTTCATGTGGCGAACAAGAACACCGCCATAACAGCCTGTGGATGTCAGAGAGGTAAGCTGTATCCATCCATGAAGGGTGAAGCCTGATTTCTGTCTTGTGCATAGGCACTAGGGAGAATTTTTAAATGGCCTTTACTCAGCTCCATTTAAGGCCAAGAACTACACTGCCTTAATAGCTTGTGCATGTCAGCAGAGGTAGAACATATCTGCCCATGAAGGGTGCAGCCAGAGGAGATTGGCCACTCTGTTTCACTTTGTGGCTGCACACATCTTCTAGTTGATGAACCCCAGCACAACACATAGAAAATAACACAATACAAGTGTGACAATGGGGAAACAATGCAGGCTAAAACCATGTAAAGAAAATGAAAATGGCAGCTCTGATGACTCAAAAAGTGCCAACCACTTATTTAGCCTCTCAGATAAAGAGTTCAGAGAAGAAATATGGAGAATCCTCACAGAAACAAAGAAAGCATATATCAGGCTGAACTAACCAAAAATAAAAATAAAGAGGACATAAAGCTAGAAATAAGAAAGTTCTAAACTGAAAATGAAAAACTCAGTAGATTAAATAAAAAGCTCAATAAAAAACCTTTCTAACAGAGTAACAGCAACTGAAAATAGAATCAGTGAGCTTGAAGATGAGATTCACAACAACACCATACAATAGAAGAGATTGGAAAAGAGCTTTAAAGTAAATAATAATACAATAGAAAAAATTGTTAACGAATGTAAACAAACAAAAATAGAAGTGCTTGATAAACTCAACAAAAGCAACATAAGAATCATTGGAGTCCCAGCAAACCAATAGAAAATCCCAGGAAGAATCAAACATCAAGGACATCATTGCAAAGAGCTAAAGACAGAATGAAACCAAAATTTGCATCCCTGAAGAGTACCAGCTAAAAGAGACTCAAAGGAAAAGCACCCCAAGACATGTCCTAGTCACAATGACGAAACCCACAGATAAGGATAGAATAAGGAAAGCAGCAAGCTCAAAAATGAAAATTACATTCAAAAGAGCATCCTTAAGACTTACAGCAGATGTGTCAAAAGAAATTCTCAAGGCCAAAAGGCAATAGTGGGATATAGTGACAAAACTCAACAAAATGAATGCTTCACCTAGAATACTGTATCCAGCCAGACTTACATAGAGTTTTCAAGGAACTATACATAGTTTTGTAAGGGCTGGAACACAGTTCCAGGAAGGGAGCTTGACCTTTCTAAAAGGCGGATGTGTGGAAACTCCCCCGGGGCAAGGTAGAAATTCCCATAACGACGGTTCATTGTAGGAAACTTCCTGGTATAACTATCAAGTGATATCTTGTACTTTTCCACTGCCTCAGAATGTTTTAGCAGATGTTATGCCCTTATAAGGAAATGTTAAATTGTCCCCTACCCCCCCCTCCCCTCCTTATGGTATATAAGGATTGACAAAGAAAGCCATGAGGTCCTTTGCCTGAGCCTGGTTACAGCAAGGCACTGGACTCTGGCCGATCAGAATAAACTGGAGCTTACTTGTGTGCCTTACAGAGGTGTCAATCTCTTCACTTCCCCGCACAGAGACCCTTATCATAGGCCTGACGAGCCAGCCAGGAGGCCCACTTTGGTCCATCTCTGCGGGTTGGTGAACTGACAGAGCCTGGTAAGCTCCAGCCTCTCTCTTTCTCTTCTTTTCAGTTTTTTTAGAGTCTTCCACTTTGTCTTATTGCTGCTCTTGTTCTTTTATGTGATGGGACAGTGATTTGCATGACTGAGGGCTTGAGGTCCCTACTCAAAGAAGTTCCTAGTGGTAGTGAATTAACGAACTCTGGTACTATAGTTCACGGCCCTGGAGGTGCCCCAGGTGCATAATAGGCGGCGGGAAGGTGTTCTCACCCCCTGAGTGTGGACAGTGTAAAGGTTCGGGTCTGATTTTGGTATCTTGCTTTTTCTTGTTGTCCTTCATTTTTGTTGAGTCGTTATGGGTCAACAACAGGCAATCCCTCTATCCCTTACTCTGGACCATTGGTCCGAGGTCAGGAGCCAAGCTCATTGGTATGAAAGTAAGAGCCCAGGAACTTTCCTTCCTGGTCAAGAAAGGGAAGTGACAGACCCTCTGTGCAGCAGAGTGGCCCACTTTTAAGGTTGGATAGCCAGCTAAGGGGTCATTCCATCATGACTTGATTCTAAAGGCTAAAAGTGTTAAGGAATGCATTCATTGGGAATGTTCCAGTGTGGCACCATTGTCAGTCTGTCATTGTCAGTTTGTCTGTTTTTTGTCTGTGGTTCTGTGTTCCGTGTTTTCTTTGTCTGATTTAAACTTGGAGGGAAACTCTAGGAAAAATGCTATATCTCCTTAGGCCAAAAATTGTGTGTTAAGCCAGCTTTGTTATTCTAGGGACATAGCAGAGGGTGTTGGAGATTGTAAATTTCAGATTTCTCAATAGCCATAGAGGATAAATTTCCCTAGAAAATTTCTGGACTTTGCAATCACCCAGCTTTCCTGCCATGTGTTAGTTAAGGCCAGAAAAAGATAAACATGTGACTAGAGAAAGGAGCAAGGCTAGCTGGCCGATTTTTGGCTGGAAGAAAAAAAAATTTGAGCATTTAAATTTCTGACTTAGAAGTTTCTTAGAATGAACAATTGGGTGAAAAATGTTGCAAGTTATTGTGGTTGGCCTTTTTAAACAATATTGTTAATTTTGTGAATGCATGTTATTGTTAAAGTATCTCAATTCCATGTCGAATTTATCTCACCAAACCAATTCCTCAACGAACTGAAAGAAACCATTGATCGAGTTGAACAGAACACTAATAAGAACCAAGAAAATATGAAGACAGAAATCACAAAACTCCAAACTGAAATAACATGTCAACTAACAGGTCTGAAAATATTTAACACTGGAAGATAAACAGCCTCATACTGAATAGCCAGTGGGTCCAAGATGAAATCAAGGAGGAAATCAAAAGGTTCCTGGAAACAAATGACAATAAAGACCAAACTATTAGAACTTATGGGACACAGCAAAAGCAGTACAGAGAGGAAAATTTATAGCTTTGCAAGCACACATCAGGAAGGAAGAAGGATCTTACCTGAGTAGCTTAATGACACAGCTAATAGAACTAGAAAGTGCTCAAAAAAAGAACCCAAAAATAGGGAGACAGAAGGAAATAACAAAGCTGAGAGCAGAAATCAACAAAGTGGAAACCCAAAAAACAATCCGAAAGATCAACGAAAGCAGAAGTTGGTTCTTTGAAAAAATAAACAAGATTGATAGACCACTGGCTAAACTAACAAAGAAAGAGAGAAAGTGAAACTTGATAACAAGTATTAGGAATGAAAAAGGAGAGATCACTACTGATATGACAGAGATTCAAAGGGTAATCAGAAACTACTTTGAGAAACTCTACGCCACTAAAAATGAAAACCTGGAAGAAATGGATAAATTCTTAGACACTTATAATCTTCCATAATTGAAGGAAGAGGATGTAACATATCTAAACACCCCCATCACCATTGATGAAATTAAAACGGTAATCAAATATCTGCCCAAAAACAAAAGCCCAGGCCCAGATGGATTCACTAATGAATTCTTTCAAACTTTCCAAGAGGAACTACTACCAATCCTGGCAAGACTCTTTCATGAAATTGAACAAATGGAAACACTTCCAAATAGCTTTTATGAAGCCAACATCACCTTGATACCTAAACCAGACAGAGATGCTACGAAAAAAGAAAATTACAGACCAATATCGCTGATGAATACAGATGCAAAAATCCTCAACAAAATCCTGGCAAATAGGATTCAATGCCTCATTAAGAAGATCATCCACTATGATCAAGTAGGTTTCATCCCAGGAATGCAAGGATGGTTTAACATCCATAAATCTATCAACATAATACACAACATCAACAACAAGAAAAATAAAAACTACATGATTATATCAATAGATGCAGAGAAAGCATTTGATAAGGTCCAACACCCATTCTTGATCAAAACTCTCAGCAAGATGGGAATGGAAGGAACCTTTCTCAATATAGTTAAGGCCATCTACCACAAGCCAGTGGCAAATATTATCCTCAATGGAGAAAAACTGAAAGCCTTCCCTATAAATTCTGGCACAGACAAGGCTGTGCTCTCTCACCACTCCTATTCAACATAGCACTGGAAGTACTCATTATAGTGATTAGGCAAGTAAAAGATATCAAGGGAATCCAGATAGGAAAGGAAGAAGTCAAGCTCTCACTGTTTGCAGATGACATGATACTCTACTTAGAAAACCCTAAAGACTTTACCAAAAACCTTCTAGAAACAATAAACTCATATAGCAAGGTGGCAGGCTACACACACAAAAATCAATGGCCTTTCTATACACCAATAGTAATAAGGAAGAAATGGACATTAAGAAAACAACCCCATTCACAATAGTGCCACACAAACTTAAATATCTTGGAATCAAGTTGACTAAATATGTGAAGGACCTATACAAAGAAAACTATAAAACTCTGCTCCAAGAAATAAGAGAGGACACACGGAAATGGAAACACATAACCCTGCTCATGGATTGGCAGGATTAACATCATCAAAATGGCAATACTCCCCAAGGCATTATACAGATTTAATGCTATCCCTCTAAAGATACCAATGACATTCTTCGAAGAAGTGGATCAGGCACTTTTGAAATTTGTTTGGAACAATAAACACCCTAGAATAGCTAAAGCAATCATTGGGAAAAAGAATATGGGAGGAATTACTTTCCCCAATTTTAAACTTTACTACAAAGCAATAGTTATCAAAACAGCATGGTATTGGAATAAAGACATGCCCTCAGATCAGTGGAATAGGCTTGAATACTCAGAAAATGTTTCCCAGACATACAATCACCTAATTTTTGATAAAGGAGCAGGAAATCCTAAATGGAGCATGGAAAGCCTCTTCAACAAGTGGTGTTGGCACAACTGTCTAGCCACTTGCAAAAAATTGAACTTAGAGCCCCAGCTAACATCATATACGAAAGTAAAATCCAAATGGATTAAAGACCTCGATATTAGACCCCAAACCATAATATATATAGAACAACACATAGGCAAAACTCTCCAGGACATTGAAACTACAGGCATATTCAAGAAGGAAACTACACTCTCCAAGCAAGTGAAAGCAGAGATTAACAGAAGGGAATATATTAAGCTGAGAAGCTTCTGCACCTCAAAGGAAACAGTGCCCAGCATACAAGAGCCACCCACTGAGTGGGAGAAACTATTCACCCAATACCCATCAGACAAGGGGCTAATCTCCAAAATATACAAGGCACTGACAGAACTTTACAAGAAAAAAAAACATCTAATTCCATCAAAAAATGGGGAGAAGTGAACAGACACTTTGATAAAGAAGAAATACAAATGGCCAAAAGACACATGAAAAAATGCTCCACATCACTAATCATCAGGGAGATGCAAATCAAAACAACTATGAGGTACCACCTCACACCACAGAGAATGGCACACATCACAAAGATGAGAATAAAGAGTGCTGGCGGGGATGTGGAGAGAAAGGAACTCTTATCCACTGCTGGTGGGAATGCCATCTAGTTCAACCTTTATGGAAAGCGATATGAAGATTCCTCCAAAAACTGGAAATGGAGCACCAGTATGATCCAGCTATATCACTCCTAGGAATACACCCTAGGAACACAAAAATACAATGCAAAAACCCCTTCCTTACACCTATATTCTTTGCAGCACTATTTACCATAGCAAGACTCTGGAAACAACCAAGTTGCCCTTCAACAGACGAATGGCTAAAGAAACTGTGGTTCATGTACTCAATGGAATATTATGCAGCTTTCAGGAGAGATGCAGTCATAAAATTTTTCTATACATGGATGTACATGGAATCTATTATTTTGAGTGTAATAAGTTAGAGAGAGAGAGAAAAGTGCAGAATTGGGGCCGGAGAGATAGCATGGAGGTAAGGCGTTTGCCTTTCATGCAGAAGGTCATTGGTTCGAATCCCGGCGTCCCATATGGTCCCCGGTGCCTGCCGGGAGCAATTTCTGAGCATGGAGCCAGGAGTGGCCCCTGAGCACTGCCGGGTGTGACCCAAAAACCACAAAAAAAAAAAAAAAAAGAAAGAAAAGAAAAGTGCAGAATGGTCTCACTCATCTATGGGTTTTAAGAAAAATAAAAGACATTCTTGCAATAATAATTTTCTGACACAAAAGAGAAAAGAGCTGGAAGTTCCAGCTCACCTCAGGAAGATCACCACAAAGAGTGATGATTTTTTTTTTTTTTTGTGGTTTTTGGGTCACACCCGGCAGTGCTCAGGGGTTATTCCTGGCTCCAGGCTCAGAAATTGCTCCTGGCAGGCACGGGGGACCATATGGGACACCGGGATTCGAACCGATGACCTCCTGCATGAAAGGCAAACGCTTTACCTCCATGCTATCTCTCCGGCCCCAAAGAGTGATGATTTTAGTTAGAGAAATAACTACATTTTGAACTGTTCTAATAATGAGAATGTATGAGGGAAGTGGAAAGATGTTTAGAGTACAGGCGGGGGGTGGGTGGGGAGGAGGGAGACTTGGGACATTGGTGATGGGAATGTTTCACTGGTGATGGGTGGTGTTCTTTACATGACTGAAACCCAAACACAATAATGTATGTAATCAAGGTGTTTAAATAATATATATATAAAAAAGATTACTAGTCATAAAATTTCTTTATCTCTCTCTAACCCAGTGCAGGAAAGGCAACTGAAGTTTAGGGCTCTATTGTTGTCTGTACCCCAACAGCCCTTTAAGTTGCAGGATTAAAGAAGAGGAAGTAGAAACCTCCTTATTTTCGTGGTGGAATTCACAGCCTAAATAAGAAAAAAACCCTGAAGATCCAGCTGAGTCAGTTCATAGAACCAGAACAGACGGAAGACAGTCCTGGTGTTCCTGCAGCAGTGACCATGACTGCACAGCAATTAGCAAGAATGATACCCTCTTACTCAGACTGTGAATAAGGGGAGTTGTGGGCCTGGCTACTGGTAGCGTGGGGGTAGCAATCACCTTAAAGAGCTATAAAAAATTGTCTCAGAAACTGATGTCCAGTGTAAAAATGTTATATCAGTCTGTTAAATATTTACAAAATCAACTGAATTCCCTAGCTGATGTGGTCCTCCAAAATAGAAAAGGCTTGGATTTAATACTAGCAAAAAGGGGGGGGGGTATGTGTAGCTTTGCAGGAGGAGTGTTGTTTTAATGTCACCAAATCAGGAATAGTGAGTGATCGCATCTGCCGGCATCAAGAAGATTTAGCCAAATGAAAGAAGGCCCTTCTTGAAAGCCCTGTATGGTCTCTGTGGGGAGGTATCCTTCCTTACCTACTCTCCTTACTGGGACCCTTAGTTGCCTTACTAGTTATTGTAGCTGTGGGGCCCTGCACCATCAGTCGACTCACAGCTTTCATCAGGGCCCAGGTAGGAGAGTTAAAGCTTATGGTGTTAAGGCAACAATACCAGGATTTGGCCCCTGGGACCCCCCAATATCAAGAGTATCCGAAGTTGGACACAGGCTACTAGAGGCTTCTAGGACTAGAAGCTCCCACAGAAGAAGTGGGGATTGTAAGGGCTGGAACACAGTTCCAGGAAAGGAATTTGACCTTTCTAAAAGGCGGATGTATGGAAACTCCTCCGGGGCAAGGTAGAAATTCCTGTAATGACAGTCATTGTAGAGAACTTCCTGGTATAACTATCATGTGATATCTTGTACTTTTCTACTGCCTCAGAATGTCTTAGCAGATGTTACGCCCTTATAAGGAAATGTTAAATTGTCCCCTGCCCCCTCTCCCCTCCTTATGGTATATAAGGATTGACAAAGAAAGCCATGAGGTCCTTTGCCTGAACCAGATTATAGCAAGGCACTGGACCCTGGCCAATCAGAATAAACTGGAGCTTACTTGTGTACCTTACAGAGGTGTCCGTCTCTTCACTTCCCCGCACTGAGACCTTTATTGTAGGCCTGACAAACCTAACAGTTTCACAGATAAACAATAGCTCAGAAACATTACAGACTCAAAACCAGCATTAAAAGAAATACTGAAAGGTTTATTTTAAGGTAAGACAGACCAAAGATAAACCAAAGTCTTACATAAAAATCACACTAAATCCCATGGCAATTATCTCTCTCAACATCAATGGACTAAATGCTCCAGTTAAAAGACACAGGGTGGCAAAATAAATAAAAAGGCTGAATCCAGCATTCTGCTGCCTAAAAGAAACATATCTGAATAGTCAGAACAAACATAGATTCAAAATCAAAGGATGGAGAACAATCATCCAAGAAAAAACTTTCTTAAAAAAACTGGAGTGGCCATATTAATATCAGATGACACAAACCTTAGACTTAGAAAAGTTGTACGGGAAAGAGGGGCATTTCATAATATACAAGGGATATGTACATAAGGAAGAAATCACACTCCTAAACATATATGCACCCAATGAGGAACTAGCAAGATAATAATATAATTGTTGACAAATATGAAAGAAGATATCAATAGCAACAAATAATAGTTGAGGACTCAACTGTACCCTGTCATCCCTTGTTAGGTCAACTAGGCTGAAAACTAACAAGAATATACTAGCTCTGAAAGGAGAAATGAAAGAAAGAGGTCTATTTGATACATATAGGGCACTCCATTCCCAGAAAACTGGCTATACATTTTTTTCTCAATGCAAAAGGGTTCGTTCTCCAGGATAGACCATATGTTGGCCCCAAAACATTTCTTTATATAATAAAAGAATAGAAATGGTACAGACTACCTTCTCAGATCACAATGCACTGATATTAGAAGTGAACTACAAAGGGACATAAAAGAAAACTTTAGCACCTGGAAATTAAACAGCTCAGTATTGAACAACTAGTAGGTTAGAGTTAAATTCAAAGAGGAAATCAAAAGATTCCTCAAAACAAATGAAAATAAAAACAAAAATAATGAGATATTGTGGGAACAGCAAAAGCAGAAATAAGAGGAAAATTTATAGCTTTGCAAGTACACATCAGGAAAGAAGAAGGGGCCTACATAAATACCTTAATTACACAGCTTATAAAATTAGAAAGTGATCAATAAAAGAAGCCAAAAATAGAAGAAAATAACCAAGCTTAGAGCATAAATTAATGAAGTGAAAATACAAAAAACAATTGGAAAGATCAACAAAAGTAAAAATTGATTATTTGAAAAAAGAAACAAGATTGATTAACCACTACAAAACTCATAAAGAGGGAGAGACAGAAACTTAGTAAACAGGATTAGAAATGAAAAGTGGAAGATCACTACAGATAATATGGAGATTTAACTGCTAATCAGAGACTATGTTGATAAACTCTATTCCACAAACCTGGATGAAATCGATACATTTTTGGACTCTTATAATCATCCACAGTTGAATCAGGATTATCTAGCATATCTAAACAGACACATAATTATTGAGTAAAATAAATAGTAACAAAAGGCTCCCCATAAACAAAAGCCCAGGTCCAGATGGATTCACTAAAGAATTCTTTCAAACATTTCTTTTTTTTTTTTTTTTTTTGGTTACACCTGGCAGTGCTCAGGGGTTACTTCTGGCTCCATGCTCAGAAATCGCTCCTGGCAGGCTTGGGGGACCATATGGGATGCCGGGATTTAAACCACCATCCTTCTGCATGCAAGGCAAACGCCTTACCACAGTGCCATCTCTCCGGCCCCTCAAACCTTTCAAGGGGGACTACTACCAATCTTTTCAAGCCTCTTACAAGAAATTGAAGAAACAAGAACACTCCCAAATAGTTTTTATGAAGCTAACATCACCCTGATACCAAAACCATACAGAGATGCTGAAACAAAACAAAACAAAACAAAACAAAAAACAAAAAAAACCCCAAACATTACAGACCAATATCCCTGATGAACACAGATGCAAAGATCCTCAACAAAATACTGGCAAATAGGATCCAATTTCTCATCAAGAAGGTCATACAACATGAACAAGTACCTTTCTTTCCAGGAATCCAAGGATGGCTTAACACAAGTGTCTCAAACCCACGGCCCGTGGGCCGTTTGAGGCCCTCTGTACAACACTGTGGTCCGCGGCCAGCCTTCAAATATAGTGAAGGCCATCTACACAAGCCAATGGCAAATATTATTCTGAATGGAGATAAAATAAATGCCTTTCCTCTAAAGCCTGGTACAAAACAAGGCTGCAGCCTCTCACCACTCCTATTCAACAAAGTACTGGAAGTTTTTGCCATAGCAATTAGGTAACAAAAAGACAGCAAGGGAATCCAGATAGTAAAGGAGAAAGTCCAATTCTCACTGTGGGCAGATGGCATGCTACTATATTTAGAAAACATTAAAGACTCTACCAAAAAGCTTCTAGAAACAATATATTCATTTAGCAAAGTAGCAGGCTACAAAATTAACCAGCAAAAATCAATTGCATTCTTATAGACAAATTATTATAGAAAACAAATAGACATTAAAAAAACAACCCCATTCACATAATTGCTACACAATCTGATATCTTGGAGTCAACTAAAGAGGTGAGTGACCTATATAAGGAAAACTACAAAACACTGCTTCAATAAATGAAAGAGGATTCAAGGAAATGGAGACACATACAGTGTTCATGGATTGGGAGGATTAAAATGGCAATACTTCTCAAAGCATTATGCACATTTAATATGATTCCTCTAATATATATAATTCCTTTATATTCTTCAAAGAAGTATATTATACACTCCTAAAATTCATCTGGAATAATAAACAACCACTCCTGCAGCACCAGAGAATTTCAATGAATCTGCTTCAGAGAGAGTAGGTGAAACATGAACTCGGTGAAGAAATATGAAATATGAAGGAATGAGACCAAACAGATGTATGGGGACACACGTTCTGGCAAGCATGTGACAACTTTAATCTCCATGCTAGGAGTATTTAAAGGGAAAAATGACAGTCTTAGGCATAAAAGGAATTTCCATGTTGATAAAGAGTGTGAGTTTGGAAAAACAAAAGCATTAACAGTAGGCCTGTAAGTGTATACATAACAATTCTAACTGGCTAGTAGCTCAGGTAAAAAGGATCTTATCTAGGAATTCCTGAGTTAGAAAAGAGAGTATAGTAACAAAACATGGAAACTGCTTGGTTGCTATTTGGGAGTTGAAAACAGAGTGACAGGCTCTAGTTAAAGTGAGAAAGTATCTTTTGAGTTTAAGAGAGCCAGGTCAAAGAAATGTAAATTTTGTGGCTAGCTAGGAGTTTCAATGACTCAGAGCTAAATTCCTAACTTGGCTTCTGGATGTAAATAAGGCTGACAGAGAGAAAAGAAAATTGTATTAGTTTTATCTTTTTTTTTTTTTTTTGGAACGCTTCACGAATTTGCATGTCATCCTTGCGCAGGGGCCATGCTAATCTTCTCTGTATGTTCCAATTTTAGTATATGTGCTGCTGAAGCGAGCACTTAGTTTTATCTTGATACTGATAATTCTCTGGGCAAAAGAATTTGAGTGAGGCCATATTTTGGCCTGTAAATATACAAGGGAGAAATAATATTTAAGCCAAATAATATGAAGGGAATATAATGTTATTACTATGACATGAATTTCAGAAATATCTCTTTGGGAATTCCTCAACTCTCCATGCAGGGATAAAGCATCCATCAGCAGTCCTTTTAATGAAATTATGTGGGGAATTTTTAGTTACCATGCCAGAAAAATTTGAGGATACATCTGGCAGGCCTACTGAATTCCCTCTTATATTTTGAGATATATAAATTGTTGTCAATGGCATAGACAAACCATGAATAGCCAGAGCAAACATTAGGAAAAAGAATATGGGAGACATCACTTTTCCCAACTTTAAGTTATATTACAAAGCAATAGTCATCAAATCAGCATGGTATTGAAATAAAGATAGACCCTAAGATCAATGAAATAGACTTGAGTATTCAGAGAATGTTTCCCAGACATACAATCAATTAATCTTTGATCAAGGGGCAAGAAATACAAAATGGAGCAAGGAAATTCTCTTCAACAAGTGATGCTTGATAACTAGTTAGCTACATGCAAAAAGTGAACTCAGACCTCCATCGAAGATCATGCACAAAAGTCAAATGCAAATGAATTAGAGAATTTAATATCAGACCTGAAATCAAAAGGTACATAGAACATGCAGGTAAAACATTTCTTGACGTTGAGACTAAAGGCATCTTAAAGGAAGAAACATAACTGTCCAAACAAGTGGAAGCAGAGATAAACAAATGGGGCTATAGTGAAAAGGAATAAAACCCATGCCAGGTTTTACTTAGGAAAGGACCACATGTTCACAAGCTTGCCTCTAGTGAAAAGGAAGTCCCACCTTCACTCCCACCTCACCCAATGATCCGCACTATCGTGGCGGAAGCCCTACCTCACCAATGGTCTGCGTTATTGTGGCGGAAGTCCCGCCTTTACCCCTACCTCACCAATGATTTGTGTATCGCGGCGGAAGTCCCACCTTCACTCCTACCTCACCCAATGATCCGCACTATCGTGGCGGAAGCCCTACCTCACCAATGGTCTACGTTATTGTGGCGGAAGTCCCGCCTTTACCCCTACCTCACCAATGATTCGTGTTATCATAGTGGAAGCCCAGCCCTCAAGGAAGTGGCATCATTCTACTTCCTTCCCCTCCCATTTCCCATCTTATATAAGGGGGAACCAGCCGTAGCACGCGGTCTTTCTGGCTCTGCTCTGTTGGGAGGAGGCTGTAGACCCTGATACCAGAATAAAAGAATCCACCTGAGCGTTTGCTTGAGTTGTTCTCCCTTCATTTCTCCGACGGACATTGGCGAGCCAGCCAGGAGATACCAGATCTGCCCGGAGCGGGGTAGTGAACGGACCACTCGGTGGGTTCTAATTAATGTAGCTTGTGTTGTTCTGTTGTTGGTTGTAACTTGTTGTGAGTAGAAACTAGCAATGTATCTTGTGTTGTTGGTTGTAACTTGTTGTGAGTAGAAGCTAGCAATGTATCTTGTGTTGTTGGTTGTAACTTGTTTCAGGTAGAAATTGGCAGTATACCTTATGTTGTTGTGACTGGATGTGCATCAAAAATGGAAGTAGGGAAATGGTAGGGTGACTGAGGACCTGAGAGTCCCCACTCGAAGTGGTAGTGAATTGACGAGTTCAGAAACTATAGGTCACGACCCTGGAGGGCCCCCAGGAGTTTGAGTTTGCAGCGGGAAGACGTTCCCGGGCTGCTGTGGTGAACCTTATTTCTTTTAATTAGAGATTTCTGTTTTTGAGTTTTGCTCCTCTGTTCTGTCTTGTTCCATTGTAGTTGGTGTCGTGTAAGTGTGTAGGTTCTGTAGACGTGTGTTGGCTTAAATTCTTTGAACTCTTCTATCCTCGCCTCCTTTGTCCCCCCCCCCCCAAATCTTTTCCTCATCTACTCCTTTGATTTACTGTTCTCATTATGGGACAGAAGCAGACAACTCCTTTGTCCCTCACTCTGGACCACTGGTCAGAAGTGAGGACTCGTGCACAAAATCGTTCCCTAGCCATAAAAAGGGGCAAGTGGCAGACATGCTGTGCTGCTGAGTGGCCAGCCTTTCAGGTTGAATGGTCAAAGGGGGGGTCTTTTTATATTTCCCTAGTTCGCAGAGTGAAAGATATCGTGTACCGACCGGGGCCGCATGGACATCCTGATCAAGAACCCTACATTCTCATGTGGGAGGACCTCTGTACCAGTCCCCCTGACTGGGTGCAGCCATTCCTTCCCCCCCCCAAACCTTCTTCTTTACAGCCGCTTTTGGAGCCTACGATCCTACCCATGAAGGAGAAAAGGGAATCGGAGTCACAGCCTAAAGAGGAGCGAGCTGTGCCCCGCATTTACCCTGACACTACGGACCTACTTCTCTTTGAACCCCCCCCCCTTACAACCCATCTGCTCGCACCCCTTCTGCTCCAGCAGAGGAGGCGACTGCAGAACCCCGTTCCCCATCAGATCCCTCCTTAGCTTCCCAGCCTTCCCATGTGCTGCAGGGGGGAGGAGAAGGAGCAGCTTCCCACGTGCTCCAGGGGGCTGGGGGAGGAGCAACTTCCCATGTGCTGCAGGGGGGAGGGGAAGGAACAGCTTCCCACGTGCTCCAGGGGGCTGGGGGAGGAGCGTCTTCCCACGTGCTGCAGGGAGCAAGGGGAGGAGCAACTTCCCATGTGCTGCAGGGGGGAGGAGAAGGAGCAGCTTCCCACGTGCTCCAGGGGGCTGGGGGAGGAGCGCCTTCCCACGTGCTCCAGGGGGCTGGGGGAGGAGCGCCTTCCCACGTGCTGCAGGGAGCAAGGGGAGGAGCAACTTCCCATGTGCTGCAGGGGGGAGGGGAAGGAGCAGCTTCTCATGTGCTCCAGGAGGCAGGGGGAGGAGCAACTTGCTTGCCTCCATCATCCCCAGAGTCCTTGCCGGATGAGAGCCAGCGAGCAGGGCCAGCTGCGGGAACCCGCAGCAGGCAAAGAGATTCGACATTTGGAGCTTTGCCAATCATGCCGCTGAGGCCAGTAGGGCCCATGATGGACGATGGGAGGGGGGGAGATGCCTGCCCTCCAGTATTGGCCCTTCCCCACATCTGACCTTTATAACTGGAAGCTTAACCATCCCTCTTTCTCTGAAGACCCCACTAGGTTAATTAATCTTTTAGATTCTCTGATGAACACCCACCAGCCTACTTGGGACGACTGCCAGCAGCTGCTTCGTACCCTGTTCACTACTGAAGAACAGGACCGCATTTTGGCAGCAGCCCGGAAAAATGTGATAGGATTAGATGGCTTGGTGACAACCAGACCTGATGTTATTGATGACTCTTTCCCCTTGCGGAGACCGGATTGGGACCCCAACACATATGAAGGTAGGGGGAATCTGTCCACCTATCGCCAGACTCTCATGAGAGGTCTCCGGGAAGTGGCTAGAAAGCCCACAAACCTAGCCAAGGTAAAAGAGGTAATACAGGGACCCGATGAGCCTCCCGGGGTTTTCCTAGAAAGGCTGATGGAAGCCTATAGGAGGTATACTCCTTTCGATCCAACCTCCGAAACTCATCAGGCTTCAGTCATTATGGCTTTTGTAGGACAGTCAACAGCAGATATTAGAAAGAAACTCCAGAGGCTGGAGGATATCCAGGGAAAGACTTTACAAGACCTAGTAAAGGAGGCTGAGAAAGTGTTCAGTAAGAGAGAAACAAAGGAAGAAAGAGAGGAGTGACTAGAAAAGGAGAGAAGAGAGTGGCAGGAGAAGAGAGACAGAGAAAGGAGAGAAGCAGAGGAGAAAGAGAGGGAAGAGAGAGAGGAGGGAAGAACGAAAGGACAGAAAAAGGAATAAGGAACTGGCAAGGGTCTTGGCAGTAGCAGTAGACAGATCTAGCATAGGTCAGAAAGGTAGGGACCTGGGCCCATGAAGACGCCGACCCCTGGACAAGGACCAATGCGCTCGCTGCCGCCAGAGGGGACACTGGGCTCGGGAATGCACCCAACCCCCACGATCCCCTCATAGCACCCAACCCCCACGATCCCCTCAACCTTCAAGGACCCTGGCCCTTGAATCTGAATAGGGGGGTCAGGGCTCCAACCCCCTCCGTGAGCTCAGGGCTAAATTTAAGGTGGAGGGGACTCCCATAGACTTTGAACTCGACACAGGGGCAGTATACTCGGTCCTAAAGAAACCTTTGGGACCCTTCTCTAGTAAGCAATCCTTAGTACAAGGAGCAAATGGAAGTAGCTATCGCTCCTGGACTACTTCCCGGACTATGGACTTGGGGAAAGGAGAAATCAAGCATTCTTTCCTGGTCATACCAAACTGCCCCTCACCTCTAATGGGACGAGACTTGCTAACCAAACTCAGAGCCCAGATAACCTTTGAAGAAACTGGTCCAGAAATTGCTTTTCTTAATCCCAGTGTCCAACCACTTACCACCTCCGTCCTGACCATCAGGGTTGAGGATGAATATAGACTATTTACAAATGACCCCTTGCCAGTTGAAAGCCAAGACACCGACTTTTGGTTGAGACTAGTTCCAGAAGCTTGGGCCGAAACTGCTGGACTGGGGTTGTCTACCTTACAGGCTCCAGTAGTGGTAGAGTAAAAAACTACTGCTGTCCCTGTGAGAGTTAGGCAGTACCCCATGAGTCAGGAAGCGAAGAAAGGCATAACTCCTCATATCCGGAAACTTCTCCAACAAGGGGTCTTAGTAAAATGTCAGTCAGCCTGGAATACTCCATTACTCCCAGTTAAGAAGTCTGGAACTGGGGACTATCGGCCAGTACAGGACCTAAGGGCAGTTAACAGTCAGGTGGAAGTCATCCATCCCACTGTGCCCAACCCATACAATCTTCTCAGCACCTTAAGTCCTGAGAGAGTATGGTATACTGTATTGGACTTAAAGGATGCTTTCTTCTGCCTGTCCCTACATCCAGCTAGTCAACCCTTATTTGCTTTTGAGTGGAGTGATCCTGAGGCAGGAATTTCAGGCCAACTAACCTGGACCAGATTGCCTCAGGGATTTAAGAACTCCCCTACCATCTTTGATGAGGCCTTGCACCAAGACTTAAGTCTCTTCCGCAGCCAGCACCCCCAGGTAACCCTGCTCCAGTATGTGGACGATATTTTGATTGCAGGAAAAACTGAAGAAGATTGCAAGCAGGCCACCCATAACCTGCTGAAGGAACTTGCTCGGCTAGGGTATAGAGCATCAGCTAAGAAGGCGCAGCTGTGCCAGAGAGAGGTGACGTTTCTGGGATACATGCTACGAGGGGGAAAGCGATGGCTGATGGAGGCCCGGAAGAAGGTCGTGGCACAGATCCCAGCACCTACTACTCGCCGGCAGTTACGTGAGTTTCTGGGGACGGCAGGTTTCTGCCGCCTCTGGATCCCTGGTTTCGCCAACCTGGCAGCCCCACTGTACCCCCTCACAAAAGGGGATGCAAAGTTTGAGTGGACCCATGAATGCCAGAGGGCGTTTGACTCTATCAAAACAGCTCTGCTCACAGCCCCAGCCCTGGCCCTCCCTGATGCTAGCAGGCCTTTTACCTTATATCTAGAAGAGAAAGGGGGAATGGCAAGGGGAGTGCTGACACAGACGCTAGGTCCGTGGAAAAGGCCGGTTGCCTACCTATCAAAGAAACTAGACCCAGTGGCCAGTGGGTGGCCTAAATGTTTGAGGGCAATAGCCGCAGCTGCACTTCTGGTAAAGGATGCAGATAAAATTTCCTTGGGACAAAAGCTGACTATAATAGCCCCTCATGCTCTGGAAAGTATAATTCGACAGCCCCCTGACCGTTGGCTCTCAAATGCCCGTATTACCCACTATCAGAGCATCCTTCTAGACAAAGGCAGAATAACTATAGGCCTACCTGTGATTCTCAACCCGGCCACCCTGCTCCCTGAAGAGTCAGAGACACCAGTGTTGCATAACTGCCAGGATTTGCTGGCCAAAGAGAGTGGGCTGAGAAGGGACCTACAGGACCAGCCATTAAAGAACCCTGACGTCATATGGTACACAGACGGAAGTAGTTTTCTCCAAGATGGAGAGAGACGAGCTGGGGCTGCAGTGGTGAGTGATCATGACATTATCTGGTCCAAATGCCTGAAAGAGGGGACCTCTGCTCAGCGAGCTGAGTTGATAGCCCTTACCAGAGCACTGGAAATGGCAGCAGGAAAAAGGGCAACCATCTACACAGATAGCAGATATGCTTTCGGAACTGCCCATGTCCATGGCACTATCTACCAAAGGAGGGGACTCCTGACATCTGCAGGAAAGGAAATTAAACACAAAGAAGAGATATTGCGTCTTTTATCTGCTCTTCTCCTACCCAAAGAACTGGCGATAGTTCACTGTCCAGGTCATCAAACGGGAAAGGAAACCGTCGCGTCTGGAAACAGAAGAGCTGATGAAGCAGCAAAGGCAGCGACATCCCGCATGAAGGAGATCCCTGCACTTATTGTTACTGAACCCGACAACCTCCCACCAGTGTCAACTGTAGACTCCCTTCTTTCTGGAGAACCAGAGGTAAATCAGTATCTGCAAACTCTTCACCAACTCACCCACTTAGGGGTCAGAAAAATGATGGAGTTAATTAAGGAATGGCCTCGGGTACCAAAACCAGAGAGGCTAAAGGAAATGGCCGAAAAAATTGTAAGGTCCTGCCAACCCTGTCAACTGGTAAATGCCTATCCTACTAAGATGGGAACCGGAAAGAGACTGAGAGGGGAGACCAGGCCAACATTGGGAGATTGATTTCACTGAAATCAAGCCTGCCAAATATGGACTAAAGTATTTGCTAGTCTTTGTAGATACATTTTCAGGATGGGTGGAAGCCTACCCATGCAAGAAGGAAACAGCCCAGGTGGTGGCTAAGAAGATATTAGATGACATCTTCCCCAGGTTTGGACTTCCTCAGGTAATTGGGTCAGACAACGGACCAGCTTTTGTGGCCCAGGTAAGTCAGGGATTAGCCAAGACCCTGGGCATAAATTGGAAATTACACTGTTCGTATCGCCCGCAGAGCTCAGGGCAGGTAGAAAGGATGAACAGATCTATTAAGGAGACTTTAACCAAATTATCTCTAGAGACTGGCATAAGGGACTGGACTACCCTCCTACCTTCTGCCCTCTTCAGGGCTAGGAATACCCCTTTGCCCTCTTTGTGTAAACTAACTCCCTTT
The DNA here is from genome assembly GCF_024139225.1 of Suncus etruscus. NCBI lineage: Eukaryota > Metazoa > Chordata > Mammalia > Eulipotyphla > Soricidae > Suncus > Suncus etruscus. The sequence goes on from NC_064850.1 coordinate 82,972,436, forward strand.
GAAGTGTTGTATGGTGCTCCCCCCCCCCCGGTGCAAATGTTTTTTGAGCCTTATGATGTTTTCTCTCCCCCCTCCACTCCCTTAGCAGCTCGGCTGGCCGCCATCGCTGCCCTACAAAGCCAAGTCTGGAAAGAACTCAGACAGGCATATGAACCCGGAGAATTGACGGTGCCACATCCCTTCAAGCCGGGAGACCAGGTCCTGGTGAGGCGGCATCGCTCGCAGACACTGGAGCCTCGGTGGAAGGGACCTTATGTCGTCCTTATGATCACCCCTACTGCTGTTAACGTTGACGGCATTGCTTCCTGGGTTCACGCCTCCCATCTGAAACCTGCCCCTGCTGACCTCAACCATAATGAGTGGAAAGTGGAGCGCACCGAGAATCCTCTCAAGATTCGAGTCCGGCAAACGCACTCTAGCCCTGATATGCCCTCTGACTCTAACAATGCTCCTCCTGGCACTGGCTGAAGGAGGACTCGATCAGCCCATAAGCCCAGAAGAACTGGTAAAAAAAACTATTTGGAAACCCCTGTGACTGTATGGGAGGCTATCAACTCAACAGTAGGCTCCTGTACACTCGAGCAGTAGACTGTGGAACTAGAATTGCTTACCTCCAGTCCCCTACTTCTTCCCATGGGGGGGGGGGGGAAACCAGAATGGGTGTGTAGAGAAAAACCTCAACCCTTGCCTCCCTCTTCGGGGGGGAAATGCCCTGCTGGATGTGTGGAGCTTACTCAAGTTCACTCCCGGTGCTATCGGGAGTATCGAGAGTGTACCAAAAATAACCGGGCATATCTGGTGGCCAGACTCACTGAAACTTACAAGGGGAACATAGGAGGGAAATGGACAGTTAGTAGCTATAAATCTCCCTATGGAGTCGCAAGTTGCATGGCTGAAGTGGGAGACTTGGTCTGCTGGCCCCTAAAGGCACCCATTCACATCTCGGATGGTGGAGGGCCAACAGACCAGGAAAGAGAGAAGAAGGCCATAGACTGGGCTACAAAGGAGGTGGAGACTAAAATGCCTAAGTGGCCTCGGCACCCCTCCCTCCGACCCCGGATGCCTGCTGAGAAGTTAGATCCAAATACTCATGGCATCCTAGAAGAAACTCACAAACTTCTTAATTTCTCTAACCCTACTTTAGCTGCTGATTGTTGGCTTTGTATGAGAATGGGGGAAAATTGGCCTTTGGCTATCCCTGTCCAACTAGGTAATCTAACCTTTGCTTCTTCTAGCTGTACCTATGTCAAACCCTTTAAGGTAGTCCCTTTTAGCTTTGAATCATCTGTTTGCTATTCGCATAACAGCACCGAATCTGTAGACCTGGGTCAGGTAGGGGCTACTCAGTGTTCAGAAGTCCTACCTGCTCCCTCTAGCCCAGGGTGTTTACCTCCGGGACAGGCATGGATATGTGGTGGAAATTTGGCTTACTCTCTTTTTCCCCAGAACTGGACCGGAATATGCGTCCCAGCATTAGTGCTCCCCAACATTGACATCATCCCGGGGACAGAGTCCATCCCCCTGCCTAGCATAGATCTCTTAGACGGCACCCGACGGTCTCGACGAGCTATAGTGTTCCTGCCCCTACTGGTAGGGCTAGGGGTAGCGGGTGGACTAGCAACCGGAAGCGCAGGGCTAGCCATATCAATAGACAAATATAACAAACTCGCAAAAATTAATTTCAGATGTGGAGACAGTATATAATTCCATTAATGATGTGCTGGACCAGCTTGACTTCGTGGCTGAAGTGGTATTACAAAACAGGCGAGGGTTAGATTTGATCTTGGCAGAGCAAGGAGGACTTTGTGTGGCCTTGCAAGAAAAATGTTGTTTCTATACTAACAAGTCAGGAATAGTGCGAGACAGGATCAGACACCATCAAGAGGAGCTTGCCCAAAGAAGAAAAGAGCTATTAGATGGTCCCTTATGGTCCATATGGGGTGGGATTCTCCCCTATCTAATGCCCCTACTGGGACCCCTTCTGAGCCTTTTACTTCTGGTAGCCATTGATCCATGCATAATCAATCAGATCACTGCGTTCATACGAGCCCAGGTTGGGGAAGTTAAACTTATGGTATTACGTCAACAATTTCAACAATTAGCTCATGCAGATAATTTTGACCAGGAATATCAGGAAGTGGAGGCCCCTGACCACATTGACTTCTAGGATTAGAAGTTTTACTACAAGAAGTGGGGAGATGAAAAGGAATAAAACCCATGCCAGGTTTTACTTAGGAAAGGACCACATGTTCACAAGCTTGCGTCTAGTGAAAAGGAAGTCCCACCTTCACTCCCACCTCACCCAATGATCCACACTATCGTGGCGGAAGCCCTACCTCACCAATGGTCTGCGTTATTGTGGCGGAAGTCCCGCCTTTACCCCTACCTCACCAATGATTTGTGTATCGTGGTGGAAGTCCCGCCTTCACTCCTACCTCACCCAATGATCCGCACTATCGTGGCGGAAGCCCTACCTCACCAATGGTCTGCGTTATTGTGGCGGAAGTCCTGCCTTTACCCCTACCTCACCAATGATTCGTGTTATCATAGTGGAAGCCCAGCCCTCAAGGAAGTGGCATCATTCTACTTCCTTCCCCTCCCATTTCCCATCTTATATAAGGGGGAACCAGCCGTAGCACGCGGTCTTTCTGGCTCTGCTCTGTTGGGAGGAGGCTGTAGACCCTGGTACCAGAATAAAAGAATCCACCTGAGCGTTTGCTTGAGTTGTTCTCCCTTCATTTCTCCGCGACGGAGCAGAATTTGGAATCCTCGGACCGGACAATAGTAAGATGAGAAGTTCCTACCTCAAAGGAAATAGTGACTAGGATACAAAGACCACCCACAGATGGGAGAAATTATTCTCTCAATACCTGTCAGATGGGGCTAATATCTAAGATATACAAGGTACTGACAGAACTTGCCAAGAAAAAGACATCTAATCCCATAAAAAAGTGGGAGAGAAAGACTAAACATACAATTCTTCAAAGAAGAAATATTAATGTTCAAGAGGTATATAAAATAATGCTCATCACTAATCATAAGGAAGATGCAAGTCAAAAGAACAATGTGGTGCCATCTCATGCCTCAGAGACTGGCACACATCACAAAGAACAAGAACAATCAGTGTTGGCAGGGATGTGTGAAGAAAGGAACTCTCATTCACTGCTGGTAGGAATGTTATCTAGTCTAGACTTTATGGAAAACAAAATGGAGATTCCTCAAAAACTGGAAATTGAGCTCCATATGATCTAGCAATACTATTCCTAGGGATATACCCTTGGAACACAGAAATGCAATACAAAATTGCCTTCTTCACACCTATATTCATTGCATATTATTTACTATTACTATTTACATAGGCAGAATCTGGAAACAACCCAGATGCTGTACAACAGATGAGTGGCAAACAAAACAAAACAAAACAAAACAAAAACCTGCGGCACATATACACAGTGGATTACTATGCAGCCATCAGGAAAAATGAAGTTTTAAAATGTTCCTATACATGGATGGACATGGAAATTATTACGCTGGGTGAAATAAGTCAGAGGGAGAGATATAGACACATAATAGTCTCACTAATCTATGGATTTAAAAATATAAAAGGCATTATGTAATAATACCCAATGACAATAGAGATTATGGCTGGAATGACCAGCACACAATTTGAAGCTTACCATAAAGAGTGGTGAGTACAGTTAGAGAAATAACTACACTAACAACTTCCATGACAGTGATTGTAAGTGAGAGATATAAATTGCCTGTCTTAATACAGGAAGAAAGGGCAGGGGAGGAGGAAAATGTGGGGCATTGATGGTGGAAACTTTGTACTGATGGGGGGGTGTTATTTTTTTTTTTTTTTTGGTTTTTGGGCCACACCCGGTGACGCTCAGGGGTTACTCCTGGCTATGTGCTCAGAAGTCGCTCCTGGCTTGGGGGACCATATGGGATGCCAGGGGATCGAACCGCGGTCCGTCCTAGGCTAGCGCAGGCAAGGCAGGCACCTTACCTCCAGCGCCACCGCCCGGCCCCGTTATTTTTTTTTTTATAACTGAAAGCCAACTACAAACTCGTTTGAAATCATAGTGCTTAAAGATTTTATAAAAATAATAAATAACATTTAGTGTATCTGAATATTTGGAAGTAAACCAATAAGCAAAGATTGTATGTACAATAAGAAAGTAGAGAAGGGGGCTGGAGAGATAGCACAGCAGTAGTGTGTTTGCCTTGCACACAGCAACCCAAGCAGAAGGTGGTTTGAATCCCTGCATCCCATATGGTCTGCTGAGCCTGCCAGAGATTTCTCAGTTCAGAGCCAGGAGTAACCCCTGAGCACTGCTGGGTGTGACTCTCCCCCCCAAAAAAGAAAGTAGAGAAGAATAGAGAATCCTGGGAAATATTATATTAAATAGATAGGTATTATATAAAACTCTACTATAAAAGTGGGCAAAATTTCAGGTGGAAACATGCTAATAGAAACTATGAACATAGATACAATAGGGTATTTTAATATGCCTGTTAGTTTTGCTAATTTTTAAACTTTTCTTTTTACTCTAAAAAAATCATTTCAAAGAATAGTAGTTACCTGTTTGCAGGGGGGCGGGGATACACCTAGCAATGTTAAGGGCCATGAAAAACTAGGTTAATAAATGCATAAGAGGCTAGCTGATTCTAAAATTTTGCTGTCTCTTTCACTTATAGTTGTGATAAACCGACTCACTCTTCAGTTGCAGGGGTTTTGACATATACTCCTTTTGTAGCTTCCTATATGTTAGGCTCATAGAGATTGTGAGAAAATCCATGATGTGAGGAAGTTTTTGAGAATGGTAGAGTTTAAGGCCAAATCTGAGAAAAGTAACTTAAAGGAGAGGGGATTCTGAGAAAGAGTGGGGAAATGTATTCAAATAGTCAGTAAATTTTCATTGAGTGTTTGTTTTATGTCAGGTACTGGACTAGGCATTAAAAATACAATGGTCAAAGACTCCATTGGTGGGTCCGGGCGGTGGCGCTAGAGGTAAGGTGCCTGCTTTGCCTGCGTTAGCCTTGGATGGACCGCGGTTCAATCCCCCGGTGTCCCATATGGTCCCCCAAGCCAGGAGCAACTTCTGAGCACATAGCCAGGAGTAACCCTTGAACGTTACCAGGTGTGGCCCAAAAACCAAAAAAAAAAAAAAAAAAGACTCCATTGGTTTATGTATGTCTCCAAGCATTGCTTAGGAAGCTCTGGGGCCTCTCATTGATTCTTAGCCAATTGGACTGGTGATTCTATGTGATGGCCTGAAGCTGCAGTGCTATGTGGGCCCTTTGGTGTTGGGATTACCCAGGCCATTCTGGAAGTGCTCATGGACTTCAGGACTACACATGTTTGGGGAGCATGTGATGTCAGAAATTGAACAAGGGCTGGTTACATGCATAGTAAACACCTAAACTTCTATATTGTTTCCCTGTCTCAAAGGTCAAAGATTTTAATATTATTCCTGTTCCTCACAAATCTTACACAATAGAAAAGATACAGACTGTGGAGTTACAGTCAAATATTTGTTGCTGGACTATTGATGTGGTACTCAAGAGCCTCTAATGCAGACCTCAGTGACAGTTGAAAGAGGTAATGGTAGCGATGGTGACAGTGGTGGTGAATATGACATGTAACTTTACTATTATACATCTGCAGATTCATCCCAGACAGAAAAGTACATTTCTTAAAGTAAACTCCATATAGGGGGGTAAAAGAGGGGGATATGGAATGTATGCTGGGAACAGGAGTGGAGGGAGGGCAATATGGGTGGTGGGAAAGCCCCTGATTCAATATCACTATGTACCTAAAATATTACTGTGAAAGATTTGTAATTCATTTTAGTCAAAATAAAAAAAATAAACTTCATATAATGCAGTGATATGGAAATGGAGGAGCTGATATTTGTAGGACTGAGAAGAAAATGATTTTTACTAATCAACAAAATAGCTAAATATTAAGAGCACTCACCGCAGCACCTAAATCTGTGTTTTTGTTCTGCATAAGAAATCTTAGCTTTAGAATCTGTTTGGGTTCCCTACCTAAATCCAGCTAAAAGACTAATTTATGAGTGGAGAGTCTGGTGAGTGCCAAAAATACACAGGTCTTTCTGTAGCAGCTGTGGCTGATTACGGCCTGTTAGGTTTGTAAAGACACATGTCACTGTGCCACTCTGCTTCAGGGAAGCCATATGTCTTATTCGTGAATGTTTGGGGTCTGTGTTCTCCCAAGGAGTGCTGCATTTCACTGACGTGCAGGGAGCCAGGGACATCTGAATTGTTTATCTCTTAGGTTTAAGGAAAGAGACGATTGCCAGGATGGGGATTGAAACAAAGATAGAGAATCAATGTGCAGCCCTCTGGTTTTATTCTCATTACCATATGGCTCTGGGTCTCTAGTCTGCCAAAATTTTTTTTAATCCAATTTCTGGAACACTTTTCTTTAGTTAAATGTGAGCACTGGTGCATGGAGAATGAGCAAAGTTGCTCTGTGAGAGACCTCACCTCTGTCCTTTGGGGTTTGAAAAGCAGGGAGGTTCATGGGTGAGAGAGCATGACAGTAAACCCTGAACTCTCTGAGCCTGATAGTGAGTGCGGGGGAGATTTTTCCGAGTCCACCGAACTGTTAAATTGTGAGAATTTAATGAGGGAAAGCTCATGGAAGAACCTAGAATAAATAATGAACACTCAGTAAGTGGTTTTTTCATTTCTCTTCTATCATTTCCCTGCAGATTACTCCAATTCACTCTCCCCTGTCAACTTGTTTGGGAACATAAAACAGATTTTGTGGAAGCAGAACTGTGGTAGCAAGTTTACTCTTTCTTTTTAGCTTTCAGAGCAAGGACATTATTTTTTCAAATGGTGATACATCTAAAGTGCCCTTAGCCCTGAGTAGATGAATCTCCAGGTTGGTTCAGTGCCTGCATCACATGTAGCAATTCAGGTAGGGTCCGAGGACAAATAATCAGAAAATTGGATGTAAAAGAGCAAGTCTCTTATTTATAATTGTGTTCTCCCCTCACTTTCTTTCTTTTCCTTTTCTATACTTTTTTTCTTTCCTCCATATTTCTTCCATACTTTCCCCCATAAAGCAGAAAGAACCAGTTTTAGAAAAATAGAAAGCTACCCAAATTAAGGAAATTAGTTTGGTCATTTGCTTAGTACTAAATGTAGTTCTGAACTACCTAAAAGAAACATAGCAAGACTAGACAAGCTGTCCAGTAAAAAAATACTAGCAACTTGGAAAAAATTTTGTGAATAATGCTAGTCCTGACTTGCCTAGTAGGTTGCTTTTTAGAAGTTGTAATAAGAGGCAAGAAGAGATGGGGTGAATATTTTAGTTCTCAGCAACTTCACATTGTTTATTTTCTTCTATGCATTGATCATTAGCTATAATTATTTAAAACAACTACTTATCTTTTTCTTTTGATTAGAGTATAATCATGGGACAGGAACTGTGCCTGGATACCATTGGAAACCCATTGCCCAGGATGTGTATTTTTCATAATAAATGTTTATTCATTTTGGTGTACAAGGAAATAAATGAAAAATTTTCAAAAGGAGCATTTTTTATATAGATGAGGAAATAAGACCAAAGAGACTCTGCCCAGGTTAAAATTATCTTGAATGTTAAGATTTAAATCTAATACCAATGATAGTTTAACATCTTATAGCTTTGCCTATTAATATTTTTTCAACGAACCCAAAATATTTAAAAGTTAACAAGAGGGGTATGTTTAATAATATATCTGCAATGACTATAACTTATATAAATGTATATATTTTTGTCTTCTAAAATTATTTTATGGACCAATACTGTAGGATATTTTAAATATTTTTTAATGAGACCAATGTGAATTACAAGTCTTTTACAGTTGAATATATGGTACATAGTGACAGTTAATTAGAGCCATTCCCACCACCAGTGTTGACCTCCCTGTGTTCTAGTTCCCAGCATGCATCCCAAACCTTCACACTTAAACTTCTGGACTGCTAATGTAACAGGTCCCTTTTGTGTATAGCTTGTAGTTTGATTCTTGATTCTATTGTCATTTACTTTGGTTTGGGTATATATATTTGACCATTTTTATTTCCACCCAATGCTCCTGAGACTGTTTGGCCTCTGGGTCCTATACACTTTTTTTCTCAGCTTGTAGGATGACATAGTAATATGAGACAGAACAAGATGATTCATGTTCAGAGCCTGGTGCTTGTCTTGCACGCTGCTGACCTAGGAGAGACTGCGGTTCAATCCCCGGACCAGGAATGAGTTCTGAGTGCATAGCCAGGAGTAACCTCTGAGCATCACCAGGTGTGGCCCAAAAACCAGAAACCCCCCAAAAATAAAAATAAAAAAGATGATTCATTTTCTATGGATCTGTAGAAAAGAAAAAATGTGGGCAGAATCCACCATCTAGAAGCTATAAATATAAATAAAAATAAAAGAAGAAAAAAGAATAGAAAAAAGTAAATAAAAATAAATAAAGTAAATAAATAAAAAATGGAGGGGTGGATGTGGCAAGTTTTTTTTTTTTATAGGCACAATAAATATTGGGGAAATTAGTAAGAAAATTCCCTTAGCCTAAGAGATACAGGATGTCTCTATCCTTAAAGCACACTGTCATGAGACTGACTACAGGCTCCAGATATGTTTGTTGTCAAACCCCAAGATCTTTCTTTATTGGGCCAGGAAACTTTCTATTTAATCAAGGTTGTCAAAGTCAGTCCTCTGTAATTAGAGATCTTAGTTTTTGCACAGATCCTAGGATGAAGCCTAGGATAAAGTCTTTCTTTATGATGCCAGGAAAAATTCTACTCAGTGGCTGTTGTTGTATTCAGTATTCTGTAGTTAGTGATCTTGGTTTTTGTACAGATCCTAAGACAGAGTGTCTTCTGATTTCATATCCCTGTTAGGTGATGAGATAGGGCAACCTGCTCTTAGATCAAGATTGCTGTTATTTACTCATCATCAGGGTGTCATATGAACCTGCCCTGGCTCAAGTTGGTGCCAGAATGTTATTAGTGCCTCCTCAGGGGGGAGTTTGATTACTGGTGTTGGTGCAGCAACCCTGTAGAATTTATTCTTCTTAGTTGGAAAGACAGGTATGACCATATCCCATCAATGAAAAACAAACAAAATAACAATCTAAATCTACCCAGTGAATCATTGACAGAGATCCCAGAAATGACTAATAAGCTCTGGGACCCTTCCTGAATCATTGAATTCTTATGAACTTTATCTGGCAGGTGGGTGTAGAAATAGATATCCTATTACTTGTCTCATAGGATTACTGATCATGAAATAAAAGATATAAAAGCTTTGCAGACTAATTTATATAAAGGTAAGCAAGTTAAGAAAGTTATTATGTTTTGTTTTTCCTGCCAAAACTTATATTTATGTACCATTTGAGAAAGACTAAAGGCTACCACAAGCAAATCTCAAAGTCATGGCTCACACAGAAGAAAAGTACTTTTCTTGCAATAGAACTCTGCAGGCTGGTTTGGGGGTGACTGAGGTAGAGTTCAGATTGTGGAGTAAATTATTTCCATGCAGTTATTCAAGGATAAGTTGGTTGACTTAGTAATTCTCAATATAAGATTTATGGTTGCCTTGACTGATTTTTTTTCCTTGTAGGGAGAGCCAACAAATATTAATGACCTTGCTATGGAAGCAATATAGCTGATTTTCCCTGGAGAACACTTGGTTACCTGGTCACACCTAATGGTGAAGAAAGCTTGGAAGCACAGTGCTAATAGGGAGTCATGTGTCTTCTTCCTTAACAGAAATGGAAAGTGGATTGTGGCAGGCGAAGCAGTCTCTGTCCCTGTTTTAATATGGATTGGGTTGTTATCCCTTAATATAATTCCATCGCACCAGGCACTACCTCTGTTATAATGACAAAAACATAATTATAGATTTTATGATGTTTGAGATTGATTTTACCCCACTAGAAAAGAGCAAAAAGCTTTTCTTCTTTTCATTGTGTATCTACAGTACAGATACAGCTCCAGGCTCAATTATGCTTCAAAAGCTATTTGTTCCTTGAGAAAAATACATAAATATGTTGACTATATTGGTTTACGCACATGAAAGTGTTTGGAAATTTCAAATGAAGTTTGATATTTTATCAGACATTTCTTTGCAACAGTTGTTATTCTTTGGGGAGAAGAAAAGAAGTAGGGAAAATTCTAAAATGATGCCAGAGACGTTTATTTATTTATTTAATTATTTATTTATTGTTGGGGCAGAGCATAGTTTTGTGCCACACCTGGCAGTCTTTAGGGGCTCTTCCTGGCTTTCTGTTTAGATATGACACCTGCTGGTACTCAGTGGACCACTACAGTAGTGATATTTCACCAAGATCAGTGACATGCAAGACAATGCCTTACTTGATGTTCTATCTCTGAAGACTCTAATACTAAAAAATCCTTTCCCCAAGAGTCAAATACCTCAAATATTTTTTAACTATTACTCCACAGTCAAGTTTATATATGAAACTGTTGACTTTAAAAAAAAAGAATAATTATCCCAGATGAAGAACCTAAACACTCATGCCCATGAAATGTCTGGGTTATCCCAGATGAGGTTGAAAATATGTGAGGATTATTCTTGAAGAGGGAGTCTTATTTCAGTAGCTTTGTAGATAGAGAGACCATTTTCCAAAGGATGTGGGTAATTCTATTATTTAAGATTGACTCCTGACTGACAACTAGCAACAAAATGGAGACCTTAGTTCTATAGTCACACACAAAAACAAAACAAAACAAAACAAAAAAACCTAATACATCAGCACACTGAGAGAACTTATAAGTGGATTTCTCCCTAGATGAGAACTCAGATCACTAATACTATAATTTACTTCCATCTGAGAAGACTGCACTATAATTCCAATTGAGATTTGAGTAGATTTCTGATTTACAGAATCTATGAGCTAACACATAAAGTTGTTTTAAACCACTAAGTTCATGGCCATATGTTAAACCATAATAAGAAACAAATATGGTGTATTATTTATTGGGAACACACAGACAAGGTAGGGCTGGGAGGGTAGAGGAATTTGGGGAAAAGAGGAGGATGTTGGCTTATTCAAAAAATTTCTAGGTCTACAAGAACTTGGTACTAAAAGGGATGAAAGCGGCATGTGGAACATCCCTCCATTAACAATAGAGTAAACACAGTGACAAAAGGGAAAGAGAGAGTGAGAGAAACAAATTGCCGACCTAGAGATGGGCAGGGGGTTGAGGTGTGGGGGTGGATGAAAAACTGGAAACATGGGTGACAGGAAGGGTACACTGGTGAAGTATGTTGTATATTCTATGACTAAAATCCAACAGCGAACAATTTTGTAACCATAGATCTTAAATAAAGCAATTAATAAAATAATTTTTTTAGTCTTAAAGGTTGAAACTTAGAACAATGGCTGATTGCAGTTTGCCTGTGACTTCTAGACCATCAGTCAACACCAGAACAATCCTGAGTAAACAAATGAAATGGACCCATTTCCCACAAACTGTAGGAGCACATTGGGAAAACAAGGTAATTAGGTGGCAGAGCCTCTATTTAGTAGACAGTGAGAATTCAGTGCAGTATTAGTCCATGTGACTTATTTTGGAGAACCAAATTTAGTAAGATTGAGCACGGTAGAAACAACAGGAGGTATAGTACTTAAGCAGCTCTGGAAGCAGCAGACTAAAGTGAGAAATTTCTGGGGGAAATGATGTGAACATCAAGTATAATCTCAGGGAACCTCCAGGACCTCTCATAATAACCACACATGAATCTATCGCTCTTGCATAATAAGAGAAGGCATGTGCTAGGGACATGTGTATTCTTACTGGCAAGTAACTTTAATATCACCAGGGGCTTATGAAAGAAAGAACACATCTCTTCATTATGCTAGGAACTATGCTTCTCACAGGTGCTTAGACACAAAAGTTCATATCTTACATAGGGGAAGTTATCAGCTCCATTTGGATGCGAAATTTAGCAAATTTACATAATTTGCTTTGCAATGGCCACCTGGGGCTATTCTACATGCCCACAAAATCTCTGGGAAATCCTAAAAAAATAGCCTTAAGAACAGTACGTACATCATCTGCTAAAGTCTCAGAGGAACGCTGGAGAGTAGTAACTTATCCTCTCTATTGGTTTTCATTAATCTAGTTGCTTTGTTGAAAGAGGTAAAATATACATTGTGTAGCAGAATCATCTACCTTGGGTTTCTGTTGCCAAAACATCAAAGCATTTTTTAAGTACAACTGAATCTCACTATCTGACTAGAAGTTGACATTGATTAGAAGGTTTGCAGTTGAATTCACTAGATTAATTAAATTAAAATAAAAAGCAAACAAATCAGGCATTAGAACATGTTCTATTATGCTTTCAGAAAACAAAGAAAATTTGACAAAAAGCAAAGAATTTGCTCCTGAGGTGTAGGGCTAGAGCTAATTCTAAATAAGAAATAAAAAATAAACCTCTAGCTTTGGTTTGTGAGGAAAAGAGATGATATCATTTTCTCAAGCGTGGCCACTGTGTCTGGTTGAGTAGGTTGTTTACTGCACAAGAAAGCCTGGCATACCAGGCTCTCTATTGAGTGGTCACTTGGTTGGAAGTGTTACATAACCCCAATTGCTTTCCATGTCTCTATATTTAGGCAAAACCCATACTATAAGAAGGAATAGGTCTTACAAATGGTGCTTTGTAGTATATGTATATGGTGGGCATCAATGTAGGAGTGATGGAAAGAACTTAGCTAGTCATATCTGCTGAGAGTTATAGTTCCCAAGCATCTCTTTAGAATATTGAAGATAAAAGGAAAACATCTCTGCACCACAGACACTGAAAGCTTATGAGAGTCTGAATCTTTTAACTAGTTGTAATTTTTTCTGCAACAAGGCTTATTTTATTATAATTACCTATTGTCTTAATGACATCAAAAGTGATCATATCTTACTAGTTTCTATTATTGTCCCTTAAACTTAAACAGCTCCCCCATCTAGACTTAAAATATTCTTATCTTTCTTTTATTTTCTTATTTCTATGTGCTTAAAAGTATGGCAACACCACAGGAAAGGACATACCCCTGAGATTGGCAAGTATCCTTGATAGGAGAGCAAAAAGCCATTCCATTCAGAATTTGCTTTTTCTCTTATCCATGTCAATGACTTTAAGTCCTGTCCTGATTTAGGGTGTTGAATCACACCCTGAAATAAAAGGCATTCAGGGTGTGCTTATCCTGTTTGGAAGAAGCTGCTTAATGTATAAGCCTTTCTTAGTCACTTTGGGTTCCTTTGGGGAATTCAATTTTACTTATTCTCTCATACAACCATGGACTGTGTAAAAGTCCTAGAGATACATACAGTCTGAGACCCTTCTTGGAAGATAAGAAAAGTTCCATTCTGTTTTTAAAGTTCAGGTGCAGACTATTGTTTCTTCTCTTGTGATTTGTCCCAAAAGAGGTAAGAACTTGTTGAGGGATATTTAGCAAGATCTCACTTTCTAATGTTTACTTTAGTCTTTTAAAACAGTCTTTGGCCTGAGGCTTTAATTCATTTATTATTGATAGGTTAAACTTTGCTTCTTGGTATGTAATACCCACTTTTGTGGAATGGAATGCATCTCTCAAAAGATTATCTGTCTAATTTTCAGAACTCTATATGGATAGAACCGAGACATGACTGTTCCCTCGAGGTCTTACTTCCTCAGGAAATATTTCTTGAGTGTCTAACTGTATCTTGCAAAGGGAGACTGAAGAAACCCAAAAGAGTTAGTAGCCAAATATTGCTTCCCTCTTCTTGATAGACAGAAATCAGTGACTGGACAGAGTTTGGAAAGAACAGGGAGAGTGCAGGAGCACCTGGCATGTACCTGAATGTCCTCTTGACAATACTCAGCCCAGGCAAGTCACATCTAGATTGAGGATGAGTAAAGGGTATCAACTGCATATGGTCTAGATGAGGCTCTTGTAGAATAGACAGTGTCACCTATAGACATTGAGGAAGAGCAGAACTGTAAAAACAAAACCAAACCACCTTCTATTAGGCCCTTGAGCTAGCTCAGTGGCAGAGTGCTTATCTTGCAAACATGAGGCTCTGAGTTTGATCTCTGATGCTATCTATATGTATTGAACTCTACCTCTGCAATTGTTTTCCAAAGTACCTCAGCCAGGTGAGTACAAGAGCAGCAAGTAAAGATGTTTGAGCAGCAAGGGCAGGTGTAACACACAATGAACATATATATGAACAACACAAAGACCTCTGTGGGCAAAGCAACCAGATGTATATATTCCAGCAGGCCCCAAAACCAAACATTTGTGTACTTTCCTCTAATCACAATGGAAGTAACAAGATGAAAGGGAAGAGAGAAAAAGAAAATGAAAGTCACACTTACAATAACATCCAGAGAAGAATCATCTTCTTCAAAGGAGTGCATGGAAAACAAATGAAGAAATTTAAGTTATCTGTAACAGCCACAGAACCCTAGGAAACAGCTCCCAAAATATGACTAGTCAAATTAACTTGACCTCACAATAATAAAAAGACAATGTTATTTATTGTGTTATTATTATATTTTTTTTATCTTTGGGCCACACCCAGCCATACTCAGGGCTTACTCCTGGCTCTGTGGTCAGAGGACACTCTGGAACAGTTGGGAAATCACATAGGTTGTTGGTGATCAAACCTGGGTTGCTCTTTTGCAAAGTGAGTGCCTGGCTCTAGATCTATTGTGTTCATTTTCCATAAAAATTTTGTTTACGTGTTGGGTCCATGCTAGCATATTATGCCAAATTTCTAAAGATCCCATTTCTTTCCCCATCACTTCACGTGTTCTTCTGTGTATTTGCTTTTTGTTTTTATTGAGATTTTTAAGCAATTAAAAATATATTTACTTAAGCACCATGATTACAAACATGTTTGTAGTTTAGTTTCAGTTTTAAAAAAGAACAAACCTCCTTATCAGTGCAACCTTTCTACCACCAATTCCCTTCATATCCCACATCCTCCACCCACTGCCTGTATTCAGACAGGTATTCTATTTCTCTCATCACTACCAGTGTCATGATAGTTGTTAGTATATTTATTTCTCTAACTGAACTCACCACTCTTTTTGGTAAGCTTCCAGCCCTCATCTCTATTGTCTTTGCGTATTATCACAATAATGTCTTTATTTTTCTTAAATTTCACAGATGAGTGAGACTATTCTGTGTCTATCCCTCTCGCTCTGACTTATTTCACTCAGCATAATAGTTTCCATGTCCATCCATCTATAGGAAAATTTCATGACTTCACTTTTCTTGATGGCAGTATAGTATTTTATTGTATATATGTACCAGTTTCTTTAGTTAATCATCTTTTGTTGGGCATCTTGGTTTTCCCAGATTCTGGCTATTGTAAATAGCACTGTAATAAATATAGGTATTTTTGTATTGTGTTTTTGTGTTCCCAAGGTATATTCCTGAGAGTTATATAGCTGGATCATATAAGAGCTCAATTTCCATTTTGAGGTATCTCTATATTGTTTTTTATAAAGGTTGGACTAGAAAGCATTTGTACTAGCAATGAATAAGAGTTCCTTTCTTCCAACATATCTGCCAGAACTGATTGCATTTTTTCTTTGTGATGTGTGCTAGTCTCTGAGGCATGAGATGTTACCTCATTGTTGTTTTGATTTTTATATCTCTTATGATTACTGATAAGGAGCATTTTTTCATGTGCCTTTTGGACATTTGTATTTCTTCTTTGAGGAAGTATCTGACAATTTCTTTTCCCCATTTTTTGTTGAGGTTAGATGATTTTTCTTGTTAAGTTCTGTCAGTGTCTCATATATCTTTGATATTATCCCCTTATCTGATGGGTATTGGGTGAATAGTTTCTCCCATTTTATGGGTGGCCTTTGTATTCTAGTCACTATTTCCTTTGAGGTACAGAAGCTTCTCAGCTTAATATAGTCCCATCTGTTTATCTCTGCTTCCACTTGTTCTGACAGTGATATTTCCTTTTGAAGATGCCATTAGTCTCATTGTCATGAGTGTTTTACTTATGTGTTCTTCTGTATACTTTATAATTTTGGGTCTGATATCAAGGTCTTTAATCTATTTGGATTTGACCTTTGTGCATGGTGTTAGTTGGAAATCCGAATTCACATTTTTGCATGTAGCTGACCAGTTGTGCTAACACAACTTGTTGAAGAGGCTTTCCCTTGCTCCATTTTGCATTCCTTGCCCCTTGATCAAAGATTAATTGATTCTATGTCTGGGAAACATTCTCTAAACATTCTCTAAATACTCAAGTCTATTCCATTGATCTGAGAGTCTGTCTTTGTTCCAATACCATGCTGTTTTAATGACTATTACTTTGTAGTACAAATTCCGGTGATGCCTCCCATCTTCTTTTTTTCTAAGGGTTGCTCTAGATATTTGTGTGTGTTTATTGTTCTAAATACATTTCAGGAGTGTTTGATCTACTTCTTTGAAGAATGTCATAGGTATCCTTAGAGGAATTACATTTGCACAATGCTTGGGGAGTATACCATGTTAATAATAATCCTCCCAAACCATGAATACAGTAGGTGTCTCAATTGTTTGGTAAAAAGAATCCTTTTATTTCTTGAAGCAGGGTTTTGTAGGTTTTTTTTTGTATAGATCCTTCACCTCTTTAGATAAGTTGAGTCCAAGGTATTTGAGATTTTGTGACACTAATGTAAATGGGATTTTTAAATGCCTATTTCTTCTCTATGATTATTTGTGTATAATAAGGCCATTGATTTTTATGTTTTAATTTTGTAGCCTGCTACTTTGTGATGTGAATCTATTGTTTCTAGAAGATTTTTGGTAGAGTCCTTAGGGTTTTATAACTATAGTAGCATGTCAACTGCAAACAGTGAGAGCTGGACTTCATCCTTTTCTATCTGGATGCCCTTGATATATTTTTCTTTCTTAATTGTTATGGCAAGTAGTTCCAGTACTATGTTGAAAAGGAGTGGTGAGAGGCTGCAGCCTTGTCTTGTACCAGGTGTAAGAGAAAAGACATTTAATTTATCTCCATTGAGAATAATATTTGCCATTGGCTTGTGGTAGATGGCCTTCACTATATTGAGAAAAGTTCCTTCCATTTCCATCTTGTTGAGAGGTTTTTTTTTTTTTAATCATGAATGGGTGTTGGAACTTATTGATTGCTTTCTATACATCTATTGATATGAGCATATGGTTTTTATTTTTCCTTTTGTTGATATGGTGTATTATGTTAATGATTTACATATGTTGAGCCATTCTTATATTCCTGGAAAGAAAGCTACTTGGTCATGGTGTATGACCTTTTTTGATGAGGCATTGAATCCTATTTGCCAATATTGTTGAGGATCTTTGCATCTGTGTTCATCAGGGATATTGATCTCTAGTTTTATTTTTTTTTTTTAGCATCCCTGTCAGATTTTGGTATCAGAATGATGTTAGCTTCATAAAAACCATTTGGGAGTGTTTCTATTTCTTCAATTTCCTAAAAGAGCCTGAAAAGGATTGGTAGTAATTCCTTTTGAATGATTTGAAAGAATCCATTAGTGAATCAATCTAGGCCTGGTTTTTTTTTTTTAAGACTTTTGATTACCATTTTAATTTTCTCAATATGTAAGAGTCTGTTTAGATATGCTAGATCATCCTAATTCAACAGTGGAAGATTATAAGAGTTCAAGAATTTATCCATTTTTTCGAGGTTCTCATGTTTTGTGACATAGCATTTCTCAAAGTAGTCTCTGATTATCCTTTGAATCTCTAAATTATCCTAAGTTATCTCTCCCTTTTCATTTATATAATAAAATTGATTAATTTTATCTCTCTTCCTTTGTGAGTTTTGCTAGTGGTTTATCAATCTGTTTATTTATTCAAAGAACAAACTTGCTTTCATTGATCTTTTGATTTTTTTTGATTTCCACTTCATTGGTTTCTGCTCTAAGCTTTATTATTTTTTTCTGCCTACCTAGTTTTGATTCATCTTGTTGATCATTTTCTAACTTTATATGCTGTGTCATTAAGTTATTTATGTAGACCCCTCTTTCTTACTTATCTGTGCTTGCAAAGCTATAAAATTTCCTCTTAGTACTTTGGCTGTGTCCCACAAATTCTGATAGTTTGTGTCTTAATTTGCATGTTTCCAGAAATCCTTTGATTTCCTCTTGATTTCATATCTGACACATTGCTTGTTCAATACTGAGCTGTTTAATTTTCAGGTATTAAAGTTTTTATTTTGTGTCTCTTTGTAGTTCACTTCTAATATCAGTGCATTGCGATCGGAAAAGGTTGTCTATATAATTTCTATCCTCATGATTTTATGGAGGTATGTTTGAATGACCCATGTGCATTGGAAAAGAATGTGTATCCATTTTTCTGGAGATGGAGTGTCCTATATATATCTAATAGATCACTTTATCCCATTTCTATTTTCAGAATTAGTATATTTTTGTTGGGTTTCAGCCTGGTTGACCTATCAAGGCTTCAGGGTATGTTAGGTATTCCACTATTATTGTGTTGCTATTGATGTGTTTCTTCATATTTGCCAACAATTGTATTAATATCTTGCTTGTTCCTCATTTGGTGCATATATATTTAGAATTGTGACTTCTTCCTGTTTTATATATCCTTTGATTATTAAAAATGTCCCTCTTTGTTCTTATAATTTTCATAAGTCTAAAGTTTGTGTCATCTGATATTTATTTGCTACTCCAGGTTTTTAATGGAGTTATTTGTTTGGGTGATTGTCTTTCAATCTTTAATTTTGAGTTTGTTCTGACTTTTCAGATGTGTTTACTTTAAGTAGCAGAATGTTGAATTTAGCCTTTTGATCCATTTTGCCACTCTTCGTTAACTATTTCATTTAGTCCATTGACATTGAGAGAGATAATTATCATGGGATGTAATGTCAGTTTTATAAAAGTTTGGTGTGTCTGTGGGTCTGTCTTCTCTTAAATTAGACTTTTCAGTTTTTCTTTTAATGCTATTTTTAAGTCTTTAAATTTTCTGTGCTGTCAGACCTCTGAAGAAAGGGCATTTTCCATTCACCCCTGAACCAGGGAAGCCATCCACGAAACATCCAGTCTGGTCTATAACATCACCTGGAACCAATCCTCTACCACGGAAGACCCTACACCGCTCAGACATCGACCTTCTCAAAAGAGACTTCCCTTAACACTGAGAAGACTTAACAACAACAACAACAACAACGACCTGCTTACAGGACAGGGCTCCCTGCATTGCCCTTTGATTGTGAGGTGAAACGAAAGGACGCTCCACATCCTGACTTCAATGTAGGATATGAAGATTCCGGGATCTTTAATACAGAAACATGATACCAACAACAGAGACTGTGTGAAAAATAAAAGTATGTTGGTACTACAGACAGTGTCTTGGATTGGATGATCTAGCTTGCCTGGAGCTTAGAGTTGGTCTTGTGCCAGGAAACTTCAGGGGTCGGGTCTCTTTGTATTTAGGCCAAAGTTATTTCTTTCCATGTCCCTCATATTTTGGTGGGCCTATGCAAACAACAATTGCCACTCTAACACCATTTTTACTGTGCTCCTTTGACTCTAATCCTTAAAAAGAACCCACTTAAGGACTTCCTGAAGCTCTCCCCAGCTAGGGAGACACCATCCAAAGACGCAGTCTGCGCGAGCAGTTTGGCTCTGCCCCTGGGGACATCCTTCAGTATTCCTCAGGTAGGGAGACCCCGCCCAAACACGCTGCCCGCGTGAGCAGCTCGGCCCCGCCCCCGGCGACTTCCTGAAGCTCTCCCCAGCTAGGGAGACACCGTCCAAAGACGCAGTCCGCGCGAGCAGTTTGGCTCTGCCCCTGGGGACATCCTTCAGTATTCCTCAGGTAGGGAGACCCCGCCCAAACACGCTGCCCGCGCGAGCAGCTCGGCCCCACCCCCGGCGACTTCCTGAAGCTCTCCCCAGCTAGGGAGACACCGTCCAAAGACGCAGTCCGCGCGAGCAGTTTGGCTCTGCCCCTGGGGACATCCTTCAGTATTCCTCAGGTAGGGAGACCCCGCCCAAACATACTGCCCGCGCGAGCAGCTTGGCCCCGCCCCTGGCATTCGCGCGAATATAGCTTAACACAACTTATAGGTATAGCCAGTTCAGGCCTAACACCAAAATTTCTTAAATAATCAAGAACCCATAAAATTGGGAAAAAAATAAAAAGGTGGGCATTCAGAGACCTCTGTGCCCCACAGTCTGCGTGCTTCTCCCTAAAGTGAGTGCAGTGCCCAGAGGCCACTCCACCTGGAGCATAGGGATCCCCTCATCCACGACCCCCCCCTGCACCAGTGCCCAGAAAGAGTGCATTCCCCTAGGACCATTCCACGTGGGTGTACTCCAAAGCATACCAATAGACACAAAGAAATATGGGTAAATCAAAGAGAACCCTAACATCTGAAAATACAGAGACAGACCCTATCAAGTTTCCAAGTCCGCCAAAACGCACAGATCCATGGGAAGGTGACCTAAAAGCAGCAATGAGGAAGGAAATGCAAGAATTAATAAAACAAATGAAAGAAACCTTAGCTACCGAGTATAAGAAATCTATGGAGGAACGAATCAGCCAAATTGAAGAAGAAATGTTAAAGAACATGAGAGAGTCCATACAAAAAGAAATGAAGGAATTAAAAGACAAAGTAACAAGCCTTACAAGCAGAAACACAGAGTTGGAGAGACACATTGAAGAACTCAAAGAAAAACTGCAAACAAAAAATGATCAAGAAACCAACAAAGAAATAAAAGGCAAAGCACTGGAAGGAAAAGTCCAGTATCTAATGAACAAGGACAAAAGAAACAATCTAAGAATTGTGGGTATACCAGAAGGGGAGGAAATAGGGAAAGGGGAAGAACAAGTAGTCAGAGAGATAATAGCGGAGAACTTCCCCTCCCTCTGGAAAGAAACCTCAATGCCAATCCAGGAAGTGAAAAGAGTCCCTAATAAAATAGACCCTAATAAAAGAACTCCAAGACATATAGTAATACAAATGGCAAAAAATAAAGAGAAAGAGGAACTCCTTAAAGCAATAAGAGAGAAAAAAAATCTCAAGTACAAAGGTAGGGACATAAGAATCAAACCAGATCTCCCATTCGAAATAATTCAAGCAAGACGACAGTGGAATGACATATTTAAACGACTGAATGAAAGAAACTTCCAACCTAGGGTCCAATACCCAGCAAAATTATCATTCATATGGGAGGATAGACTAAAAACATTCTCAAACAAGAATGAGCTTGAACTATTTGTGCAAACTAAACCAATCCTAAATGACCTGCTCAGAGATGAATTACACAATCCAAACCCCCGATTGTAACAAAAACCACCCTACACAACACAACTGCACAACAGTCATCTCTCTCAATAATCTCCCTAAATGTTAATGGACTAAACTCCCCAATTAAAAGACACATAGTAGAGAACTGGATTAGGAAAAATAAACCAGACTTCTGCTGTCTGCAAGAAACACACCTACAACTACAGGGTAAGCACAGGCTTAGAATAAAAGGATGGAAAGTAATTATTCAGGCCAATGGAAAACAAAAAAGAGCAGGGACAGCCATTCTTATATCAGACCAAATTGCATTCAACATCAAGAAAGTGATCAGAGACAAAGAGGGCCACTACTTACTGATCAGGGGAACATTAGATCAAGAAACACTAACCCTGGTCAATATCTATGCACCTAATGTAGAGTCAGCAACATATGTGAGGCAACTGCTCGTAAACCTGGAGAAACACATGAAGGAAAATGTGATAGTAGTAGGGGACCTCAATACTCCACTATCACCACTGGACAGATCCACCAAACAGAAAAATAGCAAAGAAATAAGAGCTCTAAATGAAAAATTAGAAGACTTGGGGCTAATAGACTTATATAGAGCCCTACATCCCCAGAAAGCAGAATACACATTCTTCTCAAGCCCACATGGAACCTTCTCCAGAATAGACCATGTCTTAGGATATAAAGCCAACCTATATAAGACCACAAAGGTAAGGATCATTAGAAGTACCCTTTCAGATCACTATGCAACAGAACTCAAAATTGACGTCAAGAAGAAGCAATGGAGAAAAACTAATACCTGGAGATTAAACAACATGCTGCTCAACAACAGCTGGATCAAAGAACAACTCAAGGAAGAAATAAAAAGATTCCTTGAGACAAATGACAACGAAGAGACAACATGTCAAAATCTGTGGGACACAGCAAAAGCAGTAACAAGGGGGAAACTCATAGCAATACAGGCCTATGTCAAGAAACAGGAAAATAACAAAACCAACAGCTTAAAAGATCACCTCAAAGAATTGGAACAACAGCAACAGAGAAATCCAACCACAACCAGATGGCAAGAAATAATAAAAACCAGAGCAGAAATAAACAACATCGAAACCAAGAAAACAATACAAAAAATCAATGAGACCAGAAGTTGGTTTTTTGAAAAAATAAACAAGATAGACAAACTGCTGGCAAAACTCACCAAAAAAAAAAAAGGGAAAACACCCAAATCAATAGGATCACTAATGAAAGGGGAGAGATTACAACAGAACCCCAAGAAATACAACATATCATGAGATCATATTATGAACAACTATACTCCACTAGGCTAGAGAACCCAGAAGAAATTAACAGATTCTTGGAAAAAAACCCTCTTCCAAGACTGGAAACGGAAGATCTAGAAAGCCTAAACAGACCAATCACCTCATAGGAAATTGAAGATGTAATTAAAAAACTCCCTAAGAACAAAAGCCCAGGTCCAGATGGATTTACAGGTGAATTCTATCAAGCTTTCCAAGAAGACTTACTACCACTTTTCCATAGGCTCTTCCAAACCATAGAAAAAACAGGAATCCTCCCTAACTCCTTCTATGAGGCAAATATCACACTCATTCCCAAAGATGGCAAAGACATCACCAAGAAAGAAAACTACAGACCAATCTCACTAATGAACATAGATGCAAAGATACTCAACAAAATCTTAGCAAACCGAATCCAGCACTTTATCAAAAAGATAATACATCATGACCAGGTGGGATTTATACCAGGAATTCAAGGTTGGTTCAACATACGCAAATCAATCAACATTATACATCACATCAACAACAAGAAAGGTAAAAACCACATGATCGTATCAATCGATGCAGAGAAGGCATTTGACAAAATCCAACATCCTTTCATGTTAAAGACACTCAGTAAAATAGGCTTAGAAGGAACCTTCCTCAAGATAGTTACAGCTATCTATGAAAAGCCAACAGCCAACATTATACTTAATGGTGAGAAACTAGAAGCATTCCCACTAAGGTCAGGAACTAGGCAAGGCTGTCCACTCTCTCCACTCTTATTCAATATAACCTTAGAAGTCCTAGCAATAGCAATCCGACAAGAGAAGGGAATCAAAGGAATCCAAATTGGGAAAGAGGAACACAAACTATCTCTATTTGCAGACGATATGATGATTTACATTGAAAACCCTAAACAGTCCACAGTAAAACTCCTAGAAACAATTAACCAATACAGCAAAGTGGCTGGATACAAAGTCAACACACAGAAGACAGTAGCGTTTCTATATACAAATCACAAAGTTGAGGAGAGAGAGATTAAAAATACAATTCCATTTAAAATAGTATCAAAAAATATCAGGTACCTAGGAATCAACCTTACAAGGGAAGTGAAAGACCTATACCAGGAAAACTTCAAAACACTTCAGAAAGAAATTGAAGAAGATCTAAAGAAATGGAAGAACATCCCATGCTCATGGATAGGTAGAATTAACATAGTCAAAATGACTATCCTACCCAAACTTCTATATAGATTTAATGCAATCCCTATCCAAATTCAGACACCATTCTTTAAAGAAATAGAACAATCAATCAAAAAATTCATCTGGAACCACAAAAGACCCAGGATAGCCAAACAAATACTGAAAAACAAGAAGCTGGGTGGCATCTCCTTACCTAACTTGAAACTATACTATAAAGCCATAGTAATCAAAACAGCATGGTACTGGAATAGAGACAGGACATCAGACCAGTGGGTCAGAACAGAATTCCCTGACATAAACTCCCAGATATACAGCCAACTAATATTTGATAAAAGAGGCAAGAGCCTGAAATGGAACAAAGAAAGTCTATTCAACAAATGGTGTTGGTACAACTGGAAAACCACATGTACAAAAGTGAAGATCAACCCATACCTCACCCCTTATACAAAAGTCAACTCAAAATGGATCAAAGACCTTGAAATCAGACCCGAATCTATAAAGTTTATTGAGAATAAAATAGGCAGAACACTCGAAGACCTATATATCAAAAAGGTCTTCAAGAATGGAGCACCATTGGCAAGAACTTTAGCAACAAACATAAACAAATGGGACTACATCAAACTAAAAAGCTTCTGCATGGCGAAAGAAACCCTAATTAACGCAAGAAGACAGTTAACAGAATGGGAAAAAACCTTTTCACTCGACATATCAGATAAAGGGCTAATATCTAGAATATACAAAGCACTCAGAAAGCTGAGCCCCCCAAAACCAAATAAAGCCATAAAAAAATGGGGAGATGAAATGAATAGACACTTCTCTGAGGAAGACAAAAGGATGGCCAACAAACACATGAAAACATGCTCACCTTCACTCATCATCAGAGAGATCCAAATCAAGACAACAATGAGATACCACCTGACACCAGTGAGGATGGCTCACATTAAAAATAATGGGAACAATCTCTGTTGGCGGGGATGCGGTATGAAAGGAACTCTCATACACTGCTGGTGAGAATGCCCCCTTGTCCAACACCTATGGAGAACAGTCTGGAGAGTACTCAAAGAACTCAGAATTGAGCTGCCATTTGACCCAGCAATTGCTCTCCTAGGTATATACCCCCAAGTGGGAAGGACATTCATTCCAAAATATATGTGCACCCCACTATTTATCGCAGCACTCAGTGTAATTGCCAAGTCTTGGAACCTACCTCGATGTCCAACAACAGATGAATGGATCATTAAGATGTGGTATATATACACAATGGAATATTACATGGCAGTCAGAAATGATACAATCACAGACTTTGCAGCAACATGGATGGACCTAGATCATATTATATTAAACAAAGTAAATCAGAAGACAAAAGAGAAACACAGAATGGTAGCACTATTCTGAAGCACCCAGAACACACATCTTATACACAACTGATACTCAACAATCAAATAACACGGTTTAACAGGGTAGAAACTCTAAACACTGCAATAGTCAACATATACTCAGGAGCAGTCCCCAAAGTACTTGAAAAAGGAATAACGCAAACTTAACTACACATTATTCCACAAAGAAAGCAGCAACACCAAAAACTGCACCGTAGAGAGAACAGGTATGTAATCAACCTTCCACGACAAAGGCCCACAACAATCACTTAGAGATAGTATTCAGGAACACAGGTAAAGAACACCACGGGAAATCACTGTCTGCAATGGAATCATCCCATAACACTACATTTTAAGGTCTTTATCTTATAATATTTAAAATAACCTCTCAGCTTTTATATCCACAGGCATCCTTGAATACAAATGGCGGATAAACTAAGATGGCAGTGCGGGATACCACACGAGATACCATACCTAGCTTGCACTATGAGATGGCCCCGAGAAAACTCTTTAACATACACTTTATCTCTAGGTTACACCTTCTTTTAGGAACTGAAGCACGTGACCAGTCAGACCACCGAAGCAGTAACTGAGACGTACAGACTTAAACTACACGCTCTATTCTGTGAACACATTCAAGCAAACTAGCATTCCCCTGCTATTCTCTCCTCTCTTCTCACTACTTTCTTTTTTATTTTTATCTTCTTTTTTTTTCTTTTTCTCTCTCTTTTCTACTCTTCTCTTTACTTTTTTCCTTTTCTCTTCTCCCTTTCTTTCTAAAGTATTTTCTCTTTTCTCCCTTCCTACCCCTTCCATATACCTACCCCTTTTCCCCCTTTGGAAATCCAACTATCCCTTCACCCCTCAATCCCATACAGACCTCCCGCCATATTAAAACTCTCCACCCTCAGTCCTTAATCTATTAGGCATCAAGATTGACCTCCTACCCCAACGAACCACTACCCAGCACCCAGTCGAGGGGACACCCAGATAAACCCACACCTCGTCTCCTGCAAGAAAAGGCAGCCAACTCTCCTGTGGATCCATGCTGCGCGGCCCTCCCCACCAACTCCCACTAACGTGGACTGTTACCTGAAACCGGACTTAGGTCTAAAAGTATCCTCAATGCAAGAACCCTTCCAGGACCTCCCTGCCACAAATCTTTTGCCACTCTGAAGAAGATCTGGGGATGGGATGGAAAGATGCCTGGGGACCTACACACCTCAAGAAAAACCCAAAAGACAATGGGAAAACCTGTATTTCCAACACAAGCATAAGAACTGTATCACACCACCTCTTTACCTGCTTTTCCCCAAATGTAAGATAGTCATATGCATCACTTTGGCCCTTTAAATACTTTGCTACTTCATTTAAAAAAAATCTGGCCTACATATACATATGTAAGCACATACATTTTTGATACCTTTTTTTTTCTATTTATTATTTTTTCATCTTTTTTTGGGTATGTAACCTGTTTCTGTTTTCCCCTTTTGACCACCCCCAAATGCACCAACAATATAAGGTAGCACCATTTCCCCCTGCAAAGGCACACTAAAATAAAAGGGAATTCTTACATAAATATATATATTAAAAAAAGAGAGCTCTTATCTATTAGAGATAGGAACTCATAGTTGTTTACAATAGAGGGATATCTCCTACCTTGAAAATATATCATGTGGAATTAACTTAGACCTCAGGTGTTTAGATACCATCAATCCAGCCTTGAACCCTGGATCCCAGATACAGGAACGGCACAGTTCTTCACAACTGCTACAGGAAACAAATCCCATCCGGGACAGCAGCAATACTGCGAGGTCACCAACAAATGCCAGCTCTAATATGACATCCTGACAACGAAGAAAATGGGAACAACTTGACCTAAGTGAAGGTTATCCTACCTTTCTAGCTAACGACAAGACAAAATCAGAAGACTTGTCACCCTTTGGAAGGCCCAAAAGCCAAGATTTCGAGTTACAGATGACTGCTGCTAGAACCATGACCAGTCTGTATACAGCCTGGGACCAATAAAAAAGCCCTAACCTAGGGTTTGAACTACGATCTGCACAATGAACATGATCCCCAGTTTCAAAGGTCTGGCAGAGACCATTGTAACGGAATGGGGCTTCTGGAAGCACAAAGAAAGACACTGTCCTAGGTGCCATCCTAGCTTCAGTGCAAAGACCAAGTCACCAACCACAGAAGATGAATTAAAATGACACTGATGGAACAGAACTTCTAGAACCACAAAGACTGACATCATCATAACTCCCACCGCAGGATCTGTGCAGATACTGAGATCCCTAGACACAGATGCCTGATAGTATCACACAGGACAGAGCAGAGATCTTACAAACACCACAAAAGCACCACCGGGAGAGTAAATGATCCTGAACAGAGTCTATAGTTGATCCCATGACAATACACTCCAAGGGCGGAGAAACCCCATATCTCTTAGGCCAAGTGAATTCCTTTTCAAATGACCCCAATATTTACTGTGCCTGGGCAGGAGGGAAAAAAACAAAAAGCACAAAACATTATTATTTTTTTATATATATTATTTTATTTTCATTTATTATTATTATTATTTTTATTTACCTATCTATTTTTGGTCAATTTCTCTGTTTGGGTGTGATAATTGAAGTTGTCCCCAGTTATACTTATTCTTTCTCTTCCTTTCTGTACTTCCTTTGTATGCTATGCCATGTTTCCTATATCAAGACCATGGCATTTTTTGTTTGTTTGTTTGCTTGTTTTGTTTTGTTTTGTGTTTGTTTTTGTGGGTTTTTTTTTTTTTTTTGGTGCTTGTGTTTATTGTTGGAGTCCTCACGGGATATTTGACACTTCTTTTTGTACTGGTGGAATATTTCACCTTTTTTCTCTCCTTCATTTCTCAAACCGATGTTGAGAGCCTCTGGAAGAATTCCGCTTATTTTCGGCGTATTAGACTTTTACCCCAGTTTAGTACTTTTCTCTCCTTCAAACAAAACCACGTAACTTGAACTAGCTAGTCCTGCCCCCCCAATTAGAGGGGGAAACAAGGGAGACACCAGGACCAAACAGGTGCAAGACTACTATGCAGTAGGCTAGATACAGAGGAGACCACATATCCCAGCTACCCTGGGGGTGAGGGAAGAGGATATGGGTGGTAGGACAAAAACGGAGGTGTAGGGAGGACAATTTGGTGATGGGAATCCCCCCTGATTTTATGTAAATATGTACCTAAAATATCATTGTCAACAACATGTAAGCCACTATGATCAAAATAAAAAAAAATTAAAAAAAAAAAGAACCCACTTAAAATTGGAGGTTAACTTAAGCTAATACGCATGTATATGGAAATGTAAAAAAATACCATGCCTGTAATGTTTAAGGAGTTACGTATGTTTTATGGCTTTATATTGCCTTGTGTGCTGTTAAGAAATATTATAATGTGTTACAATCTGGGGACTTGAGGGACAAAGTAATTGTACATGGATTCTGTCTTATTTATCTTAATGTTCTTTGGCTGAAATTTCAAAGTTAAGATATCAGTTAAGAGAATTATGTTATGGGTGATTGTCCTTCCACTGTAACTTTACCTTGTCCTCTTTCTTTGCATCCTTGTTCTCATAATTAAAAATAAAAAAATTAAATTTTTTTTTTCTGTGCTGTTGTTTATCCATGAAGCTATGTATACTTTCTTCAATCCTAATTTGAATACTGCTGGGTGCAGTATTCTAGAGGAAGCATTCATTTTACTGAGTTTTTTTTTTTTTTTTTTTTTTACAATATCCCATCACTGCTTTCTGGCATTGAGGATTTCCCATGACAGGTCTGCAGTAAATTTTAAGAATTATCCTTTGTACTTAATTTTCCTTTTTGTTCTTGCTGTTTTCAGTATTCTGTGAGATTGCTATCTGTGGGATTTATTATTATACTAGAATGTGACTTGAGGTGCTTTTCTTCTGGTCTCTTTTAACTGTTACTTTTTGGACATAAAGCATTTGGTTGCATGCCATCTTTAGCTTTGGGAGTTTCTCTGCAATGATGTCCTTGACAGTTGATTCTTTCTGAAGATTTTCTTCCTGTGTCTCTGGGACCCCAATAATTCTTATGTTGTTTCTGTTGAGTTTATCAAATACTGCTATTTGCATCTGTTCATGTTCTTTGAGGATTCTTTCCATTGTCTGATCATTTGCTTTAATCTCATAGGTTGAATGGGGTTGTTATAAATTGCATCTTCCAGCTTACTGATTCTGTCCTCATCTGCTGTTACTCTGTTGGAGACACTTTCCAGTGATGATTTTATTTATTCTAACAAGTTTTTGTCCTGTTATTTCAGTTTGTAGTTTTCTCATTTCTATTTTTATATACCCTTGGCTCATATTTGTGTTTCATTCAGCCTAATCCATGTTTCTTTGATTTCTATGACATTCCTCCATGTTTCTTCTCTAAACTCCTTATATGAAAGGCTAAATATGTGGTTAGCACATTTGGCGCCATCCAAGCTTCCATTTTCATTCTCTATGCATGGTGTTGGGTTTCATTTTTTCCCATTGTCACACTTGTAGTGTGGTGTTTTCTACTTGTGCTGGAGTTGATTGGCTAGAAGATGTAGCTCTACAAAGCAAAGTGGAGCACTCTTCTGACTCTGCCCTTTATGGGCAGAGACAGCTCATGCCTGCTAATGTGCCCATAGGAGATATTTTTTGTAGTTGTGCCCTCTGAAGTTCTTCTGTGTGGGATTGTTTATGGCTGCTTCACAGAGCTGAAGCTGTTTAAAATGTCTCCAGTGTGCCAAAGTACAGGGCAGGAATTCCTTTTCGAGCAATTTAAAATTCTGGTTGTTTATTTTCAGAAAATAAAATAAAATCTCATTTGCAAGACAAATATTCTTTGTTGTTGTTGTTGTTTTGGGCCTCACCTGGCAGTACTTAGGGGTTACTCCTGGCTGTGCACCCAGAAATTACTCCTAGCTCAGGGGACTATATGGGATGCCTGAGATCAAACCCACATCTGTCCTGCATCAGTCGCATGTAAGGCAAATGCCCTACCACTGTGCTACTGCTCTGGCCCCCCAACTTCTTTTTTATTACATTTATTTTACAGTTGGATTCATCAAATTGCATAGCTCCAAAATAGCAATTAATTTTGATCAGGTTCTAGGAGGTGGAAGTTCAAGATCAGATTACCAATATAGCTGATTTCTACTTGGTTTTAGATGATGGCTTTCCAACTGCATATATACATGGCCTTATCTCTGTAAGACTTTTTCTGCAGGGGAGCATACCTAGCAGTTCTCTGTATTTACTCCTGGATCATGCAAGGGTTCATGCAAGGAAGACTTGAGGAAATATTTGGGGTTTGGGGGATTTAACCAAAGTTGGCCATGTGCAAAGCAAGCATTCTACCTTCTGTACAATCACTCTGACTCTTGTAAAAAATTTTTTTTGAAGGGACACAGTTTGATTCACAATAACAATCTGCCTTTGGTTTCATGTCATCTCCTAGAGAAGTCAGACAAGCTCAATTCCTTGCAATTCCTGGAGAAGAAAGTCAGCCTTGGGAAATAAATGCAAGGAAATGGTCCTGGTATTACAAGGTTGCCCTTAGCAACCATCATATCCTTCAGTTAAGCTTTTTCCTTTCAATCTTTTGCCTTCTTCTTTCCAAGTCCATGTCAGTTGCATCTTTATCAAGGGTATTTTTTAATTTTTAATTGATTGAGACCATTGTTTTTCAGGCATATAGTGACAGAGAATTAGGGCCATTCCCACCACCAGTGTTGACCTCCCTCCACCAGAGATCTTAGCGTGCACATGTACCTCTACTCTTAGCCTCCTGGACTACTAGTGTAACAGGTCTATTTTGTGTTTAGCTTGTTATAGTTTGAGTCTGGTGATTCTATTATCATTGACTTTGGCTTATCAAAGGTATTTTTGACTGTTCTCAGGACAGCTAGTGTTGCATAGCTATGTCTCAATAATTCCTTAAATATGTGACTCACATTTCATCAAAAATACATTTAAAACTATTTGAAGCACTAATAAATAACTTGCAAAAAATCACATAAAATAATTCATGCATATTATGTGTCCATGTTAGCTCTTTAAGGACCACTTATATGGCAACTTAAGGTGCCAGTCTATTTTGATATTCTGCATTCCTTACAATACATCCTCTTCCAATTCTTCATTGGGGAATAATTTGAGGACACAGAACAAATTGTCAGAATTAATTTATCTACAAAGAGAATAATTATGCAAATGAATTGGATAGTGAGGTGAATATATACTCTAATTTTCATTTAAATCCTGATGTCTACTTTCCCCTCACTATTAAAACAAATTTACTGGGGCCTGGAGAGATAGCACAGCAGCGTTTGCCTTGCAAGCAGCTGATCCAGGACCAAAGGTGGTTGGTTCGAATCCCGGTGTCCCATATGATCTCCCATGCCTGCCAGGAGCTATTTCTGAGCAGAGAGCCAGGAGTAACCCCTGAGCACCATTGGGTGTGGCCCAAAAACCAAAAAATAAATAAATAAATAAATAAATAAAAAACAAACAAAAAAACAAATTTACCAAGTGAACATTTTACATAGATAAACCAAAAAATTCATTGTATGCAAATAAGTACTTTTACTCCTAAATAATACTATGGTTTATGTATTTTATCAAAATTTTCTTATTTAAACACTATGGTTTCAAACATGTTCATAGTTGGGCTTCAATCATTGAATGTACACCATTCACCAGTGAAGGAGTTAAGGTTTATATATTATAAAGTTTTATATTGACATGAGGGTAACTG
This sequence comes from Suncus etruscus, assembly GCF_024139225.1. Lineage (NCBI taxonomy): Eukaryota > Metazoa > Chordata > Mammalia > Eulipotyphla > Soricidae > Suncus > Suncus etruscus. The sequence continues at coordinate 83,004,392 of NC_064850.1, forward strand.
GAGAGGCAGTTTAGAGATTACTGTGCTTGCCTTGCATGCAGCTAACCCCGTTTCAATCCCTAGAACCTCATGCAACCCTGAGTATTGCTGAGAGCACAGAGCTAGGAGTAATTCCTGAGAACCAGCCATGTCTCTCCCACAAAAAATGGATAAAGGAAAGGGATTTTTTGTTGTTAAATCAGTTCAAGCCATATTGGGTTATAAGTATATATGTACTTTTGCTATTATATATATGTATGTTAGATATGTGCTATCAATACAATTCAAAACATCTGGTCTATCATATGCTATCAACCAAACAGTGGTGATCAGGCTCATGGAAGACCAGGTGGGTAGAAGCACATATCATGTAGGTGCCCTTGAATCATTGGCTTTATAGCCAGATAGTGAGCAGTCATTCATTAGAAATCATTAGAATTTTAATTTGAAAAATTAGTGTAGGGAGCTGCATTAGGGAGAGACATTAATATGAGTATTTGGTATTAAGATGAGAGCAGCACAGTAGGAAACTTCCTAATGGAAATGTCACTGCTAGTAATTACCCCTTTCCAGTTAAGCAGTTCTTTGATATTCTTCCAGCATTATGGGACCAGGCAGCCTTACAGATATAGTGAAACAAGGAGAGTGATTCAGAAAGCTAGAGAATCTGTAAAGCAGGCTAGGGCATTTGGTGACAGCAGTGTAATTTGATATTTGCATCATCTGAGGGGTACACTGGAGCCTGCTTCATAATTGCCAGGCTGAACTTCAATGGATGCAAACTGATAGAATTCTCAGGAGTGAGAGGAGAAACAAGAATCAAAGGTCACACAGATATGCCAGCCCTGCACATCAGTACTGGTGGTGGAGGGTGTGATGACAGGAGAAAAGCTGCTCTCAGGGAAAATTGAACCAGTTGCCAACTCTTGCATTTTACACATGGGATACTTTTAGCTCTCCAAGGGTTGAAATATGCTGTGCCAATGGCCCTGGGAGAAAATTTAAGAATATCTATCACATCATCTGTCTTGTAAGGAGCATGTAATGTGTATTCACAGATATAAAATCTTATGCTAATTAAAATGAATGTACATGGTTCTACAAATGACTCTTGAGCCAAATCAATGTCCTATAAGGTCCAAAATTAATTATTAGAATTGCTATATCTCTTACCAGCCATATCCTACCCCAAAGAAAATGCTTGCAAGTTGAAAGGTTAAATTTCTGATGATTATAGAGAGTGTTGCTAACAGATAAATAAGTTTTCACTCTAATTTTTCAGTGCAACTTCTCTCTGTATTTCTATCATTTTTCCTCATAGCAATAGCTTTGTAATTAATTGAAAATAAGGATGTTGAATGAAAACACAGGTCTGTATTTCTGTTCCCTTGCCATCCTGCTAAAATTTTTTTTTTATAAAGGACACTTGGGATAAAATATAGTGGACCTAAATTATTTGTATTTGAAATACAAGTTAATAATAAGACAGTTCTTTTGCCTTTGGAATATGATTCATTCTTGAATAATAAATAACTTAAACAGAAAAATAGATATATTTGTTTCAAGTGCTACTTGCAAACAAGCTTATGTATTTTTATGATGAAGTTGGATGAATTCTTTACATATTCAAAATTTTGTTTCTCAAAACAGAAATTGCTATTGCATTCCCTATATAAAGCCATTCTGACTGATGTAATGTTTAGGGTAGCTTTGGTTGATTTCCTAGCAATCAGTGATACTATGATGATTCAACGTATTTGATTGTTGTGGGTTGTAATGCTTCAAATGCATTGGAGTAATTTTCAAAGCATTGCTTTTGTGGGTTCAATAATTCTATCTCCATTTAGAAATGGGATGATAGATTTTTTTTTCAAAAGCAACTGAATAATGCATGGTGTGATGGGATGAGGAGAGTATTGCTAAAATACACATCAAAAAGCATTCTCTAGCATACCGTTCAGTTCTCAGAGCTATTCCATTAGTGATCCTTTAACATGTAATATTTTCCAATTAAATGTGTTGGTAAGAATTATTCATTTTAATAATTAAAGAGCATCCCCAGCTCCCTGATGAGCGTTACCATGGAGGCCCAGCTTCACTGCTGGGAATAATCACAGCATGCTAATATAAGAAGAGGGTGACAGTTGAATGCTGGTATTGCCATTGGTGAAGCTAACTTGGGGCTCATTTCAATGATTGGGTCCTAGACATTCATGAAGCGACCTTTTCTATAGCAAGATGTGTCATAGGTTGATCTTAGTGCTATGAAAGATACAAATGTTATCAGCTGTTATTTATTTAAGCTATGTTTTGAAGTAGTGTAGGAGGTTATGAGAAGGCTTTTGGACAGTTTTCAGCCCTACTCACTGTCATATCAGAAAATAATTGTCTCAACTGGGTTTTGTGATGCTTTAGGGATCCCACAAAATTCTATAAACAAACTTTTATTTATTTTAATGAAAAATATATGGCCTTTGAGATTTTTTCAGCGAAGCCAACATAAAACTTTGGGAAAGGCTACTAAACAAATGAGATAAGTAATCATTTATATGTTGATAGCAGGTCTGTTGAATAAGGATTCTCTGGGTAATAATGAACCAAAACAGTGCCTCCTTGGGTAGAAAATGCTGCTAAGTGTAATCATAGTTGAGTACATTAGAGGATTGAATCTGTACATGCTTGAAATTCTATTAGAAGAAAGTTATATGGTACAGCAAAGTCAAAGGACCCTTCCAAATACTGTACATATAAGCAATGTAAGCATCATGTAGTTACCTCTGGTAATTATCATCCTCATAAAAGTTTATACTTAGTATTTTCCATGGAGCACTCATGTGCATTATATAAATTGACTCATTTAACTGTGATCTACAAAGACGAAGGCCTACATTCTGATAATTGCTAAAGATAAAAATAGTTATAACTGCACAAATATTAGTACTACCTCCATGGTGATAATACTCTGTGCCCAGCACTATTTATCTTTTAAACTATTTCACATGTTATTTATTTGGTCCTTACAATAAAATGTAAGGTAAATACAACTATTTCTCTTTCTTTTAAATTTGTGTAGTTACTTTTGGTTTTTGGTTATATCCAGCTGTCCTCAGAACATACTCTTGTCTCTGTACTCAGAGATAACTCCTGAGAAGGTTAAAGGGACCATTTGTACAGCTGTGAATGAAACCTAGTTTGGCTGCATGCAAGGCAAATGCTCTACTGTCTGTTCTATCTCTTTGGCCCAGGGGGGAAAAATGTTTGTTATTTGCACATAGAATTTGTAGAATTCTCTAAAGTTCAGGAACTAATCTTAGATTCAAAGAATTTTTTAATCAAAAGTATTTTACATATTTATTTTTTATTTTTATTTTTGGATGAAAATATTTCATTAAAGCACCATGATTTACAAAGTTATTCATAGTTGGTTCTTAGATATAGTATGTTCCTGCAACAGTCTCATTGCCAGTGTTATTCCCCTCCCCCCAGGTTTCCTTTCACATTCCCCCCCTACAACACACACACACACACACACACACACACACACACACACACTCCCAACACCTTGGCAGGTCCATTTTTAAGTTGTTGAAATTTGATATCTTGTTTTTAGTGTTGTTAAATCTGTGGTTTGCATATTTAGCTCTACCACCTCTTTATACCACTGATTACTGGGATCCCTTTGACCCTAGATCCTTGTTGCTTCCTATCTATCTCTCCCATCACCTTCTTTCCTTTTCTGTCCTTCTCCTCTGTAAATGCTAGGGCCAAAGATGATATATATATATTTTCCCCTTTCAAACTTTTTATTTCCTCATCCAGTTATCCTATATACCACATATAAGATCATACTTTTTGTCCTCCTTTTGCCTTACTTCATTCAACATGGTATCTTCCAGTTCCATTCATTTTTCAAGGAATTGCATTAAATTCATCATTCTTTATAGATACTACACATTCACGGTCCACTTATCTATCACTGGACACCTAGTTTGATTTCATATATTAGCAATGAATAATAGTGTTTACATGACCTTTACAATGAATGTTTTTGTGTCTTGCAGGATAGATAGATGGAAGTGGAATTTCTGAGTCAAATGGCAGCTCAACTCTGAGTTTATTGATATATCTTCATGTGGTTCTCCATTAAATCTGAAGCAAACATTTCCACCAGCAGTATATGATAGTTCTTTTTTTCACCACAACCCAGCAACACAAATTTAATTTTTGTGTTACACCCAGCAATGTTCAAGTATTATTCTTATCATTGTACTCAGTAATTATTCCTGGGGACCATATGAGATGCTGGGGATCAATCTGGTTTGGGTGCATACAAGCAAGTTCCTTTTTTGCTAGACCTATCTGCTTCCCTGCTCTAGCCCAAGTTCTTAATAATTTTGATAATGTGTCTTTATCAATGGTGCTTTACTCATTGTCATTTTGATCTGGATTCATTTAATAATGAGTGATGATTTATATTTTTTTTATCTGATTGAAGGCATCCATTGATCTTCCATAGAGAATTCCTTGCCATTGAGAAAGGCAAAAGAATAAAAAATAAGTCAATGGGACTACATCAAATTAAAGAGTTTTGCATGGCAAAAGAAACATGGGCTGGAACTATCAGACAGCTATGTGAATAGGAGAAAATATTTGGATGCAACACACCAGATATAAAAAGTACTCTCAAAGATCAACAGAAAAATCCATAAAAATTGGGAGTAGAAATGAGTGTATTTTATATACTTTTATTGGTGAGAAAACTGAGTTGGAGAGATTCATAATTTACAAGACATAAGTTGCTCTACTGTCATTTTCTATAACAATAATTTTGTTTTGATTTTCAAACCTAAAGGATCATTCCTTAACTTTTTATTTTTTAATTGAATCATTGTGAATTACATTATCCATGATTCAATTGCAGATGTAAAATGTTCCAACACCAATCCCTTCAGCAGTGTCCACTTACCTCCAGTAAAGTTCCCATTGTCCCTTTGCTCCATAGCCTGACTCTATGGCAGCACTTTTTCCTTTATCCTATTAGCAATGATGCTTTTGAATACTGTTATGCTTTACAATACATATTCCTTACAATTATATTATTATTACTGATAGAGCAATAATATTAATTTACCATTTCAGCATCCATTTCTCCTAGAGAGTGACTCTTCCCTCTTTCATTGCTGTAGTGGCCCTTTCCATTACCTATCCCACCATCCCCACCTCTCCCTGCCACTCCAGTGGCAAGCTTCCTATAGAGGAACAATTTTTTGCTCTTTATTTCTATTGCCTTTTATTAGTGATTACCCTATGTTTCTTTTTTATCTCTCACATGAACAAGATCATTCTGTATTTTCCCTCTCCCCCTGACTCATTTCTCTCAGCATAGTTCTCTCCAAATTCATCTATGTATTATCATATTTCATGATTTCATCTTTCTTTACAGCCTTATAATATTCAATTGTGTATATGTACCATAGCTTTTTTTTAAATCAAGTTATCTGTTCTTGACACATGGGCCCAGATTTTTGTCTCTTGAGCATAGTGTTACAATGCACATGTGCAGATGTCTTTTTTTGTATTGTGTTTCGGGGCCCATAGGAAGGTATATTCCCAGGTATATATATACTTTCATGCTGGGTTACATGGAAGTACAAGTGAAAAAGTGCATATTTCCTTTCAAAAAGAATAGACTAGCTAATATTCCCACCATCCTTAGCTTTTTTTTTTTTTATTGTAATTAGAGGCAGCTTTGCTTAATGCTACTCAGGAACATTCCAAAAGCAGGTTAAGAGGCAAAGGCCTTTACTACTAAGGCTTTGTTCCTTATGTTGATTAGTCTAAAAAAGAAAAAAATAGAATAAAAAAAAAGAGAGAGAAGACAGAAGGAGCAGCTTACCTGCCTTTGGATAGGGCAGAAGCAAGTAACTTTTACACTTTCAGTGACTATGTGGACTGTTATGCTATAGCTAAAAGGATTTCAAGATGCAGTCAGTCAGTGCTGTGGTGTCTTGCTCTTAGTTCCTCATTTGCATTTAAGAATAGCTAAGATGAGTCATGATATCTCAGAAGTCTGGGCTATGGGAGCCAGCTGTCCAGCATTCCTCTAGGAATGGAGTCTATTTTTTAACTGTTAGCAGGAGAGCTCTAGCTCCTCTGTAATTCAGGACCTGTCTTTACAGATGATTCTCCCATGATGTTATAATTTTTTAAATTTTGGAGAACCTTCAACTTATAGTTAACAATTTAGCCAAATCTTTCTCTTTTAATTTGGGCAATTGTACATAAGCATGACCTAATGATTTTCATAAGCTCAGAGTAGTATAGATCATATGCTAATTTGTAAAGTTCTATGCAAAAGATGTTCATATAATGTTTGTAGCATACACGAACCAAAGATAACTGTTTCCAGTAAATAATAATATGGTTTTCATTACTTTTCATTGCTTGTCCCTTGTGTTTCTCTGTGCAGAGTCAGGCTGTTTCTTTCATTTTTTTTTTTTTTTACATTTTTTACATTTAGGTTTACTACTTAGTTCAATGATTTAATAAAGAGAGATTTAATTGGAAGAAATAAAACACTTTACAAGGTAAATCAAATTTAAAGAAATGAGGGATTCATTTTAAGTATACAATGAATTTCAAGGTGGGATATTTCTTATGGCAATTGAACTTGAAACTATTAAGTCAGGATGCAAACTTGTTAACTTTTTTTTCTCCTTTTCCAGAGCTTCCTCGTATCTGATGTCTTCTTTCTTTGGTTCATTCGTAGATTGTTTTTTGGTACTGGTGTGGCTCCCAACTTTCCTCTCATGCTGACAACTGATATAGACTTTGTATTACAGTCACTCTTTTTCATTGCAAGCAACAGAAAGCACCACAGGCAATTTAAGCAGAAAGGGGCTGCAATGAAGGACAATGGGAGCTCACAAGATAGTTGGGAAGAATTGAAAAATGGCCAGGAAACAAAAATGGCACGCCAGCTAGAGCAGAATCAGAGAATATGTTAGAACTGGTTTCGTGAGGACACCGCTACTCTCCTAGATTTCAATAGTTCTAGATTTGATGTGCTCCAGATTAGCCCATTGGCCTGGCAGTGTGTGTGTGTGTGTGTGTGTGCGTGTGTGCAAGCACACATGCAAGGTTCTGTCCTCACTCTCATGCATTCTGGTCGTTTGAAATAAAATATTTTAGTTTTCTTATAATTGTGTTTCAGTAGCTTTCAGTTCAAAATCCAGGGTAGGTATTTCTGAATGGTGAAGCCTAGGTGTCTGATCAATTCATTGGCTGCGATGGAGGTTAGGGAAGAAAGTACGATTCTTTTAGGACAGGATTATTATAGGTAAAACATTTTACTAAATATAAAAAATCAAGTTTTAAATCTTAGATTTAAATCAGTGCACAGTTTAAACTAGTTCACATACCCAACAGAAGTGGATAAAGGTTCCTTTTTTTCCAGATCCACAGCAAAACTGATTGTTTAGAAAAGTAATTAAAAAATAATATTGCACTATAACATTACATAAGTTTTAGATGTTCATTTCTAAAAAAACTAATATAAGTTTATATTATATTAAGACATTCCCTAAAATTAAAATCTGGGCTGGATGGTAGGCAACAGTAAGTCACTTGCCTTGAACATAGCTGAATCAGTTTTAATCCCTGGCATAGCATATGGTTCCCTGGGTCCCACCAGGAGTGACCCTTGGGCACAGCACCAGGATTAAGGCCTGAGCATAACCAGGTTTAGCTCCAAAACCAGAATAAAGAAATTAAAATTTTGTCCTTGAATATCCAAGTGTCCCTTAATCCTGATTTATCTTGCCCCTTTCCTAATTTCCTTAAAATCCAAAGTTTATTTTGTTTTATTAGTTGACATGTTTGCTTTATATATTTTCTATTTGTTTGCGAATAAGTCAAACCATGTGTGTTTTGGTTTGTTCAAGAGTAGGAAAATTAGATTATATGATATTTCCATTTAATTTTTTTTATTTCTTAAATCCAACAACAAACATGTTTGTAATCATGGTGCTTAAATAAAGATATTAAAAATAAAAGAATAATTAAAAATCAATATTTGCTGAGTATTCATATATTTTTTCCTTAATTGTTGTACTAATTCCCCGCAAACGGATACAAAAGTTCTCTTTCTTTCTCCTCTCTCTTTTTAGATTTGTTTCTTGTCTTTTAGATAATTGCTATTCTCATGGTGATATCTCATTGTTGGTTTAATAGTAATGATAACTACATTTTGTAACCCCTTGGTCATGAGTATGAATTCTTTGGATAAGTATTTATATAAATTCTCTGCTAATAAATATTGGATAGTTTGTTATTTTGCTGATTTTTTTATTTATTCACATTTTTGATAATATTTTTGGACAAATGATGTCTAAATATTTTCTCCCATTTGTTACAATGTCTTGTCATTTCATTTCATTTTTTATTGTGAAGAAACCTTTAGTTTGATATTGCCCCATTTGTTTATACTTTGTCAGTTTCTCTTTTTTTTGTTTTTTGGGCCACCCCTGGCGTTGCTCAGAAATAATTCCTGGCAGGCATGGGGAACCATATGGGACACTGGGATTCAAACCAATCACCTTTGGTCCTAGATAGGCTGCTTGCAAGGCAAACGACGCTGTGCTATCTCTCCGGGCCCAAGTTTCTCTTGTAATTTTAATTAAACATTCAAATATGTCTTAGGCTGGTGTCAAGGAAAATATTTTATGGTTATTCTTTTATTATTGTATTTTATGATTTCAGGTTTACAATTAAGTTTTTAATGCACTGTAAATTAAGTTATGTTCTTATTAGAGAGAAATCTAGTTTTATTCTTTTGTATATAACTTCAGTTTTTATAATACCATTCATTAAAGATATAAAGTCTTTGCTCTTTTGGAATAAATTTATTGTTCATATATATGTGGTTGTATTACTGGGCTCTTAGTTTTGCTTCATTAGTTTAGGGGCCAGACCCAATAGTGCTTATTTTGGGCTTGCTCTGACAGTGCTTGAGTGGTACAGGGGGTAAAATCTATGCTTCCTACATGAAAAGGATGCAACCATACCTTTGAGTTAACTATCTGCTTTTTATGCATATTTTATTTCAATTTCATACCTTTATTACCATCACTTTATAGTATAGTTTGAAGTAGAAATACATGATACTTATGTTCTTTTTTGTTAAGAGTGCTTTTCTTATTTAAGTCTTTTGTAATTCCAAATAAATTTCATGGGTTTTGAGAAGCTATATTTTCTATGAAGTATGCTATTGCTATTTTTTGTTATTTTATTGATATGGTTTTTTTTGAAGGGTTACATTCATCAATGTTCAGGGCTTTCTTCCTAATTTTGTGTTCAGAGATTATTCCTGGAAGTGCTTGGGAAACCATAGTTGATATTTGGGATTGAGCTGGGGTCAATTGCAGTTAAGACAATCTTCTTAACCCTTTACTTTCTCCTAGTCCTATAACAATTGTATTGAATTTGCATATTATTTGAGGTAATAGAGTTTATATATGGCTTTTATTGTGTTAGGTATGTCCTTTATATACATATTTTGTTGAAGATTTTAATCATAAAAATATTAAATCGTGTCAAATCCCTTTTCTGTGTCTAGTATGATATAAATCTTTTATGTCATGTTTACTATCTTATATGTAGAGCCATTCTTTATTCTCAGGAAAAGATTCTACTTATTGAATATGATATTTTAAATTTTTTATTATGAATTTATTATGGTAGTACTTTGTTGAGGATTTTTAAATCCATATTTTTCAGAACATTCTTATATTTTCTTTTTCTTTTTAGGTGACCACAACCAACTGTACTCAGGTATCACTCCTGGTGGGTATTAGAAGGAATATAATGGGATACCAGGGATTGAACTTGAGTCAGTCTTTTATCTACTCTACTTTATCTTTGGACCTAGTCTATTATTTTTTATTTATTTTTATTTTACTTTATTTCATTTTTTTTTTGTTTCTGGACCACACCTGGTGATGCTCAGGGGTTACTCCTGGTTATGCACTCAGAAATTGCTCCTGGCTTGGGGGACCATATGGGTCTCCAGGGTATCGAACCGCGGCCAGTCCTAGGCTAGCATATGCAAGGCAGATGTATTATTACCACTTGTGCCACCGTTCCAGCACCTAGTCTCTTTTTTAAATGATGCTCTTGTCAAGGCTGAAATCAAGGTAACAATTATAGAATGTTTAAAAATATCTTTTCAGTTTATGGAAATGTTTGAGAAAAATAGATACTAATTTGTAAGGTGACTCTTTTCCCCAACACCCTTTTACTTAAGCTTTTTTTTTTTTTTTGAGATATTAATACCATCTGGATGATCAGACCGGTCCACACCTGGGATGGGGTGGGCTGTTTTAAATAAAGAATAAAAATGTCTGGCTGTGGGAAGGTGAGGAGAGAAGCAGAAAAGGCACAGAGAAAGAAGGGAGCAGCAAAAACTTGAGCAGAGAAAGCATTAGGTGGGGGGGGGGGAAGCATATGGTGGATAAAGCAAGCTAACTCTAATGAAACTTTAACTTATTGTGAATTATTTCTCTGCCATTATCTTGCATCTTTAGACCCACTGGCCAAAGGCACTAGAGGTGCCAGAGGTGTTGTGCTGGGGAAGGACTCACCCAACACGTGGCTCTTTATATTTTTATTGTACACTAATTTTTTTGAAAGTTTGGTAAATATAGGTTTTTTATAAAACTATCTAGTCCAGAGAAATGCTTTTACCATTTTTACTTATATGCAAATTTTATTTGAAATCATGTAAAATAATTATCTAGGCAACTGGCTTACAACAATTTTTTTGATATACAGTTTCACACCTCCTCAAATATGTTACCACCTGAACTTTTTTTAAAACAGACTGTTGATTATTCTTTTAAAATGATTGCTCACAATGGGATATTAAAGTTTTATTTTTCTTTTAGAATCAGTGTTAGAGTATTAAGTGTTTCTAAAAGTTAAATATTTCTTCTAGGTTGTCAAATTTGCTGCTATATACCAATTTGCTCTTAATAGTTTCCTCTGCTTAAAACTTTTAGCAGTTCTTTAATTTCTAATATATTACTTTTTTATTGATATATATTTCTCTTTCTTTGTGAGTCTAGTTAAAGGTTTGCCTATTTTGTTGATATTTTCAGAGAAACAACTCAGTTTTATTGAGTTAATTTTTCCATTTAATAAAGTATTTTGAAATACTTCCAGCAGTTTTTGTTTGAAGACCTTAATTTTAAGAAGTGCAACTGAGTATATCTATTGAATTAGGTCGATGGTACTAGGAGCAACAATTATCATTGGTGTTTACTGTTATTTGATCCTGAGAAGAGGAAAGAGAAAGCTCATGGGAAATATCTAGTAGATGGGCAATAAAAAGATTCTATAAGAAGCAAAAAAATAAAAATTGAATATATATGAAACTTTACTGTATTTATGGAAGAGTGATAAAAGATCAGAATTAAGTATAAACATATTTTAGGAGTATTAAGATATCATGCTAAATATAGCAAAAATATTAGAGCTGTGTAAGATAAAAATGAAAGCTTAGGCAAGGTAAACTATTTAAGAACTGTCAATGATTTATTTCATTATTGTTTATTTTACTAATTTTTTTATAATTTATATGCATGTAATCTATTATTTTAAAGTCTATAGCATTCAGGAAAGATGTGTTTGAAGAACAATGTGATAATTATGTTATAAAATGGATTTGGAGTTAGTTTTATTTGGTAACTCAGTGAAACATGTGTAAATAAATCAAGTTATTTGATTTTTTAAAAATTTTTCTTTATTTATGCACCATGATTACATATATGATTGTAGTTGGGTTGGTTTTCAGTCATAAAAAGAACATCTCCTTCACCAGTGCATTATACCTACTACCAATGACCCCCCCCTGGCAACTCTCTTCCTTCTGCACCACCTGCTTGTATTCCAGACAGGCATTCTACTTCTCTCACTCATTAATATTGTCATGAGAGTTAGTGTCTCTAACTACACTCACCACTCTTTGTGGTGAACTTCACATTGAAAGCTGATCCTTCAAGCCCTCATCTGTGCTGTCTCTGGGCATTATTACAATAATATCTTTCATTTTTCTTAAAATCCATAGGTGGAATCTATTATGCTGAGTGAAATAAGTCAGAGAGAGAGAAAAATGCAGAATGGTCTCACTCATCTATGGGTTTTAAGAAAAATGAAAGACATTCTTGCAATAATAATTTTCAGACACAAAAGAGAAAAGAGCTAGAAGTTCCAGCTCACCACAGGAAGCTCACCACAAAGAGTGATGAGTTAGTTATAGAAATAACTACATTTTGAACTTTCCTAATAATGAGAATGTATGAGGGAAATGGAGAGCCTGTTTAGAGTACAGGCGGGGGTCGGGTGGGGAGGAGGGAGACTTGGGACATTGGTGATGGGAATGTTGCACTGGTGATGTGTGGTGTTTTTTACATGACTGAAACCCAAACACAATCATGTATGTAATCAAGGTGTTTAAATAATAAAAAAATATTTCTACAAAAAAATAAATAAAATAAAATCCATAGGTGAGTGAGACTATTCTGTGTCTATCTCTCTCTCTCTCTCTCTTCCTCTGAATCATTTAACTCAGCATAATAGATTCCATGTACAGGAAAATTTCTCTGAATAAACTTGCTTGTGAATTATTTTATCTCCCTGAAGACAAATAATATTCCATTGTGTATATGTACTACAGTCTCTTTAGCCATTCATCAGTTGAAGGGCATCTTAGTTGTTTCCAGAGTCTGGCTATTGTATTTAGTGGTCGTGGTGTATGACCTTCTTGAAGAGGCACTGGATCCTCTGCCAGAATTTTGTTGAGGATCTTTGTACTTGTGTTCATTAGGGATATTGGTCTGTAGTTTTTGTTTGTTTGTTTGTTTTTGTTTGTTTGTTTGTTTTTAGCGCAGTACTCTGGTTTTGGTATTAGAGTGATGTTAGCTTCATAAAAACTATTTCGGAGTGTTTCTGTTTCTTCAATTTCATGAAAGATCTTGAAAAGGACTGCTCGTATTTACTCCTGAAATGTTTGAAAGGATTCATTAGTGAGTCCATCAAGGCCTGGGATTTGTTTTTGGGAAGACTTTTGATTATAAATTTAATTTTCTAAGTAGTAATATATCTGTTTAGATATTTTATATAATCCTGGTTTAAATGTGGAAGTACACGAGACTGAAACTTGATCTGCTGTGGATCCATCACAGGAGGGCTCCCATTCCTTGGATGTGAGTCCACCCGCACACAAAGGGTGAAGCCAGAGACCGCGCATATCATTTAGCCAATGAATATCACCACAACACGTAAAAAAATCCACAATACAAGTGTGACAATGGGGAAACAATGCAGGCCAGCACCAGGCATAGATAATGAAGATGGCAACTCTGATGACTGGAAAATGGCCAACCACCTAGTTCCTAGTTAGTCTCTCAGATATGGAGTTTAGCGAAGAAATATGGAGTATGTTCACAGAACTCAAAGAAAGCATAGATCGAGTTGAACAGAACACTAATAAGAACCAAGAAAATATGAAGACAGAAATCAGAAAACTTCAAATTGAAATAACAGGTCAAATAACAGGTCTGAAAAACTCAGTAGACAAATTGAAAGACTCAATAGAAAACCTCTCCAGAGGGGTAAGAACAACTGAGGATAGAATTAGGGAGTTGGAAGATGTGATGCATAACAACTTCATACAGCAGAACAGATTGGGAAAAAGCCTTAAAGCAATGATTAGACAATGGAAAAATTACTCATAGAATTTGAACAGATAAAAATAGAAGTCTTTGATAAGCTCAACAGGAACAACTTAAGAATCATTAGAGTCCCAGAGACCCAAGAAGAAAATCTTCAGGAAGAATCAACAGTCAAGAACATCATCACAGATAAACTACCAGAGCTAAAGAATACATGCGACCAAATCCTGCATGCCCAAAACGTACCAATTAAAAGAGACCCCAGAAAAAACACCCCAAGACATATCCTAGTCTCAATGATGAATCACACAGATAGAGACAGAATTCTGAAAGCAGCAGGATCAAAAAGAGAAATTACATTCAAGGGAACATCCTTGAGATTTACAGCAGACCTGTGATCAGAAACACTCAAGGCCAGAAAGCAGTGGTGGGATACAGTGACAAAACTCAATGAAATAAATGCTTTGCCTAGAATACTGCACCCAGCAAGACTCACTTGCAGGTTTGAAGGAAGTATACATGGATTCACAAATAAACAAAAGCTCAAAAAAAAAAAAAAAAAAGCCCAGGCCCAGATGGATTCACTAATAAATTCTTTCAAATTTTCCAAGAGGAACTACTACCAATCCTGGCAAGACTCTTTCATAAAATTGAAAAAATGGAAACACTTCCAAATAGCTTTTATGAAGCCAACATCATCTTGATACCTAAACCAGACAGAGATGCTATGAAAAAAGAAAATTACAGACCAATATCGCTGACGAATGCAGATGCAAAGATCCTCAACAAAATTCTGGCAAATAGGATTCAATGCCTCATTAAGAAGATCATCAACTATGATCAAGTAGGTTTCATCCCAGGAATGCAAGGATGGTTTAACATCCATAAATCTGTCAACATAATACACAACATCAACAAAAAGAAAAATAAAAACCACACGATCATATCAATAGATGCAGAGAAAGCATTTGATAAGGTCCAACACCCATTCTTGATCAAAACTCTCAGCAAGATGGGAATGAAAGAAACCTTTCTCAATATAGTTAAGGCCATCTACCACAAGCCAGTGGCAAATATTATCCTCAAGGGAGAAAAATTAAGAGCCTTACCTCTAAATTCTGGCACAAGACAAGGCTGTCCTCTCTCACCACTCCTATTCAACATAGCACTGGAAGTACTTGCTATAGTGATTAGGCAAGAAAAAGATATCAAGGGCATCCAGATAGGAAAGAAAAAAAGTCAAGCTCTCGCTGTTTGCAGATGACATGATACTCTACATAGAAAACCCTAAAGAATCTACCAAAAAGCTTCTAGAAACAATAGACTCATATAGCAAGGTGGCAGGCTACAAAATTAACACACAAAAATTAATGGCCTTTCTATACACCAATAGTACTAAGGAAGAAATGGACATTAAGAAAACAACCCCATTCACAATAGTGCCACACAAACTCAAATATCTTGGAATTAACTTGACTAAAAATGTGAAGGACCTATGGAAAGAAAACTATAAAATTCTGCTCCAAAAAATAAGAGAGGACACGAGGAAATGGAAACACATACCATGCTCATGGATTGGCAGGATTAGCATCATCAAAATAGCAATACTCCCCAAAGCATTGTACAGATTTAATGCGATCCCCCTAAAGATACCCATGGCATTCTTCAAAGAAGTGGATCAGGCACTTTTGAAATTCATCTGGAATAATAAACATCGTAGAATAGCTAAAGCAATCACTGGGAAAAAAATATGGGAGGAATTACTTTCCCCAATTTTAAACTTTACTACAAAGCAATAGTTATCAAAACAGCATGGTATTGGAATAAAGACATGCCCTCAGTTCAGTGGAATAGGCTTGAATACTCAGAGAATGTTCCCCAGACATACAATCACCTAATTTTTGATAAAGGAGCAAGAAATCCTAAATGGAGCAAAGAAAGCCTCTTCAACAAGTGGTGTTGGCACAACTGGCTAGCCACTTGCAAAAAATTGAACATAGACCCCCAGTTAACATCATGTACAAAGGAAAAATCCAAATGGATTAAAGACCTCGATATCAGACCCGAAACCATAAGATATATAGAACAACACGTAGGCAAAACACTCTAGGACATTGAGACTACAGACATATTCAAGGAGGAAACTGCACTCTCCAAGCAAGTGAAAGCAGAGATTAACAGATGGGAATATATTAAGCTGAGAAGCTTCTGCACGTCATAGGAAATAGTGCCCATGATACAAGAGCCCCCCACTGAGTGGGAGAAGCTATTCACCCAATACCCATCAGATAAGGGGCTAATCTCCAAAATATACAAGGCACTGACAGAACTTCACAAGAAAAAACATCTAATCCCATCAAAAAATGGGGAGAAGAAATGAACAGACACTTTGACAAAGAAGAAATAGAAATAGACAAAAGACACATGAAAAAATGCTCCACATCACTAATCATCAGGGAGATGCAATTCAAAACAACAATGATATACCACCTCACACCACAGAGATTGGCACACATCACAAAGAATGAGAACAAGCAGTGTTGGCGGGGATGTGGAGAGAAAAGAACTCTTATCTACTACTGGTGGTAATGCCTTCTAGTTCAACCTTTATGGAAAGCGATATGGAGATTCCTCCAAAAACTGGAAATTGAGCTCCCATATGATCCAGCTATACCACTCCTAGGAATATACCCTAGGAACACAAAAATACAATACAAAAAATCTCTTCCTTACACCTATATTCATTGCAGCACTATTTACCATAGCAAGACCCTGGAAACAACCAAGATACCCTTCAACAGATGAATGGCTAAAGAAACTATAGTACATATACACAACAGAATATTATGCAGCTGTCAGGAGAGATGAAGTCATGAAATTTTCCTATACATGGATGTACATGAAATCTATTATACTGAGTGAATTAAGTCAGAGAGAGAGTGAAAGAGAGAAACACAGAATGGTCTCACTCATCTATGGGTTTTAAGAAAAATGAAAGACATTCTTGCAATAATAATTTTCAGACACAAAAGAGAGTAGGGCTGGAAGTTACAGATCACCTCATGAAGCTCACCATAAACAGGGATGAGTTTAGTTAGAGAAATAACTACATTTTGAACTATCCTAATAATGAGAATGTATGAGGGAAATAGAAAGTCTGTCTAGAGTACAGGCGGAGGTTGTGCGGGGAGGAGGGAGATTTGGGACATTGGTGATGGGGATGTTTCACTGGTAATGGGTAGTGTTGTTTACATGACTGAAACCCAAATACAATCATGTATGTAATCAAGGTGTTTAAATAAAATATATTTAAAAAAATCTCAAAAACTTTACAGACTCAAAACCAGCTTAAAAGAAAAACTCAAATATCTACTTTAAGACAAGACTTACCAACAGACACACCAAACTTTGACACAAAGATGGCACTAAAGTCCATGACAATTCTTTCTCTCAATGTCAATGGACTAAATGCACCAGTTAAGAGACACAGAGTGGCTAAATGGCTCAAAAAACTCAATCCAACTGTCTGCTGCCTATGAGAAACACACCTACACCTGAATAGTCAGAACAAACAGACTAAAAATAATGGGCTGGAGGAAAATCATCCAAGCAAATAACATCCATAAAAAAGCTAGAGTGGCCATACTAATATCAGATGATGCAAATTTTATACTCAGCAAAGTTGTAAGGGACAAAGATGGACATTTTGTACTAATCAGTTGTAAGGGACAAAGATGGACATTTTGTACTAATCAAGGGAGATGTACAGCAGGAAGAATTCACTCTCCTAAACATACATGCACTAAATAAAGGACCAGCAAAATATTTTATACAATTGTTGACAAATTTGAAAAAGAATATCAATAACAACACAATAATTGTGGGAGACCTCAACATGGCTTTGTCAACACTTGACAGGTCAACCAGACTGAAACCCAACAAAAATATACTAGACCTGAAAAGAGAAATGGAAGAAAGAGGCCTAGTAGATATATACAGGACACTCCACCCCCAGAAACCTGGATACACATTCTTCTCCAATGTACATGGGTCATTCTCCAGGATAGACTACATCCTGGGACATAAAACATACCTCCATAATATCAAGAGGATAGAAATTTTGCAGGCTACCTTCGCTGACCACAAGGCTCTGAAATTAGATGTGAACTACAAAGAGACACAGAAGAAAAACTTTAACGTCTGGAATTTAAACAGCCTTATACTGAACAACCAGTGGGTCCAACATGAAATCAAAGAGGAATTCAAAAGTTTCCTGGAAACAAGTGATAATAAAGACACAAACGATCAGAACCTATGGAACACAGCAAAAGCGGTACTGAGAGGAAAATTTATAGCTTTGCAAGCACACATCAGGAAGGTAGAAGGGGATACCTGAATAGCTTAATGACATAGCTCATAGAATTAGAAAGTGCTCAACAAAAGGAACCAAGAATAGGGAGACAGAAGGAAATAACAAAGCTGAGAGCAGAAATCAATGAAGTAGAAACCCAAAAATTAACCCAAAGGATCAACGAAAGCAGAAGTTGGTTTTTTGGAAAAATAAACAAGATTGATAGACCATTGGCAAAACTAACAAAGAAAGAGAGAAAGAAACTTGATAACTCATATTAGTAATGATAAGGGAGAGATCACTACCGATATTGCAGAAATTTAAAGGGTAATCAGAAACTACTTCGAGAAACTCTATGCCACTATAAATGAGAACCTGGAAGAAATGGACAATTTTTTTGACTCTTAAAACCTTCCATGATTGAATAAAAAGAATATAGCATATCTAAACACCCTCATCACTATTGAGGAAATTAAAATGGTAATCAAATGTCTGCCCCAAAACAAAAGCCCAGTCCCAGATGGATTCACTAATGAATTCTTTCAAATCTTTCAAGAGGATCTACTACCAATCCTGACAAGACTCCTTCATGAAATCAAAAAAACGTAAACACTTCCAAATAGCTTTGATGAAGCCAACATCACCTTGATACCTAAACCAGACAGAGATGCTACCAAAAAAGAAAATTACAGACCAATATCCCTGATGAACAGAGATGCAAAGACAGGCTACAAAATTAACACACAAAAATCAATGGCCTATTTATACACCAATAATGATAGAGAAGAAATAGATATTAATATAACAACCCCATTTACATTAGTGCCACACACACTCAAATATCTTGGGACTCCAAGTTGACTACTTGACTAAAGATGTGAAGGACCTATACAAAGAAAACTATATGGTACATATACACAATGGAATATTGTGCAGCCATCAGGAAAGATGAAATCGTGAATTTTTCCTATACATGGATGTACATGGAATCTATTATGCTGAGTGAAATAATTCAGAGAGAGAGAAAGAAAAATGCAGAATGGTCTCACTCATCTATAGGTTTTAAGAAAAATAAATACATTCTTTCAATTATTTCAGAGACAAAAGAGAGGAGTGCTGGAAATTACAGCTCACTTCATGAAGCTCACCACAAAGAGAGTGCAGTTAGAGAAATAAGTACACTGAGAACTATCATAGCAAAGTGAATAAATAAGAGAAGTGGAAAGCCTGTCTAGAGTACAGGCAGGGGTGGGGTGGCAAGGAGGGAGATTTGGGACATTGAGGATGGGAATTTGTGCTAGTTATGGGGTTTGTTCTTTACATGACTGAAACCCAACCACAATCATGTTTGTAATCAAGTTGTTTAAATAAAATACTATTAAAAAAGAAAACTAAACCAAACCAAACTAGAAATTGTACACTCATATGACTCAACAATATTGCTCTTGGTATATCCTAGGGACCCAAAACACAATGCAAAAAAAAAAAAAGGCACTCCTCTGTTAATTATCGCATTATTCACAATAGTCACAATCTGTAAACAACCCGAGTTTCTGAGAAGAAATGAGTGTATAAAGAAACGGTGACACATCTACACAATGAAATACTATGCATCTGGTAGAAAAAATGAAGTCAAGAAATTTGCTTATACTCGGATGGATATAGAGAGTATTATGCTGAGTGAAATGAGTCAGAATAAAGAGGTTATACACAATATAATTGCACTCATTTGTGGGATATATAAGTAGAGAGATAGATAAATAGACAGAAAGAAAGATGATAGTTAGATAAATAGTATGGGGATAATTTCCAAAGACAAAAAGGAGAGAAAAGCCAGAAAGACCAGTCCATGATAGAAAGCTTGCCACAAAGAGTGAGGGAGTAAACTTAGGGCAGAGAAGAGACCACAATGATAGTGATTGAAATGATCACTCTGGACAAGAACTGGGTGCTGAAAGGAGGTAAAGTGATATACATAATACTACTTCAGTAACAGTGTTGCAAACTACAGTGCCTACCAAAAAAAAAAAAAAAAAAGAAAAAAGAAAAAAGAAAAAGAAAGACAAGAGAGAGAAAGAGATATGTGTATGTGTGTCTATGTGTATGAGAGAGAGAAGGAGAGAGAAGGTGGGGGAAAATGTCTGAATAGAGATAGGCAAAAAGGGTTAACTGGGAGCATTGTTGGCAGGAAATATGCGCTGGTGAAAGGGTGGGCATTGGATATTATATGACTGAAACCAATCATGAGCAACTTTGTAACTATGGTTATTCAATTAAATTTTATTAAAAATATAAGATTAGTCTGTTAAACATTTTGGTATTGGGGCAACACCAGGAAGTACTTAGGGGCTGGCTCTTCCTGGCCTTGCACTCAGGAATCACTTCTGGTGGCCTTGAGAACCATACAGTGATGGCTAAACTTTTTAACCCCAGTGCCCAAACTGCCTCACAAAACCAAAGAATTTCCTCAAAGTGCCAGCACGTCCTCCCAATGGCCAATCCGGCCCTGTTGCCAGGTGAGCTGCAAAGCAGACACCGGCACACTCGCCTCCTGCAGTGCTGCATATCTTAATTGCAGACCTTCCCAAGTGCCAGCTGCAAGGCCTTTGCATGCCACCGCTGGCACGCGTGCCATAGGTTCGCCATCGCTTAATAGGATGTTGAAGATTGTACCTGGGTCAGCTCCATGCAAGGCAAGCATCTTATCCAGTATACTATTGCTCTGGTTCTACATTATATTAAAGGTTAAAATCAATAAACGGATCAACTGAATTTTCTAAAATAAGAGTTAGCGGTTATATCGAAATATAATAGGTATACTTTGATTTTGTGGGTCCTACAGTTTTTACCATAATAACTAAGCCCTACGGTTTAAATAAAATACCATTCCTAGACAGTAATTAAATGTGCAGCTCTGATTCTACAATTTTAAAAATTTTTATTTTTAATAAAATAAATTTTTTTTGGTTTTTGGGTCACACCCAGTGACGCTCAGTGGTTACTTCTGACTATGTGCTCAGAAATCGCTCCTGGCTTGGGGGACCATATGGGATGTTGGGAGATCGAACTGCAGTCTTTCCTAGGTCAGCCATGTGCAAGACAAATGCCCCACCGCTGCGCTGCTGGCTGGCCCCTTAATAATTTTTATTTGAGTAGCTATGAGCTACACAATTACAACGTTGTTCATGACCGAGTTTCAGTCATACCATGTCCAACACCCATCCTTTAACTTGTGGATATTTCACACCACTAACATCCCCAATTTTCCTCTTGCACTCGCCCCATTCTCTCCCCTACCTACCTCTATGGCAGACATTTTTCTTCTATCTCTCTCTGACTCTTCCTCCTCCTTGTTTTTTCCTTTTAAGACACTGTAGTTTCAATATTGTTCCTGAAGAAGTACCATGCATGTTGGGATGGGATAGCTTAGGAGGGAGCTATCAGCTTCCCAGCAGTTTATCTTCAATTTCATGTTTGTGCCAATCCTGGAATGAACAGGTTGGCATCATGGACGTCTGTCTCACAGGAAATAGATGTAGACATGGGAGAAAATGCATAAGGGCCAGAAGGTTGAGCAGCCTCTTGGATCAAACTAAGTCAGCCACTTCTTTTTCCCTGTACTTTCTTGCTGTTTTTATTAGCCAAAGTTAAGAAAACACAGGCAATTCACCTGAGGGGCAGGGTTGACATAGTTTAAGAGTGATTATATTAATTAAACTTATGTGTGTACTTAATCAAGCCTCAGTGGATTTTACAACTCAAAAAGGGTGTGAGGAGAAAAGGAAAACATGGAGGGATCTAAGAATCAAATATGAGTGTCTACATCACTTATTTCTATCTCCTTTTAGTATCTAGTTCTTGTTCCAAGTAATCATTTTTCAATTATCATTGTCATAGTTCCTTTTCTGCCCTATCTTCACTCTCCCACTATTTGTGGCAAGTTTCCAACCATGGACTAGTCCTGGCTTTCATCCATTGTTTCAAGATATTAATATTATACTATCAAATTTTGTTTTGTTTTGTTTTGTTTTTTGGACCATACCTGGTGACTCTCAGGGGTTACTACTGGTTATGTGCTCAGAAATTGTGCCTGGGTTGGGGGACCATATGGGACTCTGGAGATAGAACCGAGGTCTGTCCTGGGTCAGCTGTGTGCAAGGCAAGCACCCTACCGCTGCGCTACCACTCTGGCCCTACTATCAATTTTTTATATTTCACAAACAAGTGGAATAAAATTTCACTTTACTAACAGTTACATAGTATTGCATTGTGTAGCTTCTATACAATTTTATTAATGATCACTAAAATGTGATTATCTGAATTTTATGTCATAATATGATTATTTTGATTTTTAGCAATTGAGAATGTAAAAAAATGTTTTCTAGGTTTGGGGACTAAACAAAAACAGGTCATAAACTGAATTTGGCTCATGGGCTGTAACTTAGCATTGTGTCCTTTTCCTTCTATTATAGAGTCTCAAACTAATTAGAATTAAGTATACTTCTCGAAGACTTGTAGCATCTGTGTGGTAAAGGGTCTTCCCACTTTGATGATAGTACTACAGTAACGTTGTATGCCATAAGCACTAACGCCATTATAACCATGTTATTTCAAATGCAATAATTTTGTTTATTTATTTATATTTTAATGTCTATAATTAAAAACCATCATTACTTAAAGTTGTTCATATTGAAGTTACAGACATACATGTTTCAGCACCATGCCAACAACAAGCAGTGCAACTTTCAGATTCCCTCATTCATTCACCCGTCCCCTCATTAGCCTTTTTGAACAGGCACATATTTCAGTTTGCTTGTTGTGGTTTGGGTCTTTCTACTTTTATTGTTATTGACTCTGAAGTTTAAAGATATAACTATACCATACCTCCACATCAGTGATGTACCCAATACCCTTGACCCCTGTCACTTACATTCTTTTTTTTTTCTACTTCCCTTAATTTCTGAAATTAGAAATTATTTTTAATTTATAAAAGGAACCTCGGCTGGTCTGATGGCTGTGGTTTATCAGAACTTATTAACGTTAGTATCACAAAACTTGGTATATAACCCCTCTCTCCCACTGCTCAATTTGACTGACTTAAAACAAACAAACAAAAAAAGGAACCTCTATTCACTTTTGGTGAGAGCATTTTCTGGTTCAGCCTCTCTGAAAGAAAGTATGGATCCTTCTCAAAAATATAATATATGGAATTTTCATATGATACAGAGATTCTGCTCCTTGATATCCATCTCCAAAACACAAAACATTCAGTTTAAAAGGTATATGCTGCTCCATGTACATTGCATAAAAAAATCTTGGATATATGGTTCATTTTGAGAGTTTGATGATATGGTGCTGCTCTTGTCCTGTGCTAGAAACCACCAGTGCCATACCCAATGGTGCTTGGGGACCTCCTATGCTACATCCACGATTACCCAGGGACATGTTGTAAAGGAAGATGTCATTCATACCCAAGGGACTACATATTACACAGGGAGTTAACAGATGTCATGAAGGATAGTGCATACCATGCCTCCCAAATATAAAATCATGCCTTTTAATACAACCTGATGGAATTAGAGGGCGTCATGTTAAGTGAATTAAGTTAGAGGGAGAAAAAAATGCTGATAAATCTCATTAACATGTGATATACAAGGAAACAAAGAAAAGGAATAAAATATAATATCAAAACAATCCCTTAGATTCTGACAAGAGAACTGGGATGTCAAATAGAGGTTATGGTATGCAGGGAGGGTGGAGCAGTGTAATGGTGATGTAAGGACAGTGGTGGTGGAAGGTTTATGGCATTATTTTTGTTGGTGCAGTAATTTTGTACAACAAAATTTTAAGCATTAACACTACTTTAACTCATTTTATCTCAATAATAAATAGAAAGAAGCAAATGTCAAAAAAATAAAGAATAATGGAATATAGATTTTTCTCCAAATAAGGCATAAAAGTGACCAATAAGTACATGAAAAAACTGAAGAGCAGCATTTTGTGAAGTAACTAAAACAGAGTCTTGTGAACTTACCTTATTTAAAGTAATGAACTTTTTAGAAATAAGTCAAGTACCCATTCTAGTACCCACTAGCTCTTACTAGTGTAACTTCCTTGAATTTTTGTGCATGCCATATCACTACACAAACTAAGCAACCTAGTGTCTGACACAGAATCAGGCTGGGGATGGATGGATGGGACAAAAGGAGCATAACTGAGGAAATTGGTGGCAGGAAAAAGAACATTGGTGAAGAGAGTCACTATATGACTGAAACTCAGCTATCATAAGTTTTTTAAAATAATACATTCTCTTTCTAAGACTCTATGAGAAAAATTAAAAATATGTTTTTAAATGAAAATTAAAGCAGAACTAACATAACAATGAAGCAAGTGTTTGTTAATCAGAGATGTAGAAAAAACAACATTCATACACGTTTGGTGGAAATTTAAACTGCTCTAACCTCTATGGAAATAAACAATATAGAAATGTTTCAAAAGATTAAAAATAGACCTACTTCCTATTTCATCACTTTTGCTGCTTGGTATCCTTCCCAAGAGTACATAACTCCACTAACTTGAAAATATATATGCTCATGTATGTTCATTTCCATTCTATTTATAATAGGCACCTAATGCCCAGTAACAGGTGTCTTAATTAAAAATTGTGGTACACGTCAACATGAAATATGACTCAGTTATAAGAAAAGGTTAGAGAGAATTTAGAAATATCCTTTCCTAAAAGAAAAGAATTTTTGCCTTTTGTGACAATGAGCGGAACTTGAAGGTGTCGTGTTAAGCAAAATAAATCAAAAGGAGAAGACAATTGAGCGAATTCAAATGTGATGTAAAGTATGTAAATAAAAAATTAGACAATGGTCAGTGAAAATAAACCTTGAGAATTGATGAAAGAACTGAGGTTACCTAAGATGAGGCTGAGAGTGGAGGAGAATATGGTGTAGTCATGTTGGTAGTTTGGTGGTGGACATATAGAATTGAAAACTTAAGTATAAAATACATAGTCTTGCACACCAATGTTACCTCAACAACTCTATGTATACATAATTAAGGAACTTTAAAATAAATTATATAAATATTTAAAATATTGTTTTATTTTTATATATACTTTGCCTACCTACATATAGATATCCTCTAATTATAATGTCAAGAATGTGAAATGGAGCTAACCATAGTCAGAGTTCAAAGGTTCAATATTGAACTTTTTCTCTAACACTATTAAATGCATCTTTTTTTTCTAATTTTGTAACATAATCTCTAATCCTTTTCTCTTCTCTTTTTTTCTTCAAATCTAATTTGTATGTGACATACATAATCTTCTTTGGAAAAGATATTTGCCAGGACTCACATAATCCCTTCATTCGCTCTTGGTTTCTTATTCTTGAAATGAAAGAACACACATTTTAGTCCCAGATGAATAAGAGGAAAAAAAAATTAGTAAATGGAGTTGAACATCAGCCAAAGTACAGCTTTGCATAAGATGCCCACTAATTTCCCTCAGCTGGGTCCTCTCTATTAATTTTCTGCCAGTTGCTTATTTCTTACAGATCTTACACATCCTCTAAATGTAAAATCTGCAGTGGCAAAAGTCATATATGAGCCAGACAAGCAGAGAAAACAAATCCATTTTAACTAATATAATAAAAAAAAGCATTTCTAATTCAATTTAACTAAGAAATGCATGTTCATGTGATTTTAAATTGTGAAGAGGTTAATAAAAAGCAGAGGTTATATTCCCTTTGGGAACTTGAAGTTGAATAACTCTAAATAAATTTAAATAAAAATAAAGAACTATATAATATACCACCTGACCTGGTTATGAGGGTGACAACACTATAATGTACAAGTACTTGGTGAAGCTTCTTTATTTTCACCTCCCAGCTCTGAACACATTGTGTTTTAGTTCCTTTCAATTTCTTCTTAAACATGGAGGTACCTGAAGAATATTTTATACATAACCTTTTTGTTATTTAACATAATTTTTAAAGGTTTACTTATTTATTCATCTGTTCATTTTGTAACCACACTTAGTGGTGCAAAGGCTTATTCCAGGCTATGAACTCACTCCTAGCGGTGCTCTCAGGACTGGTGCTGTGTTGTCTGGAACCAGGTTCCACCACTTGCAAGGCAAATGCTTAATGCCCAATATCCTCCAGCTCTCATTTTAAATTTTATTTTATTGAAATTTTTGTGATCTACCGAAGTCCTTAAAAGTTGAATTCAGATGTACAGTGAGTCAGGGCCATTTCACCACAAGTGTCAACCTCCCTTCACCAATGAACCCATAGCGAATCCTATGCCACCATTATTTAACCCCCTGACCTACCAGTATAACAGGCCCATTTCAGTTAAGATTGTTAAAGTTTAGGTCTCTTTATCCTATTGTTGTTGACTTTGACTTGGATATGTAGCTTTCTTCTTATTTTTTCTCCAACAATGCATCTGAGACCACTTAGCCCTTGGCCCTCAGCCTTTTCCCCTTTCTTCTTAGTTCTATAGAAAACTGAAGAAATATGTGGTAAAACAAAGTAATCCGTGTCCTGAGGTTCTATGAAAAAAGTGGGAGACCATATTTCAAAAATAAAAATAAATTAAAAAAAGAACAAAGAAAGAAAAGAAAAAGGGTGTGTGGGGGGGGCAGTTTTTTTTTTTTTGTATAGGCAAAACAAAAGTTGGGGGAAAATAGAAAGGAAAAACTTTTGGCCTAAAGCAGGGACACCCTACTTATGAAGCATTCTGTCATAAGACCAAGTGTAGACTTCAGGCATACTGAGTTATCTGACACCAAAGTCTTTCTTTGTGGTCCCAGTAAAAGTTCTTCTCAATCACTGTTGTCACAGTCAGGTTTCTGTAGTTAGAAATTCTAGATTTTACACAGATCCCATGTCAAAGTCAGAGTGTCACAGAGCATCTTCTAGTTTCAACATTCCATGAGGTGGTAAAGCAGGGAAACCTGCCCTTGTAAGCAAGTTGTTGCTGTTTCTTTGTTGTCAGGCTGTCATATAAACCCACTCTGGAACTAGTTAATGCCAGGGCAGCATTAGGTCCTTCCCCGGTTGAATTCAATTCCTGGTGCTAGTACAGAAAACTTTTCTGGTTCCTTAGCTCATCTTAAAATTTTTATAAGCTTTCTTGTAATGACTTGTTTATCATAGGTAAGGTCATGGCACTGAAGATTCCTGTTAGTTTGTGTTAACCATCTGGAGGGTAATTTATTCTTGAGTATGTCTTATTGTTAATCCTCTGTAGTTGCTAGCAAAAAATCATATTACTGGTGGGAAAAATTTTCTTTTGTCCTTGTCTGTTACTGTCTGCTGTAAATCACTGTCATTTCCACTCAAAGTTAAATTTTAACTAGAGAATACAGCTTTGGTATTCGAATTTTATGTTTATTGCAGCCTAATTCCCTACCTCAGAATAAAGGAACCAAATCTTAAAGATTGAGTTGTTAATATCTTAAAAATCAGACTAATATTAAGATATAATTATGTCTCCTTTAAAATCAATGATCTTGAACAAAAGCTCTGTATTCTTAGCATTGTCTCTATTCTTAGCATAAATTTCTCTCCATAAGCTTCCCAGATCAGCTTCATCTAGACTTGGTGCCAGATAAAGTTCATAAATGCTGTTAAAATGCTTAAGTGGCCACACACATGTCATACCTCCATACTAAATATACAAGCAATCAAAAGTAAGAGCCAGTGTAAATCACAACAAAGAGAGAAACTGTAAATAAATGTGCAGAAAGGTTGCTTGAGTTAAACTTGTCAAAAGAATTAACCAAGATTTAGGATTTTAGCTAGATATTAAATATGCATATAGATAAAATTTATAGTCAAAGGAATATTGATAGTGAACTTTTCCACTGAGTTCCCTGATTTACAGTTTTCAAAGTTGATAGTTAAAAACCAGAGCTCAATTATGTAGGTAGATCATCAAAAGACACACAGAACATTAGTGTTTCATCAACAATCTGGAAAGATATAATCTCCCAAACTTAATGAGGAAAAAATAGAAAGCCTAACTAGGCCAATCAAAAGAAAATAAATTAAAACAGTAGTTAATAAATTCCTTAAGAATAAGAGTCCAGGAGCAGACAGGTTTAAAGGTAAATTTTATCAAGCATTAAGAGAAGAGTTACTACCATTGATCCTTAGACTCTTACAAAAAAATCGAAAAGAAGGAAATCCTCTGCAATATTTTCTATGAAACTAATATCACACTCATTTCCAAAGCTGACAAAGATACCACTAAGAAAGAAAACTACAGATTAATCTCACTAATGAACATGGATGCAAAATTTCCTAACAAAATTTTAGCAAACTGAATCCATCAACACATCCAAAAGATTATATATCACGAGTAAGTTAATTTCATACTTGGGATGCAAGGATAGTTCAGTATATGCAAATCAATCAACATCAAACACCACATCAGTAAAAATAAGGATAAAAAACATGATCATATCAATTGATGCAAAGAAAACATTTGACAAAATTCAATACCCATTTATGATGAAAACCCTCAGCAAAATAGGTGTGAAAGAAATCTTCCTCAATATAGTAACAGCTATTTATAAAAATCCCACAGCCAACATTATTTTTAATGGATAAAAACTGAAAGCACTTTCACTAAGGTCAGGCACAAGGCAAGGATGTCCACTGTCTCCACCCTTATTTAACATAGTATTAGAAGTCCTAGCATTAGCCATCAGACAAGAGAAGGAAATTAAAGGAGTATAAATCAGAAAAGAGGAAGTTCAACTATCTCTATTTACAGATGACATGATGAAATACATCAAAAACCCTAAAGATTGATCCATATCTCACACCTTACACAAAAGTCAATTCAAAGTGGATTAAAGACCTTGATATTAGACTTGAACGCATAAAGTTCATTGAGGAAAACATTCTCCAAGACTTAGACCTTAAAGAAGTCTTTAATGATAGGATGACAATGGCAAGAGATATACTATAGCATCAAAAAATATATGTACCTATATAAAAATGTTTGTTTGGCAAAAGAAACATGGGCTAAAATTAGAAGACAGGTAATTGAATGGGAGAAAAATTTTGCACTAAATGCATTATATAAAGGTTTGATATCAAGGATATACAAAGTGCTCACAAAGGCTAACTCCACAAAATCTAAACACCTCATCAAAAATTTGGAGAGGGAATTAACAGATACTTCTCTGAGGAAGACCAACAGATGGCCACCAGACACATGAAAAAATGTTCATTATCACTTATCATTAGGGAAATCCAAACCAAGACAACAATGAGATATCATCTTATACCAATGAGGATGGCACATGTCAGAAATATTGGGAATAATCTCTATTGGTGGGGATATGGTGAGAAAGAAACTCTTCTCTGCTGCTGGTGGGAATGCTGCCTGATTCAACCCTTATGGCAGGGGTCTCAAATTCAATTTACCTGGGGGCCGCAGGAGGCAAAGTCAGGATGAGGCAGGGCCTCATAAGGGATTTCACACACACACACACACACACACACACACACACACACACACACACACACACACACACACACACACACACACACACAAAAGGGACAGTGGGCAGGAGCAGCGGAAATGATGTCTGCGCTAGGTGCAAAGTATTCGTGATTATTCGCTTACCGAATAATCGCAGTAAAAATCGCATTAGTAAGAAAAAAATCGCATTAAACATTCGCATATTCCAAACGGAACTGCTCGGGATATGCGAATGTTTAATGTGATATTTTTCTTACTAATACGATTTTTACTGTGATTATTCGATAAGCGAATAATCGCGAATACTGTGATATTTGAAGGCCACAAAATGTTGTACGGAGGGCAGCAAAAGGCCTGCGGACCACGAGTTTGAGACCCCTGCCCTATGGAAAACAGTATGGAGGGTTCTCACTAAACTCAAAATTGAGCTGCCATATGACCCAGCAATCCCTCTCTTTGGTATCTATTATGAGAACAACAAAAAAACATTCATCCAAAATATTTATGCACACCACTATTTATTGCAGCACTCAGTACAGTAGCTAAGATTTGGAATCAATCTAGACCCTGATTAGCTGTGCATTTAATATTCAAATATGAAGGACTTTTTGCCTTAATAAAAGAAAGTATAAATTATGTTGTCTATTCTTTAGAAATGTACATTTAAGAAAATGTGAATTCACTTATTTTAGATGAATACTTATGTGTTTTTCTATAAAATCCTGTATTTTAATGAAATAGAATATAAAATCCAGAAATTAGTACATATATGTATAAATACCTAGTCTATGACAAAGAAGCTAAGCTTAAAAATGAATAAAAAAAATCACTTCAGTAAATAGCATTAGAAAAACGAATAGCCTGATAAAAATATAAAATTGAATTTCTATTTAGTATTATACATTGGAGAAAATATTTGCATGTAACGCATCCAACAAGGGCTTAAATAGTTGACATTTTAAAATGTATTTAATAGTGCATCATAGAGTTGATATAGTTGATCATAATATATTTGTTTCCAATAAGTAAAAGCAAAGTTACTGAAAAAAAAAAAGAAATATTTAAAAGGAAGAGAAGAAGGGCTGAAATGGTGGCGTGGAGTGATAAAGCATCTGCCTTGCCTGTGCTAGCCTAGGACGGACTGCAGTTCAACCCCCCAGCGTCCCATATGGTTTTCCAAGCCAGGAGCGATTTCTGAGCGCATATTCAGGAGTAATCTCTGAGCATCACCGGGTGTGCCCCTCCCCCCCAAAAAAAGGAAGAGAAGAAAGTAAAAATAATAAGAAATCCAATTTCCTCAATATTTACTGTGCCTATGCAAGAGAGAGAGAGAGAGAGAGAGAGAGAGAGAGAGAGAGAGAGAGAGAGAGAGAGAGAGAGAGAGAGAGAGAGAGAGAGAGAGAGAGAGAGAGTAGTTGCTGTTTTTTTCTTTTTCTTTGTGTGGGCGTTTGTGGGTTTTTTCTTTCTTGTTCTTTTTTTTTCTTTTTTTTGCTTGTCTTGTGTAGTTGTTGGTTTTGTTTTTTGTTTGTTCTTTCTTGGCTTTTTTTATATTTTTGTTGTTACAGCTTCTTTGTTTTTTTCTTCTTTTTCTCTTGTGTTGTTTTGTTACCTTTTCCCCCCTTTTCCCCTTTCTTCTTCTAAATTCATATTTATAACACCTAGATGATTCCTTCTAGGTTTTTATTTTCTTCTTTTTTTCTTCCCCTTTTCCAACAGAACCACATTACTGAAATCATCTTGCTCAGCCTCATAATTTAAAGGGGAAAAATGGACGGTACCAGGACTAGACAGTCATATGAACATTTAGTGAAAATAAAAAATGATCAGACTTAAACACCAAACCCAAAGTCAATGACAACAGAATCAATACCCAATCTACAACAAGTAGTACAAGAGAGGACCAGTTATGCTAGCATCCTGGGGGGTAAAAGAGGGAGAAATGGGATGCATGCTGGGAAATGGGATGGAGGGAGGACAACACTGGTGGTGCGAATTTGCCTTATTATTATCATCACTATGTACCTTAAATATTATTGTGAAAGATTTGTAACTCACTTTGGCCACAATAAAAATTTAAAAAATTTTAAGAAAACCTAGTATGTATTTACCTCTCTTTTTTCTTATTTGTTTATTAAGTAATACATTTATTTTTGAAAAAATAAGGACAGTGGCAGAAGGTTTAGTAAGATCTTATTGTTAGCTGTACATTCTGTTAAATTGTAGTGTTACTATAGAGATGACAGCATCAATCAAATAAAGTCCAAAGATTCACAGCATTATTACTGGTACTACAACTTTTAGGGACATGTACTCAACTTCTAGGCCTTTTAAAAGAAGGGAGATATGGGGATAGTGTGCAGTTGCTCCAAAAAGCCCTGATGTTCCAAAAAGACTCCTGAAGTATGGTCAGACTTATGTATCTGATAGTAATCAGAGAGGGTCAGTGATGAGGCAGTGCCATTGGGAAAATAGAGATTCTGGTTGATAGAGATAGCAAGAGTGGCTTAAGCAGGATGGGACTTGACTGCTCTCTCCTCCTGAGATGGCCAGCTTTCTGCTGCATGAGCTGTTATACTCAAGATCTCACATAGCTCGATTATATCTCATTGGAGAAAAGTGGGACTCTATGGAGGTGGCCCAGTTTGAACATGGCAATTGTGTAAGTGGGCATGATTACAGTTGCCAGACTTCCTGGAAGAAGGATGATACAGGGATTGGGGGGGGGGGTTTCAATACTCACTCCAAAAAGCCCTGACAAGGGCTTAATATTGAAACATTGAAATATTGAAATATTGAAACTCACAAAATTCAGCTCCTCAGTCAGTCAGTCAAATATCTGAAAGACTGAAAAACACTTATCTTCAAAAAAGAAATACAGATGACATTATCATAATAAAATATCCACCTTGTATGTATTGTCTTACTGACTAGTTTGATATTTGGATAATTTTTTTAGTTCAGTATAGTTGCTACTTGGGTGGTATATTTAATTTTCATCATTTCATTTTCAATAACATACAGTTTTGAATGTAAACTATATTTCTTGTAGACAAAAATCTCAGTGGGTCTTGTTTTTTATCCTGTCTGATAATTTGTATATTGAGTAAAGTATTTATTGTAGTTATGTTAATGATGCTATTTATATTGATAAAATTGAGCTTAAATATTCAATTTTGCTATTTTTTGGTATATGTATCATGCCATTTGGGGAGATGAGACACACCTGGAAGTGCTTGGGGGCTATGTTTGGCTCTGTGTATGAGCTGCTGGGAATCAACTCCCGGTTGATCAGTTGTACTGTTTCTCTGACCCCACGTCATTTTGTTTTCCTCTTCCTCTATAATGTCTTATTTTGTTTTAAACACATTTTGAGTTTGTGCTATTTGCAATTCATCTGTTAATTAAAAGTTTTTATATTATTATCGCAGTCATTGCTCTAGGGATTAAAATATGCATCTTAATTATTACAGTCTTCTTTGGCTAAACTAATTAAATACTGATAAATTATAGTAGTGTTATAACAACACAGCTCCTTTTTCTCCACTTTCCATTTTACATGTGATAACCTATAATATTTGTTACATATATTTTTATTTAAAATTTTTGTGGGGCCAGAGCAATAGCACAGCAGTTGAGTATTTGCTTTGCATGCAGCTGAACTAAGATGGGCATCAGTTTGATCCTGGCATCCCATATGATACCCCAAAGCCAGGGACAATTTCTGAGCACATAGCCTGGAGTAACCTCTGAGTGTCACCAGGTGTGGCCCAAAAAACAATAACAAAAAATATTAAAATTTTTGCTTTTGAGGGTCGGAGCAATAACAGAGGTAGGCGTTTGCCTTGCTCTCAGCCAAAAAGGATAGATTTCTCGGGTTCGATTTTCAGCATCCCATATAGTCTTCCAAACCTGCCAGGAGTGATTTCTGAGCACAGATCCAGGAGTAGCCCCTGAGTGCCAGTGGGTGTGACCCCCCCCTCCAAATTTGCTTTTTGTTTTGTTTTGTTTTCACCTGGCAAGCTTTGTGTTTAGTCCTGGTTCCGCTTTGATCTCCAGAATCCCATAAAATCCCCTAACTAATCACAGGAGTAATTACTGAAAATGGAGCTGATGTGGTCCCAAAATAAAAACAAAATAAACAAAATCCAACTAGTTTTCTAATCAGTATCACACATTATTTTTTATGTTTGCTTAGCCAAGTCAGTTTCCACATCTGCAAAATGATGTTCATATAATAATTCACCCAACTTAATGTCAGGATTAAGTTAAACAATGTATTTTCAGTGTTTAATTATGGTAGCAAAAATTTTTGTGTAAAAAATAATTTTCAAAAATAAAACATGCAGGAACATACATGACTTCCATATATCCCAGTATTCAGATATTATCACACTTTTATACACTTCTATTGATATTGATATTTGAGTATATTTTTGTTTTAAATAATTTTTAAAGTTTTAGAAAGCATAATTTTTAAATAATTAGAAATAAGAAACTGAATAATATGTATCTGATACAATAATATATATTAATATAAAATTTTTATTTAAGCACTATGATTACAAGCATGATTGTAGTTGTGTCAGTCATAAACAGAACATCCTTCTTCACCAGTGTAACATTTCCACTACCGATGCCCACCCTCCTTCCCCATCCCTGCCTGTATTTGAGACAGGCATCTACTTCTCTCACTCATTAAGATTGTAATGATAGTTGTTAGTGTAGTTATTTCCCTAACTGCACTCACCACTCTTTGTGGTATGCTTCATATTGTGAGCTGGTCCTTCTGGCCCTCATCTCTATTGTCTCTGGGCATTATTAAAATCATGTCTTTAATTTTTCTCAAAACCTATTGATGAATGAGACTATTCTGTGTCTTTCTCTCTTCCTATGACTTATTTCACTCAGTATAATAGATTCCATGTACATCCATGTATAGGAACATTTCATGACTTCATCTTTCCTGATGGCTACATCATATTCCATTGTGCACATGTACCACTGTTTCTTTATCCATCCATCCATTAAAGGGCATTTTGAATATAGGTATGAGGAAGGGAGAAACTATTCACCCAATACTCATCAGATAAGGGGCTAATATCGAGAATATACAAGGCACTGACAGAACTTAACAAGAAAAAAACATCTAACCCCATCAAAAATGGGGAGAAGAGATTAAAAGACACTTCCTCACAGAAGAAATACAAATGGCTAAAAGGCACAAGATAAAATGCTTCACATCACTAATCATCAGGGAGATGCAAATCAAAACAACAGTGAGGTACCATCTCACACCACAGAGACAGGCACACATCATAAAGAACAAGAATATTAAGTGCTGGCAGGGATGTGGAGAGAAAGGACTCTCATTCACTGCTGGTGGGAATGTCATCTAGTCCAGCCTTTATGGAAAACAATATGGAGATTCCTCAAAAAACTGGAATTGAGCTCCCATATGATCCACTCCTAGGGATATACCGTAGGAACACTAAAATACAATTAAAAGATCCACACCTATACCTGACACAATCAAAATGCTGGAAGTCAAAGACAAATAAAATCTCAATAACAGTGGAGATAATGATTCACAAAAAACAGTCCTCCTCCATCTGTGGGGATATGTTCCAACACTCACTGTTTATTCCTAAAACCACCAATACTATGGAATCCTACATATGGTATTTTCCTATATATACAATAAAGTTAAATGTATACATTAGGCATTATAAGAGTTTAATAAAAATAATAAAACAAAACAAAGATGATAATCTTCTGTAATAAACATTATGTGAATATTCTCTGTCTCTCCCCACCTCCTTCAAATATATTACTATATATTGAATTTTCAAATTTCAGTTGACTATATGAAGTTGGAATTATAGAAAACAAAATTACAGAAAATGGGAACTACTAAATAGGATACAGTACAATTAATGACTAACTTCATGAATGGCAGGCAACTTTATAGGCAACTGGACCAAATAATTAAGCTATTTAAGAAAACTTATCAATCAAGCAATCTGTACTTAGAAAATTAAAAAATTAATAGGAAACAAAGATGTTCCATGATAAATAAAAATAAAAGTTATAACTTGTAGTTTTCAAGACATATATGCAAGAAAATTCTTTATACTGAAATAAAATAACGTGATAGATAACAAAATTATTATAGGGAGAAATAAAAATCACTAGAATTTACAAATATGTATTTGAGTATATAAGTAAAATATAATATTTTACAAGTATTTTCCTCAATTTTAGCAACATCATACATATCACAGTGGTGAAGGGATATTGGAAGGTATAATGTGATAATCTATATTTTGGGGAGATATAAAATTGCACCCCTAAAACATATACCATTTTGGGACTGGAAAAGAGTATAGTGGTAGGGCATTTTCCTTGCATGCAGCTGACCTAGTTTCAATCCTCAACACATCATATGGTATTTCAAACACTTCCAGGAGAGATTCCAGAGTGCAGAATAAGGAGTAGGCCCTGAGCACCACCAGGTCTGGCTAAAGAACAAACACATATAGTCTATTAAAACAGCACTATCACAATTAATAAACAAACAAGTAGGGCTAGAGAGAGAGAGAGTAGAGTGGCAAGTTTGACTGAGATTGACTGGGGTTCAGTCCTCAGCATCCCATGGTGTCCTGTGAGCACTGCCAGAAGTAATTCTTTTTTTTTTTTTTTTGAGGGGGGCACACCCAGTAGTACTCAGTGGTTACTTTTGTCTCTGCATTCAGAAAATCACTCCTAGCAGGCTCAGGGGACCAAATGGGACACCAGGTATCGAACCTGGGTAGCTGCATGTATGGCAAGTAGGGCCTTATCCACTGTCCTATTTCTCTGGTTTTTGTTTTTGTGTCAGGCATAGAAACCCAGGATCTCAGGCTTGTGACTTATGTACTTTACACTGAGCTACATACCTAATCATTAAATTAAAAAGTTTTTTTATTCATTAAATTTTGTTTATTTATAATCCCCATATATAATACTGTTAACAATTGCTACATATATATATATATATATATATATATATATATATATTGTTCTAATACTACATCCACTGAAATGTCTGTTTTCCTCCCAGTCTCATTACCATTACCACCATTTTCCCTCTCCCCATTAAAACTCAGTTCTGTAGACCAACTCTCTATTTTTGTTTTCTTTGGCCATTTGTTGCTCCCTTACGATATTTTTTATAAAACACATATGAGAGAGATCATTCGTATCTGTCCTCTTCCTGGCTGTTTTCACTCAGCAAAATATTCTTTAGTGACATCCACATAGCAGAAAATTGCTGACTTTGTCTTTACTTATAGCTACGAAATATTCTATTGTGAATATATATATAATATATATTATATATATTATCACAATTTCTTGATCTATTTGTAGTTGGACAGATTTAAGAGGCCGCTTGTCTGCTAAAATATATAATTTTATTTGCATGTTTATTTGAAAGTGCCAGTGAAGATGACTAAAGTATATCCATTTCCTTGGAAGTCAATCTAGGATGGGCTTATGATCAGGCATGTATAAGTTGTGGTTTGAGTAAGCCTCGAGCTTACTTTCTATAAATGAATGTAACTCTAGTCATTTCAATGGGCTTAAAGCTCACAGAAAAAATAAAAATATCTCATGAATAATCTCTGGAAATCAGAATCTTGCTGCTAGCTATGAGCTTTGCATGTGGTGGGAGAATTTTGAACAGTGGAAGTCTCTCTTCGTGAAAATGGAGGAAAAAGAAAGAGGGATGAGAAGAACTTATTTTTTCAGGTTTTGAATCATCTTCCTTTTTTCACCAGAGGTCATTTGGCCACAGCTTAATTTGTTACAAGATGGTTCTTATCTTTGAATATATCAGGATATCACTTTGCACTCATTAGAGCTCAGTGAGAAGTAATATTTATGTATGGCAGGAACAAGTAGAAGATAATTTGCTTCTGAGGTTTGTCCATAAATAACCACAAAGGCATCAGAAACTTGTCTTGTGCCTCTGGTATGTATTACTTGTTCTAAAAATCACTGTCAATGTCACAACCATCACCTATTCTTCAGGACTCTCCAATTCTATATATGTTCACTATGCACACAGCTTTAACCAAATACTATAGATGGGTATATAGAACCAACACTATAATTTGCTGATTTTTTAAGTTATTTAAATTTTTAGGCCTCAGTCAGTGGTGATTAAGTGTGAGTAGTCCCAGCGTGGCAGTGCTCTAGGGACCAATGATCAAGGGCTTGAATCTGGGATTCATGTGTATGCAAGGCATATGCTTATTAAGCTATTGCTCTGATTCTGCTGACTTTATTATTTATTTGTTTGTAATAGTTATTTAGGGAGTTTGATTTACAATGCTATTTTTTTGGGGGGAGACACACCCGGTGACATTCAGGGGTTATTCCTGGCTATGCACTCAGAAATTGCTCCTGGCTCAGGGGACCATATGGCACTCTGGGGGATTCGAACTGCGTTCTATCCTAGGTCAGCCGTATTCAAGGCAAACGCCCTATCGCTGTGCCATTGCTCTGGCCCATGACTTACAATAATGATAATAATAGAATTTTATGCATACAGTGTTTCAACACCACAACCCCTGCCAAAGTGTCCATGTTCCTACACCAGTATTTAAGGTCCCTCCTATCTCACCACCTTGGTAAATTTTGTTTGGTAGTATGTTGACTCAAGATCTGTTACCATTGGCTATTTGTTATTCTTTTATGTTATTTGTAAGAGAAGAGTAATAAAATAAATAAAATAAATAATAATCTATAGGCTTTTAATAAAAAATAAAGCATAATTATAGAAGACTGAGTCCTAATAAAATTATGTGTTAACATATCAACTGTTCCTTTAATATTTTGGGAAATGTATATATGGTTTTTCCAGATTGTCTCTTTCAGAAAATGTATTGTCATAGCAATATACTCAAGAAAAGGAAATTATTTTAAAGTCAGTAGTTGTTTAAGTACTCTGTGATAGAAAGGGAAAATGGGAAAGTTTTATATGATGTGGTTTCTGCCTTAGTATGCAATATTCAGATTTGTAATTAGATGCCCTAGGATTTGAAGCACACAAGGTTGGAAATCTGGAAAAATGAACAAGAGTGATTATGGACAGATGAACAGCCTACAGGGATATTTTAAGTGGAAATACACTGATGTGCAGAGATTCCATGCCAACTCTCAGACACGGGGTTTTTGAAGAAGAGATATATATTTCTTAATTCTTTTTTTAAGTAAATAATAAAAACCAAACAAAACCTTTTCCTTCTTTACTTCAAACCAGTAAGGAATAAATAGGAACTAGTGGTCCAGAAAATAAAGGGATTAGAGTTAGTTCTAAGTCATTTTTTTTCTAGATGTTCTTTGGAATTCAGAATCGGCAGAGTGGAATGTCAGCTATTGTTTATGACCACACACAGCTGTGACAGAACATAAATAATAAATGATTGTTTCATCCCGCATCCAGGAGCTTGGGATGCTGGGATGACCTTAGAAATGTTGCCTCATTCTCAAGGACAATTATTGGGAAATTTGTATAACCAAACAAGGTGGAAACTAAATACTTCTTTCTGCAAAGCTATACGTACCTGTCATTGGTTACCAAAAAAATTACTAGTTCTGTTTTGTTCTGATATTATGTGAGGCTTAGTTAAAATTCTCAGATGATATTTTCCTTTGTATATATATGCATGAGTATAGAGTAGCAGTTACTTAATCCTACACTTCAAATTATGTAATCCCGTGTTTAAATATCAATCAGTCTTCAAATATTCTATTTTAAAATAGAGGAAATTTAATGCTAACGCTTGTACAGAAATAAGAGCATAGCTAAAAATTCAAATGGGGGACAATGTAGGGATAAACAATCAGCAGGAAGTGATTATTAACAAGTATTAGTTATCTCTTCTGTGTAACAAATTATTCCTAAATAAGTGACTTTAAACTACAAAATGTGACTATCTCTCATGGTTTCCAAAAGGGAAATTGGTGGGCCTTAATATTCACTATATATCCATAGTCTCTCTTGGAGTAAAAGTAAAGATATAAATTGTATGATCAGATGGTAGTTGGTGTACTTTAGTTCTTGAATTCCACAGGGTCTTTTACCTCATGGTAATGGCTTTCTCAAGAACAAGTTGACTGTGGGGCCGGAGCAGTGGTGCAGTGGCAGGGCGTTTGCCTTGCACATGGCTGACCTAGGACAAACCGCAGTTGGATCCCCAGCGACCCATATGGTCCCCCACGCCAGGAGCGATTTCTGAGCACATAGCCAGGAACATCACCGGGTATGACCCAATAACTAAAAATAAATAAATAAATAAATAAAAAGAACAAGTTGACTAGAGGTGAGAGGAGATAAAGTCAGAAGGGGTGCAGAGAGGAAACGGGAGGGAGATAAAGCGGGAGAAGTGAGACAGAGAGGGAGAGGGGCAAAGTGGGAGAGTTATTAAATATAGCTCACATTCAAGGAAATAGCATCTTCCCCACAAAGTTCAATGCCCCAAAATAGGGATGTTAATTTGACTGATAAAGTGTAATAAAATATCACAGATTTATGACTTTCTGTCTCAAATTTGGAGATCAGAAATCTGCAATCAAGGTGTCAGCAGGTCTGTTTCCTTTTGGTGACTCTGAGGGAGATCTGTTTCTATCTACTATTTTTTTTATTTGATAGCAATCTTTGGTGTTACTTGAATTATAGATACATCACCCTAATTTCTGTCTTCATCTTCATGCTGTGATATTTATGTATTGTTTCTATCCAAAAATTCCCCGTATAAGAATGACATCTAAATTGTATTAGGTCCTACACTAATTATATCTGCAAAGATTCTATCATTAATTAAGTTCAGACTTATAAGCTTTGGAAATTAGAACTTTAGCATATCCTTTAGTGGGAAGGCGACAACTAAACTCATGGCAGTGAGCATCACTGAAGACAATATTAGAGGTTGACTGTCACATATCCTTAGTCTGATAAAGTTACAAAAGTCTTTAGAAAGGGAACTTGGATCATAGTATGTTGTCTGGTCAGAAATAAGGTCATCAAAAAGACTCATTTAATGATCATATACTGATATTAGGAATTATTTACGGGCCCGGAGAGATAGCACAGCGGCGCTTGCCTTGCAAGCAGCCGATCCAGGACCAAAGGTGATTGGTTCGAATCCCGGTGTCCCACATGGTCCCCCGTGCCTGCCAGGAGCTATTTCTGAGCAGACAGCCTGGAGTAACCCCTGAGCACCGCCGGGTGTGACCCCAAAACCAAAAACAAACAAACAAAAAAAGGAATTATTTACATTATTCAACATGGCTCCATTTTTTTGAGGCTTGCAAGGGGAATTCAGAGGTACCATGGGTCAATCCTGCCAATTCTTGGCCAACTGGTTCAGCAGCTCAAGGCAAGGACCCTTGGGTGTGGTACTGCTTAGATCCTATAGTTCTTGGAACCACTAGCTGCTCTGAACTTCTTAAAATTTTTAACACTTGGGTCAGAGAGATAGCAGGGAGGTAAGGTGTTTGCCTTGCATGCAGAAGGTCGGTGGTTCAAATCCTGGCATTCCATATGGTCC
Organism: Suncus etruscus; assembly: GCF_024139225.1. Classification (NCBI taxonomy): domain Eukaryota; kingdom Metazoa; phylum Chordata; class Mammalia; order Eulipotyphla; family Soricidae; genus Suncus; species Suncus etruscus. The sequence continues at coordinate 83,045,557 of NC_064850.1, forward strand.
CCTGAGCCTGCCAGGAGCGATTTCTGAGCATAGAGCCAGGAATAACCCCTGAGCACTGCCGGGTGTGACCCAAAAACTAAAAAAAAAAAAAAAAATTTTTTTTACACTTATATAAAGAGGTTAATTCTTTACTGTTTTGCCTGATGACTTGCTTTCCATAATCCTATTTTGATCTAAGAATTATCAAGCTTGCTGGAGATATAGTACATGTAAAACACTTGCCTTGCACATGGCCATTCTAGATTCAATCACTGATTCTTGGCACTGTGTATGGTTCTCTGAGACCCACCAGTAATGACCTTTGATCTAGGAGTAAGCCCTGAGCAACATAAGCAATGGTCACAAAACAAAACAAAAAAAAAGAAAAAGAAACAAGAAAAAGAAATTGCTAAACTTTAAGATGAGATGTAAATTTGAGAATTGGAGTTGGGATAATATCTAAGAAAGACAAGACTAAGACTCTCCAAGTAACATTTATGAATTCTTGATAATGGATTTTCATATTTTAGTAATTTATCTGTGAAGAATGCCAATTTTTTTTAAAGAATGTGCCACTTCAGGGGCCAGAGTGGTGGTGTGGAGCAGTCAGACATCTGCCTTGCCCAGCGCTAGCCTAAGATGATCCCCCAGTGTCCCATATGGTCCCCCAAGCCAGGAGCGATTTTCTGAGCACATAGCAGGAGTAACCCTGAGTGTCACCCCAGAAAACAAAAACAAAACAAAACAAACAAAAAAGAATGTGTCACTTTAAAGGAAGAAAATAGGGATATATATATATATATATGTATACACACATATATCAAAGAGACTAGCTCTCATTTCTTACAAATTGTGTATTAATAATGTACAGTTCCAACTTTTCCACCTCTCTTACAGAGCAGTCCTTCTATCCCCACCCACCTGTCTTATTTCCCTAGTAGGGGCTGATTTTCATTTTAGGACATATTTAAGAGCCAATTTACTTCAGGAATTTTTTTCCCTAGCCACTAAAACTGGCTTGTGATCCTTTTTGCATAACTACTGGCATTCTCCTTATTTATTTAGGAACATGTTCCAGAGCACAGGGCATTTTTATGTTTTGCTGATTCATGAGCTCCATGAAGGAAGGAATCAATTTCTGTCAGGTCACTCTGCATTTTCGTACCTATGACAAAGCCAGACAAAGAAATGCTCTTGAAAAATTTAGGGAGCGATTATTTTAAAAATCAGAGTTAAAAAGAGAGGTCACAATTTTTATTCCAGTAAGCCCAAGGCAATAACTTCATTGAACCATTAAATGTTTTTGTTACATCCTCCAAAGTCACCACAATATGAAATGCTCTTTAATAAGCAGCTTAGCTTAGGATGTTCAGAATCTCCATATTTGACTCAAACATGCATGTTATGTTTCTTTGTGAATGTGATCTTACGTCTTTTAAAGGTCACTCAGCAATTTCCAGCTTATGATTCATCTCTTCCATGTCAATCAAGTCTCTTTTAGGAAAGATTGTCTTCTCTTAAGAAGGTATTTAACTTTGATTGTTTTATTTATTTATTTATTCATTCATTCATTTTCCACCAACTTTGATTGTTTTAAATGCATTTGCTATGAGGAGGGGCCAATAGGAAATATGGCTACCTTCTGATTTCTGGCTTCTAGTGCACACAGCTTGCCCTGCCTCCAAATGGAGTATTTGTTTGATACTTGAAAATTGAACAATAGCTGACAACCTTATTGTTATCCAGCACAATAAGAATATATTCACACTTATCATCTTGAGGATCTTACATTTTGTGGTTTTTCATCTTAAATTTAGATCTCTTCTGGTTCATAAGACATCTCGCTGGCTAGCCAGAAACTAGCTAGCTTATGTGTGTCATGTCAGAATATATGCAAAACCTTCGGAATCCCATGGGCCCATTCACAGGTGCTATTTTTATTAACTAAATATCTTGTTCCCATATTACCAGCTTCAGTGTCAGGCTCCTTTGAATATCTTTTCAGGATATTCCCTGGAAAGCCAGGTCCAACTGATTTTCTTTGTTATTTCTCCAAGTGTCCTTGGGGATCCTATTATTTTTCTCTCCTACAGTTTAGACCCAGAGAAATAGTGTTAGAAATTATCTCTATGACCAAACCATATAGCACATTAACCTTGATTTCAGATCCTCAAAAGCCTTCTCTTCTTTCTCTGTTTTATGACTTAATTTTACTTTGAGCTAGTCTTCTAAAGTGGGCCTTTTAATTTTTTTTTCAATTCAGAACATGACTTATTTCTACCTTAGTACTTAGTACCCAGTTTTTGACTAATAAAAATATTTTGCCTTTTGGTAGATTATTTTTTTCTGGATATAAAAACATTTTATTTGAAAATCAAAGCCAAGGATTGATTTTTTTTGTTATTAGAGGTAAGTGCACTCCCCTAATACAAAGAACATATATATATATATATATATATATATATATATATATATGATTTAGCTTCTCTGGCAGAAAGGATAAATTCAAAGTGAGGTGGGTAACAGCAGACAATCAAGAAGATTTAATATTTTATCACTATATTTGTACTTATAACTTGTATTTGTGGCATTAAAAAATTGGATCCAGAGCAATAGCACAGTGGGTAAGGCAAGTTCAATTCCTGGCATCCCATATAACCTTCCCAAGTGTGAGTCATGTGGATTGATTACTCCAAATGAGTGATTCCTGAGCCCAGAGACAGAAAGTATATCCTGATTACCACCAGGTGTGTCCCCCCAAAAAAAAATTCTTAAAAAACCTTATTGACAAAATGCTTCCATCTAAATCATCTTGAAGTTGTATAGAATTACAGTTAAAACCACTCAAGTTTTCATCTTGGTTAGGCTACTTACCAGGAATATGATGTTGAATGAGTTAATTTAAATTTCTTCATCTATAAAATGAAGATAAAGAGGATAGTAGTAGAACTATACTCATAAGCCTTATAGTAAATAAAATTTCATGTAAAAAATTAAGCAATAAATCAGGTATACAATACTAATTACCATGACTTCTACTTCAAGAAATCATGAAATATAAATAAGTGCCACATTATTTTTTTAAGGTTATCATTAATCTCTCTGGATCTTTTTTCTTTTGTCATATTTGATCAAACTCCAACTGTATTCATGGGTTTAGTTTCCTTTCTTTATACTGGGTACAAAAAAATCTTCACTTCCTAACACCACACAAAAATTAACTTAAAATATTTTAAAGACCACACACACACACACAGACACACAGACACACAGACACACACACAGACACACACACACACACACTTGTTGTTTTGTTTCTTTGGTTTTTTGGGTCACACCTAGCTGCATTCATGGGCTACTCCTGGCTCTATGCTCAGAAATCACTCCTGGCAGGCTCAGGGGAACATATGTGATGCCGGGATTGGAACCATGGTCCTTCTGCATGCAAGGCAAATGCCCTACCTCCATGCTATCTCTCCAGTCCCACATATGTAAGTTTTAAGATGACAAAACACATAGAAGAAAATATGGGCAATGTTCATAGACTTGATTCCATTGGCAAGGGAAACAAAAGTAAATATAAACAAATGGGTTATATTAAACTAAAAAGTTTCTATAAAGTGAAGTATTTGCATATAAGAACATATGGAAGGCAATTCACCTCCAATAGTGGGTAATAATAAAACAAACACTTAAACCATACATAAAAATGAATGCAAATTGTGTGCAACAACCCAAACTGTGTCAAGATACATAAAATGGACACGTATTTCTTTAGAATATTTTGTTTTTTCTCTGACAGCTATAATTCTTACTAAATGTTGTCTTATACAGTGACTATTCTAACCACTTTTTATCTTCTCTTTATGAGCTGTTTAACAAGGAATTTTGGTGAAAGAGTCCCCCAGTTTAATGCTTACGATTGAACCATATCATGGAAATCAGTTGGACTTGTTCTTATGGCCCCCATATGCGCCAATAACACCTCGTGGCATTGCTCCTTTTTTGCATTGGCACATTAAAATGGGAAAATACTATACATACAAATAAGATCCTATCTAATAGAGATTGGAACACACAAATCTTGCAGTGCAAAGGGACCTTACGCCCTGAACATTGACATAACGACCTGGCACACACCTTAGAAGAAAGGGCATTTTCCATTCACCCCTGAACCAGGGAAGCCATCCACGAAACATCCAGGCTTGTCTATAACATCACCTGGAAGTAATCCTCTACCACGGAAGACCCTACACTGCTCAGACATCGACCTGCTCAAAAGAGACTTCCCTTAACACTGAGAAGACTTAACAACAACAACGACCTGCTTACAGGACAGGGCTCCCTGCATTGCCCTTTGATTGTGAGGTGAAAGGAGAGGATGCTCCACATCCTGACTTCAATGTAGGATATGCAGATTCCAGGATCTTTAATACAGAAACATGATACCAACAACAGAGACTCTGTGAAAAATAAAAGTGTGTTGGCACTACAGACAATGTCTTGGACGATCTAGCTTGCCTGGAGCCTAGAGTTGGTCTTGTGCTAGGAAACTTCAGGGGTCAGGTCTCTTTGTATTTAGGCCAAGGTTATTCCTTTCCATGTCCCTCATATTTTGGTGGGCCTACGCAAACAATTGCCACTTTAACACCATTTTTACTGTGCTCCTTTGACTCTAATCCTTAAAAAGAACCCACTTAAAATTTGAGGCTAGCTTAAGCTAATATGCATGTACATGGAAATGTAGAAAAATACTATGCCTGTAATGTTTAAGGAGTTACATAAGTTTTATGGCTTTAGATTGCTTGTGTGCTGTTAAGAAATATTATAATGTGATACAATCTGGGGACGTGAGGGACAAAGTAATTGTACATGGATTCTGTCTTATTTATCTTAATGTTCTTTGGCTGAAATTTCAAAGTTAAGATATCAGCAAGGGGACTTCTGAGAATTATGTTATGGGTGATTGTCCTTCCACTGTAACTTTACCTTGTCCTCTTTCTTTGCATCTTTGTTCTCATAATGAAAAATAAAAAATTAAAAAAAATTTTAAAAATGAATGTAAATTGACTAAACACCTCAGTATTATACCTGATAGCATAAATTATATTGAGGAAAATATAGGATGAACTAGTCATGATTTTGACATGGGTCATCTTTAATGACTCAATGCCATTTATCAAGCAAACAGAAACAAAAATAAACAAATGGGGTTTTATCAACTTAGGTTTCTATACCACAAAATAAATGATAACTAAAATAAAGATATATGGAGTGAGAGAAAAATATTTGTTTATCATCTTCTGACAATGGGTTAACATATAAGGGATATAATGTACTTTTAGAACTTAAAACAACAGACAGGAGCTGAAGAGATATTAGAGCAGGCAGGACACTTGTCTTATGTACCTTGCACCTCAATCTGGGTTCATTTCTCAGCATCACATATGATCATTTGTGAGCTTAGAGCTAGGAGTAAGCCCTACCCATCGCTGGGTGTGGCACCAAAACAAAACAAAACAAAACAAAACAAAATAATTTCTTCTAGAAAAAAATCCCCAAATCATCCTCAGGAAAAAAAAAACAAAAAAACAAAAAAACAAAAACAACCTATCAAAAATGAGGAAATAATGTAATAGACACTCTTTCAAACAATAAATATAGATGGTTGATAGGAATATGAAAAATTGTCCCTCACCACTTGTTATCAGGGAAATGCAAATAAAAACAATAAGACATAACTTCCTACCAGTGGTATTATCACACATCAAACTGTTGAAGCAACAATTGTTGGCAGAGAAACCAAGAAAGAGAATTGGTACCATATTTCTCCTTTCTGTGGACCTTTCTTTTTTTTTCAGATTTTATAAACTTTTAATTGGAAAACAGGAAGTATTTCTATCACTTTAACATAGCAATCAAGTAATAAAGTATAAATTAAAAATCTGTAGATTAGAAGATTTAAGAGAAGGGCTTGGGTACAGCAGATATGATACTTATCTTGTATTCTGCCAACCTGAGTTTGAACTCAGCACCATGTACAGTCCCCAAAGCACCCCAGGTATGATCCCTGATTACAGAATCAGGAGTGAGCTTCTGAGTGTAGCCAAAAAAAAAAAAACAAAATTAAAAGAAAACATTAAGGGATATATCAACTACTTGTGATGGATGATCATATTCAAACAAACCCCAAATATAATAATACTATGAAAAAATTAAGTCCTAAATATTTTACATTGTTAAATAGTTTGTCATTTTTAATGTATAAAAATACTTCACTTAGGGCCTGGAGCAATAGCACAGAGGTAGGGCATTTGTGTTGCACTTGGCCAACCTGGACGGACTTGGGTTAGATTCTCGGCATCCCATATAGTCCCCAGAGCCTACCAGGAGCGATTTCTGAGCACAGAGCCAGGAATAACCTCTGAGCACTGCCAGGTGTGGCCCCAAAACAAAACAAACAAATAAAAAACCTTTATCATTGTTACTACTCATTTAAATTCTTAGTGAAACATTCTCTAAAACACTTATTTTAAATTTTTATTGTGGTCAAAGTGAATTACAAATCTTTCACAGTAATATTTAAGGCACATAGTGACAAAAAGTGAGGGGCATTCGCACTACCAGTGTTGTCCTCCCTCCACCCATGTTCCCAGCATGCATTCCATATATCCCTCCTTTACTCCCCTGTAATGCTAGTGTAACTGTTCCCCACTTGTACAGCTTGTTATAGATTAGGTATTGATTCTGTTTTCATTTATCTTGTTCAGCTTCATAAATGAGGGGTAAAAATAGATGGTACCAAGACCAGACAGTTGTATGAACATTTAGTGGAAATAGAAAAATGATCAAACTTGGGCCCATCTTTTTTTAAGCAAAGGTCTGTTGTAGTAAAATCAGAGCTCATGCTAATGTCTCAATCAACGATCAATTTGAGAGTTGCGTTGAATTTGGAAATTGCATTCAATAATATGCATTGAACAAATGAGAATAGTTATTATACTTTAAGTATGACAAAATGATACAAAATTGAATTATTCTTGATTCATCTAAATTTCACAAAATAATGTTAGGAATAAGTAATTTGATTACATTAGAAATGAGGGAAAAACTCAGATTTTTTTTAATTTTTATTTTGATCATAGTGGCTTACATTTCTTTCACATTAGTATTTTAGGTATATATTAACATTCAATCAGTGGAATACCCACCACCAAATTTGTCCTCCCCCTTCCCCGTTCCCTTTCTGCAACCCATATCCCCCACCATCACCCCCCGGGCTGCTAGAGTAGGTGGTCCCCTCTTTGTCTAGCTTACTATCAGTGATCATATATCTGTTTGGTCCTGGTGCCCTCTCTTGTTTCTCCCTTTATTTGAGAGGCTAAGCTAGATAAATCGAGTTATGTGGTTTTGTTTGAGAGAGAGAAAAGCAATAGAATGGGGTAAAGAATAAGAAAAAAAATCAAACTTATAGAAAGAAATATCATCATTCTAAAAGTCAATACTTGTTTTATTTATTTTTAATTTGGGATCCTTCCCAGCAATGATGAGGGGCCCATGGAATACTCTGGTGAGAGTTGGCTGATAGATGTGGACCTGATGGGTTTGGTGCTCAGGAACAGTGATGCTGTTCTGCTCAACCTGGTAGAGTTCGTTACCACAAGGACCACACTTGGCAGTACTGGAATGGGGAGAAAGAAGGTGATGCCAAGAACCCAAGACTTCATGCATGCCAGGAATATGCTCCTACCTTTTGAGCCATCTCTCCAGTTCCAACACTAAATATTTAACTATTTAAATAGTTTAGCAATTTGTTTTATTAAGTGAAAGTGAAATTAATTTAGAAATTTGAAACTTCATTTTTACTATAATTAAGTAAGGGACTATGGGACTGTAAACATATGTGTAACTAAACAAATAAGCATATGAAAGAAAATCTATATGATGGTTAGAAGTAGGAGAGAAATTCAAAACCAGTACTAGAACTGAAATTTATAAATACAGATAAATCATAATTAAAATAATTATAACATGATATTATATTTGGCCATGATTGGTTAAAATATCCATGAGTCCATACAAATAAGAAATAAAGTACAAAAGGAAAAAAATTCACAAAGGTATTTACAGTCATATTTTTTAATAAGTTATGCTAATTTAGTATAGAAAGTGAAGTCTATTAAAAGTAATGAGCCATATATATATTAGTTATCTTGGAAAGATTTTTATAAAGTAATGATAACAAAAAAGTTTTTTTTTACAAAAGTTTATAATGCAATCTAGTACTTATAGAGCAATAACAACTATCCTATTTATATCACTGGATGTACACATATGTATGTGCTTAGAGTAATATATGAATTTTACGTCTGTTAAATGTAATCTGGAAAGTAAGTTATTAGGAGGTTCTAGAAGAAGTACAGTAGATGGTAATCAAATAAAAAGTTATTTAGAAAAATTAAAAATAAGTTATTTAGATTGAAAACAGACATGCAAGTATCAAAGCACACACACACATACACACTCACAAAAATGAGAGAAAAAGAAAAATTTAGTTCTTATACCTAGTGATTATATATGAGTGAGTTTTATATTTTGTAATTTTTGATTTATAGAGTCAGTTAATTATTTTTAATGTTTTTGGGGGGGAGGGCCACACTGTGGCAATTAGAGGGGTTATTCCTTGCTCTGTGCTCAGGATTTGCACAGCCCCTTAGTGGTATATTTTAAACAAATAAAAAAATAAACAACTAAAACAAATAAAATACCCTATATATAATAAATGCTATATACCTATATAATTAACTTTATATACATATATATTTGTATGCACTTATGTGTAATGCATTTTTTCACAGAAATTATTTGGAATTTTTAGTTTATAACCCAACAATATATTTAAATAATATTATCTTATATATGGATAACTCTTGATTAATAACATGACTCAAAGTTTATACAATAAAACAATGAACCAAATTTGTCTTGTAGCTAACATTAGCTAAGGCTAAATATAATTTTCCTAAAGTGAAATTAATTTTTTATGCTAAGTAATTCCAGAAGTGTTCATCAGTTACCTGTAAAGTTCAAGTATCTCATACTTAAATATAAAGAAAGTATTAGAGAGTTTTAATAAATTTTCAAACATTCTAAAGCTAGTCTCAGAGAGGTAGAAGAGGTCTTTAGGTGTCTACCTAGCATATGACTGAATCTAGTTCAATTCCTGGTACTTCTTATGGTCCTATGGACACCCACAAAGCCAGAAATCGTCCTTGAGCACTGCTGAGGGTGGCACACTACTCTAGCATCTCCCAATAACCACAACCACCACAACACAAAATATATACAACAGATAAATAGGACCTAAATCCAGGTCTCATATTCTAGGTTTATTTCTTTCTTGTACTGTTGTTTAACAGTACAACACACTAGCTCCCAGAAAAACCACACTCTGATTCAAGTTCTTACCAGGGATGACTGTAAGTAGCTCAGGATGTATAATAAAAATTTCCCCCTTCCAATTACTGATCTACCAATTATATTTTCCCACTCACTGATGCCTTCTTTTCATGTCCTGACTATATTAAAACTCACTCATTGTAAAAATCATTTGGGTACCTTCCAAATACATATCATCATCAGAAGACCTGGCATTATTACCTGTCTTCTGTTTCAAGTAAAATAATGCTCTTTTTATAAGTATAGAGTTTCTTTGTCTAGATTTTTGTAGTCTCAATGCTAAAGAAATAAAAATTACTATAGAGAAAAAAGAACCCTCATAGTTATAGGCTGGTAAAATGGAACAAACAAACAAAAAACAAGATTAAGCTTGATTGAATATTGTGTTCCTTACAGACTCATTGAAGCATTAACTATTATTGTATTTTTAGGTAGGGCCATTGGGATATAGGAAATTGGAGTTAATTTTGTCATGAGAGTAGGATTCTCATGACTAAATTAGTGCCTATATTAAGATAAGAAGAGGGGCCAAAGCGCTGGTATGGAGAATAAGGTATTTGCTTTACAGGTTCAATTTTCAACACTATAATGGTTTCCATAAACTCTGGCAGCAGAACTAGGAGAAAGCCCTGAGAATAGAAACAGAACTATGTAGAGTCACCAGCTGTGGTTTCAAAACCAAAATAAAATAAAATAAAGGATAAGGAGAATAAAGCAAATGAAGATGAGGAGAAAAAAAGAAAAATAGAGAATAAGAAAGAAAAAAGAGAAGTAAAGAAGAAAAGAAGAAGAAGAAGAAGAAAAGGAGGAGTAGAAAAAGGGGAAGAGGAGGAAAAAGAAGAAGGAGGGGGAGAAGGAGAGTAGAAGGAAGAAGAAGAAGAAGAAGAAGAAGAAGAAGAAGAAGAGAAGAAGAAGAAGAAGAAGAAGAAGAAGAAGAAAGAAGAAGAAGAAGAAAGAAGAAGAAGAAGAAGAAAGAAGAAGAAGAAGAAGAAGAAGAAGAAGAAGAAGAAGAGAGAGGAGGAGGAGGAGGAGAAGGGGAGGAGAAGACAAACTGTCCATCAGTAAGGAAGATATACCTAGGGACCGGAGCGGTGATGTAAGGGGTAAGGTGTCTGCCTTGCCCGCTCTAGCCTAGGACGGACCGCGGTTCGATCCCCCAGGGAAACATATTGTCCCCAAAACCAGGAGCGATTTCTGAGTGCATAGTCAGGAGAAACCCCTAAGTGTCACCGATGTGGCCCAAAAAACAAAACGAAAAAAAAAAAAGGAGATATAGCTAGAAGGAAGCTAAGTCTGACACCTTAGAAGGAAGGTAAGTCTGGCAACTTAACTTTCTGGCATCAGAAATTTTGAGACACATTTTTAGTAGGCAGGGTTATAAAGAAAATTAAAATGAGGACAATTCTTGTATAAACCTTGTATAATGCCATCTCACTGAATGCAAACAAAACTTTAGGTTTGCTTCTAAACAATCAATAAGGCAAAGGTATGAGAGCCTTAACAGACTGAAGAGTGGAGCTGCTGCTGATCTTTATGAAGAAATAAACTGATACCACATAACATGAAGCTTTCTCTGATGTGGGCAACTTATGGGATCTAAGATGGGCAAGAAAATGGGAATTGGGTCTGGAGTGATAGCGCAGGTGGTAGGGCGTTTGCCTTGCACAGTCTGAGTGAGCTAGGATGGACTTCAGTTCAATCCTCCTGCGTCCCATATGGTTCCCCAAGCCAGGGGCGATTTCTGAGCGCTTAGCCAGGAGTAATCCCTGAGCATCTTCTGAGCATCACCTGGTGTGGTCCAAAAACCAAACCAAGCCAAGCCAAAACAAACAAACAAACAAAAGAAAAACAAAAAAAAATAGAAAGAAAAAGAAAATGGAAATTTTAATGCTACCAGGAGAAATATTTCAATAACAGTAAGTGCATGCATTTGGAGGAACAGTCTGAGTTCCAGAAAGGAATTCAGACTGCATAACATCTTAATTTGGTTTAGTGAGCCCTAAATAAAAGATAGAGATGTATTATGCTGGGACACTTGACCTATAGGAACTCGCAATAAGGATTACATCTTGTTTGTATCCACTGTTTGTGCTTATTTTTTTTTAATGTTACAATAGAAAAGACTTTGATTCAAACCTTAATGTCATGTAAAGAATGCACTTCTGGAATACAGGAGACACAGGGTCACATCTCCTGTCCCAAGGAACTCTTATGGGACATCAACAGGTCTCACAACATCTGGGAGCTTCAGTGACCGATATGTTAAATAATAAGGTTTTTGATAACTCTTAAAAGTCTTTCTACTAACACTTCCTATCTAACATTCATGTTAGTCATTTCCTATGTACCTAAATGATCATATATATATATACATATATAAATATATATTAAACTTTATTGATTGATTGGTTTTTGGGCTACACCCAGCAGCACTCAGGTGTCACTCCTGGCTCTTGATTCGGAAATCGCCCTGGCAGGCAAGGGGACCATATAGGATGCCGGGAATCAAATTGGGTCCCTCCTGGGTTGGCAGTATGCAAGGCAAATGCTCTACCACTGTGCTATCTCTCCGGTCCCATCATATATATATATATATATTTTTTTCAATTATTTAAAAGATTTTTGTTTGGGGGGCACATCTTAGCGGTTCTCAGAATTTACTCCTGGCTCTATGATCAGGAATCACCAGTAGGGGGGTACAAGGTACCATCAGTGTTGGGGATCAAACCCAGATTGCCACATGCAAGCACACACCCTGAGCACGTGGTACTATCTCTCCAGTCTATTTGTTCATATTTATTTGAAGCAACATTATCTATAATACTGTTAACAATTATAGATATAATTGTTATTATTGTGTATTATATATTATACACATATATAAATATAAATATATATATAAATAAATAAAAAAATCTGGCAATGATCAGATCTTACTCTTGACTCTGCTGAGGGATTACTTCTGATCACTCCTGACTTGGGGGAGCATACAAGTTCCCAAGGATTGTACCATTTTTGGTTGCATGCAAAAAAAAAAAAAAAGCCTGACCCTTTGTGTAATCTCTCCAATTCCATCATGATCATATATTTTAATTTGGGATCTTATTTTATTTTCTAAGTACCATCCCCAAATAAACTCCATTAACACCAACAACGGAATATTCATTCACTTTTTTTAAAGTAGCAAGAATTCTAAGGACCAGTTGGAAAAATATTTTTTTTTTGGGCCACACCCAGTGACGCTCAGGGGTTACTCCTGGCTATGCGCTCAGAAGTCGCTCCTGGCTTGGGGGACCATATGGGACGCCGGGGGATCGAACCGCGGTCCGTCTCCTAGGCTAGCGCAGGTAAGGCAGGCACCTTACCTCGAGCGCCACCGCCCGGCCCCGGAAAAATATTTTAATAAAAAATGTTGATCCATATTTCCTTTTAAAAATTTCATTATAAAATTGAGAAAAGAGATATGAGCAACATCCAAAGAGAGGAAACAAGAATTTTACTTCTCAGAACATTTTCAAGAATGTAATAGAGGGGTTAAATGTGCTCCCTGCTCCTACTTGTAGAACATTACACAGTGAAGGAAAACAGTCAGCACTTGCCGTCTCTGGAGAGAAACATATACATTCCCTAGGTGAGACACTTTCATCAGAAGGCAGCGCCTTCTCATCACCTCCAGGAAGCTGTGGTTCAGCAAGTTCATCTTAATGGCATGTACTCAGTTATGCAAAAGTGAGAGAAAAGTGAGCAAGGATTTGCCACCAACTGTTTCATTGTACTTTACCACTATTCTGAAGTTCCAGAGTTCATATTTAGTATACGTAATGAGCCTTAGAGAGGCAAAGCCCCTTACTGCGCAGGGTAAATGGTATATTCCTCTTGATCCCACAAGGCACGGTAAACAAAGGCGACTTCTGCTATAAATAGAAGCTGGGTCAGGAAATGTTTCATGCAAGTATTAATAATCAATGCACTTCAGAGACAGTGTAAGGTGAGGGCTGGAGTCACTCTCATCCAACTAGAAAAGCCAATGAAATCCGGAGAAAAGGGAGAGGCTGGCTACCTTGGCTCTAGGTGGCAGTTAGTGTTTTCAAAGGAAGAAGAGATGCTTTCTTAATTAAATGTGCCACCTTTGGTTTGATTCAGCCCCACCTTTGACACGGAGAGGCTGGGTCTTGTTCTAGGAGTCAGTCTTTAGAGCTGTGTTGAGCTGTCATTTGCAAACTCACCACGCCACTGGAAGCAAAGCCAGAAGACAGGAGCTGCCAAGGCCAATCACTACAACCTGTGGAAGGTTCCACAGCTGGGTGCCCCCACACCCCCTGGGAACAGGTTCCCTCCTCCTCAGTCCGCTTCTACCTTAGTGCCTGGCTGCTGCCCTCCCAGCACCTGTCGCACCTCCCGGCTTTGGCAGAAGGAAATGAGGAGACAGCTGGAGTCATTATAGTTCCTCTGTTTGAAGGTTGCACAAATGAAAAACAAACAAACAAATCTGGTGAGTTTCATGTTTCTTTAAAGTGTACAGATATGCAGCTGCTAAGTGGTGTAGGAGATCAAAAGGACCTTTTAAATTAAGAAGACCAAAGTGTTTTTCCTGGCTTGATCGTTGGTAGAGATTTGTTAGAAAACTTTAGAAGGAAGTTACAGAAAAAGGATGGAGTGCTATTAAGCTCCTCTAAATTGTGAAAAGTTCTTTATAAAGCTCATTAAGAGTCCTTACTGATCTGGAGTGATTATTAATGTGGTGAGCCCTGCAGTTGTATTTTGGGTGGTAAAGTCAAGTGCATAGAGGAAAATCATTTACTTAATAGAGTGATAAAGTAATATGATCTATTGGATTATTGTGAATTTCTTAGAGAGAGAGAAACAAATACTTATCTCTGGAATCATTCAGTAATGCCAATACTTTGGATAAAGAAAGACAAGTTTAATCTTAGCCCTCAACTTTGACCTTGTGTATGAAAATTGGAAGATTTGTTGGTAAAAATAATTGGTAGATCACTATAAAGGCATATCAGAATTTTTAAATAACTTAAAACTCAAATAGGTAGTATTTACTACTTCCTCATTGTTAATTTATATTTGTAAAACAATGTAAAATTATTTGTCAGTGTAGGTTGCAACAGAAAATGTAATAGTATTTGGAGATCCAAATTTGATGAACATAAATATCTTACCTTTAAAAAGTGCAATTTCAATTTTATTTGGACTAGTACTGGTTTTGTGTCTGGTTTGTACTTTATGGCAATTGCTGATGTTTTTGCAAATTTTAAATGACTTCTTAATCCTTTTACTCAGTTACTTAGCAGCAGAAAAATTTAAAATGCACCCAGTGGATGAACAAACATAGCAAATTATCTTTTAATACATTTTAGTTATAGTTGTTAACGATGTTTACATGTGTAAGAACAAACTCTATCTTGATACTTCCAATATTACTTTTTTCTATTTGCTTTCCAACATCAATGAGTTGTTTCCAGTTAACTTTTTCTTTGGGGAGTTAAAATAATGTATCTACAAATTAATTATCACCTGGGATTATTTTAATCCACAAATTTAATTGAAAACTGTCTAATACCTCGTTATTATGACAACCTTAAGAATTTGACTGAGGAAGGAGAAAAAGAAAGTGAAAAAGGATCTTGAATTAAATAATGTATAAAGGTTAAACATCAAACACTCATGACTGTCATCATAATAATTTTCAATCACAGCTGACCATAGTTGTTAATCTCTTCCTCCAATAAATCCTAATTTCCTTGCTGTATTTATTTCCCTATTGACTTGAGTTTAATTTTCTTAGCCTCTGGGGTGTTAGCTCCTTCAAAGGTAGGTTGGAGGACAGGATGGCTAAAGGTAAGTTTTCTTTTAAGACTCATTCCTGAGTTACCAGAGGAATTCCAAATCAGGTTGTGATTGGGCACATGCTCAAGGAGGCCTTGCCAAAGTACAATATCCCTGGTTGGTTCTTCAGCTACAGGCAAGTGAATAGGTGTATATGTCTCATCTCAATAAAAAAAAATCTAATTTTTAAATCATGTGTATTAGATTTCTAGAAATAAAATTCTGAAATTAGCTTTAAATATATACAACAGAATGCTATTTGAATTTCTTTTACAAATCTGAGGATAAAGACACTTTTGATTCTAATGATCCAATGTTTTCATGAGCTAAGTTACATTTTTAAAACAAAGTCACTCCATTTTAAAAATATGGTCTTTAATAGTTTTAAATGAACTTCATCAGATATTTGTAAATGAACTACATTAGACATTTGCCTGGAGTATGCTTTCTTAAGGTACATGGGAGTTGAGAATCTGATCATGGTAGTTGCTTGTTCATTCAAAGCAAATTACATCTTACTTTTAAAAATATTTTAAAAACGTTATTTGCTTGATAATTACAAACTATAGAAAATAAAAAAGTCACTTTAAGTTCACTCAATTTAAATAAGCAGAAATAATTAAATAAGATATCTTAATTGATATAATGTAAGCTCAGTTTTCAAAAAGTAGAATCAGATGATCAAACTATAAACCTTCCAAACGAACTTACAAGCACTAAACTATTTTGAAGTGTCTACCTGATATGTGACTATGTTATAAACTATATTTCTTTAAAATATTCCTTTTAAGCAGAGATTTCCAAGCAGTTGGAGGGCTGGGGGGATGAAAAATGAAAAAGCTGACAGAAATACAGTGGTGGAGGATTTTGGACATTTCAGTGATAATAAGTTAAGCACATCAAAACCATTAATGCTAATAACATCGTAACCATGTTGCCTAATTATAGTACTAATAATATTTTTTTGACATTTAAATATTTATTTTATAGCATATATAATAAGATCGTGGTAAAACATATTAGATTTTGTAAATATCAACACTTACAAAAACAGATACTTTCACTTTTTCAAATGGAATATTACATTATAGGAATGAATAAAAGAGGTTCTTTAAGTGATTTTTTATACTTTCATGTTAATTTTAATGACTCTAATGGAAAATTCCTATTATAATACCTAATAATGATTTTGAGTTCTAGAAAGATTCACTTAATTTAACTTAAGACATGAGTGATACGAAAAAGGAACATCTTATAAGGGACTTCTTTGCAATGAAATACATATGAAATACTTTTCTCTCTGGAGGGAACTATTACATGTTATATTAGCAAGAAGATGGAATATTTGATTATATGAATTTTATATTACTGCATTAATATTAAAGTGGTTGTATCAGGTGTGTGCTACAGTTTTATGTGGGTTACTAAAACAGTAGGGGAGATGGAGTTTTAAAAATAAATTATCCAGGATTGGAGAGATAGTAAAGGGGGTAGGCACTTGCCTTGCATGTGGCCAATCCAGGTTTGACCCCCAGTATCTCATATGGTCTCACAAGAAATATCAGGAGTAATTCCTGAGTGCAGTCAGGTAAAACCCCTGAGGACTGTTGGGTGTGACCCCAAAATAAAACCAAAAGAATTATTTCCCACTAACTTAAAATAGCATTTTGCTATTAGTCCTTGACCCAGTCATCTTCTACTTTATGCTAAAATTCGTAGGAAGGCATTTATTATTATTATGATGATGATGATGATGATGATGATGATGATGATGATGTTTGGGCCACACCCAGTGGCTCTCAGGGATTTCTCCTGGCTCTGTGCTCAGAAATCACTCCTAGCAGGCTCAGGGGACCCTATGGGATACCAGGGATCAAATCCAAGTGGGCCATGTGCAAGGCAAATGCCCTACCTGATGTGTTATCTCTCTAGGTCAGGAAGGCATTTTAAAAGATGAATTCATAATATTTCTAAAGACATATATAGATGAACAACCTATTGTTAGTATATGGGAGAGATGTCACTGAACCATAAAATGTCAGTGGCAAGCTTCAGTGTGACATGAAAGTCACTTTATATTGTTTCTTGTGTGTGCCTTCTAATTCACAACCTGTTTATTACTTTATGGAACATCTCTTTAAAGCAAGCTAAATTATACTGCTCACATTTCTGCCAGGTCCTCTTATTTCTTCTTGTAAAACTGTCAGAGATGGCAGAGTGTGTAAGCAATGAGGAGAAAGAGGATGGTGATGGGGCCCTGGAGAGTGAGGAAAGCACTGCAGACAGGTGAAACACTGGTGGCTGCCAGGAATCGTAATAGCCACAGTGAAGTTGGATCTATTTTCTGTCTTTGGCCAGGACAATTGTAGTTTGTGTCCTATCCAATGAACAGGGCTGTCTGAGTCTGTGTCAAAAAAAATAGTGCCTTATATGTTCTGCTAACTTTGTATTTCTGCATATTGTACTGATGGCCTTGCCTTTCGAGCATAAGATATCCAAATAATGTCAGTAGGAGAAATCTGGTCATCAGAACTGTGGTGTGGGAGTGTCACTCCTTGAAAACTGAAATAGGAGTTAGGTCTCTCTTACTCTTGCTAATTGGTCTCTATGTCAGCAGCAAATCTGAGACAGGAACATGAACAGCAGCCAAGTGGGCAAAGACTGAGGCCAGGGAAAATTCTTAACACCACCCTTTCTGTTGGCAAAAACCAGAATGAACGCTCCCCCCACCCCAATAGCCAGGGATCACGAGCACTTATATTAATTTAAAGAACACTAGAAGGAACATGATTTGGTCATTCTCTGGATAGTGTTGCAAATTATGGGTAATTGTTATTTTAATTAAGACAACCTGTGCATAACATTACCACAATTAACAAAACAAAGGTTAACTAGGAGGAGAAAAACAATTTAAAGTTTAGTTTCTGTGTACTAGCAATATAGTTTGAGCATTACTTCTTTTGATTTTAGACCATAGCTTGTGGTACCCAGGGATCATTGCTGCAGGGTCTCAGGGGATCATTGGACATGGAACCTGGGCCAGTTGGGTGCAAAGAAAAAGTTCTATACCCGGTACTATCACTCTGGCTCCTACTTGTTTCTTTTTGAAATTATTTTCCTCTACTTATTTAAGGCATCTCATAAGATGCCCATGGTTTTATATTAGAAGGAAATTCTAGAACTAAATTCTCAGCGATGGCTATGTTTCCACGATATAAGGTTGGTTAAGCGTAGTGGTAAAGACTGGTATTGCTTTTAACTACCCAGATTTTCTTCCTTCCCAGAGTAATAACACCACAAACCACACCTGAAACAACTCTTTTAATCTCAGCAATTTTGCCCCTTGCCCTGGTTGGAGAATGTCAGTGTGCTGGGCAACCAAGGTTATGTGATCTGGTGGGCCAGATCCGATTAATGTTTTTAATTGTGTTTTGAAGATGTAACACACCCAGGGAGATTTGTTCCAGATGGTTGCATTACAAAATGAAAAATAAAATAAAACCCCCTCCAAGCACAATATTGTTCTGAATATTTCTTTGAGGCATCAGCAGGTTTTAAATCATTGGAAGATGAACTGAAAGCATTCTCACTGTCATTGTGTCTTTCTCAGTTATTTGAAATCATTTTTAGTTTTAAAGGCCTTTCTGGATAGCTCCATTCTATACCTGTCATTTCTATATTCACTCATCTCATGAAAAAGTTATCAAGAAAGATTTTATGATAGGTCATAATGTAGACAATTATGACACTTAAAAGTATTTTGTATCCATACCTAATATTTCTATCTCTGCATAAATATGTGGGCTCATGTAATGGGTATAATTAAAAGGTCACCAACATATTTGAAAACCTTATTAGTAAACATTATTTAAATGTGGAAAATATATGCAATCCTGCAAATCACCATATAAAAAGAAATGAGGCAAAGGTATTTGATAGCATCAATATGGAAGGTGACTTGTGATATTTAAAAATCAAATAAAGGAACTTAATAAATTAATAATTTTGGGGGTTTTTTTGGATCACACCCGGCAGCACTCAGGGGTTACTCCTGGCTCTACGCTCAGAAATTGCTCCTGGCATGCTCTGGGGACCATATGGGATGCCGGGATTCGAACCATAGACCTTCTGCATGCAAGGAAAACGCCATACTTCCATGCTATCTCTCTGGCCCCTAAATTGATAATTTTTGATATTAGATTCACCATTTGGCCCATATCCTATAAAATGGAAAAAATATTTGAAGAGTTTTTTAGGATCTGCCAACCAAAGAAATTGTGCTAGGGGAGACTGAATTTTTTTTTTAAAGCAAATTAATTTTAAATCAGTAAATGTTGCAGTACATACTGGACCCTTAAACTGAATAGTGGCATCATGGTACTTTTAATTCTTGCAACTGGTAAATAACTCTTCATATAAAGACGTTGCTCCCTATCAAAGTTATTTTAAATTTGTGTGTTTTTTGTACCAAAATTTATCTTCAGGGTTTGCATCTAACTTTATGAACTCAGGGATTACCCTAAAGGTGCTTAAGTGATTAGATGAGTTGCTGGGGATTGAACTCAGGTCAACTGCATGCAAGGCAAAAGCCTTTACCCACTGCACTATCTTTCCATCCCCACCCAAGGGTATTTTAATTATGAAACATGATTAAAAGACTCAAAATACACAAAAATATCAATTTTCATTACTTTCATTTTTAAAAGATAATTTACCTTTGTTTTTTATTTAAGTTGTTTTATAAACATTTTTAAAAATTACCCTTTAAAATCTACTTTAAAATCTAGAGGAAAAAAGGAATGCAATATTTGTAGAATTTAACCTTATTTGGAAATTGATCTCATGTTTAATCACTTAAATTATTTATTCTAAGGCATTTTGTGCTAAAATATAAAATATTATTTGTTTTGAGTATGGCAGGAAATGGTTACTATCCTATATAAGGTAATAGAGGAATATTTGCACCCACAAACAAAATGAAAAAAAGTTAATAAATTATAAGCTTAAAATATGCTCTGGGGTGGGAGAAGTGTTAGTAGGTGTTACCTTCATAGTATGATATTAAAACTTAAGAGGTGAGTATGAGGGTGGTAAACAAATAGAGGTGGGAAGCAGTATTCCTAAATTTTTAAAAACATTTTAAACTTTTTTGGTTTGGGGGCCTGTCACACCAGGTAGTGCTCATTCAATATTTACTATTGGCTCTCTGCTCAGAGATCACTCCTGATAAGGGAGGTGGACCATATGTGGTGCTAGGGATTAAACCCGTTTATTCTAGTGTGTGTATGTGTGTGTGTGTGTATGAGTGCATGTTCCCCACAGTTTTTAAAACTATAAAGCAATAAAATTAAATTTAAAAAATGAAATAACCTTAGCTTTTTTGATTATTTTTTAGGGATACAATTTCACTTTTCTTTAAAATATGGAAATGTTGCCACACTACAACCACCAATTCAACTAAACCTCAGACAGTTAACAACAGGCCTCTCTGTATTATTATGTTAAATTGCACTTTTAGATAAATCATTAATGTATTTGCCATCTAGGAGCTCCATAATCTAGAAAGTAAAACCAGTAATATAAACTCATTGTAAGCATTTATGCCACAATCACTAACACTGGAGTTTTTGTCCCAAGTGGTGAGTGCAGTTAGAGAAACAACTACACTGAGAACTATCATAACAATGTCAATGAGTGAAATAGAAAGCCTGTCTTGAATACAGGCTGGGGTGAGGGAATGGAGGGAGATGGGGAGCATTGGTGATGGGAATGTGGCAATAGTGAAGGGGTGTGTGTTCTTTTTATGACTGAAACCCAACTACAATCATGTTTGTAATCACGGTTTTTAAATAAATATATTATTTAAAGATATAAATTCTTGGGGCCGGAGAGATAGCATGGAGGTAAGGCATTTGCCTTACATGCAGAAGGTCGGTGGTTCAAATCCCGGCATCCCATATGGTCCGCAGGCCTGCCAGGAGCAATTTCTGAGTGTAGAGCCAGGAAGAACCCCTGAGCACTGCCAGCTGTGACCCAAAAACCAAATATATATATATATATATATAAATTCTTTATTAAGTTAAAAATCGCATAAACTTCACAATTAGCAGGCGAATCTTTAGTTAAATATGATCTTAAACCTAGTGAAAGCAGTTGCCTTCATTTTTAAAGTTAATCACATCTGGAGAATGATTTGTTTGCAGTGTCCTGCAGCAAGAGATCTTTGCAACCTAGATACTAGCATAAATTGCTTTTATAATCATGTTCTCTCTTTCAGCCATATGTGCCTGCGCGTACTATTTCTTTTTTTTATTTTTTGTTTTGGGGTCACACCTGGCCACGCAGAGGTATTGCTCCTGGTTCTGAACTCAGAAATCACTCCTGGTAGGCTCAGGAGACCATATGGGATGCCAGGGATCAAAAGTGGGTCGGCCCCGTGCAAGATAAAAATCCCTACACTATGATTGCTCCAGCCTCTGTGTGAAGTTCCCAAACGTCTTGTTGAAAGCACAATTTCAAATATGTAGCTATTGAATGGGATATTTATTTGAAAGTGATAATGATTCCAAGAATTTTAGAATTGGAACTCTTTTAAGTTGTTCTTTCAACTTAAATAGTTACTAGAACAGTTTAGCTTGGGGGCCAGAGCAGTGGCAGAGCGTTTGCCTTTCACGCATCTGACCTAGGAAGGGAGCCGGGTTCGATTCTCCGTGTCCCACATGGTCCCCCAAGCCAGGAGCGATTTCTGAGCACACAGCCAGTAATAAACCCTGAGCATCACCAGGTGTGGCCCAAAATCAAAACAAAAACAAAAAACCAAAATAACAACAACAAAAAACAATTAAGCTTGATTTTAATACCAGTAAACAAAAGACATGCAAAGAATATATTTTTTCTTAATTCTCCAAAGGACAGAAAAACACGTCCTGATTTATATGGTCGAAATTATTTGAATCACGTAGAATCACGAATTATGTAAAGTTTAGAATTGGAATTTGGGGGGGAAATACAACCCATTGTCTCATTTTCTGTATTCATTCTGGGGTGGTTTTAAAACTGATTGCTTTCTGGACAGAATATATGTGTGTTGAAATTCAATAGAAGGACCCAGAGACCTGTATAGTGGATACGTTGTTTGGCTGTACATAATCCTTTTTATCCCTTCAACCCTATGTGGTGTCCCCCACACCATCCCCCCAGCAAATAGAAGTAATCCTTGAGTACAGAGCATGTAATAAACCCTGACCACCACTGGTAAGATGGCACCACTGGTATAGCCAAAACCGTCCACTGGTGCGACCCAAACCATCCCCAAATAAAATTCACTAGCAAAACCTTTCTCTTCAACCATTGGAAAATGTTGCCAGTTCTAAATGGACAGTTTGGCCAATGTAGAAATCCACCTTTATGTAGAAGAGAAGTTTGATATCAAGGCATTTTTTTCATTGTTTTTTTTTTGTTTGTTTTTTGTTTTTTTTTTTTTGGTTTTTGGGTCACACCTGGCAGTGCTCAGGGGTTACTCCTGGCTGTCTGCTCAGAAATAGCTCCTGGCGGGCACGGGGGACCATATGGGACACCGGGATTCGAACCAACCAGTTTCATTGTTTTTTTTTTGTCTGATTATATTTCAAGAGAAAATATCTTTGAGATTATTAATTTAGGGCAACCCCTTTTTGATATTTTTGCATTAATCTGTTAAATACAGTTACTGCTTCCTCTAAGCTAAATTTCTCACCATTTCTCAGTCACAAACTTTTTTACAGGATTTATACAAAACAGGAAACAAAAAGAAATATGGGATTTCTTCACGCTAGTGAAGGTTGCTGTTGTACACCATCTGACTGTAACTCAATCATGGTCAAATTTATCTGTGGAAAAAAAAAACACCTATAGTATGAACAACCTTGTAACCACAGTGTTTAAATAAGAAATTAAAAAAAAATAAAAGGCCTAACGCCCGGAGAGATAGCACAGGGGCTTTTGCCTTGCAAGCAGCCGATCCAGGACCAAAGGTGGTTGGTTGGAATCTCTTTGTCCCATATGGTCCCTCGTGCCTGCCAGGAGCTATTTCTGAGCAGACAGCCAGGAGTAACCCCTGAACACTGCCGGTGTGGCCCCAAAACCAACCAACCAAACAAATAAACAACAAACAAAGAAAAATGGCCTAACGCATCTTTTTATTTTTAACTTGGAAATGTCGAAGGAGTTTCTAAATCAAGCTTTATTTATATTATTCATGCCAGTAATAAAACCAAGGGTCTTTTGGTATATGTACTACTACTAAACCATAACTCCAGTCCCTTTAAATAATTTTTTGGTTTTGTTTTGGGACTATACCAGGCTGAGATCAGGGTTTACTCCTGGCTCATTTGCTCAGGGATCACTACTGGCATGCTTTAGATACTATATGTATGGGATGCATAGACTCCAACCAGGGTAGTCCATGTGCAAGCATTCTGCTCTTACTCCAGATTTCCTCTAAATTCTGTTTATTTTTCTTTATTCTTTTGAGACACACCTGGTGGCACTAAGGGGTTACTCCTTGCTCTTTGCTCAGAAACCACTCCTGGCAGGTTGGGATGCCTGAGATGAAAAATTGAACGCAGTTTAACTGCATATAAGGGAAATACTTACCCACTGTGCTAAGGCTGTAGTCCCTAAATGGTTTTTAAGGTGGTTCTTATTTAATTAAATTTTTTTATTTAAACGTTTGTGTTTTACAAAGTTATTCATAGTTGGATTTTAGGCATACAATGATTCAGGACCAATTCCACCACCAATGTCCACCTTCCTCCACCAATGTTTCCAGAATCCATCTTGCCACCAACACCCACCCCAGTCTGCCATCATAACCGACCCTTTTTTAAGTTTGGTTGCTAAAGTTTGGGGTCTCATGATTTCATTTTTGTTGACTTTGGTTTGAATATTTAGTTCTGTCCTTCCTTAACATCACCAATGTCCTGAGACCTCTTAGCCCCTGTCTGCTATTATTTCATATGTCTTTCTCTTCCTCTATTCAGTTTCTTTCCTTCTCACTATATCTGAGGCCTAGAATATTCTCAATAACTCCCATTTAGGCCTTTGTATTTCTTCATACAGTTATTCTAAATACCACATATTATTGATATCACCTTGTATTTATTCTTTTTTTCTAACTTACTTCATTTAACATAATATCTTCCAGTTCATTCCTTAGAGCTATGTAATATTGCATTGTGTATATGTACCGCATCTTAATGATCTACTCATCTGTTGTTGGACATCTAGGCTAATTCCAAGTCTTAGCTATTGTACTGAGTGCTGTAATGAACAGTGCTGTGCATACATTCTTTTGGATGAGTGTTTTCTGTACTGGGAATAGATACCCCAAATTGGGATTGCTGGGTCATATGACAGTTCCTTCTGAGTTTACTGAGAACTTTAGATGGCTCCTTTAATTTATGTTCTGTGTAGACCTCCTCTTGCTTAAACCTCATTATGAAGCTAGTCTTTATCAATATATAAGAGAAATTTTAATTGTTGGAAGAAGGTATTTGGCTTTTTAATCAGCCTTAATTTTGAGTCTGCTTTAACTGTTTCAACAGTCATCTCTTCCTTTTTATATGATTTGAAATGTACCTCTTTACACATATCCACACATCTTGGCACTGTCACAATGGAAGAAATTTGCCCAAATGGCTAAAATCGTGGTTTCTAAAAATTCAGTTTATCCAATGCACCATAGGATAATGGAGTAGTCTAAGCAGTATGGATTAGTCTAAGAATTTAAAATGAGAAATGTATGTCAAGGTATGGAGAAAACTTTCTGGATTTCTAAAGTTAGAAAAATAAGAGGTCATCCTTTCAAAATTATTTTCAGTTATTGTCACTGTCAGCAATGAAAGTAAAAACACTGTGCTTTAGAAATTGAAGTAGAAAGTCTGAATAATTTTCTGAATGAGAGGGAAAATCTTTTTTTTTGTCCCCCAATTCACAATACAGACCATGCAAAGGGCCTGAGTTGAGGTGTATATGGGTTGCATTTACTGTACCTCCTCTTTCTATACAGTCAGTGTAAAGAACATAGCCTGTGTTCTTTAAAAATATTAAAAAAAGGAAAATCTTGATGTAGAGTTTATAATCCTTAAATAAATAAATACATTGGAATAAGTCAAGAGTAAGTTTTAATAATATGAAATGCAATTATTTTGATCATTTCAACTAAAAGTTTTACCACTAAAAACTAAAGAATTATTAAATAGATAATCATAAGTATGCATGTTAATAAACAGTTGATGCTACTGAAAACAATAAAGTCAGACAAATGATATATAGGATGAGAGACACATACTTAAAATATGCTGATATGAGGATGTCAGAGATGTAGAAAGCAGGTAAAGTACTCTCCTATGTAAAAAAAAAAGTACTTTGGGGCCAGAGCCATATCACAGTGGTAGGGCCTTTGCCTTGCATGCGGCTGAGTCAGGATGGACCTCGGTTCAATTCCCGGCATCCCATATGGTCCCCCAAGCCAAGAGCGATTTCTGAGTGCATAGCCAGGAGCCCCTGAGTGTCACCAGGTGTGGGTCCCCCCAAAAATTATGACCACTGGAATCCCATTTGTTTCTCTGAACATTGCCAGGAGTGATTCTTCAGTGCAGAGCATGAAGTAACCCTTGTGCATCACCATTTGTGACTCAACTCCCCACCCAAATGTTAATGAGACTTAAAATAAATTCATAAATAAAATAACTAAATAAGGATGTAAGAGGGATGTGAATGATTTGTGACAATTTATGTAGTATCACAGAAAGGCAGGTAAAGCAATTTATTTTGTAATCTTAGGATTCCTAACTCAAGTTGCTCATGCCCTACAATTATAATAGGATGTATAATGATAGATACTTATTCTTATTAGATGTGATAGTTACCACTTGTTAGATGTGATTTCCATTGGCAAACACTATCATAGTGTCTAGGATCTTACTGAGATAGATCTTGTGCAAGACAAGAGCCTTACATGTTCTATTCTTTTTCCAAAACTGATATACAGGATCTTTAAGAAAAAAGTTTTGGAAATGATGTTGATGAATGATTATTTTCACCTTTTTCTACTGGCAAGGTAACAGATAAACACATGGCTTATACTTAAGTCATAGTTAGGCTTCTTTCCCTTTTTTCTTTTTTTTTTTTTTTTTGGTTACACCTGGTAGCACTCAGGGGTTACTCCTGGCTCTCTGCTCAGAAATCACTCCTGGCAGGCTCGGGGGGACCATATGGGGTACCAGGATTCGAACCGATGACCTTCTGCATGAGAGGCAAACGCCTTACCTCCATGCTATCTCTCCGGCCCCCCTTTTTTCTTTCTTAAGTTCAATTTTAATAGACCAGAGTCAAAGAGATAGCTCAAAGCGCTGTAATACATGTGCATGTGCTTGGCCATGAGTTTGATCCTTGGTATTATTTGGTCCCCTGAACACTGCAGTGCTAGAATGGCCCTTAGCACTGCTGTGTCCTTGGATGTTGAATTGGTAGGTCACTAACTGGTTGTGTCGTTTTTTAATAATATCTTTATTTAAGTACCACAATTACAAACATGTTTGTAGTTGGGTTTCATTGTAAAAATAATAAAACACCCCCCCTTCACAAGTGCAATCTTCCCACAACCATTGCTACCATTCTTTCCCCATATCCCTCTTCTCCCACCCCTGCCTGCATTTGAGACAGGCATTCTTCTCTCACTCACTACCATTGTCATGATAATTGTCAGTTTAGTTATTTCTCTAACTGTACTAATCACTCTTTATGGTAAGTGTCATATCCTGGGCCTTCTAGCTCTCATCTCTATTGTCTCTGGGTATTATTAACATACTGTCTTTTATATTTCTTAAATCAAACAGATGAGTGACACTATTCTGTGTCTATCTCTCTCCCTCTGACTTATTTCACTCAGCATAATAGTTTCCATGTCCATCCATATATAGAAAAATTTCATGACTTTAATTTTCCTGCTGCAGAGTATTCCATTATGTATATGTACCACAGTTTCTTTAGCCACTCAACTGTTGTTGGGCATTTGGGTGGTTTCTGGACTCTGGCTATTATAAACAGTGCTGCAATGAATATATGTGTGCAGTATTTTGTTTTTGTGTTTTTAGGGTATATCCCTAGGAATGGTATAGCTAGATCATATGGGAGTTTAATTTTCAATTTTTTGAAAAAATATCCATATAATTTTCAATAAAGGCTGGACTAGATGGCATTCCCATCAGCAGTGAATGAGAGTTCCTTTCTCTCCACATCCACTCCAGTACTGATTGATTATTCATGTTTTTTTTGTTTTGTTTTGTGAAGTGTGCCAGTCTCTGTGGCATAAGGTGGTACTTCATTGTTGTTTTAACTTGCATTTCCCTGATGATTAGTGATGTGGAGCATTTTTATATGTCTTTTGGAGATTTTATTTATTCTTTGAGGAAGTGTCTGTTCATTTCTTCTCCCCATATTTTTGATGGCATTAGGTGTATTTTTCTTACTAAGTTCTGTCAGTATCTTAGATATCTTAGATATTAGCCCTTTATCTTATGGGTATTGGGTCAATAGTCACTCCATTCAGGGGGTGGCATGTGTATCTAGTCATTATTTCCTTTGAGGTGTAGACACTTCACAGCTTAATATAGTCCCATCTGCTTATCTCCACTTGCACTTGTTTGGACAATGATGTTTCCTCCTTGAAAATGCCTTTAGTCTCAATGCCATGGAGTGTTTTACCTAAGTATTTTTCTATATACCTTATGAGTCCAGGTCTGATATCAAGATATTTAATCCATTTGTATTTGACTTTTGTGCATGGTGTTATATGGAGATCTGAGTTTCTTTTTTTGCATGTAGCTGAATAGTTGTTCAAACACCACTTGTTGAAGAGGGTTTATTGCTCCATTTTTTGTTTATTGCTCCTTTATCAAAGATTAATTGATTGTATGTTCAGGGAACATTCTCTAAATATTCAAGTCTAGTCTGCTGCGGACTGTTTTATCCTGATGAGATAAAAAGTTCCTAAGCATAACCTTAGTGAGTTCATTTTCCCACTGAAAGTCAAGCGGGAGCACGAAGAGGCGAATATGGAATAATGAATTATGAAATATGAAATGAATGAGACCACACAAAATGCATGGGGACTTGCATCTAGAAAGATGAAGACAAATTTATTTTTTGAGCTGGGTAGCTTTTAAGGGTTGAGGTTTGGAATGCGGGGTGTAATTTTTGACATCAAAGAAAGTGGGAGATGGTTAGGGAAACAGAATGAAAGAGGTGGCTAAAATTTGCACATTAAAGAACCGATACTGAAGGTGAAAAGAAGTTTTGTTTTGGGTTAGCTTTGTTTTGGGTAAGTAGGAGAAACCAGGTAATTTTCAGGGAAGTGGGAAGAGAGAGAAATATTTTAGAGTTTTGGGGAAAAACTGAAAATTGCTTTACTATGAGCTAAGTTTTTGGGAAAAACATGATCGTGGCGCCAAGGTAGCAAAGATCACAAGAGCTGGTCAGTGGTATTTGTACTGTTCTTCTTTGTTAGAAAGAATTACTAAGGCCTGATTTCTAATATTGGTCAAAAATAAAGAGAGAGATAGTTACAGTCACATATTAGAATTATGGCCAAACAATCCACGCAAAGGGTCAACTGATTTTGACTGCTCTAAGCGGGCCTTTTTGGCAAATAATTCTTTTTCAGGAGTGCAACACTTTTTTGATGTGTGCCCTTCCTGAGTGGGGTGTAACACCAGTCCATTGATTTGAGGGTTTGTCTTTATTCCAATACCATGCTGTTTTAATGACTATTGCATTGTAGTATGATTTAAAGTTGGGGAAAGTGATTCTTCCCATCTTCTTTTTCTTAAGGGTAGCTTTAGCTACTTGTAGGTGTTTATTTATTCAAATAAATTTTAGGAGTGTTTGACCCACTTCTTTGAAGAATGTCATGGGTATTCTGAAAGGAATTGCATTA
The DNA here is from genome assembly GCF_024139225.1 of Suncus etruscus. Lineage (NCBI taxonomy): Eukaryota > Metazoa > Chordata > Mammalia > Eulipotyphla > Soricidae > Suncus > Suncus etruscus. The sequence goes on from NC_064850.1 coordinate 83,074,814, forward strand.
AATTTGTACAGTGCTTTGTGGACTATTGCCATTTTAATGTTGTTAATTCTCCCAATCCATGAACAGGGACAGGGTATGTATCTCCATTTCCTTTTAACCTCTTCTCTTTCTTAAAGCAGTGTTTTGTAGTTTTCTTAATTGGTCCTTCACCTTTTTCATTAAATTGACTCCAAGGTATTTGAGTTTATTGGCACTAATGTGATGGGGATTTTTTTTTTTTGGCCGGGGGGGGGGGGGTTACACCTGGCAGCGCTCAGGGGTTACTCCTGGCTCTATGCTCAGAAATCGCCCCTGGCAGGCACATGGGACCATATGGGATGCCAGGATTTGAACCACCATCCTTCTGCATGAAAGGCAAATGCCTTACCTCCATAATATCTCTCCGGCCCCGGGGATTTTTTTTAATGTTCATTTTTTTCTATCATTATTTGTGCATAAGAAGGCCATTATTTTTTTTGTTTTTGTTTTCATCCACACCCAGTGACATTCCTGGGTTACTCCTGGCTATGCGCTCAGAAATAGCTCCTGGCTTAAGGAACATACGGAACACTGGGAGATCGAACCACAGTCAGTTCTAGGCTAGCATTCACAAGGCAAATGCCTTACCACTTGGACCACTGCTCCATACCTAGGAAGGCCATTGATTTTTGAGTGTTAATTTTGTAGTGTGCCATTTCACTGTTTTCTGCTCTAAGCTTTGTTATTTCCTTCTGCCTACCTATTTTTGGTTTGTTTTGTTGATCATTTTCTAATTTTATAAGCTGTGTCATTATGCTACTTATATAGGCCCCTTCTTCCTTCCTGGTATGATTTTGCAAAGCTATAAATTCTCTTCTGAGTACTGTTTTTGTTGTGTTATTAGAATTTGTGTCTTCATTTGGATTTGTTTCCAGAAATCATTTGATTCCCTCTCTGACCCACTGTTTGTTCAGTAGTGACAATTTAATTTCCAGGTGTTAAAGTTTTTCTTCTGTGTCCCTTTATAATTCACTTCTAGTTTCAAGACATTGTGATCTGAGAAGGTAGTCTGTACAAATTCAATCCACTTGATTTTATGGAGGTATGTTTAATGGAGCATATGTTCTATCCTGGAGAATGACCAATGTGCATTGGAGAAGAATGTGTATCCAGTTTTCTGGGAATGAAGTGCATATATATATATATATATATATATATATATATATATATATATATATATATATAATCTACTGGTCCACTTTCTTCCATTTCTCCTTTAAAAGCTAATATATTCTTGTTGGGTTTTTTTATCCTGGTTGACCAATCAAAGGGTGACAGAGCAGTGTTGAATCTCCCAGTATTATTGTGTTGCTATTAATGTCTTTTTTAAAATTTGTCAACAATTGTATTAAATTATTTTTTGCTGGTCTCTCATTGGGTGCATATATGTTTAGGATTGTGATGTTTTTATGTGTACATGCCCCTTGAATTATTAAAATATGTCCATCTTTGTCATATAACTTTTCTAAGTTTAAAGGTTGTATCATCTGATATTAATATGGTCACTCCAATTTATTTAAAGGAGTTATTTTCTTGGATATTTGTCCTCCAACCTTTGATTTAGAGCATATATTTGTTCTGACTAATTAGATGTGTTTCTTGTAGGCATCAGAATGTTGGATTCAGCTTTTTGATTAATTTTTATACTCTGTGTGTCCTAAGTGGTGCATTTAGTTCATTGACATTAAGAGAGATAATTGTCATGGAATTTAGTGTCATCTTTTTGTAGGAGTTTGGTCTGTCTCTTGGTCTGTCTTGTCTTAATGTAGACATTTTCATTTTTTATTTTAAGACTGGCTTTAAGTCTGTAAAGTTTATGAGCTGTTTACCCATAAAACTACCGTATGTATACTCCCTTCAAACCTGAACATGAGACTGGCTGTTCAAACCTGAACATGAGTCTGGGTGCAGTATTCTAGGTGAAGCATTTATTTTATTGAGTTTTGTCACTATGTCCTACCATTGTCTTCTGGTCTTGAGGGTTTTTTTTTTTTTTGTGACAGGTCTGCTGTAAATCTTAAGGATGATCGATCCTTTGAATGAAATTTCTCTTTATAATATTGCTGCTTTCGGTATTCTGTCCCTGAATCTCTTGTAGTTTGATCTTCTTTCCTTTCTCTCTCCACCACTCTCATAATTGGTATTGCAGTCCAATGCCAAGTTGTTTCTGTTGATTAGTACGGACTACTCCCTTATTTTGACTCTTTACGTTCGACAAATGCGTGAGATTGACTAGTATCTGATCTTTTCCACCTGACTCATTTCTCTTAACATGATAACAATTTTTTAAAGATCATTTCAGTTCATTCCAAATGAATTTGCAGAGATTTCAACTATTTTTCCCAGATATTTATAGTGTTAAAGTTTTTCCAGTTGATTCCTGGAAGCTTAGACTGCTGGGAAAGTCTCTGAATAAGTGAGGTTAGATAAACATGTGATAAGCATTTTTGCAATCACTGCTACTTGGCATGTCTGTTTGTAACAAGTCAAGTCAGAGTTTCTATAACCTACCTCCATGCAAAGCTATGTACAACTGTCATTTCTATGTCATATATGCCAGTCATCAAAAAAAAGTCTTGTTTTCTCATGTAGTTTCTCTTATTGACTTCTTATATTTCTTTCCTTAATTTCTTTCATACTCGGTTAGAATTCCATGCCTTTATAGTTATCATTTCTTGTTTAATGGTCAAAAAATAGGATAGATTTTAAAATTCTAATTTAGTTATTGATGTAGCAATTCTTGCTTTGTTGAACTATTATTTCTTAGATATATAAGGTTAAGATTAAGTCAGACATTATTTATGAACAGTCTGATTTCTGTTATTGTTTTCATCTTAGATTCACACCTAGATCCTTTTATAGTACTTCAACAGATATTAGCCATTAAGGTTGCATTGCAAATGTGTTTGGTTCATGTCTTTGTGATTTCAAGGATATCTTTGTCAAGAAATCTATAATTCACTTATTTATTTCTCCCAATCTTCCTTGTTCATTGCTCTGAACCTTAATCTTATATATAACTCAGCCTTTATTGAGTTATATATGTGGTGTATATATTTAAAATATTCTGGCACTATCATTTTTTGGCCTTTTGGCTAAGATTAAGTGTAAAATATTCTGACACTTTCCTCTCTTGATTTCAAAATAATATACTTCCTATCTAATTTAATTACAGAATTTGAAATAAATTGAGTCTAATACTTTAATAAAGTTATTATATTGTTAATTATATAAATTATTAGATTACATTGAATAAAGATAGAGTTACATTAAAGGCAATAAAAAGTACAAGATTTTGGTATATTTTTTAAAATAATAAGTAGAAGTTCCCTTTAAAACACATATACATATACAAATATCAAGTTCTTTCATGTGAAAGAATACATTTTTCTTAATTAATCAGTGGTTGAATACTTACATAAATGCATATATAAATTCTGTTAAGAATTATCCAAGATAAAGTTTCAGTAAGATTTCTGTGTAATGTAAAAATCAAATTTCTGTGGTCTTTTTACTTTGAGTTCAAATATAGCTTGTTTATATAGAGAGACTGTGCCCAGTGGTTCTATAAATTTTTACACCATGATGTTAAAAGCAGATGGAAAAAAGCACTATACTCTGATATTATAGTTGTACAAATAGGTGTGAAGTGTCAGTCTTCTAAAATTTTATAGGCTTCTGTTTCTGATGTTTGAACCTATGCTGCAGTTTCATATGATTTTATAATGGATTGTATAATGTAACAAAATAGTTTTGGAGTTGAAAAATTCTATTTTAGGCTTCAACTGGTTCCAGGCCTCTCATATATGAAAAAAGGACAGACAAGAAGCCCCTAAAGCAGAGAGTAAGCAGGGTAAGCATTTGAATCAAGGCTGAATATATTCCATATATATTTCAGTATAACAGTGAAATGGGAGGACAGAAATAAAAACATATGTTCAAAATCCTAAAAAATAAACATCTGTAAAGTAATGGGGCCTTTGCTATGTGTTGAATAAATCAGGTTATTATATTTATTATTTTCCTACACAGCCAATTTTTTCCCAACCAGTGCAGTATTCAATAACGTCTTAAACTATCAGTTTGAAATAAAATTAAAACTTTAAATCTTTAGAATTGCCTCCCAAAACTAGTGTAGAATAGGAGTGACATTTTGTCTTCATATTTTAAACATGTGTGGACTTTATGATACTCTCTTGCTTCAAGCAAGGATACAGTACAGACTTGTATTGATATTCCACAAGGGAGACACTACTAACATGAATGTGACTGATAACCACTAGAATTATTTGTGGTGCAACTTGAGCTTTTGTACATGGCTGTCCAGAATATGTTGCCTACTCTTCTCAAATAATACCTAAAATTCATGAAATAAGGTTATATGAAATGATATAGTTTTCATATGAAGTTTATTTTATTTTATACCAAGACAAAAGTGATATGTGCAGTTGCTGTTGGAAGATCAATGATCAACTATCACTTCCAATATTTTTCAGTTTTATTCTTCTTGATTATCACCTCTGATCTTTTATTGACTTGGTCAATGGCTTGATTTTTTACTATGTTTTGCTAGCTTACATAAACCAATTTCAGTCATCTACTTGAAATATAACTTTCAGGGTGGCTCCTTTATTTATCATTACCTAGAAAGGTGTATTCAATTTGCCTATTGTTAAGAATAAGACTATCGGGGGCCAGAACAGTGGCACAGTGGTAGGGCGTTTGCCTTACACATGGTTGACCTAGGAGAGAGCATGTCGTCTCCTTTGGTCCCCCAAGCTAGAAGCGATTTCTGAGTGCATAGCCAAGAGCAACCTGAGTGTCACCAGGTGTGGCCAAAAAAATTAAAAAGAAAAAAAGAAGAAGAGTATATGTAAATCATTCGTATTCCCAGTCTCCATTTTGCATTTGTAGAACAGAAGTTCTAAAACATGGCATATGGATTTAAAAAACTTGCTTGGAGCTATCATACATTTTATCTTATAGCATATTTTTTTTCATAAAATATCCTGTAGCAGAATATCTTCTACAAAAAAAAAATCTCTACTACCAAAGTTCCCAACTTAATTCAGAAGTAGTAGTTAAGTGATAGCCTAGACATTTCTTTTATATCCTCAAATGTATATTCTCAAAGTGATCTTCATAAATTTTGAAAATTATTATATTGTATAATTGTTCAGAAGTTCCTCCTGTTGGTGTTAAGAGTTATTCCAAAACAAGCAATCAGCTAATGGTGAAGTCAGTAACTGATCAGTAACTGTCCACCATTCAACAAAGAAATGAAGGCTCACTTCTTTGTAATGGAGCCATGTGTATGTTTTTATTTTGTTTTATTTTTTATTTATTTTTTTAGCCACACCCAGTGATGCTCAGAGGTTACTCCTGGCTATGCACTCAGAAATCCCTCTGGCTTGAAGTACCATATGGGACACCAGGGGATCGAACCTACGGGTCTAACCTGGGTTAGCTGTGTTCAAGGCAAATGCCCTACCACTGTGCCACCACTCTGTCCCCTGTTTTACTTTTAAACCAAACATGTTGTTTTCCTATTTAAACTGTTGAGTATTTGCCCACAAATCACCGCGTTGACATCATAGAACAATTCCAAGAAGGGACTATAACTCTGTTTCTGAAGTTACGAATTGTCAGTGAGGACAACACAATTTCTAAAGACACACAGTATGCTAGTGGCATGGTCAGAGTGTATTTCCTGTCTCTCAAATTCCAATTTAATACAATATTTTTATAATTCCACAACCCCTCTATATAACAGCATATATTTGTGTGTCTAGGTGGAGGAAGGAAAGTGTAAGTGTTACACTCATTGTGATCAATTGATCATTTTTGGTCATGTGAAAATGAGATGTTCTGGGGTAAATATGTGGATCATGACAATGTGTATGTGTTAGTTGTATTGATTTAGAAACTGATAATTTTTTTGAATTTGAACCTACTTTTCTATTATTATAATTACATCTGTGAACTAATTTGATCTGTGGACAAACTGATGAAGCATAATACACCAGGATATCTAGTATTAGGTTTAAAAAATTTTTAATTATGGTTTAGGAAACATGATCACAATAGTGTTTAAGTTTATAATTTATGTACAAATTTATGTAAGTTTATAATTTATGTACACATCATCCACACCCAAGTGCCCATAAACCTCCTCTTATTTCACCTCTGGTGCTAATTTTAGTTTGAACTCATTAAATTTTTCTTCTGCCTTTATTAATATGGCACTAACATTTGAGGCTACTGAATACCCACCCCTCCACCCCAACTACTCCTACTAGAAGGCTTCTGTACCAGTGCTGTTAAGAAATATTCTTCTTTAGAGAAGTGGGTTCATGTGGATGGTGGACAGTGCCTAAGAGAATTGAAAAATAATAGGAAATGTCAACTTAATTGTTACAGAGGTAGTATTAAGTGGATAGCAACTGGATCTTGAATAACATTGTCATATTTGGTATAGCAAAAAACTGGCTTTATCTCAGGGATGAACAGTGTACCAGCCGAAGATACTATATAGATAATTATGCTTCAGGATTTTCTTCTTCTTTTTTTTTTTTTTGCTTTAGGATTTTCTTTGGTTTTACTTATGTCTTGCTATAATTTTAGGTTTTGTTTAGAAAAATTTTAGAGCAGATGTACTTGTTTTTATGGGACTGATCTGGGTTTAATCACCAATACTCATATAGTTCTCTGAGTCCACTAGAAATGTTTTCTGAGCACAGAGCCAAGAGTAAGCCCTGGCCTCAAAACAAAACAATAAAGTGATGTTATTCAAGCAATAAACTCAAAGTAAGACTCTGTCTTTTATCTCTTTCTCTCTCTGTCAGAAGTGGCAGGCATGCATATTAATAGTTTTATAATAAAAATAAAACCAAACCTTTTAGGATTAAACACCAATCTGTCTTGGTGATGATGTTGAGAAGGATAAGTACTACTTGTGATATAAGTTAAGATACTTTCTTTAACTTAAATAAATTAATTCTTTTGCTCTAAGATAAAAAAGTTCAAAGTCTTTGTATAACATATAAAGTTCACGTATGTTATACATAATATACATACATGTAATATATACATCTATAATATAGATTATGTTGTTCTATGGATAATTTAAGGAATATTATTAAATATTAAGTACAATGTTCCTTAAAATATATATAATCATATTTCCTAAATGATCTCTAGAGCACTGGTTATTCACATGACAATATTTAAATATCTAGTTTAAGTACACAGTGGTACCATTGCTCATGATACTTTTAGCAAGGTTTTCAGAAGACAATATAGAATACATACATAGAAGCATTCTGTATTTGTAATATCTTGTCTCCTGTCTCACAGTCACTATATCAACCACAATGGCTAAAGTATTTCCAAATGTGAGACATCCCTATGCTCACAATCCTATGAAGCCAGTAGGAACCTAGAAAGTCAAGTAAATAAATCATATAGTGGGAAGGCATTTGCAATGAAAAACCAGCCATTTTATTCCCTCAGGGACCATTAATATTATGGGTGTGGCTACTTCATTTGCTTTTGAATAGGTCAATACGAAGGTATTTATCTCAGAAATTTGTTGAAGTCAAGTTATTTGGATTTAACTTGTCTCCTCTTTTTTCTTTTTCTACTTTAGAAAACCAAATTTTTTAACCATAAGGTAAATACTTAGGCTAAAATGAAGGCAATGAGATTTTCCCATTCTAGGATCATGAAAATAAGCAAATTAAATAAAGATACATTTAGCACATTTAGCTATAGGATCTAATAATTTGGAAGAGAAGAAAGTAAGGACGTTCATGACTTGGTTTGTTAATCCATCTAATGTTCAAAAATATATTTTTTCTTAATAGGAGCAGGCTTATTAATGGGTAAATAAGAATTTGGGGGAGGGCACATCTGTGGTGTTCTGGGTTTACTCTTGGCTATGTGCTCAGGTATTATTTCTAGACTGTGCCCAAGATCGAATCCAGATCAGTTATGTGCATGGCAAACACCTTATTTGCTGTACTATTTCTCACGCACTAGAAATTCTTATAGAAATAGAAATTCTTATCCAGCTTCTTAATTTATTTTTCTGAATAGGTTTTATAATAATTTTATTTCTCTGAATTGATAAACATTATTGATGTAACTGGTACTTGGCAGGATGATCTGCAAGTGGCTTAGATTTTTAAAGCTTCTTAGAAAATGGTTCCTTATCATATATTATTCTGACTTCACCAAGACTGGTTCACCACACATGGAAATACCATCCATACTAAAGAAACAATTCAGAATATTCTAAGAGCATGAATGTTCCTAAAGAGCATCTTTGAGGGTCGGACTTCGTTTCTTATATAAACTCTATTCAGATCAGCAAATTAGACTATAAAACAGTTGACTCATGCCTAATTAAAGAATGTCTCTATATCAAAGATAAAAACAATTAAATGAGTAATTTACAATTATTTTAAAAGCATTTGACAGTGCTAATTATCTTGGCATTGCTACTGTAGGTAACCCAAAACCAACTCCATTATAATTATAATGTATCTAGCTAGGACAGATTTAACCCACAGCTTCATTTTTTTTCCTTTTAGTTTCCAATCTAGTAATTTTTTCGTGAAAGTCTATAAAACTTTCTAAAGTAATATCAAGTCAAGCAGTACTACAATTTATGAAAGAAAGCACATATTGCACAATTTTGCTTACTATCCAGGTGAAGAATTAGGTGTAAGCATAGTTCAATTGATATTTATGAATCTGACATTAATAAGATGGGTTCTCATGTTAGGTATTAATATTTTGTGTAAGATTTAATTTTGTTTTGTAACATAGTATCAGTACAATGGGTAAGTAATTTTCCTTGCATGTGGCTGATCCTGGTTTGATCCTTGGTGTTTCATATGGGCCCCCCAAGGACTTCTACTAGTAGTCTTGATTGTAAAGCTAGGAGTAAACCTTGAACTTCACTGGGTGTGGCCCAAATGCCTACCCCCTCAACAAGATTTAGTTTTGTTAATTTTTACCTAAATTTTATTTTTGCTAGTAGTTTGAACGTTAATTAAAATGGTTTGGATGAGGTTTATAGCATGTATTTCCTATAACAGTTTTTATTTAACATGCTGGAATATTAGTCTGTTTTGTTATAGAAGGAAAATGTATAATACTGTTTTAACTATGACTTGTGTTCTTTTTGTTTTCTGCTATCACTGACTAGATCCAGACACTTATTCCTGGTTGGACTTTTGTAATAGCATATAAACAAGTTAGTTTCTTGCGTCCTTTGCTTAATTCATTCTGCTTTTTTCAATTAATACATTGAATGTCTATTATTTAAGCCCCTCTAATAGTTCAATGACTAATTCTCTCTACATATATTTAGTTATAAACTATTCAAACTGCAACCAAAAATGCTTACTCTATTATTAACCATATACTAGAAGAAACATATGTACATGATGCCATTTAATTTGTATAACCTCAAGACAAAACCATTATCTATATTTTACTAAGAAGAATACAAAATCTCAGAAAGTTTGAGTAATATTTTAAATGTCACATAGCCAATACATAGTAGAATTGGGATTTAAAGCTATTCTGCAGGATTCCAACCTCTGAGTTTAACTTTTAGGCAAACTTCTAAAGAGACTACAAAAGTTGACTCTAATTTACTCTTTTGCATAAATGTCAATTCTTTTCACATATTTGATATTATCTACTCATTTATTCTAAAATATTTAGTAATATTATACAGGTTTCACAGATTGGATATGCTCGTTCCCTACTGCTTTATATTTCATAGTGTTCTAATGTTTGAGATTCATACACCTAGTACAGTGGTCAGCAAGAAACAGCTCACAAGACACATGCTGCTCTTTACACTTATTTTTGTCTTCCTTTTTTATAAATTAATTTTTTATTTTTAATTATGAGAACAAAGATGCAAAGGAGAAAAAGGTAAAATTACAGTGGAAGGACAATCACCCATAAACAAAATTCTCAGTAGTCCCATTGCTGATATCTTGACTTTGAACTTTCAGCCAAAGAATATTAAGAAAAATAAAACAGAACCCATGTACAATTACTTTGTCCCTCAAGTCCTCAGATTGTAGTAAGTAATATTTTTTAGCAGCACACAAAACAATCTAAAGACATAAAATTTATGTTACTCCTTAAACATTGAAGGCAAAGTACTTTTTTACATTTCCATGCACATGCATATTAGTTTAAGTTAACCTCAAAAGTTTAAGTGGGTTGCTTTTCTTAAGGATTAGTCAAAGGAGCACAGTAAAAACGGTGTTAGAGTGACAATTACTGTTTACATAGGCCCACCAAAATATGAGGGACATGGAAAGGAAAAGCCTTGGCCTAAATACAAGGAAACCCTACCCCTGAAGTTGCTTGGCATAAGACCAACTCTAGGCTCCAGGCAAACTAGTTTGTCCAATCCAGGTCATTGTCTATGGTGCCTATACACTTTTATTTTTCACAAGTCTCTGTTGTTGGTATCATGTTTCTGTATTAAAGATTCTGGAATCTGCATATCCTATATTGCAGTCAGGATGGTGCAGAGCATCCTCTTGTTTCACCTTACAATTAAAAGGCAATGCAGAGAACCCTGTCCTGTAAGCATGTCGTTGCTGTTGTCAAGTCTTCTTAGTGTTAAGGGAAGTCTCTTTTGAGTAGGTCGATGTCAGAGCTGTGGTAGGGTCTTCTCTGGTAGAGGATTGCTTCCAGGTGTTGTTATAAAAAACCTTGGATGTTTCGTAGATAGCTTCCCTGGTTCAGGGGTGAATGGAGGATGCCCATTCTTCTGAGGCCTGTGCTAGGTCATTATATCAATGTTCAGGGTATAAGGTCCCATTGCACTATGAGATTTGTGTGTTTCAATCTTTATTAAATAAGAACTTATTTGTATGTATAGTATTTTCCCATTTCAATGTGCCTATGCAAAAAAGGAACAATGCCACATGGCATTATCGGCACATATGGGAGCCATAAGAACAAGTCCAACAATCCCCATGACATAGTTCAATCATAAGCATTAAACTGAGGGACTCTTCCACCAAAATTCTTTATTGAAAAGCTCACAAAGAGAAGACAAGATAAAAAGTGGGTAGAATCGTCACGGTAAAAGAATATTTAGAAAGAGTTATAGCTGTTAAAGAAAATACACATAAAATATTCAAAAGACATATGTGTCCATTTTATGTCTTTTGAAATAGTTGAGGTTTGTTAAATCCAATGCACGACTTTGGTCTGTGACTAGAACTGTGTGGTACTGAATTTAAAAAGGGTTAATGTGAGGTACTGATGGTTGGGGGTGAGAGAGTTAAGGAGTAATAATGAGCTTTGTAGGGGTGTGCGAAAGGGCAGAATCTGTTGGGGCAGGAGGTCAGTCTTGGTGCCTAACAAATTAAAGAACTGAGGGTAAAGAGTGTTAATTAAGGGGAAGATAACAATCCGAATTGGGAGATGAGGGAGTAGAAGGGGCTCTGGTGTGGAGTAGGGGAAATATATCAGAGGGGTTATATACATTGTATAAATGAATTGTTTATGGATTAGGCTTGGCTGTCAGAGAGGACCACTGTATAGGAAGTCATGACTACATATACACTGATTTTAGAGACCTATTTGAATATTAGCCTCCAAATCTAAGGAATTCCATTTTTTTTCCTAAAAACAGTCGAGAATTAAGACTATTTTTGGGTGTTGTTAAAAAGTATATATGTTGCGCAGGCACATATATAAATATATATAAATACATATAAATATAAATATGCATAAAGGCACATATATAAATATATATAAATACATATAATATAAATACATATAAAAGCCAGCGCACTTTTGAGAATGAATAATAGTAAGAAGAGAACTCCTGAATGGGGTCCAGTCTGACATGGGGGATCTCAGTCCCCTGGACTAAGTAGTCAGCCCAGGGGGCCTATGGCTAGCTGTCCTGCCCAGATCCCCCAACATACCAGCTGAAGAGAAACAGAAGAACTGGCCTGTGGAGTCTTCTGGGTGCAGCCTCTGCCTCTGTAGTTTGTTGATGCATAGGGGAGGAATTTCTCTCCCCCACCCTCTCCCCAGGGCCCGATTAACCAGGCGTGGCCCCGAAGACCCGTCTCGCATGGGGGAATCTCAGTCCCCTGAACTAAGTGGTCAGCTCAGGGGGCCTATGGCTAGCAGCTCTTTACACTTTTTAATGCAGCTTTTTTGTGTGCCAAGCGGCCGCTCCAGGAGTCAGGACTCTACTCCTAGCCTCTGTCAGTGCACGCCCTGTGTGCAGCCCAGGCGGTGTTATTTGTATCCTTCCGACCTATGTGGATACTTGCATGCAGAATATTCTCAATAAAAACTTATTGAAACTAAAAACTGTGTACTATCCTATGTATTTTCGGTTTTAAAAATGTGGCTCTCAAAATAAATTTCAATCGTGGTTTTGGCGAGATTGAAAGAAAAGGCTCAGTTGAAAGAAAAGGTTGCCCACCACTGACCTAGTACAATCACTGTTCTCTAAACACACATCATTTTCTATTGCTACCTTTCCAGATACTATTAATTCTTTGAGGACCAACTAAATGTCCTTCTCATCATATCTTTCTACCTACTGAAATGTTCAAATTTAATCACTCTTTGTTCCCAGTTTATTTTGTGATTTTGAAAATTATTTAAGATTTCTATAGTTTACTTTCCAATCTTTAAAATGGGGTGAATGATTATATTTATTCTATAAAGTTATTGTGAGAATTCAAAACATTTATCTATGCAAAGTGCTCAAATTAGTGCTTGACATGAATTCGCATTCAGTTTCCCTGTGAATGGAATTCTTAATCTTATATTTACTTTTGTTACCTAGGGTGAGAAATGGGAGTTGTACAAGTATTTGCAAAGTTTGGAAGGATGTAGGAAGATAGAACATTGGGGTATTTCGCTTCTCTTTCATGTGACCACCATAAATTCAATACCCAAACCTCATATTGGTCCCATGCGTTCTCCAGGAGAGATCCCTGAAATTAATTCTTGAATTAAGAGTAAGCCTTGACCATACTTGGGTGTGCCCTCAAAAGAAAAACAAAACAAGAGTCTACAAAAGCTCAGGTATAGAAGTCCAGGATAATATGCTTTAGATTCTATGGAAAAGAGTTGGGAAGTGAAATGCTAAGTGAGTCCTGAAGTCATGAGGATCTTCTAAGTCATAAAAAAAAGAGTTTGGTATTTTTCCCAGTAAAGCTAACCATCTTTTCCCTAACTTGTTTTAACAGCTTCTATGCCTTTATTTCATTTTAGGATTTTGGTGAATGGAAATGGAATCTATATGTTCTTTTCTTTTGTGAATAAATGGGCAGGAAAGAAACCAGTTAATCAGAGAATTTGGATTTGTTTCTATAGCATCATTTTTTAAAAGGAAGTGTTTTATATATTTACTGACCTTTCATATATCCTCTTTGGAGGAAATGTCTATTATTCTCTTCCCAGTTTTTGATGGAATTAATGCTGCTGTTTAGTGAGTCCTTTACATATTTTAGTTAACTATCTGTCTGATGTAAGATGTGAAATATTTTCTTCCATTTAGTAGGGTGTCTTATTGATTTTAGCCTGAGTTTCATTTGCCATGTAAAATCTTTTAATTCCATTCATTTGTTTTTGTTTACTTTGCTGAAGGGTTCAAATCATAAAGACACTTAATAAGGAACATGTCCTGGAGAATTTCTTCATAGATTTTCCTTAGTAATTCTGGAAACTGTTTTAATCCACTTTGAATGAAACTTTATTTATTTATTTGATTTTGGGCCACACCCAGCAGTGCTCAGGGGTTACTCCTGGCTATCTGCTCAGAAATAGCTCCTGGCAGGCACGGGGGACCATATGGAATGCCGGGATTTGAACTGACCACCTTAGGTTCTGGGTTGGCTGCTTGCAAGGCAAACACCGCTGTACTATTTCTCCAGCCCCTGAATGAAACTTTATTTATGGTATGAGAGACACATTCCGTTTTAATTAATTAATTAATTGATTAATTTTTCTAATGACCATCAGTTTCTGGAGTCATATTGAAGAAATTTTCCTTTCTCTACTTCATGCATTCAATGCAATAGTCATAGATTAAGTCCATAATTATGAGAGTATATTTTGGAGCTTTCAATTCTGTATCATAACTCAGAAGTCAATGTATATTCTATATATACACTTTAGCTTTGATTACTATGCTTTATAATATAGCTTAAAGTCCAGAATATGCAATGACATTTTTTTTTTCAAATAATTTTGGCTATTTGAGAAGTTGTATGATTCTACACAAATTTTAGTAAATTGTTCTAAAATCTTAAAAAAATATCATGGGAGGCCCACAAATGCAGTCACCATGCCTGCAACTAGCTAGCTCCCTAAACTGACTCTGTTCTTGAAAGAGATGTGAATCAAGCAGTGAAATCAAACTGAAAACTGGCAATCTTGGGAGAAGAGGGTGGGCCAAATCCCCAATCTGTTGAAACCATACCTGCTTTACCCATTACCCACAATCACTACTTTGCCAAGAGCCTTTCCTCATCACTCCTCAACAGCTCTCTGCAGAGACAACAGTGTCACCAAAACTCTGGGTATGCTAGTAACTGTGCAAATATTACCAGGAATTTTTTGCTGGGGATGAGTGCAGGCACCCTCCCCGTGCTTTCTTATACTTTCTGAAACGCTGGTGGCTGAAACCATGCACACAAAGGCAGTCACCATGTCTGAATCTGGCCAACACCTTAGACTCACTTTGTTATAGTAAGAGATCTGCACCAAGCAGTGACAACTATGGGAACACTGACTACACAGCTGAAAGCTATCAGTCTTGGAAGGAGAGGATAGGCCAATCTTTGCCCTGTCCAAGTCACTGCTGCTGAATCCATCACCCACAATTCCCATCTTGCCTGGGGCATCATCTGTGGTACCAGGGATTGACTTCCACTCACCCTTCCCCTGAAAAAACCCTCAAAAAATGATGTCTAAGTGGAAAACTAAGAGTAGAATTTGAACAACACTGGGTGTGGCCCCCAAGCAAAAACAGCAAAATAAGTTTTTACCTAAAGAAAGTGAAGCTTTATTTTTTCATGATTCAATGAACACTAACTATGTCCTGTGCTCCATGCCATCAACTCCTGATGATTCCTCCTTTGCCCCAAAACTGTGCAGCCTAGATTACAGCTAACTTTATTTTAGGAAACCATTTGCATAAAAGGAGTATTATTTAAATTAAATTTAAAATGTATCTTTTGGGAGCATACTTCTTAAACTTTCTTTTTTTTATATTGAAGTTACTTTTATGTGGGCTGAACTAAAGAGTTCTTCAATGCTGAAATATAATCTCCTTCCCTTAAATTTTGTTCCATCTAATGGCTACAGGGCTACGCTCACTCCCTCCAAAACTAAGCTTGTGGATAAAGAGCAGGTCTGATGATAGCTGTGTAAAAAGAAAAGTATAGTACTATAGTATCTGGGAGGAGGAATATAATAGGTATAAAAGTGACAAATGGTAAATGTACATGTTAACTCACTATTCATTCCTACAAAACAATCATCATTCTTGTCACAAAATATAAATGGGCCTAAGAATCTTTGCTAATGCATACTCCAGAGGCATTGACAATAAATTAAAATTGGAAATTGGTAGAAGATAGTATGAGCTCAGTGACTGCAATGAGATATGTATAAAGCTAATGTAGAGAAGGGCAATATCAAGATGTAGTCATCTATCAAGAGATAGAACATTTATATTTTAATAAATGGAGGAATTTGCATGTTAAAGAAAATATATATACAAAAATGAGTATTGTGCCAAAGACACATTTCACAGTTTATCTTGGACTACATCTACTCAGGTGCTTTGTATTTTTCTCTATGGTCTAATTCTCAAGGAAAGAAGAGCTGAGAACTTCAAAAAAACAATATTTAAAAATATCCATGTCATTCATTTCTTTCATTCAGTAGACCTTTTAGGTTGCAGTGAAATTCTCAACTGGGCAAAATATAAGAACAACAACAACCACAACAAACCCTACTCAAACCCCTTTCCAAATTGTAGTTACCTATTGATTAGGAAAATTCTTTTCTGATTTATAATCACTCTTTTATCTTGGGGGGTGGGCACACATCCGGTGATACTCAGGGGTTACTCCTGCCTATGCACTCAGAAATTGCTTCTGGGTTGGGGGAACCATATGAGACCCTGGGGGATGGAAACATGGTCCATCCTAGGTTAGCGCATGCAAGGCAAATGCCTTACCACTTGTGCCACCACTCCAGCCCCTATGATCACTCTTTTTTATATAATCTTTTTTGAAAAGAGTATCTCTTCCTGTTTTTACCTTTTTATCATGGCTTCCAAAGGAATGAATTCATTTCCTCCAAAGAAAAATTGTTTTTATATAATGTTTTTATTTTCATCTCATGAGTATGGTATGATAGCCACACAGAAAAAAATCTCACTGAAGCAGAAAACTTGTTTTTTTACTTGCACATGTAAATATTTCTAATAGGTATGATAGAACATATCTTTTAAAGTTTGTCTCTGGAAATCTATGTTTAGAAGAAATTTATAAATATTGCCTGACGTCAAATGGATAGTAAGGTGATACTCTGAAAAGATGGCTCTGGAACCATATCCACACAATGTTTCAGTTTTGGCCTTTTCCCTTTTGACTGATTTTCTTGGGGACTCTGGTCTTAGACAATTTATGCATTGCTTTATATTTTGTTATGCAATTGTTGAACTTTAAAAAGGTATCTTTACAGTGAACTAAACTTATATAAATCTTCTGAGTAATTTTTTCCTGTGCTATTGTTCATGATTCTGGCTCTGCCAAAAAGAACATAGACTTCAGATTAATTTTTCCTACGCACACTATTTTGTACATGTTCTGTATTTATTTTTGGTCGTTGTGAGGTCACCAATTTTGTTTTCTCTTTGAGATCCAATATTCTTGGACAATTTTCTGTGGCCTCAGAAAGACTGAGGGAACAGATGTTGTATAAACTGTATCCCCCGCATGTTTTCCCACTTACTTATTTTTCTTTTCAAAGAAAAAATAACAAAACAAAGGATATTTCTATGTATGATATTTTTAATGCCTAAAGACTACATATTAAATTTTTCATGCTTACACTGTGGGAGACAATTCTACCTTTTAAATAGGAATATCAGGAAACAAAGTGCTCAGAAGGTTGATAAAGAATTTGTCACTCTGGATAGCATAGACAAGCCACCAGTTTCCTTATTATTTAATCCCCTTACATGATTTCTTTCTATAGGACAAAGGAAGTGCCAGCAATTGTCAGAAAAGACCAATTCAACATATCAAAATGTCCTGTGATTTCCCTCCCTAATTGGTTGGAAGAGAAAGATAATTTCAGTTTTTAAATTTTAAAAACCTAACTATCATATTGATCAGCCTATTTCATTTTGCCAAGTCAAACCAGAATTCCACATCACAGCTATCATCCTTTTCCTTTGTGTAAATTTTTGCCCCCTCCCCTGCAAATGTTTGAAATAAGCTGAATAAACAGTCCACAGTAGGTAGCCTGGGGAGTGTTCTAATCAGAAATATTTTCACTCATGGAGTAAGGCTTTATATAACCCATTAGGAGCTGTGATTTGAACCACACATATTAGCAATAAAGCTCAGAATGAGGACATATTTTTAAAATCAGATCTCCAGATTCATAATTTTTTTTTCTCAGCTGCTCATGTAAAACTTCACTTAAATTTGCTGGTGTAAACTTTACCTGCCTATTGTGCAATACATTAAAATGTTGACTTCTATTTTCACTTAATATTTCCCATACTTTTCCTTTTGTCTTTCAAGTGTCATAAGAGAATATGCCATCACAGTACATTGAAAAGGCAATGTGAAATAAAATTGACTTTTGTGCATTGCATATTTTAATACTGACTTCTAGCATATAGTGAAACTCAGAGCTAATGTTTTGTAAGTAATAATTTGATCCTACAGCATCAATACAAAGGGTATATGGTAAAATATTTTGTTTAAGTTTTATAAAACACAATTTATACTATACCCTAAATTATAGTCTAATGTGTACATGCAACATTTTAAAATAATAATGAATACCTGTTTATTCACAACCAGCCTTAGAAATAGTTCACTAATACTTTCTAAGCCCCTTTTATCATGCTTTTCTAATGTCCCCCTGTTTATTTTTCACAGATAAATTATGCCCTGAAAGTTGTTAATATCACTTGCTAAAAAGTTCTTATTTTTTGAAATGTTTCAATACAATTTAAACATATATTAATTGACCTTTTGATAATAAAAAAGTTTTTAAACAGTTATGGTTGTAAAAACAATCTATGTTAATAAAGGCAGATGAAGTCTATTTTTATGCTATTATATGTTTTTTATAGTAAAAATACTCCACTATTTAGTTGTCATATCAAGGTACGTTTTCAGTTGCTATCATTTTTTTAGGGCAAGTAACATTGCGAGAGAGATTCTAGGTTCAAGTCTTCTGTTGGATAAAGCAGAATTTCTCTAAATGGCCAGATAGTACAGGGCTAAGGTGCATGCCATGCTTTCAATGTCTGGCACCACATAATCTGCCTTATTACCTCTTTGCACTACCAAGGATTAAGTGTGTAATCCCTGGTGACATAGGACCTGAACAGCAGCATCTTTGGGTCTTCACATTGAACCACTGTCCCTGTTGACCAAGAAAAACTAGGAGGAACACCCATGCCCTAGTAAGATAAAGCATAGACAGACATTGCCGACTTTTCTTGCTACAGCTATCTTGAATTTAATTATTATTCAATTTTTTAAAAAAGTATTTACTAAATAATGGTGCCAGAGCAATAGCACAGTGGTAGGGCGCTTGCCTTGCATGTGGCTGACTCAGGAAGAACCTATGTTCAATCCATGGCATCCCATATGGTCCCCCAAACCAGGAACGTTTTTTCTTTTCTTTTTTCTTTCCTTTTTTTTAAATTGAAACTATTGTGATTTACAAAGTCTTTC
Organism: Suncus etruscus; assembly: GCF_024139225.1. Classification (NCBI taxonomy): domain Eukaryota; kingdom Metazoa; phylum Chordata; class Mammalia; order Eulipotyphla; family Soricidae; genus Suncus; species Suncus etruscus. The sequence goes on from NC_064850.1 coordinate 83,093,851, forward strand.
ATAGTTGGATTTCAGATATACAATGAATCAGGGCCAATCCCACCACCAGGAGGAGTGTCCTTCTTCCTCTACCAACACTATTCTTTTTTGTTTTTTCAATATAAATTTTTATTTAAGCACCATAATTACAAGCATGTTTGTAGATGGCTTTCAGTTATAAACAGAACACCCCCCATCACCACTGCAACATTCCCACCACTAATGCCCCCCCACTTTCTCCACCCCTGCCTGTATTCGCAACAGGCATTCTACTTCTCTCATTCTTTAACATTGTCATGTTAGTTGTTAGTGTAGTTATTTCCCTAATAGTGGTTACCACTCTTTGTGGTGAGCTTCAAATTGTGAGCCAGTCCTTCCAGCTCTTCCAGTCTTTAACTCTGTTGTCTCTGGGCCTTATTACAATAATGTCTTCAATTTTTCTTAAAACCCATAGATGAGTGAGACTATTCTGTGTTTATCTCTCTCCGTTTGACTTATTTTATTTAACATAATAGATTCCATGTGCATCCATGTATAGGAAAATTTCATTTTCTCTCCTGATGACTGCATAATATTCCATTGTATTTATGTACCATGGTTTCTTTCTTTCTTTTTTAATAAATTTTTATTGTGACCAAAATGCATTACAAATTTTTCACAGAATTATTTACGTTACATAGTGACAATGAATGAGGGGCATTCCCACCACCAGTGTTGTCCTCTCTCCACCCCTGTTCCCAGCATGTATCCCTTATCTCCCTCCTTTACCCCCCAGAATACTAGTGTAACTGGTCTCCACTTCACAGCTTGTTGTAGATTGGGTATCTATTCAGTTGTCATTGACTTTGGGTTTGGTCTTCAAGTCTGATAATTTTTTATTTTCACTACATGTTCAGATGACTAGTCTTGGTTTCATCCTCCCTCCCCCCTCAATGTATGAGGCTGAATGATTCAAGTCATGTGATTCTATTGGAGATAAAAAGGATAAGAAAAAGAGAAGAAAAAAATGGTAGCAGCTACCAAAAAAAGAAAAAAATTGCACCCAGCCAAAAAGAAATCACTAAATTATGATCATAAGAGTTAAAAAGAAAGAAAAAAGTGGAAGAAAAATAATATCAAAACAAACAAACAAAAAACCAAAACAAGAAAAAGAAGGAGTGTTGGATTTCAGGGTTTGGTGTTTCCCCCCACTTTTTTTTTTTTTTTTTGCATAGGCACAGGAAGTATTGGGGAAGAAAGGGAATTCCCGTGGCCTAAGAGATTCAGGATTTCTCCACCCTTGAAGCGTACCTTCATGGGAACAACCACTGGCTCTATACATACTCATTACCACATCCCAAGGACTTTTTTGTGGTACCAGGAAACTTTCCTCTCAGTTGTGGATGAGAAAATCAAGCCACTGTAGCTAGCGATATTGGTATTTGCGCAGGTAATAGGACAAGGTCTAGGATAGAGTCTTTACGGTTCTAGAGGTTCTGTTCCATCATTGTTGTTGTGTTCAGTCTTCTGTAATAAGTGCTCCCTGTTTTTGTTCAGTCCCTAAGCCGAAGCCTAAGCTATTATGATCCCAACGGTTCGGCTCAGTTTCTGTGTCAAAGTTGGGCCTCTATAATAAGAAATATTAAGTTTTGTAAGAGTCCTGGGCTACAGCTTAGGGTAGGGTTTTCCTTATTGTTCCCAAGGTAAGTCTGCCCAGTCACAGTTGTCAAAGTCAGTTTTCTATAATTAGTGCTCTTATTTTTCACAGTTCAAAGGACATTCCATCTTCTGATTTCCACTTAGTGTTAGGTGATGTGATATTGTCATTTCCTCATTGTCCTCGTTGTCATATCAAAACTGGCACAAGTTGGTGCCAGAGTGATGTTATAAATCTCCCAACGAATCTTAGTTCCTGGTGTTGTTGCAGGGAGCTGTATCAGTTCTACGTCTGGGCTCTGGGGTGTGGAATTGAACTAACACTGTCCAATTTCATGGAGACTGAGTTGTATCCACATGACACATATCCAGGATGGGAGACACCCTTGTGTTATAAAAAGTGTAAGTTCTTATCCCTAGATAAGATCTTGTTTCGGTGTCTATGATTTCCCCTTTTTTACTGTGCCTATACAAAAAAGTATGGTGTCATATTGTATTGCTGGTGTTATTCTGGGTAAGGATGACAGGCTATACACACAGACTCTATGGTCTGGTTTTGATCTGAGCTTTTATCCCAGGCAAGACGTTTTCTTGGTTTTTGTACCAAGCAGCACCAAAACTGATGAGGATAGAGAAAGTATGTATATATAAAAATAGAACAAATAAATAAAACTGAATTTAAAAAAAGGTATTTGAAGAAAACAAGTGATGGAGGAGGCTACCTGTATATTTAGGAATACACAACTTAAGATGCATTATTATAAAGGTATTAAGCTTACATAGGCAAAGTAGGCCTCCCAATTAGGTCTTTTGAGATATTCTTGTGGGAAGTGAAAGCCAAGGAACTTTTCGTATCACAGACCTTGGTCTTGAGTTGGAGACATGATTTGTGGCATTATGGAACCATGTAGTGCCCTTAAGCTGGGAATTTTGCTGAACCTGATTCCAGTATAATGCAACAGTCCATGATTTGATGGGGGTGGGAGGGGTCACAAAGCATGAGTCAGCAGGCATATTGGTTGTAGTTTCTTGCCGAGGCACGAGATAAGGGACCAAGAGGGTGTCTTTCATTGAGGAGCTGGATGGTGGTCTGTTGGGGCAAGAGGTCGGTCTTGGTGCCTAATGAGTTAAGGACTGAGGATAAAGAGGGTTAAATAAGGGGAAGATAACAGATCTGGGTCGGGAGATGAGGAAGTAGAAGGGACTGTGGGGTGGGGGAGGGGCAATATATAAGAGGGGTTATATACATCATATAGGTGAATTATTTATGGTTTAGGCTTGGAAGTCAGAGAGGACCACTATATAGAAAGTCACATCCACATAAAGACTGACTTTAGAGATCTATTTGAGTGTTATCCTCCAAATCTTGGGCATTCCATTTCCTTTCCTAGGAACAGTCTAGAATTAAGAACAATTTTGGATAATGGTTAAAAAGTGTATTTGCTTTTGAAAATGAGTACTAGTAAGAAAAGACACCCCTGCAGGGGGTCCAGTATGCATAGGGGAGGAGTTTCTCTCCACCTTACCTCTCCCCTAGGGCCCCAGTTACCAGGCCTGGCCCTGAAGGCCAGTCTGTCATGGGAGGATCTCAGTCCCCTGCACTAAGTGGTCATCAGCACAGGGGGCCTTTGGCGAGAGCTGTCCTGTCCAGTTGCCCTGACATACAAGTGGAAGAGGAAGAGAAGTCCTACCTTTCCAGTTTGTGTATGCATAGGGGAGGAGTTTCTCTCCATCCCACCTCCTCCCAGGGCCCCAATTACCAGGCCTGGTCCTGAAGGCCAGTCTGGCGTGGGGGGATTTGTACCACAGTCTCTTTAGCCATTCATCTGTTGAAGGGCATCTTGGTTGTTTCCAGAGTCTGGCTATTGTAAATAGCACTGCAATTAATATAGGTATGAGGAAGGGATTTTTGAATTGTATTTTTGTGTTCCTATGGTATATCCCTAGGAGTGGTATAACTGGATCATATGGGAGTTTAATTTTCAGTTTTCTAGGATTCTCCATATTGTTTTTCATAAAGGCTGAACTAGACAGCATTCCCACCAACAGTGAATTAAGAGTTCCTTTCTCTCCATATCCCCACGAGCACTGATTGTTCTTGTTCTTTGTGATGTGTGCCAGTCTCTGTGGTGTGAGATTTCACTGATTTCTCAGGAACGATTTTTTGAGCGCATTGCCAGCAGGAGTAACTCCAGAGCGTCACTGAGTGTGATCCCAAAACCAAAAATATAAAAGTACTTATTAAATAAATAAACTTTTGATTCAATTCAAATTTGTTGTTCATCACGAGTTTTCATTTTTTCTCACCTAATAGCATTGTCCCCTTCTTATGGACCCTGGATCTGCACAAAGCTGCTTTAGGCTGGTTTGCTGTGCTTTCCTTTTTAGATTATTCTATGTGCAGTTTATTCACACTTAATGCCACCAATTGATGTAACACCATGACTCCGTTGCTCACGACCTTTCCCATGAGTAATAGGATGAATGATCTACCATGAATCTGTAACTGTAGTGGCCACAGATTATTTTGTCTGATTTACCACTGTGTCCTGATAATCTCAACAATAATTGATGGTTTTATTTGATTTACCAACAGGCCTGAATGTTCTTTAAAGTGTAAATAAAAGTGTAGATTTATTATTTTCAAACACTTCATGTTTACCTATAAAAGGACAGTTAAATAGTTTAGTTACAGTCACAATGTGATGCAATCGATATACAGGTATCTGCATCTTATCAACTAGAACTATATTTCCCTTTAAAGATTTCTCCTTTCCTGTTTCCAACACCTGAAACACAATCCTACTTTCTGTTTTTATAAAATAAAATCTTCATACTTCATGCAAGTGAAACAATACAGCATTTCTCTTTTTTATGACTGGCTTATTTTACTTTGTATATTTGACCTCAATGCTCATGTATAGATAAATGTATATATGCCAGATTTCCTTGCTTTTTAAAGTTGAATATTCCATCTTATTTAAATATGACATTATTTACTCATCTGTCAATGGACCCTATTATTGCTTTACCTTCTGACTATCATCAGTAATATTTCTATAAATATAATAATCAAATAGATATTTAAGACTATTTCAAAAATTAATTTCATATGCTCAGATGTTAAATTGCTGATTTATAGCCTGTTCTTTGAGAGTTACTGCACCCATTCTTATACTAGTCATGAATTTTGTGCAAAGCTGCTAATCCAATCATGTCACTGTTCCTTCTCTTGCTATAGTTAACAGACAGTAAAACACCTGATCCAATGAAGACAATAGTTTTTCCCTATGAAATTTTAGAATAGACTTGGGAAAAAGTTTTAGTCCTTTCTGGAGTGGAAGCTTAAATACCATCATTGACATGCCAGGTAAAGATCCTTCTCTGAGAGGAAAAAGTGTAGATATTGGCAGAAAGATGTAGATCTTAGAAATAAAAGGAGCTCTGGGGCTGGTGCATGGCAAAATAAACATGGGATAAAACTAAAAGACACCAAGACTAATGGATAAAATATTTGCACTCAACAAATCAAATTTGATATACCCCAAATATATAAAGATCTCACAAATTTCAGTAACAAGAACAAACAAACTGGGGTCAAAGTGATTATACAGAGGGTAAGTTACTTGCTTTACATGTAATCAACCCAGGTTCAATTTTCAGAAACCCTTATGGTTTCCCAAATCTAGCCAAATGTGAACCCTGAGTGCAGAGCCAGGAGTAAGCCCTAAACATCTCTGGGTATGCCCACTGTCAATAATCACCCCTCCCCCCAAAAAAAACTCACCCTCAAAACCTTATCCCAAGGAGATTGTCAAATGACCAATAAGCACGTAAAAAGTTTGGATCATAATTAATATTAGAGAAATCCAAATAAAAAAAACAAAGCCATCTCACACATATCAAAAGGTGAAAACAATCATAATTGGGTTGGCAAGGATGTGGTGAAAAGAAATTATTCATTGCTGGTGATAATGTCTGTCCCTATGGAAAACAATGTGCTGATTTCTTAGAAAAGATAGAATAGAGCTGCATCTGATCCTGCAATTCTTTTTCTTTATATCTACTCTCAAGCCACAAAAACATTCATTCAATATGCATATTATCATTCATTACATCACCTAGAACATGTATATATGATATATAAGTACATATACTGTAACCTTATTACCTAACCATCATAAGGTAACAGTAGTGCTCAGCTTTATGGCATTGATACACAGAGTTATTGCACTTCTATGACCAAAGTGTGCATGACCCTCCACCCCATCCTTATGTCACCTCTAGTTCGACTCTCTTTCCTTTTATTTACCCAATATTTATAGTTGATAGTTATGGTTTTAGGACATACTACTTTCTCCTTTATATCCTGTGTGCTCCAGTACCTTTACATATGCTCCTATGCATTTTCAGTAAACCTAGTCATCCCTCCCTCCAATCCTATACCCGCAAGATTTTATTCCAGTATTTAAGATTTATTTTAAAATAATTTTGTTCAAACCTTGATTTGTTTCTCTACCAAGTTTAAATGAAAATATCCTCTATTTGTCCCTCTGCCTCTGGGTTATTTATTATTTTATTCAGCATGTACACTCCAGTATCACATGAACTGCATGACTTTATACTTTTTTGTGACTGCATAGCATTCCATTGTACATAGATACAAAATCTTTTTTGCATTCATTCATCTATTGCTGTACAACTTACAAAAATCTATTTATTTACTGTTGGACATTCTGACCTCTGTGTTAGGAAGTGCAATGAACATAGGTATATAGATATATTTTTGAATTGATGTTTTGTGTTTTGGGGTAGATTCCAAGAAGTGCAATAACTGAGTCAAAAAGGAGCTTCGTAATTACCTTTTTTTTTTTTTGGAGAAATATTGTTTTCCATAGAAGTTGGACTACACATCATTCTCACCAGCATGGGGTTCATGTTTATCACAACTGACTCACACTGTTATTTTCTGTTATTTTTGATATATGCTATTCTCACTGATGTAAGGTGATACCAAATTGTCATTCTAATGTTTTTGGTTGGTTTTTGGGACATACTCAGGAGTTCTCAGGTCTGACTCCTCAATATTCACTCAAAGATCATTTCTGGCTGGTTTGGGGGGGACTAGATGAAATGCAGGGATCAAAACTAGGTTGACTTTGTGCAAAACAAGTACTCTATCTGCTGTACTATAGTTTTAGCCCGTAATTTATGTTAAATAATAATGAAAAAGTTTTAGATTTATTTATTTAATTATTGTGATTACAAAATTGTTTATTGTTTAGTTTCTGTCATACAATGTACACATTCTTCACCAGTTCACCCTTCCCACAATCAATGTCCCCCAGTTCCCTTTCATATCCCTTATGCCTGTCTCTAGGGCAGGCAATTTTATTCTCACTCTTTTTTTTTTTTTGACACTGTGGTCTGCACTATTGTCAATGGAGGGATGCCTTGCATGTCACTTTTGCCCCTTTTAGCACTAAGTTCTTGTCCAGTGTGATCAGTTGCAGCTATCATTGTCCTAGAAAATCCTTCTCTAACTGCACTCATTGCTCTTTGTGGTGAGTTTCCTATAATGGTCTGGATCTTCTGACCCTTAGTTTTATTGTCTTTAGTCTAGATATTGTTACTATACTATTTTTTTTATATCCCGCAAGTGAGATTATTCTATGTATATCCCTTTCCCTCTGGCTCATTTTACTCAGCATAATAGTCTCCATACCCATCCATGTATAAGCAAATTTCATGACTTCATTTTCCCTAATGACTATATAGTATTCTATTGTGTAGATATACCATGGTTTCTTTAGCTACTCATCTGTTGTTGGGCACCTGAGTTGTTTCCAGATTCTTCCTATTTTAAATAGTGCTCTGCTGAACATAGGAGTGCAGAAACCTTTTTTGTGTTGTTTTTGTGTTTCTAGGGTATACTTGTTCCTTAAGTATGGATGCTTAAAAGCCTTCAGAAGTTGCTGTTGCCTAAGCAGAATTGGCATGTGTGCCCAGGGGCCTCCCACTTCCACCCACCTTTCTTCTCCAGAAAAAAATAAGGGTGGGGCATATTTTGTGTTACATTTATTTATTTATTTATTTATTTATTTATTTATTTATTTATTTATTTATTTATTTATTTATTTTTGGGTCACACCCAGCAATGCTCAGGGGTTATTCCTGGCTCTAAGCTCAGAAATCACCCCCAGCAGGCTGGGGGGACCATATGGGATGCCGGTATTCCAACCAACGTCCTTCCGCATGCAAGGCAAAAACGCCTTACCGCTGTGCTATCTCTCTGGCCCCACTTTGTGTGTGTGTGTGTCCGTGTGTGCATTGTGTGTGTGTGTGTGTGTGTGTGTGTGTGTGTGTGTGTGTGTGTGTATTACTTTTGGGCCATCATCTCAAGGGGACAAACCTTGAGCGAAAAAAGGTCCTACCTCCACGGGTTTGGTAGGAGTGATATTGATGGATCATATGGGACATCAACTTCTAACTTTTTGAGGAATGACCATAGTGTATTCCACAAAAACTAGAAAAGCCTCCATTCCCACGAGCAGTGAAAGAGAGTCCTTTTCTCCCCAATTCTACACCAACACTGGTTGTCCTTGTTTTTTTGTGTTGTGCACTAGTCACTGTGAAGTGAAATGACACTTTATTGTTGTTTTGATTTGGCACTCCCTGATGATTAGTGAAGTGGAACATTTTTTTTTTATGTGCCTTTTGGCCATCTATATTTCTTCTCTGAGGAAATGTCTGTTCTTTCCATTTTTGATGGGGGTTATATTTTTCTTCTTGTAATATTCAAACAGTGCTTTGTATACCTTAGATATTAACCCCTTATCTGATGAATAGTTTCTCCCATTTCATGGGTGGCCTTTATGTTTTAGTCATTATTTTTTTGAAGTGCAGAAGCTTCTAAGTTTTATGTCATCCCATTTGTTTATCTTTGCTTCCACTTGCTTGGCCAGCTTCATAACCTTGAAGAAGCTTTGCTTCAATGCCATGGAGTTTTCTGCTTATGTTTTCCTCTATGCACCTGATGGTTTCAGAACTGATATCAAGGTCTTTAATTCATTTTGATTTGACCTTTGTGCATGGTGTTATATAGAGATCTGAGTTCATATTTTGGCATGTTGTTGATCAGTTTGTCCAATACCAACTTGTTGAAGAGACTTTCCTTGAATGAGCACTTTGTATGTGCTATGGCCATTCTTATGTATTCCTTATGAAAGTATCTAATTTATCTATTCTCCCCATTTTATGGTAAAGTTATTGTTGCTGAACTCAGTAAAACTTTCTATCTATTTAAAAGAAACAGGCTAGCTAATGATTGGAAGAAGATGTGGGTAGCTTTTCTCACAATGAAGGTGACAAAGATGATTGTTCTCATATATATTTTAATTTATTATTGCATTAAATATAATATTAAATTGTATTATATGTATATTGAAGGCAAATTTATGCAGTGTGTAAATTGAACTATCAATTCCTCAGAATTCTTTTCTTTAATTTGCTTGCAAAGCCTTCAATTTGTATTTTCTTGTTGCTCAGTATAGAAATATGTTGGTCTCCTAAGGTAATGAGAATAGGAGCATGTTCTAGAGTATTAGCCATTGTCTCTTTGAGTGACTTTAGTCAAACATTCCTTATCCATAAAGTGAGATGCCAGTAAGTAATTATACCTAATAATGTTAATATGTCCTAATTTTCCTAGGTGGTGATTATGAAAGCAGAATGAAATAATGGGAGTAAAAGTGATTAATGTTCTACAAAGCCATTCAAAATTAGCAACTAATAATAATGCATATCTGAAGTATATAGTAATCTGAACTATTTCAGGACAATATTTTTGAAAAAATACAGCTAAAGCTAAAGCTTTAGCCATAGCTAAAGCTATGGTTTTCAACTACAATGTCATCTTCGTAGTCACATTTGTTGCCAGTTTATTAGTAAGATTCAATATTTTAAAAACACTCTTAAGATTATATTAAATTATATCTATGATAATGTTATTCATTTACAATGACAATTGTCTTAGTGTGAAAGCAATGGATCTAGAGATATCGTGGTGAGAAATCCCATAATTTTGAACTTACCTCAGTGTGTTTGAAACATACGTAATTTCATCTGCCATGTGTACTTTGGCAGAGTATCATTGAAAACTGACAATAATTAAACTTCAAGCTGCATGAGGCAGGATCTGTTTTCTTTTGCACTGTGGTATGCTCAGACCCAGCACAATTTCTGACATATAGGGATTTTAGAGAAAATATTAAAATGGCCAGAAGTTGACATTGTAATGGAATGTAGATAATTTTGCTTTTGCAAATAGATTCTTCTGGTGTGGTAACAAGTTGAATGAATACTGTCTCCTTATACACATTTAGAATAAAAAAGATTATGTTTATTGCATTTGTGGTTAAATTAAGGTCTTAAATCATAGTTACTAAGTTGTCCTTTGAGGTTCTAAATTTCAAAGATATTTATCAAGTTTGAAGGCACTTTCCTAAGCCACAAAGAGTGCTGCATTAATGAAAAATTGATTTAAAAATACAAAACCTTAATATCAGAGATGATATGAAGAATAGAATTTAAAGAAGTGTACTCTGTTTTGAAGAAAAGAATTAAATTATTTTATTGCTGAAAAATTTTAAGTTTTCTAAAAATATATTATATGACAAGTGAGGTATATGAATGTGAGGTAAATGGCTGACTGGCTACATTTTTAAAATGTTAATTGATTTAAAAAAATTTTTTTTGGTTTTTGGGCCACACCCAGTAACGCTCAGGGGTTACTCCTGTCTATGCACTCAGAAGTTGCTCCTGGCTTGGGGGACCATATGGGATACCGGGGGATCGAACCTCGGTCCGTCCAAGGCTAGCGCAGGCAAGGCAGGCACTTTGCCTTTAGCGCCACCGCCCGGCCCCTGATTTAAAATTTTATAACATCTTTTAAAATAATTTTCTATGATATTGTCAGAGTAAATATTGGGGGAAGAGGACAATTACTCCTTTGAAAAAATTGCTTGGGTACTTACCTCATGGAGTTATTTTTCTATTTAAGAGAACCATCTGCTTCATTAAACTTTCTAAACCAGGCACTATCTATGGGGAGTTTCACAACATCTTAAAACTGGAATCTGCAGCAATGCTTTAGGTTGCTGCCAGAAAACCAGATGTTAAGCATATTGTTCAGTTTTTTCCCCTTTTCAGAAGCAACAAATTTGAGGTTGAGTGAATGCAAATATTGGACAATTCTATGGTTAGAATTTTCATCAAATATTGACCTCCTTGAGTCTCTGCTCATCAAAGGCAATAGATATGAGGACCAGCAGTACTAGTCCATAGCAGAAAACTTGCCACAAAAAGTGGGGGAGTGAGGCTGGAGAGATAACACAGCAGTAGGGCATTTGCCTTGCACGCACCACTTACAGTGGTTCAATTCCCGGCATCTCATCGGTTCCCCGAGCCTGCCAGGAGCAACTTCTGAGCACAGAACCAGGTGAAACCCCATGAGCACCGCCAGGTTTAGCCCCCCAAAACAAACAAAAATGGGGTATTGCAGTTAGGTCAAAGAAAGGACCAATATGACAATTATAGTTGACTACTTTAAACAAGAACTGAATGCTAAAAGGAGGTAAAGTGATATGCATGGTATTCTTTAAGTAACAATATTACAAACCAGTGTTTAAAAGAAAAAAAAGAAAGAGCAGAAGAGAGAAAGAGGGAAAGACAAATAGAGAGAATAAATGGTTTGCAATAGAGACAGGAAGAGAGGAGGTCAGGGAGATGGCAGAAAAAAAATGGGATATTGGTGGCAGGAAAAATACACTGGTGAAGGAATGGGTGCTGGCCATTGTATCAGTAAAGCTCAATCATGGACAACTTTGTAACTGTTTCTCACTCTGATTCAAAAATTTAAACAAAAAAACAAAATTAGGGGGTTTGTGTGATCAAAAGCATGTCAGAAAAGCTCCCTTTTTTGTTTTGACAAGTACTAACTCATTTTCTGGGATTAGCAGAATTTTTGGTTTTGTCTGTACTGTCCAACAAGATAATATTCATGTGCTTTTTAATATTTTACTTTTACATCTTGATATTGAGTCACTTCTCTTTTTTAAAAACAATATCTTTATTTAAGTACCATAATTACAAACATGTTTGTAGTTGGGTTCTAGTCATAAAATGAACAGCCCCCCCTTCACCTGTGCAACATTACCACCACCAATGCCATGTGCTTTTTATATGGCTCTAGAACTCTTTTAGCCCTTTTCAAATAAAACCAAATCAAAATATGAAGCAACTGAACAACAACAACAACAAAAGCAACCTTTTCTTTTTAAAAATTGGGCCTGACATTAAAATGAGAAAATTTTATGTGTGCAAACAAATGCGTATCTAATAGTGATAGGAAAACATAAATTTTATATTGCAATAGGGCCTTATACTCTAAATACTTATTTGTTATAGTTACTTGGCTTAGTCTTTAGAAGATCAGACAAGGCCATTCAGCCCTGAACCTTAGATTCCATCTACAGAACCAGCAGTTTTCTACAATACCACGAATCGAACTTCTATCAGGGAAGGCCCTAATGCTGCCTTGAGATCAACTTGCTCCAGAGTGGGTTTATGTGACACCCTGACAACTTGGTAACAATAACAACCTGATTTCAGGACAGGGTTCTCTGCATGTTCACCTAATGGTGTGATGAAACCAGAAAATGCTCCATGTCACCCTAACTTTGACATAGAATCTGTACAAAAACCAAGGTTTCTAACCACAGAAACCAAATTGCAACAACAGTGATTATGAAAAGCTTCTACTGGGAACGCAGAGAAAGGCTTTGGGGTTAGACAACTTAATATGCCTGTAGCCTGTAGTTGGTTTTATGCCAGGATGCTTCATGGGTAAGGTCTCTGTTTTTTGGCTAAAGGATTTTTCTTTCTATTTTTCCTATTTTGCTGTGGTGTGCCTATGAAAAAAAACCCTGCAATGCACACACCTTTTATTATTTTTTTTATTATTTACTGTTCTTTTTAATCTCGTATCTTTTAAATCCAGGATCCTGCCTTTTTCATAGAACCTTGGGACATGGATTACTTTATTTTACCACACATTCTCACAGTTTTCTATAAAACTAAAAGGAAAGGAATAAAGAAAGGCTGGGGACCAGGGGCCAAGTGGTCTTGAAAACATTAGTGGGGTAATAATTAAAAAGAAATAAATAGCCAAGCTGAAGTTAATGATAATAAAATCAAGGGACCTAAACTTTAGTAATCTAAACTCAAAGGAGCCTGTTAAACTGGCAGGCCAGGGGGAAAATAGGTATAGGATGCACTCTGGGTCCATTGGTGAAAAGAGGTAGTGGGAATGTGGGAAGATGGTGGGAAGGTGAGAAGATGATGGGAGGTGGTGGGAAGGTGGTGGGAAGGACCCTGACTCATTATATATTTGAAATTCAATTATGAAGCACTCTGTAGATCACAATTGTTTCAATAAAATAAAATAAAAAAAATAAGAATTGGTCCTGATATTCTAAAAATGGAGAAAGAAAGATAGGTGAAACTATCATCAACTATGGATTTTTACTTCAGAAATTAAATTAAATTTATAGTATTACTTTTAATTTAATTCATAATTTTGGTTTTTGATTTTTGGGTCAAATATGGGGGTACTAGGGACTACAGTTTACTTGGTGCTTGGAAGTTCCTTTCTGCAGTGCTTGGGTGTCGCAATTCTGGGATAGATGTAGACTTTCTACATGCAAAACATGTGCTCAAACTCTTTGCACTATTTCTATAGACCTGCTTTAATTTAATTTTAGTTGGTGTGTATAGCACTTAAATTTAATATATATTATTCAATTTAATAACCTAACTATGCTTACATAAACCATAATTTAACAATATTAACAAAATCCAAGTAGAAAAAAATTTTGGTATGCTAGATGTATAGATGTTTCATATTATATTTGAATGGCCTTTTTCAATTTACTGAATCATAAATGGAACTTGTAGTCATAAGTTTCTTCTTGTAATATGGGTGAGCAGGACTTTTCTGTCATAGTTTTTATTGTATATTGAAAATATCTAATAGGCCCTTTAAATACTCACATATACAAACCTCCAATGTTAAGGAAAAGGAAGATCTACCTTATAACTGGCTGACCTAGATAGGTAAATTTTTGTTTTACAAGAAGATTCACATTTACCAACAAAGACATTAACTGCTATACCAATGTCAAATTGTAACTCTTTACAATTCTCTGTGGTTGTTTTTGTGATTACTTACATTTTGTATATGTCTGCTTTTGTGAAATTTTCTCCAATATAGTCAATGCATCTTTCTGAAAACTCAATTAACAGCTAAGTTCTATAGGGGAAATGCCAGTTTGTTACAGCAATAACCTAATATAGCTGGCATCTAATTTTTCATTTACCCCTTGCAAGCAGAAAGCTCACTTTTGTGTTTCCAAAGCTCTTTCCAATGGTAGTTCTTCTAAAAAAAGCAATGTATTATCCTTTCACTCCTTAGCTTTTCTTTCACTTTGAGTTTATTTCCTCTAAGACTTTCTTGCTCTAGAAAGAACAGCTTTCTTATCAAATGAGCCATGAATTTTTTTAAATTGCCAGTCAACATAAATTAACATAAAACTTCACTTGAAAAATGAGGATATCACTCAAAGAGCAGTTTTTAAAAACCAAAGCAGTCACATTTTTCTTTAAAAAAGCACATTAATCATTATAATCCCTTTTCAAGACTCTCTTCACCCCAAAGGATCCATGAGTCATAAACTTCCAGATTTTTTGCAAATCTGAATAGTCTACCCATCAGTTTTGCAATTGTGTGAGAGACTCTTGGGCCTTTGCTGGAGTTCCACAGCTCCTGACCTCTCAAGTAGAGTTTGAATCAAATTTAGACAAATGAAGGAGAGGATAAAGTCTGGTAGAGAGAAGTCTCTGCAAATGTTCTTTCCCAGGCTAGAACTAAAGGATCACTTATATATATTTTGTCCTTAAAGATCAGCTTCTTACTTTGTTTTGCCTTCCCAATTCTTTTGCAGAACTGAGCATTTAGTATGTGCTCAATGACTACTCTGAACAATTATGATTAATTATTTCCCAGTCCAAAATGATGCTTACTGAATAATGTTAAGGAAATTAAGGGAAAAAAAAGTTATGTGCCAGGTCTCATAAGCCAACTACCAGAAAACATGCTTTGGTAACTGTATAGATGGAAATAAGGCATCTTTTAACTATGCTGCTGCCCAACCCAACTGTCAGGTCATTAGTCCTGCCTACTCTTTCTTGCAGTAGTCATAAAAATAATTCTTAAGTACCCTTCCATTTGAAAGTCCCCTTCTGTCCCACCCACGATCACAGCTGGTGAAATGAGACATCTCATTTCTTGTAGTATCCCCATGGTTGGATTTAATGAAACTCAGAAATATACACAGAAAAAGAACAAAATGACCTTTTATACCCATTGATCTATCTATCCAAATATTTATCCATTCTAGTAGACCAATAAATATGTAGTAAGTACTCACCATTATTTAGGTTACTATCCTATATTCTGAGAAAACAGGAGTGAACAAAACAGACCATATTTCTTTCTCCCTAGAGTAGAAATGGGGAATGTTTGGCTCAAAGGCCACATAAAGCCTGAAAATCAAGTGGTATGCTTCGAGTTCATGACAGGACATACATGTTTACTTTTCCTTGGTTGCCTTTTGCAGCAAATGATGTTAAAATGATGTTAAAAGTAACCTAATGAAACTGAATAGAAAAGAGTTTTCCCAGATCTCACTGCTCTTAGAGCATGAATTCTGGTGAAAGAGAAAGGAATTAAACAAGTTAAATATGAAAGTGAGTAAACACAGAGTGCTGAGAAAATCAGGGTGCCAAGAGGAGTAGGAGAGTACAACAGATGTAGTTGCTTTGGACTTTTTATCTGACCAAATGCTTTCCTCATTTTGATTTTTTGAATATCAGTCTATTTCAATGGGCATGACAAGAAACTCTATAGTGTACAAGAGAGGTTTGAATAAAAGAATCTGCTGCTTTTTCTAGCCTAACTATAACTCGAGTATTCTAGTTAGACTAGCAAGATACGTGAACAAAAGAGGAAAGAAAAAAGTAACAAGAAAGTCGTGGTAAATTGTTAGACTATATAATGGAAAATCAAAAAAAATTAGATTTGAAGTTGTGTCTGTTGTGGTTTAGAGATGAGTTTGTTGCTAACAAATAAAGGGAAGCCTAGTGCAGACCAGAAATATTGTTGGTAGGTATTTATGGATGGAGTTTGAAATGGTTTGGACCCTCTTTCTTTCTTCTCTACTGCAATACTGCATTAATGTATCGTTCTCAAAAACACTTTCAAGTAATTTTGCAGAAGGACTTTGTGAAAAGGGAGAGGAAGTCTGAAAAATACTGTAACTCAAAGGGAGGCACAGAATTAATGATAGTGTTATAATGCTGTCACATTCTTTGTCTGCCAAATGTCAAAAACAGGTGTTTTTCTTTTGTCTCTGTGGCTATTTATCCCTAATGTATCTAGTCCTACTTTTTAATTATTATTTGCTTGTAATGTTGTTTTTCATCCTTTATTAGTGAGTCTTTTTTAAGAAGTCTTTTGTTGGCTTTATAAAAAGCCTGCTATTCTATGTCTTTTAATCAAGAAATAATTGAGTTATATCTAAAGTAATTATTAATAGAGACTTGCTTTTGCCACTATATTGTTTTCAAATTTTTGTAGATCTTTGTTTCTTGCTTCTCCTCTGGCTATATTTCTTTGTGATTTGATGACTTTGGAACAATACACCTTGACTTATTTATGCTCATATATTTTGATATCTAATATACAAAGATAATTATTTTTCTCTGTTATTTCTATTAATAGGCTTAGTATATAACTAGCCTGAAGTTAGCAGATGGAAAGATTAAAGCAGAAATAAAAAAAAAGCAGAAGGAAGACAATAGAAAAGTAGCTTTTGGAAAATCTTATAAAACTCTGTTTTAAACTTCCTGGAGGCAAGCCTGGAAGCTATGCTTAGCAGCTGAGAGGGACTGAGAATTTTCTCCCCTTTCAAGGTTTGGGGAGGGCAAAGCATGTGTTCCATGGGTAAGACAAATGGCTGGGGATTTTAATTCATCAGAGTTGTTAACTGAGGTCATTGGTCAAAGACATCCATTGAGTCAGAGCTCAGAGAATCAAAACCATGGCATGTTAGCTTTGCTTTTTCACTACTGTGAGCAATAACATGGTCTACCAGGATCTGAGCACTATCTGTTAAAAGATCTGTTTTCTCCCTTTTTTTTTTTTTTTTTTAGTGGGGCGACTCACTTAGGAATTACTCTTGGCTCTTTGGTCAGAAATGACTCCTGGCAAGCTGGTGGAAACACATGGGGTGTTGAGAATCAAACTCCAGTTGTCATGTGCATACTATCATGGTAGATAGGTATAAGAGACTTGCCTTCTGTGTATCTATATGATTCCCTGTAATTGAGTCTTCAGATTCATTTAGATAGTACTAGGATATCCTAACCTTGGGGAACCTGATTACTTGGGTCCTTACTTGGGTCCACTTGGGTTCTTTTTCTTCCATGGAGAAATAATAGACTGGAGTTGGGAAAGACACTTAGTGTGGTCCCCATTCTATGGGACAGAGAGAAACAAAAAGCAAACAAACAAAAATATAAAAAAGCAATTCCTCTTATACTTCTAGTGCAGTTCTTTCCTGTCTCCATGATCTGAGTGCTTCAGGTTTTGGTATTTTTACAGTGGTATTTTGTCTATACTAATTGTTATTTGATTTTTCAAAAGGATATTGACATCAGAATAACCTATTAAACTATTTTGATCCTTTTTTGTGATTTTTCTAACTTGTACAGTTTGATTTTGAACTTTTTGTATGGGAACATAGGAAAAAATGGAGCCATTATTTGTGCTTGCTTGAATATACTATTGAAATTAACATGCTATATTTCTTAAATAGTAGATAAAATAGTACAGGATTATTAATTTTCTTATTGTATGAGCTTGAGTTCTGAAAGAATATCTATCAAAAAAGATCATCTCTAAGAGTACTAAATAATCTATGAGTTTCTCTGAACCTCAGTTTGTCCATCTATATGTTGGGGAAGATTGCTGCTTTGTTGCTTTTGGAAGGATATTAAATGGAATATTCTATATGTAATTCTATGGTTAGAGTCTGGCATTTAATAGGCATTTAGTAAATGCAAGCACTCTCATTCATTATGCATGATAGCAAGAACTTGTACATTATTCAGTATCTTGAAGCTAAGAAGAATTTGAAACACTACATAGCTCAGATAATACTTTAGTTCTCTTAAGAAATGTCATTACATAGGCCTTAAAATCAACAGCTTTTATTTTTAATAGCCATAATTTATGACATACAAATAAGTAGAAATCTTCTAATAGTAATAAACATAATACAAAATAAATAATGATAGAAGTTAAAATTGACCAATAGATAATTTTGTACACAGAGGTCATAATCTCATGTAGTCTTTGCAAAACAATTGGACTTTTTATGGATATAGAGTCATAGAAAGTTTAAATCAATTAACTTGCAAGTAGAAGATAGAAGAAGATCCAAGGCGTGAAGCTTTTCTGTCTTAATCCAAAGTCCAAAGTATATTGTGATGAATACCTCTTTTTAGGGATCAACAAATGGGACCTTGCCTTTTAGGTTCCACACTTAAAAAAATTTATTCTGACCCTACTTTGTTCATTTACCAAGGATAGAATGCCAGAGGAGTCCAGGAGACGAATTCACAAGAGACAAATTCACTCAGTGCCAGGACCTTGGAATTCTTTGTGGCAAAAGTCCCTAGTTAATGTTCCAAACTTGCTTAAATATAAATATAAATAGATATAGATGTTATAGATATATTAGATAGACAGAGATATACTCTCTTTGGCTGAATGAGAACATCAGTGGTACACACTTCCCAAGTGGGGTTCAAAGCTCAGTTTAAATCTTTTTTTTCGGATAATAGTAAGGATATTTTTGTCTGTTTTGGGTTACACCTGGAGATGCTCAGGGGTTACTCTTACCTCAGAATTCAGAATATAGACCTGTGGTACTTTGGGGACAATATGTGCTGCTGAGGATTGAATCCAGGTTAGTCAAATGCAATGAAAGAGACAAGTACTGTACTCTCTCTGGTCCCAGTAAAGAATTTGTTTGTTTGGGGCCACTATCAGTAATGCTCAGAGCTTACTCCTGGCTCAGGGATCTCTCCTAGCAGGGCTCGGGGACTATATAGGATGCAAGAGATTGAATCCAGGTTGACCCCAGGCAAGGCAAATGCCTTCCCTACTCTACTATAACTTCACACTGCTTTATTTCCCCTTTTTCATTTTATTTTAAATCAGGAGATAAAACACATTTTACTTGAGAATTTATTATCTTGATTTTTAACATTTAAATATTTAGTATTTGATGAAAATTACAAAAGTTGCATTAAAATACTCTTTTACTATTACTATCTGGATTATTTATTTTAATCCTTATATTTTTCCCTTGAATGTGACCACATTCAGGACTTTTAATAATTATGAAATATATCTAGCACAGTGTGATTATACATTGTAAAAAGACTTTGCATTATACATTTGTGTTTATACTTTGTGATTATACTTTGTAATTATACATTGTAGAAATTTTGGTTCTGTTTTAAACTTTACAAATTTGGGGTTGTTTACTTTTTTGCATGTTGTTTTTGCAGATACAGATTTACTGTATCTTAACTTTGAATGCCTCTTTCCCTCCATAGGCAAGGAATAGTTACAAGTTGATTTTATTAGTCTTAGCTGAGTTGCTGCTGTCTGTCCAGCTTTTGAATATTTTACTTAACAGTCAGGGGCTTGTGCAATACTATATCAAATTGAGAACTCTCGTTCTCTGGTTCTCTTCTCTAAGTTTTCCCTTTACTTTCCAATAACTGTGATTGCCTTGCAATCTGTCTTATTTAGAATACCAATAACCAGTTTGTTTATGGCATCATGTGGATATAAGGATCTATCTTTAAAGTAAGAACTTATGAATAATATCTAAGATATTAGAAATGAAGTTCAGGAGGACTGGTTCATGGTAGGAAGCTTGCCACAAATAGTGGGAAAGGGAGTGTAATTAGGGCAGAAAAAGTGACAATGATAGTTGGAACTGATCACTCTGGACAAGAACTGGATGCTGAAAGAAGATAAAGTGTTATGCATGATACTCCTTTAGTAACATTATTGAAAACCACAGTGTCTACAAGGAACAGAGATAGGATGGATGTGGGTATGAAGGATATTTGGGAACATTGGTGGCAGAAAGTGTACTCTAGTGAAGGAATGGGTGTTGGAATATTTTATGACTGAATCACTACAACCAACATCTTGTAACTTCCATTTTCATGGTGAAAACCATAATAAAATGATTTAAAATAAATAAATAAAAATAAAATAAAGGACTTAAATGTCAACAAACTCATTTCTGTTTCTTCTTCCAAGAGCCTCCCTCATCCTGTTCCCTGTCTTAGGATATAGTCTCTTTTGGTCACATGTAAATATGAAGTATTTTGCTTTGTTTTAATTTGGGGCCATGACCAGTGTTGTTTAAGGTTGACTCCTGGCTCTAAGACTCACGGATCACACCTGGTGACTTTAGGAGATTAAAGAGGATGCTGGGGATCAAACCTAATGGCAGCATGCAAGGCAAATGATCTACCCACTATACTTTTGCACTGGTTTGGACAAATACTTTGTTTTTTTGTTTGTTTTTGTTTTGGGGCTACACCACCAATGGTGCTCAGAGTTACTTCTGGATCTACACCCAGTGATCCTTCCTGGTAGTGTTTGTGGAAACATCTGGTATATCAAAGATTGAACCCAGCTTGAACCTAAGCCTTCTTTCTACCTGCTGCTCTGGCCCCAGCAAACACGTTCTTTACTAATATATTTTTATTGTTGATTATTTCTGTTCTTTGGATATGATTATTTTACTCACTTTTAAATTACCAAACAGGACATTATTTTGTTTAAATTTTTAAGACCAAGAAAAAAATAAATAACTTGATCTTAGCTTCTAAGATTGATATTTCCACCTTTATTTATCTATATAACAATTATTTGATCTCTTAGAAAATTAACTATTTTTAGATTTTTCCAAATACATATAATCCTGTTAAAGATGAGTCAATGTTAGTGTCAATGTGTACAGCATTACAAGAAAAAATGATTTTCATCAAAACAATTGTCTATTAGTTAAAGACAAGACTGTACTGTTTATTTTGCATTTTTCAGAAATATTGTTTAAATATTGGCTATGATATTAAGTGACTTATGTATATACTTGCCTTGATATTTTGATCCATTTTAAAATATAGTAAAAAGGAGAGTGCAATGATATATCATGTAAGGTGCTTGCCTTGCACACAATAGACTAGAATTTAATCCTTAATACTCCATATGTTTTCCCCAAACCTATCAGAAATCATCCTTGAGCTTAGAGCCAGAAATAGCCTAAACATCACTAGATGTGACTCAAAGACAAACTACATCAGCAACAACCCCCCAAAGAGTAGATTAGTAGTGCCTCATTGCTGGGTATTGAACCAGCTTGCTGAATTAAAATTTACCTGGAGTAGACTCCACCCTCTGAGCACTCTTTTGAATCCCTCCACCCCTGCCTCCAAGAAGGAAAACAATAAAGTAGTCATACCATTTCCAGATTACAGACCTTTATGATCAGGTTTCTTTTTGTTTATAGATCAAGTTTCTGTATCATCTAAGTATATGAGACAAAATACACTAAAGGCCAATAACAGATTCAGGATCTTGTCAATGAAACTCATCCAAAAAAGACATATAACAATAATTCTTTTTACTAGTGTTTTAAAAAAGGCATGATTTGAATCTGTTAAGAAGGATGGTTTGAAGCAAGGGAAGTTTGAAATAAGGTGGCTGAACATTTATAAAATCTCTAGGCATGTTTAATTTCAGAGAGGTTTCTAATGCATATTACTCTTTATACCAGAATATACTATTACTGAATAATGAATGAAAGGGATTTAACTTTGGTGGAATTATTGCTGGTTTCTAATGAGCCTATAAGTCAAGTCAATGATTTTGCTGCATTAAAGCTAGAGGAGGGGGATGTTCCAGAGAAGATTCTTACTAAATAAAGAAGTGTTAATCATAATCTTATTTCTAACTCAATTTTCTCTATTTCCACTGACCAACATGATGTCATTTGTGAAAATGAACTAGATACTTTTTCTGTCAATGCTATTTTTGTCTTACTTTTATGTCTCTGATGTATATTCTATTTATTAATGAAAAATTCAATTTATAGTTATTTCTCTGTAATAGCTATGGTAAGAGAGTAAGTTTATTTGTGGAACTTACTTTTTTACTCTGATAACTGATAAAATAACCCAACATTTTCCTGTACTTAGTGGTCATTACACTTATAAATGCCATTCTTTTGCTTATATATTATTCATTTTAAAATTCCCATTTGTTGATTTTTAACAAATATTGAGATGTTTCAAATTGCCTTACATTTTATACTGTATAAGTACTGTTATAAATAAAAATTATGAAGTCAATTTTTGAATGATATGAAATTAACAACTTATATTTAGAAAAAGCTTCAGTGTTTCCTAGATTATGTTGTTCAAATATCATAGTAAACAATCCTAATGAGACTAAGAAATAAATTAATTATGAACTGTATAAATTGAAAGGAAACCAGAACATAAATACAATTCTTTAAACTTGGAGCATAAACTACAGATGTGAGCATATGATGAATTCACCTCAACCGTCAGTGCCCATAATAGGTAAAATGTCAAAGATGGTAACAGTCACTTCATTGCTTGTGCAATTCACCTCGCCCAGGAATTGACAAGGTAGCATTTGTGGCCCTTTATCCAAACACTTTGTTTCTTAATAATTTTTTAAAGCAGAAATCATAATGAACATAAACAATGAACACTCTTTCCTGGAAATTTTGCTGCTGTCATAGTGACATGTCCAATCATGATGCTTTTACTTCAGGTGAAAGAATATTTTGATGTCTTTTTTCTCTAATTATTCTCTAGGCTAAGACCCCTTCACATCACTATTCATTTCCTCATTCATTCTTTCCATTTTTATATTCTTTGACTTGTGAACCAGAGGTCTAGTATAAAACATAAAAAAATCTAAAACTAAATAATTGAAGATATTTTTATAAAAGGAAAGGACCAAAGTTTAGGAAAACTAGTGTCTTCAGAACCTTTCCTTAGGATTGAAGGGATAATAGGGATTAACTTTTCTCTATTGCTGCAAGTAGCTTTGTGAAGCAAAGTCTTGCACAGGAATTGTCACCTCCAAGCCAGGACACATGTAGCCTGTAACAATCTGGCAGGGGGAGGGACTAGAAAATAATTACCTCAATTATCCCCTTTCTTCCCCTGCTATTTCCAATTAGCAAAATCTGCCCAGGAAGCAAGGGCAAGGGCCTTCTACTTTGCAACAAGTATGAAAGTGTGGAGATTGGATCTAAAAGCATGAATGGACATTTTTTTAGTGCCGGCACCATTATATGTGTTCTATTTAGTATATTCATGACTTCTTTCTAAATACCAGGAGTCATGCTTGCCAGATTCCCTTTCCCTGTAATATTCATAGTTAGTATCTGTAATGAAAGAAACTTGTGAAAGACTAGAAAAGGAGGGAGAAATTACTATATTCCTATGCAGTAATGAATAGACACATACTGCATCTAGTAGTTTTGAGAAATCTCTAGGCAAATCTTTAAGATTCATTATTTTATGCTGGGGGATAAAAAAGGAGGTGGGAATGTCTCTGAAATTTTAGAGAAATGAAATAGAAAAGTAAGATGAGCTTAGGTGGATAAACATTAGGTGGCTATTTATTATCCCTTACTTGCTCAACATAGTGTTTGCTTGGATATCTTTGCTGAGCTATCTGAAATGATCAATTATTCTAAATAGTGAATAAGACCCGATCCCTGCTGTATGCTTTGGTACATGAGAGACATTTTAAACTGCCTCTGCTCTACTATATGCTGAGCCATGAACCATTCTGCCCAGAACAACTCCTGAGGGCAAGACAACAAAGGAGATATACCCTGCCCATGAAGGACATAACCAGAGGAGTGCAGCCGCTCCACTTCACTTCATGGTTGCTCACATATTATAGCCAATGAAATCCAGTACAACACATAGAAAGCATCATACTGCAAGCGTGACAATGGCTGCACACACAACACAAGCCAACACCATGCATAGAGAATGAAGATGGCAGCTCTGATGACCTGAAAAGTGCCAACCACTTATTTAACTTCTCAGACATGAATTTAAAAAGAAGAAATATGTATGATATTCATAAAACTCAAAGAAAAGATAAGATGAAGTGAATGAAGGACAGAGCCAGAGGAGCCTCACTTTATAGCCTCGCACATCTTCTAGCCAATGAACCCCAGCATAGCATGTGAAAACATCACACTAAAAGTGTGACAATAAAGAAACAATGAGGGCCAATGCCATGCATTAAGAAGATAGCAGCTCTGATGATCCAAAAATGCCAACCACATATAAGGAGTTTAGAGAAGTAATGTGGAGGGTCCTCATAGAACACAAAGAAAGCATGGATCCAGCTGAATGAACCACAAATAAAAATCAAGAGGATATGAAGATAAAAATAAGAAAACTGTAAACTAAAATAACAGGACTGAAAAACTTGGTAGGCAAAATGTAAACCTAGAAAGCTTCTCCAACAGAGTAACAGAAGCTGAGGACCAAATCAGTGAGCTTGAAGATGAGATGCATAACAACTCTATGCAACAGAAGAGATTGGAAAAGAGCCTAAAAGGAAATGATCAGAATTGGAAAAACTCCTCAAAGAATTAGAACAGGTGAAAATAGAAGTGTTTGATAAACTCAACAGAAACAACACAAGAATCATTGAAGTTCAAGAGATTCAGGGCAAAAATTTCCATAAAGAATTAACAGTCCATGTTCATTTACTCTCCCCTAGATCCTTGAACAAGGATGGAGCCTGTAGCCATTCCCATGACAGTATACTTCAAGGGCAGAGAAACCCTGAAACTCTTAGGCCAAGGGAATTCCCTATCTAATTTCCCCAATATTTACTGTGGCTATGCAGAAAGAAAGAAAAAAAGAAGCAGCACAAAATAATCTGGGGAGGGGAGTTGCAAATGTTGCTGCCGTTGTTGTTTTCACTTTGTATGCTTTGTTTTGTTTTTAGTTTAGGACCGTGGGTATTGTGTGGTGGTTGTCTTTATTGCTGAGGTGCTATTTGGATATTTTTTTATTATTCCTTTTGTATTGTAGTTGTGTTTCTCTCGCTTTCTCCCTTTCTTCTCTCAAATTATTATTTATAGTCTCAAGAAGAATTCTGCCCAATTTTCTTTATTTTTATTTTAATTGTTTTTGCTTGTTTGATTTTTACTCCATTTTACTTTATTTTTATTTATTTTCTTTTTCTTTTCATTTTTTTTTTCTTCTTCAAACAGAACCACATAACTTGAACCATGCTTTTCCACCTCTCAAATTGAGGGGGGAAATAGTGGAGGGTACCAAGACCAAACAGTGTATGATCACTAAGTGGTAATAAAAATGATCGGACTTAGGCACCAAACTCTAAGCCAATGACGACAGAATTGATGCCCAAACTACAAAAAGCTAGTCATGGAGGGGACCACTTATACTAGCAGTCCAAGGAATTAGGGAGGCGGATAGGTGATATGCTGGAAACGGGGGTGAAGGGAGGACAACTCTGGTGTTGCGAATTCCCCTGAATCGATGTCAATATGTACCTAAAATATTACTCTGAAAGATTTGAAATCCACTTAGGCCAAAATAAAAATTATTATTAAGAAAAAAAGAATCAACAGTTAAGGACATCAATGTGGTACATATGGAATTCTATGAAGCCATCAGGAAAAATGAAGTCACTAAATTTTCCTATACAAGGATGGACATTAGTATGCTGAGTGAAATAAGTGACGGGGAGATGAGACACAGAATAGTTTTACTGACCTATGGGTTTTAAGAAAAATAAAAGACATTCTTGTAATTGTACACAGAGACAATAGAGATGAGGGCTGGAAGGCCCTGCCTATGGTGTGAAACTTACCACAAAGAGTGGTGAGTTCAGATAAAGAAATAACTACACTGACATCTATATGTCAATGGTAGTGAGTGAAAGAAATAGAATGCCTATCTTGAATACAGACAAGGGTGTAGAAAGAGGAAGATAGAGGACAGTGGTAGTGAAAAGGTTGTACATGTAAAGGGAGGTATTATTTTCTATAAATGAACCCCAACTACAAACATGTTTGTAATCATGGTTCTTAAATAAAGATATTATAAAAATAATTTAAAATAAATAATGAACAATGGGATATATGATATATTTGGAACTGGTATGAGACTATAGCTCAGTATGAAATTGAAAGGATGCTGAGCTAATGCTAGGCTCATGGAGTGGATAAGTACAAAGAAAAAGTTGAATTTGTGTTTTGAAAGCAAAGCAGTCATGTTGTGCAATTGATTTCCTTGAAGGTAGTTATGAGGAAGTCATTTATAATAATATTGTGTGGAGGCACTAGAAGAATACCTGAAAGGTGACAAATTCAGGTTTCCTAATAGTAGTCTGTTTATTCAAACATATTGCTGTTATAATTATCAGGGCTCATAAACTCTTAGAAATATGTCTTTTGCCTCTTTAGCAAAGTTTTGCTCATTGGAGATAATATCTGCACAGCTTCAGTCATGGTTTTAAGTCAATAAATTATTACTTTAGCTAAACATAAGAATACCCTGAGGAGTATAAAAGAAAATCACTCCAATTTGGGACCAAAAAGATAATAGATAATATAGATGGAATAGATT
Source organism: Suncus etruscus (assembly GCF_024139225.1). Lineage (NCBI taxonomy): Eukaryota > Metazoa > Chordata > Mammalia > Eulipotyphla > Soricidae > Suncus > Suncus etruscus. Next base: position 83,120,407 of record NC_064850.1, read on the forward strand.
TGCCTTGCATGAACCCAAATCAATTCATAGAACCACACACATCTTGTCCCTTTAACATCTCCCTAGAGTGTTCCCTGAGCACAGAGCTAGGAGTAAACCCTGAACACTACCTGGTGTAGCCCTAAAAACCAATAAATAATTTAGTAAAAAAAATTTCCTCTCAAATTCCAGAAATTTCTCTAGATCAGTTAATCAAGGCTCAACAAGCAACAGTGATTATTTATCCCCTGCAGTTTCATAGGGGACTTACTGGACAAAGTGATTCCAGAGTCTCATTGCTCAATCCAATTGTCTTATGCAGGGGTCCTCAAACTTTTTAAACAGGGGGCCAATTCACTGTCCCTCACACCATTGGAGGGTCTGACTATAGTAAAAACAAAACTTATGAACAAATTCTTATGCACACTGCACATATCTTATTTTGCAATGAGGAAACAAAACAGATACAAATACAATATGTGGCCCGCAGGTATCCACTCACCACCTACCCATCTTGATAGCAACTCTGCCCAGGTCCATTAATTCAGATGGAGTCTAACAAGATCTGTGAGTAATTTGTGTGCTATTCTAAAGACCATCAGTTTCTCGTTCTTGCCAAAGTAAGGAACAATGTACTTGAACCATCATACATTCACAATAGCATTTACTTTTAAAAAATAAAAATGGTATTAGTTATAATTAAAATGGAGTAATATTTATATAGAATACAATTTTATAAACAGTGTTATATGTAATACATATAGAACTAGGAAACCATCGCCACAATCAAGACAATGTACATATGCATATATAATCCTAATCTCTCTATGACCATTTTGGAATTTCATTCTTCCCCACCTCCTCCTCAGGTAGCCATTGGTCTAATTTCTGACACGATAAATTAGTGTATTTGATAGAAATTTATATACATGCTGTTATATGTATTGTATTTTCTTTTATTGGATTTCCTACTTATTTTATAATTTATTCAAACTTTTTTGAAGATTTTTTGGAGTATATTTTGGAAGATTTTTTTAGCTGACTAGTATGATATCAAACAATTGTTTACTTATTCGTCTCTAGACAGATACTTAACATTGTTCCAATTTGTGCTTTTAAGAGGAAGGTGATATGCACATTTTTTTTTTCCGATTTTTGGTCCACACCTGGTGACACTTAGGGGTTACTTCTGGCTATGTGTTCAGAAATCGCTCCTGGCTTGGGGGACCATATGGGATGCCAGAGGATTGAACCGCAGTTTGTCCTAGGTTAGTGCTTGCAAGGCAAATGCCCTACTGCTTGCACCACTGCTACAGCCAAAATGCTATGAACTTTTAAGCATAGGTCTTGTATAGACATATGCTTTCTTTGTTTTTCCTTCTTTCTTTTTGAGAAATTAGGAATAAAATGATTGAAATTATTTTATGTGTATGTGATCAGCAAGCCTCCATCTTCTCCAAATCTGCTTGTTTCTGGATATTTTTATCTAGTTCCTTTTCACTGGTGAGTGATAGACTCACATAGACATTTTACTTTGCACTTCCATGATAATCAATGGCAATGAGCACTTATATTGATATATTATTAAGATGTTTTAATTTGCATAAAATAGTTTTCATAACAATTTTCTAGAACAATATTTATCAACCAGTGGCCATATGACTCACTAGAGGACCCCAGGATATTTCTAAAAGGCCACATGTAAAAATTATGTAAATATGGAATGATGGAATGAAAGTAGAGGGACAACCGACAGGAGGGTGTAATATGGAAGAAACAATATCAGAAGGGAACACGTTGGAAAAGGTTGACAAAAACTGTTTTAAAATAGCTGTTATTTTCATTGAACATTGTCTATTACCTTTAGTTACACTCTGTAAGGGAGATCACCCACTATTTCTCCTTTCCTTCTGACTTATGTAACCTCTTGTTATGAGAAGATTATACGTGATGTAAAATGTTAAACTTCATTTTTCTTAAAGTGAAGTTTTCTCATTTTTCTTATTTTTGTCACTTTTTTCAAACTGATTAATATTCAGTGATGTACCTGTGCCCCATCTTCTAGATACAAAATACTGTAAACAGCTCTACACTAAACATATATAATTTAAATTCATTTGTGTTTTGGGTATATATAATTAGGAGTGGAATTGCTGTTTTCCTGATAGTTTTATTTATTTTTACTACTTTGAGAAGTCTCCGTAATGCTTTGCATAGAGGTTGAACCAGGTTACTTTGTTTTGCTTTATAATTGCCTGATAATTCTTTGATTTATGTGGTGTGATACTCAACAGCTTGAGAACATTAGCCCTAATCTGTAAGGTCCTCTGTGAACATGAAATACTTTTTTATTTTCTGATATGTCTTCTATGTTATAGTGACCTAATGTTCTCAATTTATAACTTTTGTAACCCTCTGTTAAGTTGATTTCTAGGTATTTCTTTTATATTTTTTATTTTATTATTTATTAATGAATATTTAATCATTTTAATGAGATACTGAGATTTACTAATATTTCCTTTTAATTTTTATATGTTATTTTTTATTGAGACAATTATTATCTACAAAGTTTTTCAATGTTGAATTTCAGATATACAATGAGTCAGGGCTCTTCCTACCACCAGTGTCAACATCCCTCCACCAATGGACCCAGAGTGCATCTTATACCACCACACTTTATCCCCTGGGCTGCCAATATTACAGGTTCCTTTAAGTTTATATTGTTGAAGTCTAGGTTTATTGATTCTATTTTCATTGACTTTGGCTTTTATATTTTGTTCTGTCCTTTATTTTCCCAACTATGCAACCAAGATCACTTGTTCCCCGAACCCCAACCTTTCTTTATTCCTTTCTTGTTAATTTTATAGTAAAAGTAGTAATATATAGTCAAATAAAGTAATCTATGTCCCAAGGTTCTATGAAAACGGCGGGAGTCCCAAATTAAAAGATTAGAGATTAAAAATACAATAAAAAGGGTGTGTGTGACAGGTTTATTTGTATTATTTTATTTGTTTGTTTTTTGCATAGGCATAGCAAAATATGGGAAAATAGAAAGGAAAAACCTTTGGCCTAAAAACATGGAAACCATGAAGCATCCTGCATAAGACCAAATACAGGTTCTGGGAATACTAAGTTGTCTAACCCCAAAGTCGTTCTCTGTGATCCCATTAAAAACTCTTCACAAAAATAGTTGTTAAAGTCAGATTTCTGTAGTTAGAGATTCTGTTTTTTGTACAGATCCTATGTTGAAGTTAGGGTGACAGGGACCATCTTCTGGTTTCATCTCATCATTGGGTGGCAAGGTAGAGAACCCTGTCCTGAAAGCAGGTTGTTGCCGTTTACCAAATCATCAGGGTGTCATATGAACCCACTCTGGAGCAAGTTAATTCCATGGCAGCATTAGGGCCTTCCCTGGTAGAAGACTGATTCCTGGTGTTGATGTAGAAAACCATGTTGGTTCTATAGATGGGACCCAAGGTTCAGAGGTCAATGGCCAATATTCTGAATCTTCCAATCTTCTGAAGCCTAAACCAAGTAACTTGGACATGTGTTCAGTGTGTAAAATTCAAGTGCAATATAAAATTTATATGCTCCTATCCCTATTAGATAAGAACTTGTTTCACATATGAGATTTCCCCATTTTAATATGCGTATGCAAAAGGAACAATACCAAATGGGACTACTGGTGCATATGAGGCTAAAAATAACAACCCAAACAATTCTGATAATCTATTCTAACAAAAACTTGGAACCATAGATAAACTTATCTACTAGAATTTCATACAAATATATCCCCTCCCAAAAAAAGAATGGGGAATACTGCCACTACATATAAAGATAGACAATAAGAATTACTCCTATTAAGAGAATATGTCTAAAGAAACATTCACAGGATATATACATGTTCCCTTTAAGTCTTTTAAAATAGTCTGTGTAGGGGTAGGCATAAAATCTGGAGCACAGCTTCAGCCTATAAAATGATCTTATGCAGTATGAAAAATGCTTCACAGCAGTCACGTATTAGGAAATGTCGTTGAGCTGGGGCTTCTCAGAAACCAAATCTCGTTGTGAGCAACAGTCCACAGAGAAGGGGGGTGGAAGAAAAGGGACCACCAAGAGCAAATCAGCATCAGTGGCATTGGCAGCTTTTTTTCAGGCTGAGGCAAGGCAGGCTGGGAATATGCCTTTTGGCTTTGAGAACTGGTTGGTAGCTGTTTGTGGTGCAGGGAACATTCTGTTTCCTGAGGAGATATGATCTGATTTAAAAAGGGTCAAAGGGAGAAATAACAGATAGGGGTGAGAGAGTGAAGGGCTGGAAAAGAATTTGTAAAGTGGTAAGTGGTGGGGGGACGGAAGAGGGGTTATATGAAAGAGGGGTTGTATATAACAGGGGAAAGACAATAGACAACATAGACAGACATTATGTATATTATAGACATTCATTAGTGAGACATTGAGGTGGCCAAAACATACACTCACGCACAAACATAGACAGACAGTGGGAATAGATCCATGAGTTACATTTGAAAAACTGACCCAGGTGGAATGGGTCAGAATGCTTAAAATATATAAAGCCAGCAAGTCAGATATAAAGCTTTCCATTTTCTAGAAAAATCCTCTTTGGTGAAGGTAAACTTTACAGAAGAAAAGCTTCATGGATTACATTGTGTATAGAGCATTCTGAAAAACAATCAAAATTTTCAAGACTAGAAAGCTAAGCGATATGGTAAAGAATACTGTGTGAGGAGTCTATACCATGAAGAATCATTTAGAGGGTCTTGAGCATCCACATTCCTTTTCTAAAAGCCAACAAAAAGTATGATCATTATGGCATAAAGGTAAACTAACTAAAATTGAAAACAAATTACAATAATATACTCAATGAATGAGCTCTGTAGAGGAGTTTTTGGAATGCAGTTTCATATTTCATTATTATTTGAATATAAACATTAAATCATATTAGCAGGCATAATCAAGTAGAAAATGAATAGATTTTTGTCAAGACATTATTTTAATGAGCATTGTCTTTTGAGTCTAGTATAGATTTATCAGTTCTTCTTATTATACTTTTCATGCATACATTCCAAGACCACAGCCATCACTAGAGAGTCTACTTTCCTATACCAGTGTCCTAAAAACTCATTCCAACTGTCCACTACCCAAAGTAAGCTCTATTAAATATATAATCTAGAGTAAATAGATATAAATGATCTACTTATAAGATAAATAGGTAGTTCCAATGATTTGGACCATATTTTTCCCTTACTATGGCTTTTATTCCACATATGGGAAAATGATTTTAATTTTTAGTTTATTGTGAAGATAATCACACCAAGGGTGTCACAGATACAGATAGAGCTAAACTACTAAAATCCCACAAAAATGTAAATCAAGGATAAGTTGATAGAAGAAATTGCATATCTTTTATACAGGTAAATTATAATATTAATATTAAAAATTATTCTTATTAAATCTTTTAAAATTTATATAAAAGGATAACTCCTTTTAATTTTTTGGGGGGGGCCACACCCGGCGGTGCTCAGGGGTTACTCCTGGCTGTCTGCTCAGAAATAGCTCCTGTCAGGCACGGGGGACCATGTGGGACACCGGGATTCGAACCAACCACCTTTGGTCCTGGATCAGCTGCTTGCAAGGCAAACACCGCTGTGCTATCTCTCCAGGCCCTAAAAGGGTAACTCCTTTTAACAAAATTTACTGAGTGAGAACTAAGGAAAAAAGCCGAATAGATTTTTCAAATGCAATTTTATTTTGTTTAATTTGTTTTATTTAAATTTTTTATTGAGACTGGTTTACAAAGTATTCATTGTTGAGTTTCAGGCATACAATGTTCTAGCACTAAACCATTACCAATGCCAAATTTCCTCCACAATACCCCATGTTTCCTTCAAATCCATCAGCCTGCATCTTTGCCTAGAACATTTTAAATTTAATTTAGTTTTTTAAATTACATCATTCCTTGCAGCTAGGTAGTATTCTACTATTTATATGTACCACATCTTCAATATCCATATTTAATATTCAATATTCATTTGTTGTTGGACATCTAGGTGGATCCAACTCTTAATTACTGTACTGAGTGCTGCAATGAATAGCATTGTACAAACCCAAAGTGGGGTTTCTGGGTCATTTGGCATATCAATTCTTAGTTTATTGATAATATGACATACTGTTTTATAGGGGTTGGTTGGACAGTGCAGCATTCCCACCAGCAGTAGATAAGAGTTCTTTCTTACCACATCCTCACCAACACAAGTTGTTCACAATATTTTTTGTTTCGTTTTGTTTTTGAGTCACACCCAGCGGCGCTCAAGGGCTACTGCTGGCTCTATGCTCAGAAATCACTTCTGGCAGGCTTCGGGGACCATACGGAATGTCGGGATTCCAACCACCTTCCTTATGCATGCAAGGCAAATGCCTTGCCTCCATGCTCTATCTCCGGCCCCTGTTCACAATATTTTTGATATGGTCATCCTCGCTGGTGTGAGATGATATCTTACTGTTGTCTTGATTTGGATTTCTATAATGATAAGTGATGATATATGCTCTAATTACTCTTAACAAAGACCATTTTGACTACAATTACTTTGTCAAATAATGTGAAAGTCACAGGTATAATGAACTTTGATTTGGTAAACCAATTTGGTGATAGCAATATGAAAATAAACTAATGTTTGGCCTAAATGGCAGATTAGAACACAATAATATATTTAAATTATGAATGCAGACTTATTCAGAAATATTCTCATTAACTACAAATATTATAAATGTTGTTAGATTAATCTTTGACTGAAACAATTTTTTACCTTCTCCATTTAATCAGTATTTACATCTCTTTAGAAGCAAATTAATGTTTTCCTCACTTATATTACCAAAATATGAAATGAAAATGAAAACATAATGAGTATGACTATTCAGGCATTGATAGGTTGCATCAGTCTATTAAATACAATTTCAGAAATTCACTGTGCTTATAAAACAGGTGAGATAGAAACACTTGATTTACATATAGTAATACTAAGTCATCACCATCATTGGAACTAAATTAATGTGACATTATGAAAATTAAACACAAACTTGATTTCATAGGGTAAAAAGATTTGGGTTTGGCAGGAAGTTTATACATGCCAATAATAGAAAGGACAATAATATTCTGACTGATAACATTCTCATTCACTAAATGTTTTATAAGCATGCAGGTGCTCTGATGGATTTAGGTCATTTTAATTTTACAAATTGGTAAAAATATATGTGACCTTCACATTCTTATCAATATATAAAACAGTGGAATATAGAATTTCTAGTAGCTAGAGTTTTAATGAAACTCATATTAAGAAATCCTTCGATATTTGGGTTTTAAAACAAGATAAAACATGATAAGATCTCTAACTTCAGGTCACTAAAACTAAAATTATTGTAGTTTTTGCCTATGACATGATGTGCTATTAAGAAAAAAACTATCATCTTCAAGTTGTTGATTTTCTGTAACATCATATACTGATGATTATAGGTATATTAAGGAATGATTATTGAAACTTTAAATAACTATAAACTACCCTCCATATTTCTGATTCAGTATACCTTGAATAAATCTCAAAACAAACCATTTTAAAACTACCACATGGGAGTTTTTTGAAAGTGATCATCAACCAATGAATCCACATATTAGTATATACTTCACTGGATATAGAATAGAACTTCATAGAGGTAGAGTATTGGCATATCTTAATACAAGTTAGTTAAAATATCCATATAGTTAAGCTAATTAAAAACATTTAAAAGGCACTGAGTTTAAGTATATTTTTGTTACTAAAGAGTATAAGAAATAAATATCTATGGATTAGCAAAGCTTGTTCTGCACTGCCTTGGCAAACAAAAACACCTAGCACTGGGTCAGGTTATGTTCTTAATCCTCAAGAAAGGATATTATAAGTCACTCTAGATTCATGAAAGAGGATGTAAATATTAGTGAAGTTTGAGCTTTGATGAATCTATCTGGCTCCATTATATTTGCCCATATTTTATGTTGTTTTTCTTTTGTTTTGTTTGTTTTTCCTTTGTAAATTGAAGGATATTTCCTTCTAAAGCTCTCATACTTTCACTCCTTTCATTATGTTATAATTTTTTATATTCAACCATGGAACATTTGGCATTCAATGGAACTCCAGGATATTCTAAGAGATCTACAAGTAAAAACTGTGTTAATGGGAGTCAGAAAGATAATACAGGAGATAAACTTGTCTTTCATTCAAATGACAGAGATTTGATCCCATTACCACGTAAGGACTTCTGAACACTGCCTGAAGTGATCTTTGAGTAGATTCAAGAGTAAACCTAAGCATCACTGGGTGTAGTTCAGTTCACTCCCTCCTAAAAATGAAAATCATGCATATAGGTTGTCAAGGTTTGAGACTAGGAAACCAATTAGTCGGACAAAAGACCCACCAGAAAAAGATAAGATCAGAAGGGGAACAATGTTAGAAACTGGTTGAGAAACACTTTAATAGCTGACTCTTGGAATAGTGTACTAGTCAGGAGAGTCTTTCACATCGCTATCTTGTTCAGGGCCCTCAAGTCAAACAATGATTAAATATTTATCTACTCAAAGAACACTTAAGTAAGGAATCTTTATTTTTTGTTTTTGTTTTTGGGCCACACCCCTTGATACTCAGGGGTTACTCCTGCTATGCACTCAGATATGGCTCCTGGCTTGGGGGACCATATGGGATGCCGGGGGATCAAACCTCGGTCCACCCTAGTTCAGCCACATGCAAAGCAAACACCCTACTTTTGCGCCAATGCTCCAGCCCCATTTTTTTGTTTTGTTTTTATAAATAATTTTTATTTTGACCAAAGTGGATTACGAATTTTTCACAGTATTATTTTAGGTACATAGTGAGATTTAATCAGGGGTATTCCCACCATCAATATTGTCCTCCCTCCACCCCTGTTCCCAGCATTCATCCCATATCCCCCCCCCCCCCCAGGCTGCTAGTATAAGTGGACCTTCTGTGTCTAGCTTGTTGTAGATAGGGTATTAATTCTGTTGTTGTTGGCTTTGGATTTGGTATTTAAGTCTGATCATTTTTTATTTCTACTTGATGTTCATACAACTGTTTGGTCTTGGTACCTTCCATTATTTCTCCTTCAATTTGTGAGGCAGAACAACATGGTTCAAATTATGTGGTTCTGTTAGAAGGAAAGAAAAAAAAAAGGGGGGGGGCAAAAATCAAACAAACAAAAAAACCAGGAGGAGTCCTTCTAGAGACTATAAATATCAATTTAAGAGAAGAAAGGGAATATGGGAGCAAAACATAACAAGAATACAAAAAAAAATCAAACAAAAACAAAACCTGAAAAGCACCACAGCAATAAAGACAACAACCAAACAATAACCATGGTCCTGAATGTTGCACTGGTGATGGGGGGTGTTCTTTACATGACTTAAACCCAACCACAATCATGTTTGTAATCAAGGTGTTTAAATAAAATATTATTCAAAAAAAGCACAAAAAGCAAACAAAAACAAAACATAAAATAAGCAACAACAATAACAAAATTAATTTGTTATTTTTTTTTGCATAGGCACAGTAAATATTGGGGTGATTAAAAAGGAAATTCCCTTGGCCTAAGAGATACAGGGTTTCTCTGCCCTTGAAATATACTGTCATGGAAATAACTACAGGCTTCGTACATGCTCTTATTCTCTCCCGTAGGTCCTTTTGTGATGTCTGGAATCTTTCTGCTCTGTTTTGGATGATAAAATCAGGCCCCTGTAACTAGAGATCTTGTTATTTGCACAGGTCATATGATGAAGTCTTTCTTTATGGTACTAGAAGTTCTGTCCCATCACTGTTGTTTTAATTAGTCTTCTGTAGTTGGTGGTCTTGTTTTTTGCACTGATCATAGGATAGAAGCCTCGGATAGAGTCTTTTATTAGGTTTCCAGAAATTCTGCTCAGTTGCAGTTGTCTTAGTCAGGCCTTTGGAATTAGAGATCTTGGTTGTTGTATAGGTCATAGGTCAAAGCCTAGACTAGGGTCTTTTTTATTGGTCCTGGGATAGGTTCTGCCCAGGCATGGTTGTTACAGTCTTCTGAAGTTAGCGATCAAAGGATGACATGTCTTCTGATTTTATCTTATCGTTAGTGGTGAGGTAAGACAATCTGCTCTTAGACCAAGTTGTTGCCATTTCCTCATTTTCAGGATGTCTTATCAAAACTGGCATTTGTAGGTGTCAGAGAAGTATTAAGAATGTTCCAGAGGGAATTTGGTTCCTGGAGCTGTTGCAGAGAACTGTGTCGGTTCTATGTCTAGGATTCAAGTTTGGATGGTTGTTCTCTAATCACATGGAGTCTAATTTGGGACCACATGACATATATTAAAGGTGAGAGGTGCCTCTGTATTGTAAAATGTTCTAGTTCTTATCCCTAGTAGATAAGAGCTTGTTTCTATATGTAAAATTTCCCCCTTTTTAGTATGCCTGTCCAAAAAAACATAGTGCTATATTATATTGCTGGTGCATTTGTGGGTAAGAGTGTCAGGCTCCATCATTTCTGTGCCTTGTTTTTGACTTGAGCTTTAATCCAGGGAAGACTTTTTTTTGTAGGTTTTTGTACCAAGCAAAATGATGCAGGAGACTACCTTACATTTGGGGATAAACAGATTAAGAGGTAGTGTTATAGAGGTCTTAAACTTATAAAGAAAATATAGGCTTCCCCATTGTCTTTTGAGATATTCTTGTGGGGGGGAGAAATCCAGAGCACATTTTCATCATACACCCTGGTCTTGTTGAGTTTCAGCAATGATTTGAGGCAGAAAGGGCTTGGGTAGAGTTCTTGCACTGGGGATCCTTCTGGAGCTGAATCTGGTGTCAAGCAACAGACCACATTCGGGGGGTTGTGAGAAGGAGGGCCACAGAGCATGAGTCTGCAGAAGTGTTGGTTGTAGTTTCTTGCTGGGGGATGAGATTTGAGGCTGAGTGGGTGTCCCTTCGCTTATTGCCAGCCCCATTTTTTAAAAAAAATTATAATATCTTTATTTAAGCAGTATGATTACAAACGTTTGTAGTTAGGTTTAAGAATACCCCCCCTTCACCAGTGCAACCTTCCCACCACTAAGACCCCCCCATCTCCTTCCTCCCCCACCTCCTGCCTGTATTCAAGACAGTCATTCTACTTCTCTCACTCACTACCATTGTCATGACAGTTGGGAATCTTTGTGATTGAAAAGATGATGCAAGTCAGAATTATGTCCTCTTACTCATTAATCTCAGATCCCATTTAGCTTTTAGGACTGGACCAAGAAAATCAGAATTGACATTGGCTCCTATATTTTTTGCTTCAGAATTTAGTAATATAAGAAGAAATGTTGAAAACTGCTTTAGATCTTGTCTGGGAAGCTTGCCCACATCTTGAAAACATTGCAAGTTTTATAGAGAGGTGAAAAACTCTGTCATCTAGATAGATGGTCTGATCTGTGGGAAAAGCAAAGTTCCACTTAAAGAAGTCTGCAGGGTCCCAGGCACAAGGTTGTCCGTCAGGATCCTGGCTTTTGAGAGAAGGTAAGGGTGGGTAGTTGGTTTGGAGAATCAGAGCAACCCAGTCTATAGAGAGAAGAAGCAAAGAACTAGAAGAGAGGGATGTTAGGGTTGGGTGGGAGAAGAGATCGATGAGAAACAAACGTTATAGGGGCCAAGCATCAAGAAATTCAGGTGTTAAGGAATAATAGAGCTAAATATCCAAACTATAAAGTCAACAACACTAAAATTATGAGACCCAAACTATAACAACCAAATTAAAAAATGTACCTGTCAAAATGGCAGGTATTGGGTGGAAATGTTCAAGTGGGAACCTGGGAACACTGGTGAAGGAAAGTTGACATTGTTGGCAGTATCAGTGCTGGACATTGTATGTCTAAACTCCCAACTATGAATAACTTTGTAATCACAGCACTTTTATACAGTAACATTAAAAAATCCAAATACATAGTTGAGGTTTGAAATTCCATCTATTCAAAAATTATTTTTTCATGTAATTTGGAAATACACCTAGTATATTCCTCAATTAGTACTTATGGATTACTCCTTGTGGAATCAGGGGATCAACTGAGATGTGAGGAATTCATCCTGGTTCAGTCATGCGCAAAATAATTTCCAGTCACCCAATTTTATTCTTATGGGCTTAAGATATTCAAATTTGTATGGTTCTATCCTAAAATAGAGAATATTAAAAAAAACAATAACAATAGAGAATAACAAAAATGCATTCATCCACTCACTCTTCTTTGTAGCATAAGGACTGGGAAAATTAGGAAGACTAAAAGAATAAGAACAGGAATCTTTTATGGAGGAATAGTGGGAGTGGAACTGGATGACTGTTAGGAATTAAAGATATTTTTCTGTTAAATTTATTTAACTTGTCTTATCTACTATACTGAGGTGGAAAATAACAAGACTACACTTTCTTTGAGATGCCATGACATGTTCAAATTACTATAAGGAGATATTAGTGACCGAGTAAATACACTTTAATGCATCGTGTACTTTTTGGACAGCTTAAAACATATAATGATGATATATTTTAAATAGAAAGTGATATAATTATTACAGAAATGTGAAGAGAATAGAAAGCAAGGCAAAAATTTCAATAAAAACCTTGGATGATTTTTTTCCCCAGATGAAATGTACACTGATTCACCTAATTCACCTGATTCATCTGATTTTCTGATTCATGCAGGAAAAGACATATCAAGTGAATTTAATTTAGAATAGTAGAAGAAGATATTAGAGGGACTCCTGCTTAAACTTGACAAAGTTTGTGTGATAACTCTGATGGACACAATGCCTAATATTTTTTGGCCTAAACCTGGAAAAATGAGAGTTTTCTTTTATTTGAAAATTACATTTATCACAGGCTAATTATATCATAATACACTTTTCAAAAAAAATAAGAAATATGAAAATAATGCAAACTTTCTTAAAAATAACTGGAGGAAATAACCATGACTTTAAAGGGAAACTGTCCTGTGATGTGACTTGTTTTGAGCATACAACTCAGAAAGAAAAATTATAATCATTATTTGGAAAAGATACAGAAAAATGTTACTTTCTATTACTTGTTTTCCACTTATATCACTCTCATGAAGAAATTATGTCCTTTGGTTTGGACTATTCATTTTTAACAAAATTGTACAAGAATTCCACAATCCCAAGATTTCACCAAAGACAGTTCAGTTTAAAATTTTAAACTAACACCAACATAATTTTGAAAAAACTTCACATAATAGTCATGCATACAATTTTTACAAAACAATTGGCTTAAGACTGGAAAAAGTTATGCAGTGATTTATGATATATAAACTGAATTTAGTTCCATTAGTTTTTTTGTAACTCCTAATAAAGCTAAACAAGACAAGTCATAAAAACCCTGACACATCTCCATATTACACAGAGACCAGTATCTTCAATCTTGACTCCTTGTGGGTTCCTTAGGCCAAACATTCATTATTCAATGGTCTTCCAATTCTAATTGGAGCAAAATTCTACAAAGAATAAGGTTATAGCAATGAAGGTCAAGCATGAAGAAAGGAGGATATGATCAAAAGATTTGAAGTTGAAATTGGGATGCTCCTATTCTGCAGTTGAGTAATTCATAGCACTCAAGACTTTACGATGATAACTTCCTGGGCTTCATTTTTTAGGGTGTATGTATGAAGTGTATTTAGGTCACATGAATTGTGCTTCAGGGTTATTCAATGCTAGGATTTTGCTCCTAGTATCTCTTGGGGGTCCAGAACAAACTTGTGCTTCCTTCAGGCAAATTATGTGTTCAATCCATTTAGTTTATATTTTTAAGAATTAAATTTGGGTGGAGAAAAATTGCTAGAACTTTAATATTGTTCCTAAAATCAATCAGCAAAGTTGGTTTTGATGTTTTCTTATAGTGACTCATAAAACTGTAGAAAAAATGGTTCTAAGTGATTATGCATATAATCTTTCCCTTAGAAGCTTGACTCACAGCCAGCAGCAAATGATGTTAAAGATAAAAGGGAAAGCCATTAATAACAAGGCAATAAATAGTTACCTAGGAGATTATGTTCCATCCAAGTTCATCTAGATAGGCCTCTCTTAGAAATATGATGGATTATATGAACTGCCCACATTAGGAATTATAAGACACATATAAAATCTTGGGGACATTTTATGCCATGCAAATAAACATCATAAATTAACAAGTAATATTAATAATGTTGAAATTATCCTTCCTGTAACATATTAGACACAAAGTCTCAGTTTCTTGACAAGTCCATTTATGAAGAAAATAAATACATAAAATACAAATGCTGTAATATTAAAACTTGGAGGTTTCTTCAATATTATCTGTCCAATTATTTTATATATATGAGGACCATGCTCAGAAACATTAACAACGGTCTCAAGATTGCTTTGCGATCTAAGCACACCTGCACATAACATGCACATATCTGGGGTGTTATTAGAGTTAAAGAGTGAAGCCACATTCAATGGCAAAATGCTGAGAAGTTTATTTTTCATAATTTAAAAAAAGTTCAATGTTTCTTGCTAAGCTGGAAGTTATAAATTTCCTAAGTTGTTGTCTGTGCATGATGCTCTGTATCAAAATCCTTCAAATGTGAATGATAATCCAGCTGAATAAAATAATTTTGGTGATTCATTAATTTAATTGACTTTTTTATACTATATGAGACCTTTTTCTTCTGGCTCTTGGAGTCCTATTAATAGAACTGCTGTAAATCTTATGGGCTTTCACTTGTATATAAATTCCTTTTTTTGTGCTTGCTGCTTCTAATATTCTGTTCTTGACTTTTGCTATTCTGATTATGTCTTGGAGTTTTCTATCTGGGACTGTTTTTGCTGGGACTTTCAGAAGTCTTGTATCTCAGTGATTACACACTTCAACTCTGGATTCTTTAAGTGGTTCATCATTAAATTTGCCTTCCTGTTTTTTTAGGAACTCTAATGATTCTTAAATGGTTTCTCTTAAATTCATCCCATAGGTCTCAGTTGTGCCGTTCCTTTTTCCAGATGTTTTCCCTCATCCTTTTTTCCCTATAGCTTTTCTGCATCACATCTTGGAGCTCATCAATCTATTGCTTAGCAGTAGTTAGTCTGCAGTTCAATCTTCTATTGAGTTATTTTAATATCACTTATCATAGTCTTTTATTCTGTCACATTTGGTTGTATTTTTATCATTTCCCTCTCATGCTTTCTTGTGCTTTGTAATCATGTCTTTGAGGTCATTAAACATCTTCAATATAGTGTCATTAAAATCATTCTCTGAGAGTTTACAGAACTATTTTTTAATCAGTACAGTCTTCTTCCCCCATTCTTTGCTGTGCTCCTGTAGTGCTGAAGGTGAATCTTTGTAATGATTACCTTTGTAAGGTTCTTATTAAGCTGGATGCTGCTCTTTTCCTGTTTTCATTCATAGCAGGCCCAGGGGACCATATGGGATGATGGATATAGAACCCAGGTCAGCTGTATGCAAGACAAATGCCCTACCCACTATACCACCACAAGGTCAGCATTAATAGAAAACAGTGTTCAAATTCATGAAGGGCTCCATATCAATGTCACAAGTGATACAGCTGATTTTTCATGCCCTTTATACTTGGTTTCTTTGCCTAAGCAGTGAAGTTAAGGCAGTGGTGTACTACTGTATTCTGACTTTTGATTCAAATATCTATCAACACTGAGTGTCAACTCTGTTGCTCTAAGTATCTACCTCAATCTGTTCTTTTTTCTTCATGAGGACTCTCTTTTGGGGATACACACAGTGGTGCTCAAGGCTCATTCTTTCTCTGTGCTCAGGATTCACTTCTGGCATATGAAAGGGACCATAGAGGGTGCTGGCAATGGAACCTATTTCAGCCATATGCAAGGCAAATTCCTAACTGAAAGCGTCACTTCAATACTGCTGGATGGGTTGACATTGGGGTTTGAATTCCTACTCTGGTTTTTACTTATTTGTTATATGTTGGTTTAAGTAACTGAACTGTCTTCCAGCCCCATTTATTTCTTCTGATTGAAGGTCCTAATAGTTTAAATAATAATTTAGTTTAAACTCAAATTTTGATCTTAAATTTAATCTATAAAAACAACATAACTGTTGGCTTTTACACTAAGAACAAAAATGGTTGGCATTTAAACTAAGAACATAAATGAAATAAAAATAATTTTGGGGAATCCATTTAAGATTTGTTTTGTTTTGTTTTGATTGGCTTTCCCTAGTTACTTTTCTGTAGGTATTTTCTCAGGACCCTCCTATTTTCAGGACTTTAAAAACTTCATATTGCAGTCTTCAACTCCTTTTCTTCTTTCCTTCCTTCCTTTCTTCCTTCCTTCCTTCCTTCCTTCCTTCCTTCCTTCCTTCATACATTCCTTCATTCCTTCCTTCCTTCCTTCCTTCATTATTTCTTTCTTTCTTTCTTTCTTCTTTCTTTCTTTCTTTCTTTCTTTCTTTCTTCTTTCTTTCTTTCTTTCTTTCTTTCTTTCTTTCTTTCTTTTTTTTTTTTCTTTCTTTCTTTCTTTCTTTCTTTCTTCTTCTTCTTCCTTCCTTCCTTCCTTCCTTCCTTCCTTCTTTCTTTCCTTCTTTCTTTCTTTCTTCTTCTTTTCTTTCTTTCTTTTCTTTCTTTCTTTCTCTTTTCTTTCTTTCTTTCTTCTTTCTTTCTTTCTTTCTTTCTTTCATTGTTTCTTTCTTTCTTTCTTTCTTTCCTTCCATTCGTTCTTTCTTTTTTCTTTCTTTCTTCTGTCTTTCCTTCTTTTTCTTTCATTGTTTCTTTCTTTCTTTCTTTCTTTCCTTCTTTCTTTCTTTCTTCCTTCCTTCCTTCCTTCCTTCCCTTCCCTTCCCTTCCCTTCCCTTCCCTTCCCTTCCCCCTTCCCTTCCCTTCCCTTCCCTTCCCTTCCCTTCCCTTCCCTTCCCTTCCCTTCCCTTTCCTTCCTTCCTTCCTTCCTTCCTTCCTTCCTTCCTTCCTTCCTTCCTCCTTCCTTCCTTCCTTCCTTCCTTCCTTCCTTCCTTCCTTCCTTCCTTCCTTCCTTCCTTCCTTCCTTCCTTCCTTCCTTCCTTCCTTCATTTTTGGGTCACACCCAGCGACACTCAGGGGTTGCTCCCGTCTATGTGCTCAGAAATCGCTCCTAGCTTGGGGGACCATATGGAATACCAAGGGATCGAACCATGGTCCGTCCTAGGTCAGCTGTGTGCAAGGCAAGCACCCTACTGCTGCACCACTGCTCTGGCCCCTCTTTTACTCTCCCCCCCCCCAGTCACACCTGGTGACACTTAGGGGTTACTTCTGGCTGTGCACTCAGAAATCGCTCATGGCTTGGGGGACCACATGGGACGCTGGGGGACCGAACTGCGGGGGATCAAACTGCAGATGCCTTACAATTTGCGCCACTGCTCCAGCCCCCTTCTTTTACTCTTTGCTGAAAGAAATTGATGGTGATTTTATTTCTTGCTTTCATATCTTTTCAACTTTGTTTCCATTTTGTGCCCAGAATCAAAAGGTGAAAAAGTTACATTCTTTGAAATATTTCTTTTGAAAGACTACACAAAGTTCTTGGGATAAAGATGGTCCCTACTAGCTGATCCTTGAAAACTGATGGATCAGAAACTTGACTAGAATTTGGTCAGGCTGCAACATTTATAAACTTTTTGGATCTCCTTTATGTTTTATCTACTTTTAGGAAGTATAACGATCTATAAGGGCCTTTTGCCAGGATTTAGGGACTCAGAAGAAAATGAGTGTCCTGAACAGAAAACCCTGGGAACCCTGTGAGAGAGTATGAAATAAGACAACTGTCAGAAGTTTGGGAAAATAACAATTTTAATATATCATCCTGAGTAGTCTCTATTGATAGCTACAAATCAATGTCCTGTATTCTATTTAATCACCACTTTATTTAAATATTCTTCATGCATTTATTCATGTAAGCAGTATTTTAATAAAAACTCACTTGTTATTAATTATGGATGATTCCCAGCACTTCGTTCTCAGAAAATTAGCTGCTTAGTGTTCTTAGGAAAGTATACCATTATACATGAATGTGATCATGACAAAATTTTTCCAAAATTAGAATTTATGGTTATATTATTACTTATAACACATGCAAAAGGTATTTAGGCAAGGGTGCTTGTACAGACACAATCAGATATAGATATGACCTACATGGAGAATTTTGGGAGGGACCACCACTGACTGTGCTCAGGCTTTCTACTAGGTCTGTGCTCATGGATCACTTCTGGTAGGCTTTGGGCTTCATATGTGATGCTGAAAATTGAATCCAGATCAGCAGCATGCAAGGAAAGTGTCTTACCAACTTTTTCTCCAAAGTATATCTATATAAGAGATACAAGAGTTATTTCTGATGTACTGAAGCTGATTTTATAGTAAAGAATAAAATATACTCATCACTATAATATTAAGATTTTTGTAGCACAGAAATATGCTGATATGGCAAGAAGGTTCAGATTCTGAGACAGTGTACAGATTTGACCAAAAATGAATTGCTGGAGAGACAGCTCAAAGGGCAGCAGCATATGTCTGTCATGTAAAAGTATCAGATGCCATCCCTGAAACCACTTTCCTAAGCACCACTGAGTTTGCCCTGGTGGCCCCAAACACTGCTAGGTCCAAGAAAGATCAGATCAAGTATTGCTGAGAGTGACTCTAGGTCCCCTGAATGCTACATTGGAGACTAAAATAAATAAATGTTTAAGAATTCTAATGAAGATAGTACGTATTTGAAGACAAAGGTAATAATTAATATTTTACATGATAATTTTAAAACTTAAGATAATATTTTTACCTTTTATATGTTATTGAGATCAATAAAAGAATAGACATTAAAAGTATTCATACATATGGTCCAAACTTTTCTACCCTATTGAAGAAATAAATCTTTCGGGGGGGGGGGCACAGCAATTTATTGATCATAAAATGGGATTTAAAAAGATTTAATGCCTTGGAGAAGTAGCTGAAAAATATTTAAAAAACAATGTATTTGAGAAAGCATTTTTATTTTTGTACTTCATTTGGCTCTTCACAGGGTTTATTCCTGGCTTTATCCTCTGGGATTACTCCTACTGGTACTCATGGGGACCATATATCAGGGACTGAGTTGGAACTGGCTACATGTAATGCAAACACCATAGCTTCTGTGCTACATCTCCTGCTAAAACGATTTTTTTTCTTGTTATGGCATTAGCTTTAAACAAATCTTAACAACTCAGATTTGACCAGATATAGTTAGTTTTGAGTATGTAGTTTTAGATTCTCCCAATAGAACTGTTTGTATTTATTAACAGTGTGGAATGTGGGTGGAGCAATAAAACCCCAAATACATCACAGCAAAACTCAACAGGGGGAAAATACATGTGTAAGAAGCACCAGGAGAAGTCTATTTAACAACAGGAAGCTAATTGCTTCATTTTTATTTCACAGCAAAATCAAAACCAGGTGGTTGGCAGATGGCCACATATGAAGATGTTTCTTAGAGTTCTTCTGCCATTGGCCAGAGATGTTGTCAGATGAAGCTGGAAGGCTAAAACAGCCATCTGGTGGCCAGTCATATTGTTGATCTCAGTCACCTTGGTTCCATTACTGAGCTTTCTTGCTCTGTTCCACTTTCTAAGGGTCAGCGCATCTTTCACTAGGAATAACAGAGCTGCTAATACTGGCCAGATAGATGAGGCCCACTCCACAATAATCACTAACACACATTAATGTTGATTCTTTCATTATTTATTAAAGAAGCAATAGTTCTTAGGTAAGTAGGCATCAGAATTGTCTGAAGGACTTATGAAAACACAAAGTGCTGGTCTGGCAACCAGATTATCCAGTACACTATGGCTATAGGATCTGATAATCCACATTTCTATTAAGTTTCTAGTTAATTTTGCTACTCTAATAATCTATTATATTGTTGGGAGCCATTTACTGCATTGATATAAATAATACAAGAAAAGCTATTTTATATTTTCTACTTAATTGTTTGTATCAAAATTCTGGAGTTTCTATTTCAAAGTTTTAAGACAAGGCTGTCTATATAAACCATTCTATATAGATTCCTCCACATCATTGCTTCTAGGTCTATACTGACTCCTATTCTATTACCTTAAATGCAAATACATGAATATTCCCACTTAATATGACTCATTACTTGGTCAGAAAACAAACTTACATCTAATGTGGACTAAATGGATGATTAATTAGGCTGGTTTTAAAATGCAAAACTAAAATCTATGATGTTTTCACATTAACAAGCATTCAAGAAAAAGTAAGGTTTCTTTGTTTCTTTTTCTGAGATCAACATTGACCTACATCTGATATTCTATTTAATGAACATTTTCCTGACATTGAAATGATATAAGAGGAGAGCACAAAGATCTATTGTAGAGAGATGGAGAGGTTAAGAGGTTCTTTGCAATGTATCTGGAGAGGAATGTTATCTTGTATTTCAAAAAGCTAAGGAAGGCTCTGTATATACAATTTTACTCTCATTGACTACAATAGAAACTGATCAAGAGTATCAGAGGAAAGAAAAGATTTCTTATGATAGAAATCTTTTTAAAGATGCAATTAATCAGCATAGCCAAAAATGACTATATCGCTTGAAGAAATAGTGTTTATACTAAAGATAAAAGGTTTTCATTCTTCACCTGAACTTTCATTTTCCTCTGTTAATGTCATGACTGAGATTCATGTCACCCTTGGTTGTGGTGCCAGCACTTTTATTTGTCTTACTCATGGGGGTGTCCATCAAGTTGCAGTGTTGGCACTCTTGCTTTTGTGCTTGCTAGGGTTTGTGCTATGTAATAGTAGTTGCTGGAGAACATTATGTATTCTGGAGAACATTATGCTGGGATTTATGTGCCAGTTTTGCAGTGCTCAACATCTTTTCAGTTGCAGTGCTGATCAGAGATCATATCCTTTAGTTGAGATGCTCCTATATTCCTGACTGTGGTGTCATTAGAAATTGCTGTGGTTTTAGAAATATGAGAAAGAAGAGTCCCAAGATCACACAGAGCATGTGTGCAACACTGTGGATAAAGTCAGGGACTTTAATTATGGGACCTTCTTCAAGTTTACCAAAATCTTTAGTCTTCCAGCTGAACTTGGTAAGGTAGAGGATGGCATGATGGTACAATCAACAAAACTATTTGAAGAACTCTAATTTTAGTTAAAAATCCTTCTGCCCCTCTTTCTGCTCTAGATGTGTAGCTCTGTTCTCCTGATCCCAACAGATTCGTGGGCATTGTGAGATAATACTTTTTATTTTGATTTAGTATATTTTTTATTAAGGCCAACAACAGGTTGTGGGTATATTACCCTGTGTGGTAGAAGC
Organism: Suncus etruscus; assembly: GCF_024139225.1. Classification (NCBI taxonomy): domain Eukaryota; kingdom Metazoa; phylum Chordata; class Mammalia; order Eulipotyphla; family Soricidae; genus Suncus; species Suncus etruscus. The sequence continues at coordinate 83,141,787 of NC_064850.1, forward strand.
TGGAGGAAGACCCTGGAATTATCTAATCATCTACTGACTGCATCTGAGTGTTGTGGGTTGGGGAATAGAACTGTGCATTTGAGTGGGAGGGCACCATTGGCACCATTGGCCACAGATGATGCTTTCCACAGAGTTCCTTGGAGAAACTTCAGGAGATAAAGTCATCAAATAACATACTGGGAAGAAATAATTTGGTTTCACCCTCTGTGGAAAACTCAGGACAGAGAAAACAAGAAAAGAAAAAAAAGCACCCAAATGTGCTTCTTTCTCTTTCCGATCACTGTAAAATTGTGCCTTTAAAGGGCTTCCTTTTTCCCCATGTTAATAGAAAAAGTTAAGATCAAGGAACCATCCCCCCTGCCTCTGACCACTATTCTTTGACTCATGTGGTGTGATACTCAACAGCTTGCAAACATTATCCCTGATATGCAAGACAGGAACTGAAATTCAGCCTCACAATTATGATTAGAAACAAAATCAAGTTGATCTAATGGATGTCACACTGCTATTATAAAGAAATTAAAATAAAAGAAGTAAATGAGTTTAACAAATATTGATTTGGTTCTTCTAAGGCTGGGTTTTAAAAAACTAGTAGAAGAATAATATGACAGTATTATTAAATACCTCCAGCACCCCAATCCCAGAATCTTTAATTCATTGGGTTAGAAATCAGACTGAGGAATCTGTATATTTTAACATTTATTATTAGATATTACTACTTTTCTATAAAACATATGCTGCATATATTTGTCTTTAAAAAAAAAGACTTATTTTAAATGTTATTACTATGTTAAATCCCTAAAATACATGTCTTTCCTTTCTGAAAATTGTTTGTCTTATGGCTTTAAGTGTTTTTATTTGCCTACACCTCCTAATCTGTATTTTCAACTCAACTACCAATTCCATATTCACATACTAAAACAGCTTAATTTATATGTATAGTAGGCATCTCTAGCCTAAAAATGAATTGAATCCCCTCCAGGTTCATTTTTCTTTCTGTAATTTTGTCTTTACTGAGCTCTGTATGCTTAGAATTGTACCATCTTTTGGGTTCAACAAAGACCCTTGAGAATAGGGCCTACAACCCACTTCCCTTGTATTTATACTCCTTGTATTTATAAAGCCCAACCACCTGTGTTGTTTTTTTTTCCTAGAGAATTTATCACCATCTGGCATATTCTGAAATTTTATCTGCTATTGTCTCTTTTCTTTGCAGAGAATTTTAGTTTCACATGTAAGGTGATGATGTATTTTTGTTCACAGATGTGTCTCAAGCACCCATGACAATGTCTAATACAAATAGATGCTCCATTAATATTTGTTGAATAAATTAATGATTAATATATAGCAAATTAGCCATTTATTGAATGAGAAAAAATTTAGATATTGCTTCAATAATTCTTAGAACCCTTTTTAATATTTGACAAATAAAACCAGAGCAGACAAATATTGACAGCATGATCAAAATAAAATATTCTTATACTTAAGTGCTCCCACTTTCTGTGCTCTCAGTAACTGTACTATGCCCCCACCATTATGCAGTTATTTGGATATAGAAAGCAAAACTATTGTGCCTATAAAAGACAATCTTTTAGAGAAGATTTACAGAAAAATGTAATTTTTTAAAAATATTGTGATAAGAGCATAAAATTTATTGTATAAAAACAGAAAAGAGATTGAATTTGTAGAAAGGAAAATGTTTTAAAAATATGTATTTCTTGATTAGCTACTGTGTTATAGGTAGGATTAACAGACAGATGGTAAAGATTAGCATTTTCATGTGATCAAACAAAAAGTAAAGATTAGGAGTGGGAAATATGGTGTTTTCTAGAAACACCATATAAAGTATCATGAAAGTAATATTTTAGGTAATCTACTCAATAATTCTGAGTATATATGTTTATATATATCTTTTGTTAATGAGTAAATTGTATATTTAAACAATCATTCTATATGTATGGGACAGAGAGTAAGAAACTACAAAGGATAAGATGCTTGCCTTGCTTTTGGCTGACCCTGGTTTGATCCAGAATCCCCTAGATGATTCCTCGAGCACTGCTAGAAATTATACGTGAGCACAGAATTGGGAGTAAGTCCTGAGAAATTAGATGTGACCTCCACTCCCTCCAAAAGAAATTAAAGGTTAGAGTTAAGATGTTAAAAGATAGAGGATAATAATTCACTTTTCCAGAGTTTTAATTCTGCATAAGATCAGTGATATATGTCTACTGATACTAGGTTATGGCAAGAGATAATAGCCTAGTGTGAGATTAAAAAATAAACATCCAAAGAAGACTTTCTAGAAGAAGTTACATTTTTTATTTATTTATTTATGTATTAATTAATTTATTTATTTATTTAGGTTTAGGGTCACACCCAGTGACGCTCAGAGTTTACTTTTGGCTATATACTCAGAAATCACACCTCTTTTGAGGGACCATATGGGACGTGGGGGGATCAAACTGCGGTCTGTCCTAGGTCAGCACGTGCCAGGCAAACACCTTACCATTGTGCCACCACTCCAACCCTACATTTTATTTATTAAAATATTATTGTTGTTGTTTGTTTGTTTTGGGGGGCCATGTCTAGTGGTGCTCAGGGGTTATTTCTGGCTCTGTGCTCAGATATTAATCTTGGCATGCTCGAGGGAACATATGGGATACTAGGATTGAACTTGGTTCGAATGTGTGCAGGGCAAATACCCTACCAGCAGTGCTATCACTCCAGCTCTATTTTAAAAATTATTGAGGCACTGTGATTTACAATGTTATTCATACTTATGCCATGTTTATTTCTGTAATTCAGATGCATAGTTATACCATGTTTTACACTTCTTTTTGCTTGTTTGTTTGAGGGCCATGCTCGGCCATGCTCAGGGGTTACTCCTGGCTCTTTGCTCAGAAATCTCTACTGGCAGGTTTAGGGGACCATATGGGATATCAGAAATTGAACCTGGGTCTGTCTGGGTCAGCTGTGTGCAAGGCAAATGCCCTACCACTGTGATATCACACAAGCCCCATGTTTTATACTTTTATTGTGTTCAAGATCCCTGTCCACTGCATTTGATACTACTGTTTTTACTTCTCTCTTTTTTTTTGGGACCACACCCATTTGATGCTCAGGGGTTACTCCTGGCTAAGCACTCAGATATTGCCTCTGGCTTGGGGGGACCATATGGGACGCCAGGGGATCGAACCGCGGTCCTTCCTTGGCTAGCGCTAGCAAGGCAGACACCTTACCTCTAGTGCCACCTCACTGGCCCCTGGTTTTACTTTTCTTACATACTCCACTCCCCCTCAGTTTCTTTCCTTCCATATCCTTTTCAGTTCTATAATCTAGGGCCAGAGTTCCCCTTTTGATGTTTGCATTGCTTTATCATTGGGTATTTGCCTTTCTTCTTATTTCATTTAACTTTGATATCTTCCAGTCCTATCAATGTTGCAGTGAATTATATGATTTCATCTCTTCTTTCAGCAGCATACTATTTCATTATGCATATGAACCATACTTTCATAATTCGTTCATATGTCATTGAACATACATGTTGATTCCATACCTTAGTTATTGTGCTAATGCTGCAATAAATAATTATGTGAATATATCCTTTTGAATAAATGTTTTGTGTAAATACTAAGGCATAAATACTAAGAAGTGGAATAAAGTGGCAGCTTTATTCTTACCATTCAAAGAAATCTCCAAACCATTTCCCATAGAAGCTGGATGAAAGAACATTACCACCACCAGCAGTGGATAAGAGTTCCTTTTTTTAAACCACAATACCACCAACAGATTGTACCAGATTTTTCGATATGTGCCATTTTCATTGGCGTGAGATGACATTTCAGTTTTATTTTTAATTTGTTCCACTTATAATAAGTTGTGATTATACACTTTTATGTGTCTCTTGACTATTCATCTAGATTCTTAAGGGAAGTGTCTGTTCATATTCACTCCTTTAATAGGGTTTATTATTGACATTTTGTGAGTTATTTATATATCTTAGATATGAAATTTTTATCTAATATGTTGAGTGAAAATATTTTCTATCATTTAGCTTTTAGTTTTTGCCAAACAAATAGTCATTAACTTGATCTCCCATTTGTTTATTTTAATTTCTGTTGACTTTGCCAATCATATCAATGAAAACAATTTTGAGGTCCAAATTTTGGAGTCTTCTCACAATATTTTCCTTAGTGATTTTGATGGATTCTTGTCTGAGCTCAAGATATTTTATTCATTTTGAATTAACTTCTATGTAAGGCATGATTTAGGTACAGCTTCATTTTTTACAATGTGTTATCCAGTTTCCCCAACACCATTGTTTAAGACTTCATTTCAGGTGCTTGCTCCCTTGTAAAAAATCAGGTGACCATCAGTCTAGGGATTTGTCTTTGGTTGGTAAATTAAAACCTATTGATCATAGTTTATCCTTAACTAGTATCATGCTGTTTTGATGACTTTGTGTTTATAGCAAGTTAGGTAATGAAATGTCTTCTAATTTTTTATTTCCAATTTTTTTTGGTCATTTGGAATGTTTACTATTCTGTACAATTTTTTTAGTTCACTGCCATAAGGCTTTTTGTTTTGTTTTGTTTTTGGGTCACACCCAGAATTTCTCAGGGGTTACTCCTGGCTCCATGCTCAGAAATCGATATTGGCAGGCTCGGGGGACCATATGGGATGCTGGTATTTGAACCAATGACCTTCTGCATGAAAGACAAACGCCTTACCTCCATGCTATCTCTCCGGCCTCCACTGTCATAAGATTTTAAAAACTGAATTTGGGTGGAAATTTTAGTGAATCTATATAATAAATTAGGTAGGATGGACATTTTAAGGGTTATAAATAACAAGAGGAAGGACGATATATAACATAGACAGACATTATGTATATTACAGACAGACATTAGGGAGACATTGAGGTGGCCAACACATACACTCATGAACACACATAGACACTGAGGATTGATTCATGGGTTACAGTTAAAAAGCTGACCCAGGTGTAAGGAATACTAAAGAATTAAAAAGCCGGCTAGTCAGATTGAAAGATTTTTCCATTTTCTAGGCCAATCAGGTAGTACAATGGAAAAACTGGTTCATACAACTTAATTTGGAAGAGGTTTCAAGGGAGGGGCACTGGGGTCTTGGGGTACGACTGTGAGTACACTGGTTCTGGATGCGATGCCTGAGTGATGTAAAGGGAACACCATTATTGACAATATTGTATATCACAGATGCTCGATCAATTAAAAAATAAGAAAAACAGCTGTATCCATTGCTGAAGGTATATTTGAAGTATATAAGAAAAAACAAGTTTTATGTTTCTCCTCTTCTATCTTTTTGGTCCTTTGTTGCTATCTTGCTGTGTATCTAAGTCCAACATATGAGAGAGATCATTTGTATCTATGCCTTTACTTTTTACTTTTTCTAATTAAATTTTGAATATTAAAAATTTTAAATTTAGAGCCGGAGCAGTGTATCAAGCGGTAGGTTGTTTGCCTTACATGAGCTAATCTAGGATGGACTGTAGTTCGATTTCCAGGCATCCAATATGTTCCCCCAGGCCAGGAACGATTTCTGAGTGCATAGCCAGGAGTAACCCCTGAGTGTAACTGGGTGTGGCCCCCCAAAACACAAACAAAAAATTTTAAATTAAAAAGATTCTGGAAATATATTTGTTACAGATGCCAATTGCTATCTTGAAGGTTGTTACCATGCTTATTTATTAATTTTTTTTAAATCATGATGAATGTTGGAAAAGATTTTTCCACATAGATTGATCTGATCAATCAATGCAGAAGCAATTGTGTGTATTGTCAAGAACTGAAATGATATATGGATTGGAGAAAAAGGAATGATCAAATAATTCATTCGGGTTTAGAATATGTTCTTAAAGGTTATAGGAGAATATGTTACTGAACTGTGACAGGAGAGAAGTTAATCATGTTTGTGGTATATGCATACATATGATTGCATGTATATTAATGTCATTGGTGAGGGAGCTAGTATACTAGATAACACATGAGATTTAATAGTAATAATAGAATAAAGTTACGCAGTTAATCTTTCATCAAGTTTATGATTGTTTTAAAAATATCAAATAAGAACCCATTTAGATGTAGATTGTGATGATGCCACAATTTTTATAACCCATTTGCAGTTTTTTAGATCATTAGTTACCAGCCTTCTTACAAACTGATTTGTTCAATTAATGCCTCATTTACTTAGTGTTGACATACATAGCAAAAGGATATTAAAACATTTTAGGATACATAAATGTGTTACTTAAAACCCCTTTAAAACACATAATTATTACTTTACCACTTAACTTTTTAAACAAAGTATTGACTTACTAGTTACAGTAAAAATGTAACTGCTACACAAACTTGGAAATTCATCTTTCTTTCTTTTTTTCTTTCTTTTTTTCTTCTTTGTTTCTTTCTTTCTCTCTTTCCCTCCCTCCCTCCCTCCCTTCCTCCCTTCCTCCCTCCCTTCCTCCCTCCCTTCCTCCCTTCCTCCCTTCCTCCCTCCCTCCCTTCCTCCCTCCCTTCCTTCCTCCCTCCCTCCCTCCCTCCCTTCCTCCCTCCCTCCCTCCCTCCCTCCCGTCCTCCCTTCCTTCCTTCCTTCCTTCCTTCCTTCCTCCCTCCCTTCCTTCCTCCCTCCCTCCCTCCCTCCCTTCCTCCCTCACTCCCTCCCTCCCTCCCTCCCTTCCTCCCTCCCTCCCTCCCTCCCTCCCGTCCTCCCTTCCTTCCTTCCTTCCTTCCTTCCTTCCTTCCTTCCTTCCTTCCTTCCTTCCTTCCTTCCTTCCTCCCTTCCTTCCTTCCTTTCTTTCTTTTTTCTGGGCCACACCTGAAAGTGCTCAGTGGATACTTCTGACTCTGAGCTCAAAAATTTCCTTGCAGGATCAGGGGACCAAATGAGATGACGGGGATTAAACCCAGATTGGTTGCATGCAAGGGAAACTATAAAGACTTTTAAAAATGTAGATGAAAACAAAAACTGTGGATATATATGAATGATGAATAAAACTTCATTTGAGACTGATTTTTTATGGGGTGATTTTCTTCAATCACTTAGCTGGCTGGGTCTTACAGATAATGTTAATCCAAGTGACATTGTATCTTAAGAAAAAATCTAACCCTGAATTTATGAACATTATTGTTTTTAAAATGACAAATATTACTCCTGAAAACACCTACATAGAAAAATGAGTTTTCAAAATTTCATTAAAGGTTAAAATTGATAAAATGAAAAATACACTGAACAAAGAATAAGAGTTGCAGGTGCTGAGTCTATCTTTGGTAACATAAAAATCTGGATCATAGGGACAACACTAGCTTATGGGAAAATTAGCCTAATCAACTAATTGGTGCCTATTTTATATAAAAGGGAATACATTTTATATAGTGTACTCTAAAAAATAATGTTTATAGATAATATTGTAGAACTTCTAAATTTTTCAAAACAATTCTTTTCTATAATTGTTACTATTGAATTTCCAATGATAAGATTATTTCTTGCTAAAAAGTATATCATTTGTCAATCAAAATTGTCTAAAATAAGCAGAGGATCTCAATAGACAAAAGACATACTAACAGCCAACAAGCACTGAAAAATATGTCCATCATCTTTTATCTTTAGGGAAATGTTAAGAAAACAACAAGGCGGTTCATCTCACACTTGAGAGAATAGATGTTAATCGAAAGACAAGAAATAATAATTGTTAGCAATGATGAGGAATCCTTATTAATGGTAATGTACACAATCTTTATGGAAAACAATATGAGGATTTTTCAAAATAGTAAATAAAAGAAATATCACATGATCCATTTATTTCACTTCTAGATAATTATGACAATAATACATAAACACAGATTTTGAGTCCTACATACCTTCTTGCTCATTACAACATTATACACAGCAGCCAGATTGGAAGTAACCAACCAATAGGATTATACATTTCAGTTTTGAGGCTTGATGAGGGCACATACACTTCAGTTGCATGCACCAGAGATCACATACTTTGTTATGGGTCCTGGTATTTCAAACAGTAGTGCCACCAGAACTGCCAACGGGTAGTGCTAAAGATGAAACCCAAGGTTTCACAGTGTGACACAGTTTTCTTTTTAACATCTACTTTCCCCATTTCCAATTAAGATAATACCACATAATATTATTCTCAAGATTAAGTAAGAACATATTTAAAAATATTTTTGAATTCTGGAGTATGATATAAATATTTAAAACATCATTTATAACAAGAAGAATAGCAATCATAAGGAAGTTATTGAGGAATTTACATTATTATAACTTCTTAAAAATTTATATATTCTTTGCCCTCAAGTTTCCAATATAAAATAGCCAGAGTAAAATTTAAAGTAACAGCCTTTGGGAATTCTTTTTCTGAGACTAATAAAATTATTGCTGTGCATACAAAAAATAATATTATTTTAATAGAAAATGCCCAGAATCTACATCTAGTTTTCTCTTTATTTTTCTCCCACCTTTAATTATTTGTAGGATAGATAAGTTTGTAACATGCCTAAGAGCTCAAAGAAAAGGTATTATTGGCAATTTAATTAATGATGTGTTCATTTACATCATTTTTTTTAAGATGAGCACCAACAAATTGATAGAAAGTTTATTGAACTTAGTGTTTATTTCTTTGGTGATGTCTGTTTTATTCTAGTTATTTAAATTTTACCTGAATCTAAAAAAATTTATCAAAATTAAAAGTTTATTTATTTTTAAATTTGTAAGCATTTATTTTCACACTACTCTTTAGAAGTAGGAACACCAATGTGTTTGAAAGAAAGTAATTGTATATAAAGGAAAAAATTTTCTGTTTTCGGGTTTCTATATTGAGGAAGCAAGAACATTAAATGCCAAAATAGCATTAGCCCCCAAAACATATTAACTTGCTATGGGATATTTAAAGCTCCATGGTAACAATTATTTACAGAATTTACAAGATATATTTTTGAAATTAAAAAATGTTTATTTTGTTCTAGGAAGTATAGCAGGCATAGATGAAGCAATAAAATGAATGTTTTAACTCTGACTTTTTTTTTCCAGAAACAGACTTTATCCATAATTAATCCTTTCCTGAAGAGATATTTATGTTCTTTCACTTTCCTTTCTCATATTTTTCATCTTTTTTTTTCACACTTAAAAGGGGTAGGGTAATGCTGGCAGTCTACTGCAGGGATTGTGTATGGTTATGAGGTTGAGATGATATTACATTTTTCTCATAAATTTGATTACATCCCCAAAGAACACATAAAAATTAAATTTTCTTTATTTACTTGCTCTTGGAGTACGACCTTTATATAAACTACTTATCTTTATTTAAATTAGGTTGACAATCATATCCTATCTCATCCTTCATAATGTTACTCTGATCACTTTACTTTTTAGGACATAACCTATATTCACAAATACAGAGACTAGACAGAGGTTTTCACAGAGAACATAGAATAGAAATAAGACGAATATTCGTACCAAAATATTGGTCAAACTATGATCTAAAAGGTCTCCAATGAAGGTACAGGGTGGATATTAGCATCAGTTTATTGCGGTCATATAAATAATAATAAACTTTTAAAACTTTTTTGCCAATAACTTTTTAAAGAAATTTTTGATTATACTTTTAAAAATTCTTCCTCCCACTTAGATCTAAAAATGTAATTGATAGCTGGATCCATTTGTGAGACAATTTCTAAATTTTGATATGTTATAACTGTGAAATAAAAATTTTTCCATTCGTTTTATAATAATTGAGGTAACATTTAGTGTTAATGTTTTTGCTGTTAGAGTGCAAAATTACTGCACCACCCTGACCAAAGCTCACACCCCACTATTCCCATCCTTAAGCCATTTTGTAATCTGCTCCAACCATCACCCACCCCACACTCCTGTCTCTGTTAATTTCAGCTCTGTTGTCAGAATGAGGACTTAATTTGGAATAGAATTACAAGTATTGGTGACTGTTAGCATGAACAAGTATCCCCATCAGTGGCTGGGAAAAAAAAAACCACCAAAACTTACCTTTATTTGCCAATGTGGGGAACACAGAGAAAATTACTAAAAATGTTAGATCCGTGGGAACCTGTGGTGCTATTATTATTCTATGATATTGCAGATACTGAAGTAGGAGAATGGGGAATAAAAAAAAAAACCAACATTCAGATAAATAATTGCAAAAATACTTCCCAAATCTGCCAACAGGCGTGTCTGTAGCTTTAAAATGTCTGAACAAATAGCACAGATCTCATTATATAAGAAGAAATTTGTGACAAGGCTTGCTTTTCCAATCCATCTTCAAGCTGATGGAGGGATATCATTGAAAGAAGCAAATCTTTGTACTTTTCTCATGAGCAAGTTGAGTATTTCTCAGGAGAGAAGCAGACTACAACAAATAAAAACAAAAACAAAAAGAGCTCTAAGACATTCCCGAATGAATTTTCTTTATTTGGAACAGAATGAAAGGACTGTTGAGCTTGGGGAACTCTTGGAAATAATGGAAAATGTAGTGATGAGAATTAATTGGAAGCTGGTAGCTCTGTGAGGCCAATAAACTTAACTGTAAACCAGCTGGACATTTCCCAGGGAGAACAGGGGAAAAGATAAGGTTAGACAGAATTTTCCTTGAGTGAAAACAAACAAAAACTGAAAACATAACAAAAACACCAAGAAATTAAACAGATAAAGACTGATATTCTATAGGATGATAAAGATCAATAAGATATGTGTATATAATTTATTACTTGTATGTGGGATCTTAAAAAGCATTGTTAATGAAATAGAGAATATAATGGTCATTACTTGGGAGTAGGGTGAAATAGATCAAAGCCTATAAATATTCAGTTATTAAAATATATTTTAAGTTCTAATATGCCAAATCTAATAGTGAATATTGCTCATAATTCAGTACTGTATACTTGAAAGTTGCTTACATATATCAAGCATTCTTAAGACATATGCATAATATTAATGGTGTAAGATGATGGTTCTTAATGATCTTAATCTTCCTCATTATTTCATAATACATATGTATGTCAAATGAACATTTTATAAACTTTTAATATCTACAATTACAGAGGTCACTTATTATTCAATAAAGTTATGAGAGGAATTTTTGAAAACTGTAAGAACAATTTGCTGTCAATTTCTGGAGACTAAAATTTGGGATTGCCAACAAGTTAGGTAAATTAGATCTAAGATCAATTTCTCAAGTAACAAAAAGTACAAAAGTCAACCTTAAAAAGTTAATGTCAGAATAAAACAACAAAACCCAGAAATTAAATAGTATAAAGATTGCAGAATCATGGGCTGGAGTGGTGGCGCATGTGGTGGCATTTGTCTTGCACATGCTAACCTAGTTCTATCTCCCAGCATCCCATATGGTCCCCTAAGCCAGGAGTGATTTCTGAGCACATAGTCAGGAGTAACCCCTGAGCGTCACCAGGTGTGTCCCCAAAACAAAACCAAAACCAAAACATTGTGGAATCAGAATATCTTTTTTTTTTTTTTTTTGATTTTTGGGTCACACCCGGCGTGCTCAGGGGTTTCTCCTGGCTGTCTGCTCAGAAATAGCTCCTGGCAGGCACGGGGGACCATATGGGACACAGGGATTCGAACCAACCACCTTTGGTCCTGGATCCGCTGCTTGCAAGGCAAACACCGCTGTGCTATCTCTCCGGGCCCAGAATCAGAAAATCTTATCAGTAAAATCTATCATACAGTTAAAGAAAACTTAGAAAGTATTCTTTTGAAAATCCTCAGATAAATATTTTTTTCTGAAAAACTATGCAACTCATTACTGAGAATAGTATCATCTTTACATCAAAATCAGATACAGGTGTTGTAGGTGTAAAAAAACTCTAGAATAAAATTCTTATGCATATGGATTAAAAAAAAGATTTCTTTAAAACAAAACTAAATCAGTTCTATATAAAAGGAACTTTATATAGGAACTTTTTATTTATGCTTTTTCTTTTTTTGTTCCTGTTCCATAACTGGCCGTATTTAGAACTTGCTGATGGCTCTGCAAACAAGGATCAATTCCTGGAAAGGCTTGAGGTATCATATATATCATATATTTAAACCCAGGTTAGATACAAGGCAAGCACCTTACCCACTGTAGTATCTCTCTGACCCAAGATGGAAACATTTTCTGTATGATGAATGGCATCTACATAAAACTTACAACTTACAGGGACAAAGATTGATTTCCCCCTTAAGATGAGGACAATTCCAAGAACAGTAAGGCAACCCTGTACTAATAAGAACAATGAAGCGGGGGCCGGGCGGTGGCGCTAAAGGTAAGGTGCCTGCCTTGCCTGCGCTAGCCTTGGACGGACCGCGGTTCGATCCCCCGGTGTCCCATATGGTCCCCCAAGCCAGGAGCAACTTCTGAGCACATAGCCAGGAGTAACACCTGAGCGTTACTGGGTGTGGCCCAAAAACAAACAAACAAAAAAAAAGAACAATGAAGCAATATAATAAAATTAAATCAATCAAGATTGGTAAGGGATATGTAAAACCACCTTTATTTGTTGATGAGATGAATTTATTTAAAATTGTAAATAATTATATTTCAAAAGCTATTAATGAATTCGGAGAGATCATACAGTGGATAAGATGCTTGACTTATGTTTACCTGACCTGGTTTTAATCCCTAGCATCCCATTTGGTCCCCAAATACTTTCATCAACAATTGCTGATTGTGTTGGGTCAGAGTGGCGGTGCAAGCAGTGTCTGCCTTGTATGCACTGGTCTAGGACAAGACTGCGATTTAATCCCCATATGGTCCCCCAAGCCAGGAGCGATTCAGAGCACATAGCCAGAAGTAACCCCTGAGCATCACCAGGTGTGGCCCAAAAAAAAATTGTTGATTGTGTATCAAGAAGACACAAGATCAGCATTAAATTAATCATATTTTAGTATATTAAAGTAAATAAATGAGTCAATAAAATAATTAACTTTAAAGAATCATCAAAAAGAAATCACTCTTCGGATAAAATTTAGCTGGATACACTCAAAATTTGTATGCTAAAATCTATAAAAAAAACACTGAAAACAAAAAATTCTAAATAAATAGGAAAGCTCAGACATGGATTAATAATCTTTTTAGGATATTATTATTGGTAGAGCATTATTTCAAAATTTATTAATATATTTGATGTAATAATTATAACATTATCAAGAATTTTCTTCAAACATGAAAAAGATATCTTATATTTTATATAAAATTTAAAACCTGAGAAATAAAAGCAAAGCTGAAAAGCAAAGTTAGTGGATTCATATTTATTAATGCAAAAAATTCATTATAAAGTGGCAGTAATCAACACAGCCTGGTACTATCATGGAAAAACATGAGTAAAACAATGTATTAAAACTGAGATCAAGAAGTTAATTCTTGTATTTTAAGAAGCAACTTTTGGAAATAGTTGCTAAGACAATTTAATTTAAGAAATAATCATTTTAATTGTAGTGCCAGAACAATATGTTATCTATATGCAAAATAATAGAAACTTCTCTCATACTGCACAGAAATTTAATTAAATCCATTATCAAGCTCATAGAAGAACTATAAAACTCTTAGACTAAAACAGGAGTAACTTTCATGGACTTGAATAAAGTAAAAATTTTACTTAGGAAACCAAAAGCTTAAGATAATAAAGAACAGTTAAGTTGAATGTCATCATAATTAAAAACTTTTATGTTCCAAAAGATACCATCAAGTGATTGAAAGTACAAGTCACACTAGGGAAGAAAATATTTGAAATAGTTGGTTTGATCAGTTTGCTGTATCTAAAATATATAATACTTGATGATCATTTTAAATTAAGAAAAATAGTTAAAACTACATGGGAAATTAGAACAGAGATTTCTACAAAGAAAGTCTCTAAAAGAGGACTAACTGTACGTAGAACCATAGAGAGCATAAGCAAAAAATTGCTTGCCTTGCATTATGCTAACCATGGTTTAACTGCACCACATGTGCCCCACACCAAGCACTGCCAGCCCCCTCCACACACACACACCAAGCCCCACACCTGAGCACAGAGCACCTTAGTTCTCCTGAGTTGGCCACTCCCAAATATTATCAATAAAAATTGCTCAGCTTCATCAGTGATTAAGGAAATGCAATTCAAAATATGAGGAGATGGTACAATAGGAAGATAACAACAAGTGTTGGAATGGATGTGTAGAATTTTGAGGCTTTATACATTGCTATTGGAATATAGAATTGCATTTGTGATTTAGGGAAAAGGAAACATCTGTTATAGCCTCAAAATGTTAAAGAGTTACTATATAATCCAGAAGTTCAAATCCTAGAATATAACCAAGAGAAGTAAAACATGCATATTAAATTGTACAGAAATGCTTCTAAAATCTTCTAACTAGCTAAAAATAAAGCACCCAGTCACCAACTGATATTTTGTGCTATATAAAAACATTAAAGTTTTACTTGAGGGGCCAGGCGGTGGCGCTAAAGGTAAGGTGCCTGCCTAGCCTGGACGGACCACGGTTCGATCCCCCGGTGTCCCATATGGTCCCCCAAGCCAGGAGCAACTTCTGAGCACATAGCCAGGAGTAACCACTGAGCGTTACTGGGTGTGGCCCAAAAACCAAAAAAAAAAGAAAAGTTTTACTTGGTAATAAAAAATGAAATACTAGTATGCCTTATACTAGATATGAAGCCTTGAAAGCATATTGGTAAGTGAAAGAAACCAGACACAAAAGACCATATGGTAATTTATTCACTTATTTATAAATATTCACAGAATATATTGATCTGTAGGAACAAACAGGCAATTAGTGGTGGTGAAGGAATATGGGAGTGACCACATTTTTGAGACAATTTAATTATTAAAAATAGTTGGCAATAGTTGTACAAATCTGTATATATAATTGATATATATTTAATGGTGAATTATAGGATGTATGAATTATTTCTTAATAAAGAATATTAAAATAAAAGGGCTCAAATAATTTTTCAAGTAGGATAAATTTAAAGAAACAAAGACACATCATTATTAAACTAAAATCAAAGCATAAACCTGGAAAATGATAAAAGAGGATTCCTTCAAATGACAACTCAGATGACATAACATTGTCACCAAAGCTACAAAGGTCAGAAGAAATGGCACAATATTTTTCAAGAGCTGAATGACAAATACTGTTAATTCCAAGTTACATATCAAACAAAATTTTCATTAACCATGAGGAAGTAAATGCATTGAGAAACAAAGGAGAATTTTAAAAAATATCAGCAAATTTGTCCTAAAAGTATGGCTAAAAAAAGTTTTCTCATTTTTATTCAAGAAAAAGATATTTAAATATCAAAATATATTGGATGTATTAGAAGAAGGAATAATGGAAAGAGCTCTAATATGGGCAAATACAATAAAATTTTCTTTTCTCAGAGTTTTTCTAGTTTTTTAAAAATAATATTTTACTAAGCAGAAAGTAAACATTGTCCAATTATCTTAATATGAAACATTTTAGAAAATTGTTTAATAGATGGAGGACAATGAAACTAAAAGAAAGATATGTTTTAACTCTTGTTATGTATTGCTATCAGTTGATTTTTGTGGGACTGGAATAGTTTTATATCTTGATTCCTGTAGTGGTTACAGAAAAATACTATTTAGTAAAATGACATAAACATATCCATATTTAACAAGTGTTAGTATCCTTAAGGTGCACCTTAATTATTTCATATGACTCACTGGGTAAGTTTGAATGAATCTGGGGGGGCCAAAGCGATGGTGCAGTTATAGGGCATTTGCCTTGCAAGTAGCTGACCCAGGACCCTGGTTCAATCCTCCAATGTCCCATATGGTCCCCCAAGCCAGGAGCAATTTTTGAGCATATAGCCAGGAGTGACCCCTGAGAATCTCCGGGTGTGGCCAAAAATTAAAAAAAAGTTTTAATGAATGATACATAGAATACATAGGAACAATCTATTATATTTGGAACTGTATGTAAATCTAGAATTATTTCAAAATATTTATTTTTATATGTATATATGCATGAGAGAGGCAGAGAGAAAGAAATAAATGTATTAAATAGAATATAAATATACTTAATGGAAGAAGTACAGATCTAAAAGCAATATTTCTATTTCTTAGCCTGATTATGATAATACTCATGGAAACTGGCAACTTTGATCCATATTGACAACACAAATAGCTGACAAGTCTCTAATTTGAGCCTGATAACTGTAAGCTTCTCCACTGTAAACTATTCTGGCCATACAACTATCAAGAGTGTATGAACATCACAATTCATTGAGTGAAACCCGATTAAGTACCATTAAATTAAGAGACCAGGAATTGCGACTTTCAGCAAGTATATGTGTGAGCATAATAGCAACTATTGGTGAATACTACAAACAGAATAAGCACTAACAGCATAACTAAAGATTTTGGTCCCTACACAGCACATGTGCCAGAACCATGACTAAAGGAGTACAACTCTTGGGTTGGTATATAAACACAGAAACTGAATGTGCACTCCCTGGTAAGAATCATAGCCAGGCATTGATGTAATCCAGTCATTCACTGCAAACAACAGGACTGAAGGCAAAGGAAACAAAAATCTCATCAGTGAAACTAAAGTTGTGCTGGACAGATAGTATGGTAGGTAGGGCATGTACCTTGAATGCAGCTGACCCAGGTTCAATCCCTAGCACCTATACATTCCTATACAAAACCTCCAGAAATAATTCCTGAGTGTAGAGCCGAGAATAAATCCTGAGTATTGCAAGATGAAATTCAGAAAAACACAGCTAAACTAAGCCTAAAAGCTGTAATATTTGATAATGTATATTACAATCAAATTTTTTTATAAAATTATCTAAAAATTGGTGGTGGAAATTTTACACTGGTGAATGGGAGTTTTATTTTTTTTTTAATATAACTAAAACCTGGGGCCAGTGAGGTGGCGCTAGAGGTAAGGTGTCTGCCTTGCAAGCGCTAGCCAAGGAAGGACCGCGGTTCGATCCCCCAGTGTCCCATATGGTCCCCCAAACCAGGGGCAATTTCTGAGTGCTTAGCCAGGAGTAACCCCTGAGCATCAAATGGGTGGGGCCCAAAAAACAAAACAAACAAACGAACAAACAAACAAAAAAAAAAATATATATATAAAACTAAAACCCAACTACAAACATGTTGGTAATCATAGTGCTTAAATAAAGACATTTATTAAACATCTGAGCATGCATTTTGAAAGTGTCACTATATGAAAGTTAATTTGAAGATAAGAATATTAAATAGAATATTTGGTAGAACATAGGAATAATAGATGTGTCATGATTCTAAAATTTATTTGCAACTGTTTCTAACCATTACAAGTGATTAAACTATAAATATCAAATACAATAACCTTACCAAATAGAGAGGCTAATTATAGTTAAATTGTACAGAAGGTGGGATCTTTTGCTGACAAAAGGGAAAAATAAAAGCAGTGATTAAGATAGTGGGAGGAGTTGAAATGAAAGCAAATTCACTTATAAATAAGCAGTCCATTCCCCACAAGAAGCTGATGAAAAATTTAAATTAAAATTTTACTCCCTTTGAAGGAGGGTATATAAGCACAATAATAACTGGTAAATTTCATTATATTTAATAAATATACACCTGCTAGAATGAGTGACATATGTTTCCAAGGTCTGCACCTTTCAGCAAAAAGGCAGATAGTTGCATCTGAGAGAGAGCAAGTAGGTGTGAAGATTGAAAAATAGCACCTGTCGTAGATTTAATAATACTTGTGATAGGTGCAATATGTAATTTTCTTTTAATAAGAAAATAATTCTGGGATGTAGATGGAAACTGAACATCATAACATAATGAAAGGCTTATCAATCAAGAACTCTTGAAATCATCTGAGAAGTATCTAATAATGTATGTTCTCAATATCAAAAGACTTGTGAAAGGAGATCTGTGTTTTTATTTGCTAAGGGTGAGTTAAGAATATTTACAATTAGATCATTACATCATATCCAATCAGCATAAAAGTAAACTCTGATTAGTGCAGCTTCAACTAGCAGACTGTAATGACCAGTTCTGTAATTATCAGGCACAACATTTTAACATTCCAGGAGCCTTGACATTTGTTCCAGAGAGAAAGAATTAGGATTGATTACCTAACGCAATTACATTTTACCTCAACTTAAATATTAAACATTTGGAAAACAATCCAAATTTTAAAATATTCATAAGTAAAAGGAAGGAAAACGCTGAATATATTGACTTGATTGGTTATGGTAGAGGCAAAGAGACTATAGACTGAAGCCATAATAAGAACCTGAAGTTAATTTTAAAGTTATGGTGGGCAGAACTACCCATCACTGCCTCTGTGACTCATGGACCATTCTCTATCAGTCCTGCAGAGCAGATATGGGGATGTCTAGTTGATAGACCTTTTGTAGTATCCTGTTAGCTGTAACATTCAGGTAGAAATTCAGCTGGTGGAAAATATTCCAAGAGGAACTAAGCCATTTGAATCTTGAATTAGACACAAACAAAAATGGGGCTATAGTACCTTAATTTAATAAATTACCAATAAATTATGACTCTTAATTTGCACTGCCATGATCACTGGGTAGCTTCTCTCCATTAAAGATCAAATGAATAGTCTGTTGTAAACACTTAGTAGTGTAATTTGTATTTTTTACCAATTAATAAAAATGAAGTCATGAAATTTGCCTATACTTGGATGGAGATGATCATTATTATGCTAGTGAAATTAGTGAGAAGGAGCGAAATACACCACAGAATATTTTTACTCATCTGTGGGATATAAGAAAAAAAACAAAAGATAGTGTGGCATTAATACCCAACAATAGAGATGAGGACCAGAAGAACCTGCCCATGATATAAAGTTTACCACAAAAAGTAGTGGGCACAACCAAAGAAATAATTGCACTAACTACTATGACAATGGTAGTGAGAGACAGAAGCAGAATGTCTGTCCCAGAGACAGACAGAGGATGTTAGAGGAGGGAAATGGGAAAATGGGTGATGGGAAAACCCAACAAACATTTTTGTAACCATAATGCTTAAATAAATTATGAAATAAATAAATAAGAAAAATTACTATTCACCTCCCTATTTTCACAGGGCTATTAGGAGGCTCTAAATAAATAAATAAATAAATAAATAAATAAATAAATAAATAAATAAATAAATAAAGCAATAACAATGAGGACCAGGAAGACAGACCTACACTAGGAATCTTGTCACAAGCTGGGTGGGTTGCAGTTAGGACAGAAAGAGGATCACTATGACAGTGATAGTTGGAAATGATAACTCTAGACAAGAACAGGTTGCTAAACAAAGGTAGTGACTGGTTGCTAAACAAAGGTAGTGTGATAAGCATGATGCTCTTTTAGTAACATTATTGCAACCCACAGTGCCTAAAAGGAGAGAAAGAGAAAAAGAAAAGTATGACACGGAGGCAGGGTGGAGATATGCGAGTCAGAAGGGAAACTGGAGCCACGGGCATTAGTGAACATGCATTGGTGAAGGAATGGATGTTGTAAGATTGTATGACTAAAATTCAATCATGACAGCTTTATAACTGTGTTCCTTATGGGGATTCAATTAAAAATTTAAATCATAAGAATGCATATAAAAATGAAAATGGTAGCAATATATATACTAAACACTTTGTAATGTGTGTGTCATTTTTATAGTTCTACAAT
Organism: Suncus etruscus; assembly: GCF_024139225.1. Taxonomy (NCBI): domain Eukaryota; kingdom Metazoa; phylum Chordata; class Mammalia; order Eulipotyphla; family Soricidae; genus Suncus; species Suncus etruscus. The sequence goes on from NC_064850.1 coordinate 83,161,504, forward strand.
CAGTAATAATAAATTAATATTTTTGATAGCTATTAAAAGTTCAAAATGGATCTGCAGCCCAAAATTTATGTTTTTTTAATAATAATAACATTTTAGTGCAATGAATAGTTTACATTTTTAGTACAAAATTTAATCATATTTTCCATTATTTAACAATAAAATATTTTTATTAAATAAAACTTAAGTAGAGGTATTAGATAGATAAACTAAGCAGTGGTTTAAAGGTATTTAAAAAAATAAGAAAACCCAAAGGATAATAAGTTCAATATTAATTTTCAGATGTAGTAGCAGTATGCCTTACAAATATTCAGTAAATTCATTAGTATTGTTTACTGTTGTTTTAAATTATGTTGAAGAAAAAACATTTTCACAACATAGAGCTTATGAAGTGTTTTAACTTTGTTGTGTCTAGATAGAAAATAACAGCCATTTTCCATCATTATTCTAAAGTAAATTTCTCAAGATGTTGTAAAGAAATGTGTAAAGAAATCATGTGTATTAAGTCTTTATATCCCTACTCTTAATATAACTATTGTTGTATTGCATAACTACTGCCATAAGGAAAGGTGGTACATCTACACAATGGAATAATATGCAGCTATTAGAAAAAAAAGTCACAAAATTTTTCTATACATGGATGGACATGGAGACTATTATATTGAGTGAAATATGTCAGAGGGAGAGAGATTAAACAAGAATAGTCTCACTCATCTGTGGGATTTAAGAAAAAAAAGGCACTATAGTAATAATATCCAGAGAAAATAGAGATTAGGGCAGGAAGGACCTGCCTCTGATATGAAGCTTACCACATAGAGTGAAAGGTGCAGTTAGAGAAATAACTACACTGACAACTATCATGACCATGATAAAGAGAGAAATACAATGATACAACACCCCCTTCTAAAACAGGGTGAAGGAAGAGGGAAATGGAGGACACTGGTGGTAGGAAAGTTGCACTGGTGAAAGGGGTGTGCATTTTATGGCTAAAACCCAACTACAAATATGTTTGTAACCATGGTGCTTAAATAAAGAAAATATAATAAAAAAAAGAACCAGATCTTATCAAGAAAAAAAAACAAACCATGGGTGGCCTAAAGAAGAAAGGGTGATATGAATGGTTTGGAGGGCATTAGGAGTAGTGAGAGTGCAGAGATAGGATTATAAAGACATAGGACTACAAAGCATATTTGAGCTCCACACTTCTAAATATACCAGTGACTTGGGATATAGCAAACCTTCAGATAAAGGAATTCACGAAGAAACAAGAGACTGAATCACAGACCTCCACAGTCATGACAAAAAGTGAACTTTGCTATGAGGCAATAGAGAACTTCAGGGGCTATGATATCTCTCAGCTTTTAGTGAAAAAATCTAAGAAAGTAAGGAATATCTCAATATAATTTCCTTCTGGATCACTATTAATTTAAAAAAGCAGCAAAACATATGCTATTTTTGTATATTTGAAGATTTGGATGTAAATTCACATGACATTCGTTTTTAAGGTATTCACCCACCTCCCAGTTTGTGTAAAACAAAAATTTGGATTTCCCCCAATCTCTAGTGAGTGGAAGTGTTTTGTACCATAGAACTTGCACACCTTTTTGTTGAATGATTTCTGAGACTTGTTCAAAAAAAACTATAATAAAAAAATGAGTCATTTTTGGATCTCAAAAAAAGGCTATGGCTTTCTTATTTGAATACTTATTGAATTAAACTTTCCGATAAACTCTTGTTTTATAGATTGTTTTTTTAATTTTCATTTTGATCATAGTGGCTTACATATCTTTCACAGTAGTATTTTAGGTACATATTAACATTGAATCAGGGGAATACCCATCACCAAATTTGTCCTCTCCCCATCTCCGTTCCCTTTCTGCAACCCATATTCCCCACCATCACCCCCCGGGCTGCTAAAGTAGGTGGTCCCCTCTTTGTCTAGCTTACTATTAGTGATCATATATCTGTTTGGTCCTGGTGCACTCCCTTGTTTCTCCCTCTATTTGAGAGGCTGAGCTAGATAAATCGAGTTATGTGGTTTTGTTTGAGGGAAAGAAAAGCAATAGAATGGGGTAAAAAATAAGAAAAAAAATAAAATAAATAAAATATGCTGAAAATGAGCAGAGTCCTTAGAGGCTGTCAACCTCAGTTTGAGAGAGGACATGAAAAAGGTAATTGAAACACCATAACAATACAAAAAGAAATGTCAAATTAAATATCCAGTGAGCACTATAGCAATAAAGACAAGCACCACACAATAGTCTCAGTTCTGAAATCAAATCATGCCAGAGTGCAAAAAGAAAGAGAAAGATAAGATAAAATAAAATAAAAATAGAGACATTAACTTCAATATCTACACCAAAATAAGGATGTCAAAAAAACCCCAATAGTTCAATCAATAAATATATATGTAGAAAAATGATTATTTTGTGCTTTCCCCCCCTGGTTTTATAGATTTATGAGTCCCACAATCTACTTAGATAGATTTGTTAAAATTCCATGAAAGTCAAGATTATGTTCAAATGAAACTCTAACTTCATAATAAAAATAATTCTAGATAGTTTTATTGGTCCATTAGTAAAATTTCTTTCTATATCTTATTTTCAAGCAATAATAATATACCAGCAGATAACAATAGTGATGATAAAGATGGAGAAAGCCCTTTCTCTTGTGGAAGCCATAGAAGGGATTCCTGAAATATCTGCTACTTATGTCTTTACCTCTATAATTGATACTTTATAAATTGAACATTTAACATTAGGCTGAAAAAAAAAGACCAATATACTCACTAAATACAAAAAAAAATGCAGGATAGCTGCTTAATTTGAGATCTTAAGCATATGACTGCTGAGTGATACTTTTCTTGATATCTGATTAGAAACAAATTATTTAGCTATTCATACCTCCGGTTCTTCTTCTATAGTACTTTGGAGTGATTATTGTAGCTATATCATAATGATATAAGTTTGAATCAGTTAATAGAGGTGGGATTTGAGACACTGGCTGGCACTTAATCACTACTCTGTAAGTGATTACCTTACTTAAATTTACCTTATTTAATATTATTTGTGTGTTATAGTGATTAAAAAATTGGAGGAGTGCCTCAATAATACTGTCCCATATAGCTATTAGTTTCTATATGTTAGTTACATGTTTTATTGACAAAAGTTGTCTGTTTGCATAGACATATATTAAAATACATAGTTTTTACTTGAACAAGGTTCACTTTATTGTAAAAATGATTATTTTATTTTTTAGTAGATATGAAAATGCTTGTGTTTAGTATAAACATCCTTGGAAGACTATGACATTAAGTAAAATAATGGCTAAACTTTAAGTTAAGTTTAGATATCTGCAGAATAAAACTAAAAATGCCTTGGAATACTCAAATTACACAGGAATGCACATAGATCACAGCAAAGATGTTTATTAAAAGAAAGACTGTTATTAAAAATAAAAATGGGCTTTTCAATAGTTTTTATGAACGTTTTGTGTTTTGAGAATGTCAGCTGAGTCACCCATATTCTCTTCCTTGAAGCAAGGTCCTAGGGGTTAGAACTTTGGTTCTCCCAATGAGGGGAATTAAGAGTATTTATTTCCCTATCTTCATATTGCAAAACACACCTTAGTGACCTCATATTCAGATTGAGAAGGAGAGAAAGAACTTGACAAGAGTGACAAAAGAGATGACTTTTGCAAGATAGACAACCACTTGATTTCCTAATATGCATAGTTGCAATAGTTAATTTGAATATAAGCCATTGTCATTATTTAATCCACATGAGAATTTAAGAAATAGAAGATTTAAATCCATATTATTGATATAATTTGTGAACACATTTTATTTGAATTCCTACATAAACCTACCCACCATAAGCTTGAAACTTGCTTTTTTCCCTCGAAACATTGTTGAAATTTTATGCCATTTTAATAATTTCCTCTGTCTTCTAATATTTACATTGGACTCAGATATTTTGAACTTCTTTAAGTTATCTTTCTAGAAAGATATAACTTTTTATAGAAGGTATATATACCTTTTAATTCATTATTAATAGTGTTAGCACATGTATGTATGGTAATTCATATAGCTCAAATTTTTATTATATTTTTTATAAATATATTGAGATAGAATTTGGCATCACTGCAAAAATTTTTATAGATGCAGGATGAAGGGAATAATTGTGTTACTACAAGGTTATTGGAGTTTCATTGTGTTGTAAATTATGAATTTAGAAAAAATGCTACAGATTTCGTGTACTGAAATTTTATGAATGTCTCAGACAAAAATAAAAAAATCAAATAATTTTTCATGAAAAATTAAAAAAAAATTTGTTTTGGTTGCTCAAGACTTACTTTTGGCTCTGTGTACAGGAATCACTCCTGGTAAGGCAAAGCCCTCTATTTTCTCTTTGGATACAAAATATAAAAAATATATTTAAGTATAACTGATTTGTTTTTGTAACAGAAAAAAAAATTCCAGTCATCATCAGGCTTTTACCTTCAAACAGTGGCCTGGTTGGCTTAGAATTTCCAGTGGGGCACCCTAGGACTCCTGAACAGTGCTTTGGAGCAAGCACAAGGAATAATGACAGTGAAATTATTTATTGACTTAAAAATTATACTATATATATTCATGTAAAATATTTAAGCAATTATAAAACTAGGAATTATCACTTATCACCTTTTACATGTTAGGCATATCTGTTTTTATACTTTCTACAGCTCTTTTTCTGTATATGTATTACTATGCTTAAACTATATTCTTTTATAAGCCAAGAACACAGTGAATCAAATAAATATTTTTCCAATCATATACAAATGTTGACTAAAATTTGAACCCAGATCTGACTGAAACTCAAATCTTGCTTTTTTTCCAATATGTAAATAATATCTACAAGAAAAAGCATATTTTACTTTTAATTTATTTTATTTGTGGGGCCACACCCAGTGGCACCAGGGGTTACTCCTGGCTCTGCACTCAAATATTGCTTCTGGCAGGCTCTGAGAACCATATGGGATACCGGGAATCAAACCTGGGTCCATCCTGGGTTTGCAGCATGCAAGGCAAACACACTACCACTGTGCCATCACTCTGGCTCCACATATTTAATTTTTTTAATTTGTTGTAGTCAAGGGAAAAAAATCACCTAAAAATTTTGTCATTTTTGAATGGTGAACTTCTGAGGAAAACTTGAGTAACTACCTGCCATATCACTTAGTGTGTTTTCATGGTGAAGTTATTTTCCCTGAAACCTTTCAAATCAAAGAAGACATTATTATCAAACTGTGAAAATGTTAACAGACTTTGTCATAATAATATTTTTTTACAAATTCAAAAAGTTGCCTTCTATTATCTTCAACAGCTAACAGAAAAAAACTTTATAATTTCAGGCATTTTGCTTAGGAAAGAGAAAATAATGAGCACCATATGGCATGACTGCTGTGAGAATAAGTAGTGTGCTATTTTATCTTCCAGTGAACAGATTTGAGTACAAGATCAGAATTGATATCACGGGATCATGTAGCCAGTAATACTGAGAGAAGAGCTTGCCAACCTCCTCTAATCCATCATCATATGAAAGTCTCAAATGACCACCTTCTCCAAAAACAGAGTAAATCCTGAAAAGTCCCCCAAGTCTATGTGTTTAGAAAAATGAGGGACTTGAAGATAGCAAAATTTAAATGTCTCTTAACTTTTCAGGAATAACTAGAGAAGAGTCTAAGACAATGACAATGGCGCAATTCTTGAACCCCTCTAATTCCTCAAGAGTCAGGAATTACTGACCCTTCTTTGACTCTGAATGTCCTGATTTTTATAATTATATGTATTGGAGCTTTATAAATTTTTAAGAGAGAAGAGGTTACTTGAACGTAAGTGTTGTGTGATGTTTGAGATAGCATCTTGATCACACCTCTTTTTGGTTTGTTTGAGGCCTCAGCTGGTAAAGTTCAGGGTTACTCCTGGCTCTGCACTCAGGAATTACTCCTGGTGGTGCTCAGGAAACTCTGAGGTGTGTTGGAGATAAACCCTTGGTCAGCTGCCTGTAAGGAATCATGCTTTCAAATGGTAGATATGGCAAATATCACAGTTGGGATTATAACATGCAAACACTTGTATATAAGTTTTTTTTTATATGAGTGCTACTAAAATACATATATTTTATTTTTTTCTTTATTTAAACATCTTGATTACATATATGATTGTGATTAGGTTTCAGTCATGTAAAGAACACCCCCTTCACCAGTGCAACATTCCCACCACCAATGTCCCAAATCTCCCTCCATCCCACCCCACCCCCACCTTTACTCTAGACAGGCTTTCCAGTTTCCTCATTCATTCACATGATTATGGTAGTTCTCTGTGTAGTTCCAGCCCTTCTCTCATTGTCTCTGAGGATTGTTGCAAAGATGACTTTTATTTTTCTTAAAACCCATAGATGAGTGAGACTATTCTGCGTCTCTCTCTCTCTCTCTCTCTCTCTCTCTCTCTCTCTCTCTCTCTCTCTCCCTCTGACTTATTTCACTCAGCATGATAGATTCCATGTACATCCATGTATAGGAAAATTTCATGACTTCATCTCTCCTGACGGCTGCATAATATTCCATTGTGTATATGTACCACAGTTTCTTTAGCCATTCGTCTGTTGAAGGGAATCTTGGTTGTTTCCAGAGCCTAGGTATTGTGAATAGTGCTGCAATAAATATAGATGTGAGAAAGGGGTTTTTGTATTGTGTTCTTATGTTCTTAGGGTATATTCCTAGGAGTGGAATAGCTGGGTTGAATGGGAGCTCAATTTCCAGATTTTGGAGGAATCTCCATATCGTTTTCCATAGAGGTTGTACTAGATGGCATTCCTACCAGCAGTGGATAAGAGTTCCTTTCTCTCCACATCCCCGCCAGCACTGATTGTTCTCATTCTTTATGATGTGCGCCAATCTCTGAGGTATGAGGTGGTACCTCATAGTTGTTTTGATTTGCATCTCCCTGATGATTAGTGACGTGGAGCATTTTTTCATGTGCCTTTTGGCCATTTGTATTTCTTTTTTATCAAAGTGTCTGTTCATTTCTTCTCCCCATTTTTTGATGGGATTAGATGTTTTATTTCTTGTAAAGTTCTGTCAGTGCCCTATATATTTTGGATATTAGCCCCTTATCTGAGGGTGTTGGGTGAATAGTTTCTCCCACTCGGTGGGTGACTCTTGAATGCTTGCTATTTGATAAGACATACAAATAAAACTAGATATTTTCTGAGTTTTCTCTTAATTATATTATTTTATTTATTTTATCTGTTGATTATAACAATGAAACAAGTGAATAAAGGTCTCCTATATTAGTATCTGTTCATTCTGTTACATGTTTAGAGATATCTGAAAAAGGTTATGCTGTAAGCTAAAATCTAGAGCAGATCCCCAACTGACTTAACTTATTGCCTTCTTTTTAAGAGAAAAAAAAATAAACATTCAGTGGAAATCTACTCTAAAATCTACCGTTTAGGTGGGTAAACAGAAAGTGTCACCCCCAATCCCTGCCTATTTACCCAGGCTGCTAAGACTCTCTACTCAGTCATTCAGGGCCCCCACCCCAACATCAAGGTGCAGTTTTCCTTTTGGGAAACACTTATCTAGAGATATTTATGAAGAAAAGAAATTATGTAGAAAAAAGAGAAACTGGGTTATAAATGACTAAAAAAAAGACTTTTAATAAATGTTGCTGAGAAAAAGACTGTTTGGGGCTATTTTGCAAACAGTAAAGGAAAACTTTCTCCTTTTGATGCAAGAACACAGCTTGTAATAAACCAAAATATAAAGGACTAGACTGGATGGCTTATTTTTTTTTCTCCAAGGTAATAAGCATTGTTCCTGAATTGTACCCTCATTAAGTCACTGAAAAAATACAGCACCTTAGTTAGTCCAAAAACCTTTGTAAACAGTGAAATTCTCCAAGGTGCATTCATACTTAGAAATAATTATTTGCTCTGTCAAATTAATAAGAAATTTATGTAAGGTGGATGCTACTGAGAAAGGATAAGTAAACATTTGATAGTTGTACAAATATAATTAAATAACACTGTCTTCCCTTTTATCAGTAAAAAGCAGGAGTATAAATATGTATTCAAAATGTTTGAATTTATGAGTTATTTAGTTCAAAAATGAGTGACTGTGACTCAATAATGATACAAAAACAAGGAGGAATGAATAGGAATCAAAAAGGAAAAAGAAAATAAGAATCCAGGGTAAAAGTTAAATTTTATGACTCTTACATAAAAATTCAGTGAACTCAACATTTAAATGCCTAATTAAGTACATCCAGGCTATTTGTGAATCCTACTGATAGTGTTAGAGAATTCAAGATTATTTAAGGTTAAACTTTAGATCTAGTCCCATACATCTTAAATAAAAGAATAATAAAATTATTTTGGTGGTTCAGAGGTTGCTGATATGACTCCTTTGGAAATACATAGGAACAAAATAACAATTGTTGGTCAGTTAACTTTACTGTTCAATATTAAGAAAGATATCCAACTTACATGAAATTTCTTATAATTTGTATCAAAAGGACTGTAATTTTCTTTGGTAGGAGACTTTAGGGTCACTAAGTTGGATGAATTTCACAGTCGGTATGTATGCCAACAGTCAGACACAAAAGGCCAAGATTACATTGTGCAAAGCTAGGAATTATGTTCAGGTGTTGGAACATACCGTCTTCATTATTTAGTGACTATCCAAGATTAAATTATCTTTCAAGCCAGTCACTTAGAAAATTCTGTCTCAGAAATCCATAGATCTCCTGAAATTTTGATCAAACATCTGGGAATGTATCAAAAACCTAGCTTTTCTTCTAGGGAGAAGATCTGTACCTTCCCCATGAGGTTTTGAACTATTAACTTTTTTTACCATATCACCAAACCACCAGACACCTTCCCTCATGCCACTAAATACCACTGTGCTTAAGAATACTATTTGAACATTTTAATTGTTTTCTTTTATTGGGGTGGGGGGTTGGGTCATACCCAGCAGTGCTCAAGAATTACTCCTGGCTCTACACTCAGAAATTGCCCCTGGCAGGCTTGGGGGACCATTCATGCTATCTCTTCGGCTCCATTTTAATTGTTTTCTTAAAATTAATCATAGTTATTGAGACCATAATTCTTGGCAACTTGAGCTGAGTTAGACTGCAACTGTAAGACACCATATATCAAATACTTAGTACGATAGAAATAATTTAAAATACTTTATTGTTAGTTTTTGTCATCTTAAATTATAATACCTAAGTATATTTAATTGAATTAAATTAAATTAATTTATATATATATTAATATATATAAATTATATAAATTAATATATAATAATTATATATATAATATTATATAAAAATAATAATATAAATTAATAAAATTAATCTTATCTATGAATACTAAAATACATATTACATGCAATACTTTAATTATTTATATTGAGTCATGCTAGTTTAGAATGTAAAGCAACATATGTGTTTAAAAACTGAATAATTGTTCAATAACTACTAGTGAGTGTTTGTCTTTCAGGGGAAAGAAGTGAAACTAGGAATGTACCATGCACTAAGCAAAAAGTTTATTCACATTAATTTAATAAATGATCACAACTTCCTTCTCAGAAAAGTAATATTGGCTAAGAGAATTGTTAAGGAAACAGAAATTGATAACTGTTCTCCCTGACTTTAATTCTTGAACCATGATGACAGTCCAATATTCTAATAGCAACAGTTATATATTTTAAAAATAAAACAAGTTGTGAAATGGTTGAATTCACTAAAAATAAGGCATAATGATTATTTTTCACAGATTGAAGCATCAGACGTTTCATAATGGAATTGGAACTACTTTAATCACTACCTGTGTCCTGTAAATCTTGTTTAAATGCTCTGAACTGCAATTTCTTCTTCAATAAAAATAGGAGGAAGAATTGAGATCAATATGTTTTACACAGGCCTAGTAAAATATAAAATACTCAGCAATATCAATTGTTTATTGTTGTCATTGTGCTATAATTGAGCTTGCAGATCAAGGTTAATATTAATAGGGTAATTTTAAAGCAAACTAGTTTGCACCTTGTTTATAAAGCTGTATGAGTTAATTTTTCAATTCTCAACATGAGAATATTTTCCCCATTAAATGAACTTGGAAATCCAGAGAATATTAGTTATATTTTATTGAACTTAGCACAGATTTTGACATCAAAAGAGCAGTAATTATCAGGTAGTTTTATAATTATTTTCTTCCTCTGTCTACTTTGCATGTGATAGCACAATACTGATGTACATGAGCTTTGGAGACAGCTTTTTTTTTTTAATGCATAATTTTTTTTTATTTAAACACCTTGATTACATACATGATTGTGTTTGGGTTTCAGTCATAAAAGGAACACCACCCATCACCAGTGCAACATTCCCATCACCCAAGTCCCAAATCTCCCTCCTCCCCACCCAACCCCCGCCTGTACCCTAAACAAGCTCTACATTTCCCTCATACATTCTCAATATTAGGACAGTTCAAAATGTAGTTATTTCTCTAACTAAACTCATCACTCTTTGTGGTGAGCTTCCTGAGGTGAGCTGGAACTTCCAGCTCTTTTCTCTTTTGTGTCTGAAAATTATTATTACAAGGGTGTCTTTCATTTTTCTTAAAACCCATAGATGAGTGAGACCATTCTGCGTTTTTCTCTCTCTCTCTGATTTATTTCACTCAGCATAATAGATTCCATGTACATCCATGTATAGGAAAATTTCATGACTTCATCTCTCCTGACAGCTGCATAATATTCCATTGTGTATATGTACCACAGTTTCTTTAGCCATTCGTCTGTTGAAGGGCATCTTGGTTGTTTCCAGAGTCTTGCTATGGTAAATAGAGCTGCAATGAATATAGGTGTAAGGAAGGGGTTTTTGTATTGTATTTTTGTGTTCCTAGGGTATATTCCTAGGAGTGGTATAGCTGGATCGTATGGGAGCTCGATTTCCAGTTTTTGGAGGAATCTCCATATCGCTTTCCATAAAGGTTGAACTAGACAGCATTCCCACCAGCAGTGGATAAGAGTTCCTTTCTCTCCACATCCCCGCCAGCACTGTTTATTCTCATTCTTTGTGATGTGTGCCATTCTCTGGGGTGTGAGGTGGTATCTCATCGTTGTTTTGATTTGCATCTCCCTGATGATTAGTGATGTGGAACATTTTTTCATGTGTCTTTTGGCCATGCGTATTTCTTCTTTGTCAAAGTGTCTGTTCATTTCTTCTCCCCATTTTTTGATGGGGTTAGATGTTTTTTTCTTGTAAAGTTCTGTCAGTGCCTTGTATATTTTGGAGATTAGCCCCTTATCTGATGGGTATTGGGTGAATAGTTTCTCCCACTCAGTGGGTGGCTCTTGTATCCTGGGCACTATTTCCTTTGAGGTGCAGAAGCTTCTCAGCTTAATATATTCCCATCTGTTAATCTCTGCTTTCACTTGCTTGGAGAGTGCAGTTTCCTCCTTGAAGATGCCTGTAATGTCCTGGAGTGTTTTGCCTATGTGCTGTTCTATATATCTTATGGTTTTGGGGCTGATATCGAGGTCTTTAATCCATTTGGATTTTACCTTCGTACATGATGTTAGCTGGGGGCCTAAGTTCAATTTTTTGCAAGTGGCTATCCAATTGTGCCAACACCACTTGTTGAAGAGGCTTTCCCTGCTCCATTTAGGATTTCCTGCTCCTTTATCAAAAATTAGATGGTTGTATCTCTGGGGAACATTTTCTGAGTATTCAAGCCTATTCCACTGATCTGAGGACCTATCCTTATTCCAATACCATGCTGTTTTGATAACTGTTGCTTTGTAGTACAGTTTAAAGTTGGGAAAAGTAATTCCTCCCATATTCTTTTTCCCAATGATTGCTTTAGCTATTCGAGGGTGTTTATTGTTCCAAATGAATTTCAAAAGTGTCTGATCCACTTCTTTGAAGAATGTCATGGGTATCTTTAGAGGGATGGCATTAAATCTGTATAATGCCTTGGGGAGTATTGACATTTTGATGATGTTAATCCTGCCAATCCATGAGCAGTGTATGTGTTTCCATTTCCGTGTGTCCTCTCTTATTTCTTGGAGCAGAGTTTTATAGTTTTCTTTGTATAGGTCCTTCATATATTTAGTCAAGTTGATTCCAAGATATTTGAGTTTGTGTGGTACTATTGTGAATGGGGTTGTTTTCTTAATGTCCATTTCATCCTTATTACTATTGGTATATAGAAAGGCCATTGATTTTTGTGTGTTAATTTTGTAGCCTGCCACCTTGCTATATGAGTCTATTGTTTCTAGAAGCTTTTTGATAGAGTCTTTAGGGTTTTCTAAGTAGAGTATCATGTCATCTGCAAACAGTGAGAGCTTGACTTCTTCCTTTCCTATCTGGATTCCCTTGATATCCTTTTCTTGCCTAATCGCTATAGCAAGTACTTCCAGTGCTATGTTGAATAGGAGTGGTGAGAGAGGACAGCCTTGTCTTGTGCCAGAATTTAGAGGGAAGGCTTTCAGTTTTTCTCCATTGAGGATAATATTTGCCACTGGCTTGTGGTAGATGGCCTTCACTATATTGAGAAAGGTTCCCTCCATTCCCATCTTGCTGAGAGTTTTGATCAAGAATGGGTGTTGGACCTTATCAAATGCTTTCTCTGCATCTATTGATATGATCATGTGGTTTTTATTTTTCTTGTTATTGATGTTGTGTATTATGTTGATAGATTTACGGATGTTAAACCAGCCTTGCATTCCTGGGATGAAACCTACTTGATCGTAGTGGATGATCTTCTTAACGAGGCATTGAATCCTATTTGCCAGGATTTTGTTGAGGATCTTTGCATCTGCATTCATCAGTGATATTGGTCTGTAATTTTCTTTTTTGGTAGCGTCTCTGTCTGGTTTAGGTATCAAGGTGATGTTGGCTTCATAAAAGCTATTTGGAAGTGTTTCTGTTTGTTCAATTTCATGAAAGAGTCTTGCCAAGATTGGCAGTAGTTCCTCTTGGAAAGTTTGATAGAATTCATTAGTGAATCCATCTGGACCTGGGCTTTTGTTTTTCGGCAGACATTTGATTACTGTTTTAATTTCATCAATGGTGATGGGGGTGTTTAGATATGCTACATCCTCTTCCTTCAACCGTGGAAGATTATAAGAGTCCAAGAATTTATCCATTTCTTCCAGGTTCTCATTTTTAGTGGCGTAGAGTTTTTCAAAGTAGTTTCTGATTACCCTTTGAATCTCTGTCATATCAGTAGTGATCTCTCCTTTTTCATTCCTGATACGAGTTATCAAGTTTCTCTCTCTCTCTTTCTTTGTTAGGTTTGCCAGTGGTCTATCAGTCTTGTTTATTTTTTCAAAGAACCAACTTCTGCTTTCGTTGATCTTTCGGATTGTTTTTTGAGTTTCCACTTCGTTGATTTCTGCTCTCAGCTTTGTTATTTCCTTCTGTCTTCCTATTCTTGGGTCCTTTTGTTGAGCATTTTCTAGTTCTATTAGCTGTGTCATTAAGCTACTCAGGTAAGCTCCTTCTTCCTTCCTGATGTGTGCTTGCAAAGCTATAAATTTTCCTCTCAGTACTGCTTTTGCTGTGTCCCATAAGTTCTGAGAGTTTGTGTCTTTATTGTCATTTGTTTCCAGGAACCTTTTTATTTCCTCCTTGATTTCATCTCGGACCCACTGGTTATTGAGCATGAGGCTGTTTAACTTCCAGGTGTTAAAGTGTTTCTTCTGAGTCCCTTTGGAGTTCACAAATAATTTCAGAGCCTTGTGGTCAGCGAAGGTAGTCTGCAAAATTTCTATCCTCTTGATCTTATGGAGGTATGTTTTATGTGCCAGCATGTAGTCTATCCTGGAGAATGTCCCATGTACATTGGAGAAGAATGTGTATCCAGGTTTCTGGGGATGGAGTGTCCTATATATATCCACTAGGCCTCTTTCTTCCATTTCTCTCCTCAGGTCTAGTATATTCTTGTTGGGTTTCAGTCTGGTTGACCTGTCCAGTGTTGACAAAGCCGTGTTAAGGTCCCCCACAATTATTGTGTTGTTGTTGATATTATTTTTCAGATTTGTCAACAGTTGTATTAAATATTTTGCTGGCCCCTCATTCGGTGCATATATGTTTAGGAGAGTGAATTCTTCCTGCTCTACGTACCCCTTGATTAATATAAAATGTCCGTCTTTGTCCCTTACAACCTTCCTGAGTATAAAGTTTGCATTATCTGATATTAGTATGGCCACTCCAGCTTTTTTATGGGTGTTGTTTGCTTGGATAACTTTTCTCCAGCCTTTTATTTTGAGTCTATGTTTGTTCTGACTATTCAGGTGCATTTCTTGTAGGCAGCAGAAGGTTGGATTGAGTTTTTTGATCCATTTAGCCACTCTGTGTCTCTTAACTGGTGCATTTAGTCCATTGACGTTGAGAGAAAGAATTGTCCTGGGATTTAACGCCATCTTTATTTCAAAATTTGGTGTGTCTTTTGGGTAGTCTTGTCTTAGATTAGGTCTTTCAGTTTTTCTCTTAAGACTGGTTTTGTGTCTGTGAAGTTTCTGAGCTGTTTTTTGTCTGTGAAACCATGTATTCTTCCATCAAACCGGAAAGTGAGTTTTGCTGGGTATAGTATTCTGGGTGAAGCATTCATTTCATTCAGTCTTGTCACAATATCCCACCACTGCTTTCTGGCATTGAGCGTTTCTGGTGACAGGTCTGCTGTAAATCTCAGGGAAGCTTGCTTAAACATGATTTCCCCTTTTGATCTTGCTGTTTTCAGAATTCTGTCTCTATCTGTGGGATTTGTCATTGTGACTAGGATGTGTCTTGGGGTGGTTTTTCTGGGGTCTCTTTTGGTTGGTACTCTTCGGGCATGCAGGATTTGATCACATATATTCTTTAGCTCTGGAAGTTTCTCTTTAATGATGTTCTTGACCATTGATTCTTCCTGGAAATTTTCTTCCTGGGTCTCTGGGACTCCAATGATTCTTAAGTTGTTTCTGTTGATCTTATCATAGACTTCTATTTTCGTCTGTTCCCATTCTTTGACTAATTTTTCCATTGTCTGCTCATTTGCTTTAAGTTTTTTGTCCAATCTCTCCTGCTGTATGGAATTGTTATGTATCTCATCTTCCACAGCTCCAAGTCTATTCTCAGCTTCTGATACCCTGTCCCAGAGCTTATCCATTTTGTCATTCACTTCGTTTACTGACTTTTTCAGTCCTGTTAGTTGACATGTTATTTCAGTTTGGAGTTTTGTCATTTCTGCCTTCATATTTTCTTGGTTCTTATTAGTGTTCTGTTCAACTCGATCCATGGTTTCTTGGAGTCTGTTGAGCACCTTCCATATTGCTAGTCTAAAGTCCTTATCTGAGAGGTTGATTAGTTGTTCAGTCATTATCTGGTCCTCAGAATTGTCATCTTCATTCTCTATGTCTGATGCTGGCCTGCGTTGTTTCCCCATTGTCACACTTGTGTTGTGGGTTTTTCTACGTGTTGTGGTGGTATTCATTGTCTATATGATGTAGGCAGCACACTCCTCTGGCTCCTTCCTTTCTGGATGGGCTGACTTGCCTCTAAGGGAGGGGAGTCCTCCGTGGATGGAGCCTCACACTGGGTCAAATCTTAGGCCCGAGCATGCAACAGAGAAGACAGTCCAGAGAGAAATGTTTGCTTCTGTGATATAGCGCCGTTCTTAGTGTGATTTTTCCTTCTTGTTGCAATGGAGTTCTTTCCTTAGAAAGAGTGCACGGCTGCTCTGCTTCGCTACGCGGCCGTGCTCCTCTGAGCCTCTTTTTGCCCCACTCGCAAGAGTTTCACGCAAGAGGACAGTAGACAGACATAGACAGGTCACACTCACAGTCTTTCACAGCTGAGCCCCACTGGGCCGGTGTACTTTCGCGGATTTTCCCCGCCTGGTGTCACACACAGGGAGCCAGCTTTTGCAAAGGTTAGCCGGTTTTTATGCTCTGAAGTCCCTCCCTCTGGAGACAGCTTTTTGCTTCAATTCTAGGTCTGTAGTTTCCTAACTCTATAACTCCAAGTGTATTTATTTTTAATTTTGGCCCACACCCTGTGACACTCAGGGGTTACTCCTGGCTATGCACTCAGAAATCACCCCTGGCTTGGGGGACCACATGGGACACCAGGGGATTGAACACAGTCCATCCTAGGTCAGACACGTGCAAGGCAAATACCCACTTCAAGTGGTTTATTTAGCTTCTTTACCTCAGTTTGCCTTATCTGAAAAATAGGATTATTGTGAATATTAGATAATCTATTAAAAGAAATAATACATATAGTGTTATTATTTTAACACCATTGTTAAATTTCTAGATTCTTATACTCATTCATACTTTCACATTTTCCATTATCTTCTGGATTTATCATAAGCCCATAATGAAACCTTTGACCTCTGTACAGCAGGATCAATCACAAAAAAATGACAGATGGGTACTGTGGCACATCCAGGTTGTAAGCTAACTTTGACAGCTTTAAACAAGGGAATCAATTGACCATCTATGAATACAAATTTTACTCCTCAACCGTGGATCTCTGTCTTCAGAACATGTGAGCCACTGTTTAAGTTGGAACATACATTAAGGGCAGTTAGTAGACCCATAAAAATTTAACAGGAACATTAAGAGCGGAGATGGGATATTACATAGCCATTTCAGTCACGAAAATCTCCTGTTTTATTCTAGCCTACTCTCTTGGTTATCTAAATTACCCTTAACTTGTTTATTCTATTCTTGCCTGAGTGAATATTTGCAGTACTCATGTCTAAACTAGCTAACCTTGTTTTACCCAGGGAACTATATTAACCTTGTATTTTTTTTTTCTTTTTGGTTTTTCAGCCACACCCGGTAACGATCAGGGTTTACTCCTGGTTATGCACTCAGAAATGGCTCCTGGCTTGGACCATATGGGACACCGGGGGGCAGGGGGGAATAGAACAGCAGTCCATTCTAGGCTAGCGTGCACAAGGCTTTATGGCCTTATGGCCCACGCCACAACTCAGGCCCCAATACCTTGTATTTTTGTAGGCGAATGATTGCCCACATTAACAAAAATTATTGCCATTGTTTTTGTCTAAACTAGAATGAAAAAATAATAATAGAAACCGGAGAGATAGCGTGGAGCTAAGGCGTTTGCCATGCATGCAAAAAAGGACGGTGGTTCTAATGCTGGCATCCCATATGGTTCCCTTTGCCTGCCAGGAGCGATTTCTGAGCATAGAGCCAGGAGTAATCCCTGAGCGTGC
Organism: Suncus etruscus; assembly: GCF_024139225.1. Classification (NCBI taxonomy): domain Eukaryota; kingdom Metazoa; phylum Chordata; class Mammalia; order Eulipotyphla; family Soricidae; genus Suncus; species Suncus etruscus. Next base: position 83,178,774 of record NC_064850.1, read on the forward strand.
TGGGTGTGACCCAAAAACCAAACCAAAACAAAACAAAACAAAACTTTAATAATAAAATAAAACAAAACTTAGAAAGTTAAAAGGAAACACTAACCAGTCAACAACCACAGAAGCATTATGCTAGTGTGAATATTAAAACTCTTAACCTTTGTGTAACTAAAAGAAACATTTATTATAAAGCTTCTAGATATTAATTTAGAAAGCCTATAGCTTTCTCACTTGTCTTTCTTAATTTAAGTATTTAAACAGCTTGCCATCTCTCTAAATCTTATAAATAATACCCCAATGAGTTTGTGTGTATGACACCAACCTTGACAAATAACTTTGCTAAATTTTTTTTATTGTTTTACCATAGATTATACATCAGTCATTCAGATCAGCTTTCCTTTCAACTAAATAACTGGACTAACTATAGATAACCTAGTAAAATTTATTTACTTTAAAATCCAATTTGAACAGAACACTTTCTAATCTCAATTGTTATAAAAGGTAGGAAATCTTTATGGAACATTTTACAGCTCTTTATCAGTGATAAAAAATTTTGTATAGTATACATTATGCTAATGAAAATAACTGGCTTTATTTTAAGATTATTGTTGCCTTTTTTTATAAAAGCACAGTGATGTGAAATATTTGAGAATTTTAGTTAGTTTACTGAGCTCTGCTTTAAATTTTTCTTCTGGCGATAATAAAGGTTTTGCATGAGGTGGAAAGAATGAATTTCAAAGTACATCAGAGATGAAAAGGCAACTAGCTGCTACTTCTTGCTTAACTAATTATTTTCACTTTATCTACCTTTGCACTTTGGAAGGAAAACACACACAATATTTTAGTTTTGAACGGTGAAAATTGCTAAATATTATATAAATTAGAGATATCATATTTGAAATACACATAAATGTTTTCCATTATAAACAAAAGCTATTAGTTAATAACTGTGGGTGTTTTACAGAATCACTTTCATGGTTTTGTTTACTCTGTTTTTAATGAACCAGACAACACCACTATTTGTTGTTCTGCACAAAAGGGACACATTTCACAAAATTGCTCAATAAACAGCTTAAAACTTTAATTTATAGTGCTACTAAAAGTATTTTCATTTGGGAATCTGAGCATATTTAAGTGTTGGGCCTAACTATTTGGAATAAGTATAATATTTTTCTTGACCTATGTGGTCATGAAAACCATAATTCCTAAAAATAAAAAAAAAAAAAGAAGTAACAACTTACTTTAAAATTGACCCTGCCACAAAGACTCTACTTTTTTCTGGGATAAGAATGAACTTTAATGTTTTTCTGCTATTTTGTGGGTCAAAAAATAATTGGATTTGCTGTAGAACTACTTTCAGTTAAAAGCAAAAAAGATGCAATAGTTTAAAGTTGGAAACCCCAAGGGTCTGGACTGCATTTCTCTCTATGCCTCAGCTGTTTTGTATATCTTCTCTACCAATTTCCTTGAGTTTTTGCCATACTCCTAAACAATTCTGACCTTAGAAAAATAATGAGTGATAAAACTAAAATGATTGCTCTAGTTTAGTTAATTTTTGTTGTTGTTGTTGTTTGTTTCAGGGCCATACCTGGTGATGCTCAGGGGTTACTCTTGGCTATATGCTCAGAAATCGCCAGGGTGGGGGGAATCAAACTTCTGTCCTTCCTAGGCCAGCCATGTGCAAGGCAAATGCCCTACTACTGCACCACCGTTCCAGCCCCTAGTTAAATTTTTAAGAAAGTAAAAGTAGTGAAATGTAAAGGCAGAAGTTTAAGTATCTGTGATACTAGAAAAACAATTGGAGAAAAAACTTTTTTTAAATTAATATCTTTATTTAAACACCTTGATTACAAACATGATTGTGGTTGGGTTTCAGTCATGTAAAAAAAACCCTTTAGCAGTGCAATATTCCCATCACCAATGTCCCAAATATCCCCCCCTCACCATCCCATCCCATCTGTACTCTAGACAGGCTTTCTACTTCCCTCATTCATTCATTGTTTTTTTCTTTTTGTTTTAGTTTTTGTTTTTAAGCCTACAGCACCTGGTGTTCCCAGGTGGTCTCCCATCCAACTACTAACCAGGCCCTACCCTGCTAAGCTTCTGAAATCAGACGAGATCAGGAGCGTTCAGGGTGGTAATGCCGTAGACTCATTCACATTGTTATGATAGTTCTCAATGTAGTTATTTAACTGCATTCATCACTCTTTGTGGTGAGCTTCATGTAGTGAGCTGAAACGAGAAAAACTTTTTGATGTGTGTCCACTAATTTCTTTAAATTTTCTTAATAGATAAATTGTCTAATTGAATCACTGTGAGATACACAGTTACAAAGAGGTTCATGATTGAGCTTCAGTTATAAAATGTCCAGTACCCATCCCTTCACCACTGCACATAAACTGTCATCCATGTCCCATTGTGACATTTACAGTGTGTTTGTGTTTTTTATGTGTTGCACTGGGGCTCATTGATGAGAAGAAATGTGTGTCATTGAGCAAAGCAGAGCTCAGGCAAGATGGCTTGAAGATCCCTTCCCTTGTCCTGGTTTCCCTTGTCCTGTTTCTCTTTCCCGTGGGGGTGCAACATCCTGGGGTGGAAATGGCTCTTTTAAGTCAAAGAGGAACCTACTGTCAATCTGCCAGTCTGCTTCAGATTTTTGGGATTGTGTTATTTTGTTTCTTGATGTACCACATACCAACAACTGTGTGCTGTCTTTCTTTGTTTGAACTTATTTAATGAAGTACATAAGTAAATCGGGTTGTTGCAAAAATTTCTTCTTTCTTTTTCAACCAAGTAGTATTTTCTTGTGTATTTATATGCGTGACAACATCTTTATTCATTTATGATTGGCATTGAGGGCATTTTCAATTCTTTTTATCATAAATAATACCACAATAAACATAGAAATGAATGTACGTCTTTAATGTTCTGAAGTGATGGGTGTTAAAAGATTGTATGAAGGTCATGAACAACTCTGTAACTATAACTCACAGTGATTCAATTAAAGTGTATTCATTAAAAACCAAAACAAATTCATGTCTTTACCTCTAGAATGGGAATTTTAATTTTATATTTTAATTTAATATGAATTTTAATTTATATTAATTTTAGTTTTTATATTTTAAAGAATCTCCACACTGCTTTCCTTAACAACTAAACCAACTGACATTCTTATCAATAGTCTATATGAATTATCTTTCCACATATTCTCCAAAATTTGTTTCTTGTTATTTGAATAATAGTCAATCTCATAGGTGTTATCTCATTACTTTAATATGTAATGGTGAGGTGATATTTTATTCCTGTTTTGTCTTGAATTTACTGAATAGTACATAATAATAAAATATGATAATCATTTATTTTATGGATTTCATCATCTCTTTTCTTTACAAAAATCTCTATTCAGATCCAGTGCCCATTTTTTAGGATATTATTTTGTGGCTAATATTGCTGTTAGGATTTATGAGTTCTTTATATAGAAATTATATATCTCTTCTGAGATATATTTATTCCTTTAATCCTCTTATTTTTTAATATATTTTATTTTATTTAAAAACCTTGATTACTTATATGATTATGTTTGTGTTTCAGTCATGTAAAGAATACCACCATCGTGCAACATTCCTATCATCAATGTCCCAAATCTCCCTCTTCCCCACCCAACCCCTGCCTGTACTCTAGACAGGCTTTCCATTTTCCTCATACATTCTCATTATTAGGATAGTTCAGAATGTAGTTATTTCTCTAACTAAACTCATCACTCTTTGTAGTGAGCTTCATGAGGTGATCTGTAACTTCCAGCTCTTTTCTCTTTTCTCTGTTGTGTCTGAAAATTATTATTGCAAGAATGTCTTTCATTTTTATTAAAACCCATAGATGAGTGAGACCATTCTGTGTTTTTCTCTCTCTCTCTGACTTATTTCACTCAGCATAATAGATTCCGTGTACCTCCATGCATAGGAAAATTTCATGACTTCATCTCTCCTGACAGCTGCGTAATATTCCATTGTGTATATGTACCACAGTTTCTTTAGCCTTTCGTCTGTTGAAGGGCATCTTGGTTGTTTCCAGAGTCTTGCTATGGTAAATAGTGCTGCAATGAATATAGGTGTAAGGAAGGGATTTTTGTTTTGTATTTTTGTGTTCCTAGGGTATATTCCTAGGAGTGGTATAGCTGGATCGTATGGGAACTCGATTTCCAGTTTTTGGAGGAATCTCTATATCGCTTTCCATGAAGGTTGAACTAGGCGGCTTTACCACCAGCAGTGGATAAGAGTTCCTTTCTCTCTGCATCCCCGCCAACACTGTTCGTTCTCATTCTTTGTGATGTGTGCCAATCTCTGGGGTGTGGGGTAGTGTGAGGGAGATATTTTGATTTGCATCTCCCTGATGATTAGTGATGTGGAGCATTTTTTCATGTGTCTTTTGGCCATTTGTATTTCTTCTTTGTCAAAGTGTCTGTTCATTTCTTCTCCCCATTTTTTGATGGGATTAGATGTTTTTTTCTTGTAAAGTTCTGTCAGTGCCTTGTATTTTGGAGATTAGCTCTTTATCTGATGGGTATTGGGTGAATAGTTTCTCCCTCTCAGTGGGTGGCTGTTGTATCCTGGGCGCTATTTCCTTCGAGGTGCAGAAGCTTCTCAGCTTAATATATTCCCATCTGTTAATCTCTGCTTTCACTTGCTTGGAGAGTGCAGTTACCTCCTTGAATATGCCTGTAGTCTCATGTCCTGGAATGTTTTGCCTACGTGTTGTTCTATATACCTTATGGTTTCGGGTCTGATATTGAGGTCTTTAATCCATTTTGGATTTTACCATTGATGTTGAGAGAAAAAATTGTCGTGGGATTTAATGCCATCTTTATATCGAAATTTGGTGTGTCTTTTGGTCAGTCTTGCTTTAAATTAGGTCTTTCAGTTTTTTCTTAAGACTGGTTTTTAGTCTGTAAAGTTTCTGAGCTGTTTTTTGTCTGTGAAACCATGTATTCTTCCATCAAAACTGAGAGTGAGTTTTTCTGGGTACAGTATTCTATGTGAAGCATTAATTTCATTGAGTTTTTCACTATATCCCAGCACTGCTTTCTGGCCTTGAGTTTTTCTGGTGACAGGTCTGCTGTAAATCTCAATGATGCTCCCTTGAATGTAATTTCCCTTTTTTATCTTGCTGTTTTCAGAATTCTGTCTCTATCTGTGGGATTCGTCATTGTGACGAGGATGTGTCTTGGGTTATTTTTTCTGGGGTCTCTTTTGGTTGATAATCTTTGGGCATGTAGGATTTGATTGCATATATTCTTTAGCTCTGGAAGTTTCTCTTTAATGATGTTCTTGACCATTGATTCTTCCTGGAAATTTTCTTCCTGGGTTTCTGGAACTCCAATGATTATTAAGTTGTTTTTGTTGAGCTTATCATAAACTTCTATTTTCATTTGTTCCCATTCTTTGACTAATTTTTCCATTGTCTGTTCATTTGCTTTAAGTTTTTCTTTTTTTTCTTTCTTTTTTTTTTTTTTTTTTTGCAATCTCTCCTGCTGTATGGAGTTGTTATTTATCTCATCTTCCACAGCACCAATTCTATTCTCAGCTTCTGCTACCCTGGTGTAGAGCTCATCCATTTTGTCATTCAATTCGTTTACTAACTTTTTCAGGCCTGTTAGTTGACCTGTTATTTCAGTTTGGAGTTTTATGATTTCTGTCTTCATATTTTCTTGGTTTTTATTAGTGTTCTTTTCAACTCGATCCATGGTTTCTTTGAGTTCTTTGAGCATCTTCCATATTGCTTGTCTAAACTCGTTATCTGAGAGATTGATTAGTTGGTTGGTCGTTTTCTGGTCATCAGAACTGTCATCTTCATTCTCTATGTCTGATGCTGGCCTGCGTTGTTTCCCCATTGTCACACTTGTACTATGGGGTTTTCTACGTGTTGTGGTGGTATTCATTGGCTAAATGATATATGGGACATGCCCCTCTGGCTCCGCCCTTTATGGGTGGGTTGACTTGCCTCCAAGGAATGGGTGTCCTCGCACAGGGTCAAATCTTAGGCCCGAGCATACAGCAGAGAAGACAGTTTGGGGAGAAATGCTGGGCTTCAGTAATCCAGCACAGTTCTCGTGTGATTTTTTTTCTTCTTGTTTCAATGGCGTTCTTTCCTTAGATAGAGCGAACTGCCGCGTAGTGGAGTCTCTTTTAGGCCCACTCCCAAGAGGTTCAGGCAACAGGACAGGAGAGAGAGACACACACAGGCAGCACTCACAATTTCTCATGGTCGGGCCCCACTGGGCAGGCGTAGTTTTGTAGATTTTCCCAGCTTGACGTCACAAACAGGGGACCTGGCTTCTGCAAAGTACTCTAATCCTCTTATGTTTTAATGATACTTTACTTGTGTATGTGTAGGTATCAAAGCTTTTAATATAATGAAGTTCCATTTTCTTTTGTTATTGTTACCTTGCCATTAGAATTTAATACCCAAAGACTTCACTATAGTTGATGTCAAGGTATATATCTCCTATATTTTCTTCTGTGTTTTTTTTATAGTGTCAGGTTTTACATGCCAGTATGTAATCAATTTTGAGTTGACTTTTCTGTACAGAATGATATCATACTCTAATTTTATCATTTTACATCGATTTTTCAGTACTTTTCCAGTACAATTTACCGTACTTAATTTTGTGGTCCACAGTAGGCTTTTGGTCCCTCTACTGCTTATATACATGTGGGTTCTCAGTCCTGTTTTGTAGATTTGTCTGTCTGCTTTCATTATAGTACTTTGCTGGTCTATGTTATTTATTTATTTGAAGCCAAGGAGTATGTTTTATATATGTTGTTTATTTTTCTTATTATTGTATTTTTGAAATTTCAAATAAATCACATTGTTTTTATTCTATTTACTTGAATAATCATTGAGCTGATTATGAGCTTTGTATTAAAATTAAGTTTTGGGGCTGGAGAGATAGCACAGCGGTGTTTGCCTTGCAAGCAGCTGACCCAGGACCTACGGTGGTTGGTTTGAATCCTGGCATCGTATATGGTTCCCCGTGCCTGACAGGACTATTTCTGAGCAGATAGCCAGGAGTAACCCCTGAGGACCGCTGGGGTGGCTCAAAAATAAAAAAAAAATTTAAAAAATAAATAAAACAAAGTTTTAATAATATAAGTTATTTATAGTAAGTTTACTTTTGATTGCCACATCCTGCAATATTTACTATAAAGTATAAATATTTTAAAGTTGTTAATTAAATCAATCTATGAGTATTAATCTTTTCTTTTTCATATCTTCTATTTCTTTCAACAATGTCATAGTTTTCAATCACAGATATTTCATTCACTTGGTTAAATTTATGCTAAGGTATTAATTCTTTTTGTAATAGTTGAAATGGTATTCCTTTCTGATATGTCTTTCTGCTCTTTGTTGTATCTGATATATTTTTATAAATGTTTTTCCCATTTTCATTGCTCTGCTATAATACATTATTTCAATATACCATAATTTATCATTTTATTTTGATAGACATTTTTATTTATTCTAGTTTGGGAATTTTATAGTGCTTTTGTGAATGTCTTTAATCTTTTACTGATTATAACAATACTTTTTTGTTCAATAGATATACCTTGAAGTTATATACAAGATCATAATATCAATATAACAAGCTTTAGTAGTGCTAAGTAGTTTTCCAAAATGGTTCTACCAATATGCTCTCAACAGGAGTGTGTGGGAGTTCTGGGTAGACAACTTTCTTGGCAGAACTTTCTATTATTTGTCTGCCAAATTTATCCTTTGTGATCTACTGCTATTGAATATCTTTTATTATATTTAATACATGATAATTTAGTTCTCGTACCTTTTCTCTTTTATAGTTTCTCTTATTTCAATGCCTATATTGTTTAATTACTAATATTTACCTTTATAATTCTTATGCCACTTACATTAGTGATTATCTTTTAATGTTTTTCTTGTTTCTTTGAGGCACATCCAGTTGTGCTCAGGGGATATTCCTGCTTCTGTTCTTAGGAATCACTTATGGTGGTGCTTGGGAATCATATGAGGTATAATATGAAAATAAAGCAAGAGCTTTAGCAATTTTACCATCTCCTCAGCCTGTTTTAATTTTTAAAGAGAATTTTAGTAAATGATTAGCCAATTTAGAAAAATAGGAAACTTTTATATTAAACTATGTATACAAGTAAGTCAACAAAAAATAAAACTCATGCTAAAATTTCTACAAATTACAATAGTTTTTAAATAGTAAAAGATCTAGATAACTAAAGGTTCTGTTTAAGCTTTTTTTTTATCTTATTCATAATAATAAAAAACAAAAAAGTAGGTAAAAGGAAGGATGGAGATAAAGAAGAGAAAAGAAGCAAATGGTACTGAAAGGGAGAAACAGAAAGAAAAAAGAAAAATAAAGAAAGAAGAAAGAAAGGAAGGAAGGAAGGAAGGAAGGAAGGAAGGAAGGAAGGAAGGAAGGAAGGAAGGAAGGGAGGGAGGGAGGGAGGGAGGGAGGGAGGGAGGGAGGGAGGGAGGGAGGGAGGGAGGGAGGGAGGGAGGGAGGGAGGGAAGAAAAAGAAGAAAAAGAAAATGGGGGAGGTTGCTAGGTTCTTTGACCTGCAGCGAGGACTTATATTTAACAAGAAAGATTTTTTAACAAGAATTTCATTGAAAATTTGAGATTGTTCCACTAAAGAAGTTAATTTTTCAGAAAAATTTCATCCAAGGATTTTCACTCTCATTAAAGATCAATTTAAGTAAATCAAGATAGTTCTACTGATCCCTTTTCTTGATTAAAAATCATGGACAATGGGAGATTTTTTTTTTTTGCTGTCACAGGAATCAACTCTTATACTAATTTAACTTATACTAGTTTAACTATGACTGAAAGCTAATTCACATCAGAACACTTGCTTCATATGTACTAAATAATTTTATTTACGTGTGAGTTTGAAGATAAATATTAGGCATACTTTGAGTGTATTTACAAAGCATTTCTGCTTTGTAATATTTAAATATTTGTAATATTTAAAATGTACAATTTTCATATTTCTTTTTATATTTAATAATGCTTACTCTATTATTGTCCTTTATGTATAAGGGCATGAATGAAAGAACATTGCTTAGCTTAAGAGAAATTTTAGGAGACTTGTAAAATTTTTAACAGTCAAAGGATATAACATATGTTAAGTTCATATGATTCTAGAATTTAATGTAATGGCAGGCAGCATAGGTTTCCACCTAGTTTATAAGGGTGAGCTTCCTTACTGCTTTAAATACTTAATAGAAAATGCCCAAATTTTGAGAAAGAAGATATCAAATTCTGAGGGGTAAGTATTTAAGCAGAAGGTAATTAATAGCTTTCTTTGGGGGGGGCGGGGGTTACTACCTTTGAGTATTTGTCTAAGTTGGAGACTCTACAGTTTAGTATAAAATATTCACTAAACCTGAGATATCATACATCCCAGAATGCATCCTTTTACACTATTGATGGACATATGTAATTATAGATATGTTCAAATAATTTATGAAAAATATTTACCTAATGTAGCCATTCACTGGGAGTATTTACGATGGGTAGATTTTTTTTTTTAAACAAATGTAAAGTTCTTGTGGGAAAATTTCAATGGTGAATTAGTATTTGTTGAAGTGTAGGTAGGGAGTGTATGAGAAATATAAATACCTTTCTTTTAATTTTGCAGTGAATTTAAAACTGCTTTAAGACTATTTTAAAAATTAAATCAAATTGATATGTAATTTTTTGATTATTCAAATTTCAGTTACTTAATTAGTCACATGATATCAGATGGTATTACAAGACAGTTCAAAAACTGTCTTTCTTTCATTGTTTTCTTGCTCCATTCTATGCCAGTAGTAAAACATAGTGCCTCATATATGCAAAGCCAGATTTTACCACTGAGTTATGGTCCAGATCTTAGAAGGCCATTTCATCTCCACCAAAAGTTCTATTGTTATTGGGCCTTTAATAAACTTTAATAAAAGCACATACTTGACCAAATATTTTGATTCCAAGATATTTTTTACAAAGAATTCTGAGAACAGAGAGGTTTAAATTGAGTGAAAGTTGCTGAAATATGTTTATTATTCTATTATTTTATGGGGAGAGGTTTGGGATTTGACATGGTTCTGTAATTTTCATCACTTTCAATTCATCCTTTTCTCTGGTACTTTAAATACTTAGTCCTTGGGTATATCTATGGGTATACTTATGCCCCCAAATTAAAAGAAAATATATTTTCTTTTAATTAATTCTTTTAAAATGGCCGGGCGGTGGCGCAAGAGGTAAGGTGCCTGCCTTACCTGCGCTAGCCTTGGACGGACCGCGGTTCGATCCCCCGGTGTCCCATATGGTCCCCCAAGCCAGGAGCGACTTCTGAGCACATAGCCAGGAGTAACCCCTGAGCGTCACAGGGTGTGGCCCAAAAACCAAAAAAAAAAATTCTTTTAAAATGAACTTTATGACCATGTGACATAAAGTAATACAGATTGTAAAAAAATTCTTGGTATAACTGAAGAGACTGAGCATTTTGTTTTAAATGCAGGAGATTTAAACTTGATCCCTGGTACTACATGGTCCACTGTGCACCATTAGATTTCCCCCCAAACAAACAAAAGTGACATTCTGATATACTAAATTGGACTGCTCAGGAAGATAAGTTGAGCATCACAGAATGCCTATGGTCAGTAGAGAACCCTTAGCATGTTGTATTTTTTTAGTAGAATTTCATTTGCCTTTAGTAGAATTTAAAAACAGTATTTAAAATTCATTTTGTAGAATAATTCACAATGTTTTATTTTACATAAAGATTTATATACAACACCTATTTATTAGTGTAAATAATAATTATCTCAATGTTATTCTAGTAAACCCATTCTTTAATATCTATTACTAAAAGATAAAATCTTAATATCATACTTTTTGCCTCTTTAATGTATTAATATCCATTTCTGTAATTACAATGGTATTTCCAATAAAGCTAAATTGCTCTGGAAACAATGTTTAACTTTTGAGTTCAGAGTTTGAGTGCTATTCATTCTATATGTGTTCTTAGCTAGGATGTTGTAGTTCTCTGATAATATTACAGATACTTTACTTGTTTTATTTTAAAAGTTTTAAAAAAGTTATTGGATTACTGTGATTTACAGGCTTATCATTGATAGAAGTACGATAGATTTTAAACCAAGGCCTTCAGTTCCTATCTGTTTGAAAATTTGGAAAAAGACAAATGAATGTTCTAAGAGTAAAGAACCAATTTTTGGCTTGCCTCTAATCACTCATACTTTATCCTCTTGTACACTTTGCAGCCATTTTTGGTAATTGTCAAGTGCAGAATAAAATGATAACCTTAAAACAAGACTTAAAATACTGCTCCAAGATCAGGGTAATCAAAGATAATTTTGAGGTGGAATAACTGAAAAATAATATATGCTATCATTATTCATCATGGATTTATTTTAACATTTAAAAACGTTGCAGTTCTGAGTGCTCATGAGTATTGTGTTCTCCTTTGTGATTGTCATCTAGGAAAGCAAATTCCCACCCACCCACCCACAAATTGAGCCAGATGAACTAGGGTCTAATAGTTTTACAAAGTGAATCTTCTTAGCTTGTGTTCCATGATACCTCTGTTAAGGCTTTGCTTATTACAAAGATTTTATCACTTTGTCAACAGAAAACAATTAAGCACTTTTTATATCTTAGGTGCATTCTTAATCTGTATTATCCTTTGTTAGTAGCTAAAGAAAATATATATTAACTTTGAGTTGTAATTGTTTTACTTTTATTTAGCCACCTAATTGGTAACTAGTTCTCATGCCCTTCCAATTTATGCATAATCCCTTTGATTTATCTTATGAGGGGTGGAAAGAAATATAGATTGAAATATTTTATTTCTATGATAGGTTACCATAATTTCAAATTCAGTGATAGTAATAGTATATAGATAGAGTTCTTGCATCAAATATGTCCAACTTAGATTTAATTTTGGATATACCTTAGGTTCTTCAAGCCTGACCAAGAGTGATTTCTGAGTGCAAACCTGGGAATAAGTCCTGAACACAACCAGGTGTCACCCCAAAACAAAACAAAATTTATGAACTTTTACAGGAAGTAATAAAATGAAAATTGGAACATGTGGCCTTTAATTAAATGACACTATGTACCACCACCTTGCTCAGTCTCATTCTGCTTAATACAAGTGTATGGATTTTACTTTATATTTGGTTTTTGAGTCACACCCAGCAGCTCCCAAGGGTTACTCCTAGAGCTACACTCAGAAATTGCTCCTGGCAGGCTGTGGGGACCATATGGGATGCTGGGATTCAAACCAACATCCTTCTGCATGCAAGGCAAATACCATACCTCCATGCCATCTCTATGGCCCCAAGTGTATGGATTTTAGACACATACAACTGTTTAAAAAATGTATGAAATATATTTTGTCCTAATCTTAATTAGTGCATGGATTTTTGACACAGATACTGTTTAAAAAGAAAAGTAGAAAATAAGTTTTGTATGTCACTGTCTAAAATGACAGATTAATATAAACATAGCACATCACAGAGGAGAAAGTTATAGTGTGCTATAGTTTGATCTGCTTCATCAGATTGACCTCTGCCATGATAATTTTCACAACCATGGAGACATAAGAGAAAATTTACCCTCAGCATTGCTTGCTTTCTCTCCTTCCTTCTGAATCTCTTCCATCCAGTATTATTCAATAGAAGGGAAAAAAACTCTTTAACAACACAAAGAAAGGGAAATATATTGTAGTAATTATAAAAATATAAGCAACCTGGGAGCCTTTGGTGAATAGCAATGATTTGAAGCCTCTATCTATCCTTTAATAAAGAGTTCAGTGATGTGTCAGCCTTTGTAAATGTGTGGTGCCCTCCATGGCTCTATCCCTTTCTTTGATCAAGCAAATACAGTGCAATCCAGTAAAACAGCTGACACAAAACTAATGAGAAACTTACTGACTCTTCTAATGAGCAGAAGAATAATATGTGGATCCAAGAGGAAGTATAAAGAATGAACAGTCCAAAGGAGCTCATATGTCATATTCACGGCTTAACTCATGTGTCATCCTTGTCCGAGGAGTGAAATGACATACTGAAGACCCATTCCTATCTGAGAGAAAAAGGAATTAATCCAGTTGTATCAAAATTGCTCCAAACATTGTTTGGAATAGTCCAAACACCTTGGTTGGTCCCTCCTTTAAAAAGGTTCTTGAAGTCATTTATTTGTGGTGTGTGTGTGTGTGTGTGTGTGTGTGTGTGTGTGTGTGTGTGTGTGTGTGTGTGTGTGTCTTTGGCTCTGGTTTTAGGGCCACACCCTGTGATGTTCAGGGCTCACATATGGCTCTTCTCTCAGGGACACCATTCTGGACTCAAAGGAGTGCTGAGGGTCAAAACCTGATGGATCGCAGGCAAGGCAAGTGCCCTGCCCCCCTATCACTCTTGTTTCCTCAAAATCATTGACTGATACACAAACAAGAATCACCTGAGAGAAGCCGGGTTGGTTACTCAGATTTTTTAGACCAATGAAATTAGACTCTAAGGAATATTCAGATTCAAACAATAAAAGATTTCTGTCAGGTCCATGCACACCAAAGTTTGAGATCCATGCTCCAGTTTGATGAAACATCAGACGGAATTTATGGGTCTGAGAAATAATGAAAGCGCTACTCTTATAGAAAGCAAGCAAGCAAGCAAAAAAAAAAAAAAAAAAAAAAAAAAAAAAAAAAAGGAAAATCACTAGCACTAAGTTGCAAGCTTCCTGCTTCCTCCAAGTCAACTGGAATCCCCACCCACCCTCTGGTGGTCACACAGGCTTACACTTGCAGTGGGAGGTTGGTCCCCAGGCAGGAGGGACTAGGCCGAGTGGGGCGCCAGAAAGTAGCTCATCAACAATCCCAGGCGTGGGCCGTGCACCTCCACCCTCCTCCCAGTCGGGAAGACGGAGGGTGGGGTGGTTAAGAGAGAGCAATTTGGGGGCGCTAAAGAAAGCTGGCTCGGGCTCAGGTGGCGCTAGCAGTCTCAGCCCATAGTTGAGCCAATCGCGGGCGCAAGCGCAGCCTGGTGGCGGCCACGGTAACCCAGCGCCCGGGCTCTGGCAGGAACCCGCCGAGGTCAAAGCTGCAGCCCACCGAGAGCAGCGTGCAGGCTAGATAGAGTGAGACGCCCCCGAGAGCCCGGGAGCAAGCGAGCGCACCGGACTCTGAGCGAGCGTTCCGGGCAGAGCTAGGCGAACTTCGCATGGGGAAGAAGTGGAGGGATGCGGCGGAGATGGAGCGGGGCTGCTCCGACCGCGAGGAGAGCGCGGAGAACCGCAGGCGCAGCCGGAGCGCCAGCCGGGGCAGGTTTGCAGAATCGTGGAAAAGGTTAAGTTCTAAGCAAGGTTCCACCAAGCGCTCGGGACTCCCGTCACAGCAGACTCCGGTGAGTGTCTGCGGGAGAGTGCGTGGCCTCTTCTCTCGCTCTGCGGGTGCTGAAGCTCTGTCCATGGTGCTGAACTCGATGCTTTTAAGGGCAAGAGGGAACTTAAGAGGAGCAGCTTCTACTGGAAGGGTCAAGGGGCTGAGAGGAGAGAGGAGATAGGAGGTTTTCTTGATGTCTCTAGGTCTGTGAAAACGTGGAAAACATGTTCTATAGCGAGAGGCTCAGTGCCAGATCCTTAGAGTTTTGCAATCAACAGCTTGTGAGATAGTGTGAGATAGTGTATTGTTGTGACTTGTGTCTGTTCCAAGGGACTGGCCTGAAAGCATGTTTGAAGGTACTTGATGTCCAACGAATGAGGGTGGGATCAGAAGGACTTGCCTTATTTTTGCTCTCTTAACATTTGTTCTTTTTCCATCTCACTTCCCTTCTATGTTAATGGGAACATTTAATTGTTTGCAGAATGTCATTTGTATGCAGAGAATAGATAGACTACCCCAGGTGTTCATAATCTTACAACTCACATACACTGCGTTTAGAAAACAGTTTTCCCAAGTGTCAGCTCCTCTCCGATGTCTAAATAGTGAAATAAAAGCACCCGACTGAAATTAGCACAGACGTTGTACATGTGTGGGGAAGTACAGTTGATACAAACTTTAGCTGCGTTTGCATTTTCAGTATTTAAATATTATAGTTTCCTTAAGCGTAGGGGAGAAGTATGTTCTAGAAGAGAATATGAGCCCTCCTGTTGCTTAGAGCGAAGAAGATACACCTATTTTAACTTCAGAAACGTCATTTATAGTGTGTGAATGCATGCGCATGCGTGTGCTGTTTACATCAAGAAAAGCTGACAGTAGAGATTGTATCTTAAAGGAAGTAAATTAATTGAAAGAAAGGATGGTAGTAAGCATTGTATTGTATGACCTGAGTAAAGCTTTCTGTTTTTGAGGGTTGGTCACTGAAGGATACAAATTAATCTTTAAATCACAAGATGCTTAAACATTACTTCAACTGAATGAAATATAAACTGTAAAATGTTGGTGCAGTTGCTTTGTTTGGTTGTTTAAAACTACTAGCAAAAAATTGAATATATATAAATATACAGTTCTCAAATACTTAGTCCATATATTGGGTAGGTTTTTTTTTAATTTAAAAAGGTTTTAAATCATACTCTTACATACATTAATCTTATTTTGACACAGATGTCTGTTTAGATATGAAGACTTGAATATATCATATATTATTCTGAAGATAGCTTTACTGAATTGTTTAGAAAATTGGTAATTTCTAGTCAATGTCAATTTTGTAAATGAAGGATTCATTTCATTCTCATTTTTAATTAAAGATACTGACTGTTATTCTTAATAACTTCTTACACTGCCTCATTGATTCTGTTCAACAGGTGTGTGCTGAATCTTTATACGAATTAAATAAAAACATAACTTTTAGTTGGGTTACATAACTTTCATGTCTGTTATCTAGAGGAAATATGTGAGAAAGGTACTGGTTGGGTACAATGATAAGCAGAAGACATTGTTGATAAGTAACTATGTTCTCTTCTTTATAAAGGGTGATGTTGGGTCTATAATTCCTTGTTAGTACTTCTTAATTAAAATATTATTGATTAATATAAAATCCTATACTTAATCCTATACATAATCTTATTTTGTGTGGCAAACTTAGTATTGATTTTCTTATAAAAATCTATTAAGTACTTGTTGCCATGATTTTTATTATCATAATTTTATTGTAAGCAAAGTAATGAGGATATGTAAATACTAATGCTAGGTTGGTAGTTTCTAATTAAGATTTTATTTTATGCATTGTTAACAAAGGCCTATGTTATTTGTTGATGTAACCAACTCATATTAGAATAGACTAATAATTTTTGCAAGAGACATGCTTATAAAAGTTTTAAATCTTTAAGGTAATTTTTTTCTCTTTCTTAACATGAACTAATTATTTTAAACTTTAATTTTATTTTAAATTAAAGATAACTTCATTTATAGAAATTGAAGAAAATTATTAAAGCACCTAATATGATATAAATTACTACCATTTTATTTATTAGAATGAATAAGATTTATGTACAGGTTTAGATATTATTCATTTTGTGTCAAACTCAAAAGTAGTGTGATATCCATATTCATAAAGATCATATGAGGATGTTAATATTTCCTTTGAAGACAAAAAAGTAAAATATGAAAATATTGGTTAATAATAAAACATGGGAACTTTCCTGAACCTTCTTTCTTTCTTTTGAGAATGTAAAATGATTATACAGCTGTTGTATTGATGTGGCCTTTGTTAAAGTCTTGAAATCACTTCCACTTAAAGTTATCCCGTAGGAATGATAGTCGTCTCTGTTCCCAATGGAATTGTTGCATTTTCTTTTTCCATTTTCATCAAAAACAAAGCACACACTATAATAGATAAGAGAAAGATTTTCTTCAGTATATAGAGATCTACCAAATATAGAGATCTACCAAATCTAGAGATCTACAAAATTGGTTATGCAGCATTTCTTTGTGGTCTGAGGTAGGGTGCTTTTGTATGTGACATGAAGGGGGAATCAGTTTTAAAACAACTTTGAAATTAGATTTTCTACTTTTCTTAAAGAATTTTAGAAATTGGATTAGTCCCAGGATTTTAATGTATATATTAGAAACTTTAAAAATTATAATTCTGGAGTTGGAGCAATAGCACCATGGTAGGGCATTTGCCTCACACGCAGCTGACCTAGGACGGATCTCGGTTCAATTCCTGGCATCCCAGATGGTCCCCCAATGCAAGGGGAAATTTCTAAGTGCATAGCCAGGAGTAACCCCTGAGCTTCACCGTGTGTGACCCCCACAGAAAAATTATAATTCCTGCTATCTCTTGGGTGTTCAGAAAATAATATCGAAGTGTGTCTGCTGGAAAGCTTAGTAGACCCACCATAGAAAAGTAGTATGTTCCTCTCACGGAAGTCTTGAGTTTACCTCTATTCAGACAGTAGTCACAATTAGTACCATTTTGGGATAGCTTTAAAATGGGAAAGCTATTCTGAAGACATTAGTGGCATTTAAAGAATTCTTTTCAAGTTCTGGACTTCATAGGTCTAGAGAAAAAATATAGCAGGTAGGACACATGCCTGCATTTATCCTACAAAGTTTGATCCCTAGAACTACATGTTTCCTTGAACACTATTGGACTGGTTCCTAAATAGAGAACCAGGAGTAAGCACTGAGTATAGCAAAGTGTTGTTTTAAAAAAAAAAAGCCCTAGTTTTTTTTAAATCAAAGTCAAATTTTGTACCACAATTCTGAGTGCAAATTCTTGCTGGTATAAAAGTAATTCCCTACTTTTTTTAAAATTCACTTTTCCCCTCCTTTATTTTGAGAATCTTTAGTTGAGAATGTGAGCTTTAAACAAAAAGTTTACAGTATTCAAATTATACTACCAAAGCATATAACTCTGATAGAGTGAAGATGGGTTTAAATATATTTATTTATTCATTGATATTTGTTCTTCAGACTGTGTCAAGATTGTATTTTAAATTTAAAACATTTTAAACTGCATTACCTTGATGGTTATAGATTTGAGTTTTGCATATAAAATTAAATTCTGGATATTAATGTTATATACCACTGCTGAATTATAGTTGGCATGTAAATAACTTGTAACTTTTTGTTTCCATTCTATATCATTTGAATCTCATTTATCTTCCTTAAGTATTATTTTTATTATTTGTATCTTCTTGAAGTATTATTTATTACTTCTATCATTTATTTAATTTCTATTCACCAAAAGTAGATGGAGAATAATTAAAAATGATTCAGCAAGTGTTTTCAGGAATTATAAATATCAAAATCTCACCTTGCCATGTATTTATTTTTATGAAAGGCAATATTCTCCTCTAGTCCCAAAACTATTTAAAAGCCTGGTTTCAGAGAGAAGTATGTTTAATTTAATCTTTAAGTGAGCCTTGCATAAAAGGAAATAAAGAAACATTTTGAAGGAAGTGAAATGATGGCACTGTAATTAGTGTTGTTTTCAAGCATAGGTGACACGCTTGCTTTAATTAATGCTATAATTACTTTATCAGTAGGTGTCAACAACAAAGCATCAAACGTTGTGCAGACAAGTGGGCAACTGAGAGTGTGTGGAGACAACAGTAATCATATATAAACAATCATTCCAGCAAATTTAACACGCCTGGAATATCTGGTTACTAAATTATCTCTTCCCACATCTGTTTGAGGTACTATATGTACAGTTGGGGAGTTTCATCAACCAGTATATATACCTGTTTCTGTGGATGACTTGTCTCTTGAGAAGATTAGTAGGTGACTGATAAATTTTCCTGTCCAAAGCTGGATTCTTTAAGATCTTGAAATAAGAGAGAAAAACTGAGTCCCAGGCAGGGCAAAAGTCAGAAAAACTCATCTTCCAACAAATTACCCTTTTGAGGATTGTGTGACTGGAAGCCACCCATAGTGGCTGTGGTATAAACAACTGCAAGTTAGTAAAAAGAAACTTTATTTTTCTTTTCAAAGTCTAATACGGTATTGCAGTGTCATTAAACCCTTAATAGTTTGTTCTTGTTACACAAAGGACTCTCCAGGAGCAAGCAGAACGAATCTCCTGCAGAGCTAGTCCATTACTGAATAAACCATTTCTTGACAGGTTGATTTTCATCTACTTCCTTTTACTCACTGTGTTAAAAAGGGCCTAGGAATACAGATATATTTTCTTATTATTATGAATTTTTGATAGCATAAACCATTTCATAATAATAGTTCATCTTGTTTAAGCTTTTTCTAAAATATTATCTTTGTTCTGGTAATTAATGCCAGACAATTAAACATGATTTATCACCAATTAAAAATTGAAAATGGTAAGATTTAAGCTTTATTTGAGGCATATAGTCATAGGTATATAAAGTGGCAAATGAGTAAATTACTTAAATTTTGAAGAATAAGATAATTATATGGTGATAGTCTTAAATGTATTTTAAATTATTTAAATATATATTAGAATTATTCCTTCTGACATTACTTGTTAATATTTTATTGAATTATTTAAATCATTTCTAAATAGTAGCTCAACTATATACATTTGTTCTGACCAGCTGGGATGGTTTGTTCATTGGCCTTACTTTTCATTTTCCTCATTTGCAAATCTGGAGAAGAATTTAAAAAAAAAACTGAAAAGATTCCAGAGAACAATATTTAAAGAAACTTTTATTCACTTGACATTCAAGGTTTCCTCATTAGATGCTATGGTAGGTAATGGACAATTTTTTAAAAATAAATTGAAGACTTAACACAGACATTTGACAACAGAAATATACAGTGCCTAGATTTATAGTTTATAGAATACATTTATAGAATACAATGGAACACTATACCTATTAAGAGATAGTGATAAGAAGTTTAAAAAAAACTTTCTAAACTTAGCATCAGATTTTATAGGAAGAGGATGAAAAAGAATTTTTTGTACTTGGCAGTTTGGAAAGAGGCAATAACATCCTTCTGAGAATTATTTTTCTTGACTAATGAGGTAGATGATTGAATACAATGAATAGAAAGAAAGACAGAGAAACTAGAGGATAAAAATTAAAAAAAGTAAATGCTTACATAGTTCATGGGATATGTTATATACACTAAGTTTATCACAACTGTTGTTATCTATTGCCTTACTCCAGCTGGAATGGAAAATCCACAAATACCGAGATCTTTGATTTGTTCATTGATTCTACAAATGCCTTGAAAAATATCTGGAATTAGTAAACACTCCTATATTTGTTCAACAAATAAATTGATAAACTAACAAATACAGTAGTAAAATAATACCTCTATTAATTATTTAAATATTAAATGAGCTATATTTTAGATTACTATGAAAGTCAAAGACAGACTCTTGTATTTTACTTTATAAGATATGTGAGATATTTATTTGCTCAGGGGTATTGGGGAGAAACTCTTAAAGAAGAAAGGCTTAATAAGTAGGAAGAGAAAAAAAGCAGTGAAACTAGTCATAAATTAATGGCTTTTAGATTTATGGGAAAATTTGTTTTATAAAGATCTGTTTTAACTCTAGTAAATCCCTTGGCTCTGATCACTCTGTCTCAAAGAATTGCCTGATAAAAATTGAACCTAGATATTGATTCCTATGCTTTTTATTCTTATTTGACATATTTACTTTATGTTATTGGTGACTAATTTATAAATCCTATGAAACTGAAATTTTTATAAGAAATATTTGTTAATGATTCAGAGATTATTATAATTTTCTTTATATGTTTATATAACATAATATAAAAATTACATATAAATATGCACATGTAAATATAATTAAAATTTTGTTTCTTTGTGCTCTCCAAATATTTCAATAAATGTGGGACATTTCCCAGACTTCACACAGGTGGATATCTAAGTTTAGAATTGACACAGCAATTGCTAACTCTCTATGAAATGCCATTGGATTTCAAATTCATTTAGAAATAGCCAGTTTGGTTTGGTCTTCTCTGAAGGTTGATTTGAAAACAAACTTTATACTCATGAGATTAGAGATTGTCTTGTGAGGTGTTCTATTAACGTTTCTTTGAGAGGCTCAATTGAATTCTAATGACAATCAAAATTAATTTTAAGAGACATTATGGAGGCTTTTGAATAAGAAGATACAAATTGGAATCTTATTCTGCCAGTTATTAGCTGTGACTTTAAATGAATTATATTGCAGTAATTCTTTTATTCCTCTTTCTATTGAAGTAAATTCCTTCTTTTTCTATTGACTATAAAATTCACTCATGTACATTTTAGAATTAAGAAAAAATATTTGAGAGATAATACATTGGGTAAGATGTTTTTGTATGTAGCCAATCTGGGTTTGATCCCTGGATCCCACAAATATTGCCAGGATTTTGTTTTGTTTTGTTTTGGTTTTGTCTTGTTTTTGGTCACACCAGGCCGCGCTCAGGGATCACTCCTGGCTCTACACTCAGAAATCGCTCCTGGTAGGCTCGGGGGACCATATGGGATGCTGGGATTCGAACCATCGTTCTTCTGCATACAAGGCAAACACCTTACCTCCATGCTATCTCTCGGGCCCAAATTGCCAGGATTGATGCCTATGTGCAAAGCTAGTCCTGAGCACCTCTGGATGTGTATCAAAAAAATTGATTGCCAATTATTATTTAAATTTTTCTCAAGGTGAAATGAATAAAATAATATTAAAAGGATTCAATTAATTATAACATATTCTAAACAAAATTTATTTTATTCATATATTCTTTTTTACATATTTTTAAAATAAACACTATATGTCCAGATAAGATGTCTCATTAACACATTGCTCTTTTGATTTCATTTTTAAAGGCCTAAAATATTCCACAGCTGAGATTCATTAATTTCAAATGGTTTGCCAATTCCAGCAGCAGGGAATAAGCACAGTCTCATGATAGCCCTAGGCACTTCACCCTATTTCAGACTTTTTCTCAGAGGCGACTGTTAACAAGAAAACAGTTAGGATTTCCTTCAATGAAGGCTAATTGCAGGCCCAGTATATGAAACCATTGAGCCATGTTGCAGGTCTCCCCCAGAGATCATAAATATTAGGACTATTCTAACCTCTAATACTGGATCTCCCACCTTGCTATTACCAGGAAAAATAACTGAGCCATCTTTCAGACTCCCTCAGACCTTGTGGCATATAAGGGGTCTTTGAGCCACACTGAACCGTTTTTAAGGTTTATTTCAGGCTCTGTGCTCCTCAGGATTGACTCCTGGTCATACTCAGGGGATCATTTGCAGGGGATTGAATTGGAGTCAGCCACATTAAAGGCTTTTCCTCTGTACTATCTCTCTGGCCCCTCTCCTACCTAAAATATACTAATACTGTATATTTAAGCACATTTCAAACCACACATGTTTTATATGAGTTATATTGTGTAATAAATAATCTTTTAGGGATGAACAATACAGCAGAAAGGGGATTTGCCTTGCACACGACCAACCAAGTTCAATCCCCGGCATCACATATGGTCTCTCGAGGCTTCCAGGAATGATTTCTGAGCATAGAGCCAGGAGTAACCCCTAATGTATATGGGTGTGCCACTCTCCAATACAAGCAACCAAAATTGTATTTAAATAATTTAAATAATTTAAAATAATTTAAATAATTTAGATGATTTAAAATTAAGTAAATATTCTTTTGTAATTTGTTTTAGCTGAACATTACATTTTGAAGTTTATCAAAATGCTGTCTTTATATATTGCATATTATTTTAGTGTGTTTATACTGATTATTCATTTTTTACTGGCAAAAACTTATTTAACCTTATTTTATTGATCTTTATTGCAAATAATATTTAGTTAACATCATTGTATATTGTCTTTTTGATTAATTTAAAGGTAATTTAATAGGATATAAATTTAGGAACTGACATGTATATTGGTAATAGAAAAACTAGGGCTCCATAACTTCTACAATTGTTTTGCACTAGAGAAACAGTGAGCTTCTTTAAATCCTAAATGATGAATTGAGCCAAAATTTTTAAGGGGCTTATGAAGAGTGGTCCTGGGCTTTAAGAGCTGACATTCAAATCAAATAAACTTTACCATTGATACCAAGCTCAGGCCTTTTTATTTTTCAGCCACCAAAGATTAGAAGCAAGAGAAAAATAATGGTCAATCCCAGGGCTTTTATTAGAAAATGAAAGCAAGCAAGCAAACAAACAAGTTCCAATAGCCAGGGAGGAGTTCCCAACATCATAAACCCAGGAGGGGCTCTTTTTATTTTATTACCTTTTAACTAAGGATGTGAGCAAGTATATTTTTTTTTATCTCATTTTAAGCTTAAATCCTGACTAACCTCATAGCTCCAGGGCCTCTCTAACTTTAATGCGAAAACAAAAGCCTGTAGAATGTTAAGATGGCTATTTCTTGCCTCTTAGATTACCAGGAATGCCTCAGACATTCTGTCTCTCCTCCACTCCAAGGTCATTCCCTAAATTTATTCTACTCTATTCCCTGTTTATATAGTAATTTCTTTTATTGCCATATATGGTTATTATTTTCACAACTTTTTTTCCGTATCTCAGTTTCCTCATCATAAAATAAGGACAGGAAATCCTGTTCTGAGAACAAATTATGGAGAGTAACTGCTTGACTGTATGCATATAGATTAGAGTTTAAAGTGGAGTTATCTTTCTATCTTACTTAAAGGCATGCTAAATGGAAACACCTTGTTAACAACAAATAGTAAAAGCAGAAATATCCTTTATTGGGAAGTACTATTTATCATCTTAAATTCTCCTGAAATAAGTATGTTGTTGGTAATATTCAAGATAGAAGAAAAATCTAGTGATAATCTCTGTAGAATAACAGTCCTGGGTGGGGCAGGATGGTGATGGACTGGATGGTGAGGCCTTTCTCCTCCAGCCTGGGCCATGTGCCTGCAACCCCTTCCTTCCAGTAGGTGGGTCTGAGGGTTCAGGGTAGCCCCGAGGAAATGATCCACAGACAGTCAGGTTTCAGGAGATATGAAGCTTTTATTCAAGGTCCTAGCCACCATGTGTGGCTCCTGTGCTTAAACCTTGTATGCTGACTCCAGAGTCAGCCCTGCACTTATATTTGTCTTGTCACTCTCCATCTTGCCAGCACTCATCCTGCACTTCTTCCATTCAGTTTCTCTCTAACTCTCTCCTGAATCCCTGAATCAATCCCCTTCCTGCCCCTGAGGCAATCCTTTTGTTACCTGCCAAAGACCCGGTCCCAGAAATGGGCAAGTCTTACCATCAGGTAAGGTTGCACAGGAAGAATATGGGAGGGTGGGGGTAACAATCTCTATCAATCTCTAACAATCTCTATCTATTGTAAAAGTGCTATATGTTGGGCCAGATAGATAGCACAGTGGATATAGTATATGCCTGATATGCATCCAACCTGAATTCAATCCCTGGCACTCCATGTGGCTCCCTGAACTCATTAGGAGTAATCACTGAACTCAGAGGCAGGAATAAGACCTGAGTACAACCAGCTATGGCTCAATCCCAAAACCTTCTCCCCTCCCAAAAAGTAAGTTCTGTGCTTTTAAAAAAAAAAGGTCTTCAATTCTGTTTATGACTGAAAACAAACTACAGTCATGCTTGTAATCATGGTGCTTAAATAAAGATTTTATATATATTTAAAAAAAAAAGAAAAAAGTTACACGCAAAAAAAAAAAAGTCTTCTAAACTCCAAGGAATTTGGTTGACATAATTAATTCTGGTCCTCAAAAAGTCCTTATTCTATGCAAATTTATTGATAGTTTGGAGATGAAAATCCTATCTATACCCTTTGAAATGCATTATACTCTTTGCTATTGGTATTATAATTATTAATTTTTTAAAAATAAACATCCTTATACAAATATCTGCATGAATCTTTGATAAAAAATGATTTTAAACATATATCTTGAAGAGAGAAGGGAGGGAGGGAAGGAGGTAAGGAAGAGGGAGGGAGGGATGGAGGAAGGGAGGGAAAGAAGGAGGGAAGGAGAAAAGGAGGGAAGGAGGGAAGGAGAAAAGGAGGGAGAGAAGGAGGAAGGGAGGGAGGGAAGGAGAAAGGAGGGAGAGAAGGAGGAAGGGAGGGAGGGAAGGAGAAAGGGAAGGAAGGAGGGAGGGAAGAAGGAAAGGAGGGAGAGAGAAGGAGGGAGGGAGGGAAGGAAGAAAGGGGAAGGAAGGAGGGAGGAAAAAAAGGAGGGAGGGAGGAATGAAGGGAGGGAAGGAAAAAGAGAAGGAAGGAAGGAAAGAAGGAAGGAGGGAAGGAAAAAAGGAAGCAAGGAAAGAAGGAGGAAGACAGGGAAGAAAGGAAGGAAGGAAGGGAGGGAGGAAAGAAGGAGGAAAGGAAGGGAGGAAGAAAGGAGGAAAGGAGGAAAGTTAATACAGAAAAAAGAAAAGAAGGAAAGAAGGAGGAAGGAAGGAAGGGAAGGAACAAAGGAAGGAAAAGATGGAACAAAGGAAGGAAGGAAAAGAGGAGGGAAGGAAGGAAAGAAGGAGGAAGGAAGGGAGGAGGAAAGGGGAGAGGGAGGGATGAAGGCAGGCAGGTAGAAAGAAATGTTTATTTTTTTTTTTTGCTACTCTTGCTATTACTGGACCTCAAATGATCCTTGACTTTCATAATACTTGTAGCCTTCTTTCACCTTGGAAACACCACTTACCATCCAACCACTTAGTCTAGTGTAGATAAAAAAAAATAATCTAGAATTTGCCACTGGTAAAATGCCAGGATCCATGTGCTTTGGAAGAAATTACGGTTATCTGTTAAAAATTATTTTTCAAAGAATTTTGTTTGACCTGCATTGTTTCACATTCTACTTTTGGCTGAATTCATTCCACAGAAAAATCATACCTGTTCCTTTGTCCATTGTATCTCTGATAAACTGACGCCTTCACCAGGACCCTTGAACAAGGATACTGGACAGATATTTTGATTGTTTCTGATGATTATTGCCTAGAGGAAGGGTTGGATAGTTTGTTCTTAAAGAACCACATGGTAAATATTTGATGGTCTCTGTATCTGAAAATTTATTACAAACACTCAGCTCATTTTTTATACTGCAAAATCAGACATAGACATTATATAAATCAGGAATAGTTCTATTCCAGTGCAGTTTTATTTATAAGCAATATTTGAATCTATATCATTTTATGATATAAAATTATATCTCCTTTTTGCCATTTAAGTACCATTACTAGATCATAGACTAAGAACAAATAGACAAAAACTAGATCTTGTGTTTGGCAAACGTTTTTGGCAAAAAGTTCTCACCAAAATGTATCGCTTCATTGAGATATTTCATAATAATATCACAATTATATCTTCCCTTAATATCAACTGGACTATAGTTATTAGCTAGGTTTTATTTTTACAACAATATCATCACTCATCTATTATTTTCTCTTTTTTGTTTTGAGGCCATATCCGGTAACGCTCAGGGGTTACTTACTCCTGGCTATATCCACAGAAATTGCTCCTTGATCGGGGGACAATATGGAATGTCAGGGATTGAATTTAGGTCCGTCTTGGATCCGCCACGTGCAAGGCAAACACCCTACTGCTGTGCTATTGCTCCAGTCCCTCATCTATTACTTTCTTACTCTGAGTTACAGTTTATTTAGTAAACTTAAGATAATCACATTAGAGTAACAGGTTGTTCTTTTTTCCACTTGGATTACCAACAAGAATTATACAGAAGCTTCTGTCTACTTACATTTTATATGAGTAAATATTTTATATTTTAATATACTTATAAATACCTTATATTTATCATTTTTAGAGTTAAATGGGTCATTGTGTCCAGAAACTATTTGTTCAATTCATTGATGGTTTTAGGATTGAAAAATAGACATCTGTTTGTTTGTATTTTTGTTTTGGGGGGCCACACTTGGCCATGCTCAGAGGATACTCCTGGCTCTACAATCAGGAATTACTCCTAGTGGTGCTCAGAGGACAATATGGGATGCTAAGGATTGAACCTGGCTTAGCTGCCTTATCCACTATACTATTGTTCTGGTCTCCAGACAGCATTGTTTTAAATTTCTTCCACTATCTTGAAATATTGCCAGGGACTTCATGGCTTAAGGTAACATAAATTTATCTTACAGTTTTGTAGGTCAGAAGTCTGACATGAGTTTCACTAGACTAAAATACAAATGTTGACAGACTTATATTGCTTTCTGCAACTACTAGTGGAGAATCAATTTATTTACCTTTTCCAGTTTAGAAGATAATTACATTCCTTCAACCCCTACCTCGTTTTTTGTGCTTCAAAGTCAGAAATGCTACATCCTGTTGACTCTTCTTCCATTACTACATTGATTTCTCAGACCCCATCTTCTGCCTCAGTTTTCAACATTTAAGAACCTTTATCACATTGGATTCCTTAGGTGATCAAGAAAAAACTCTTTAAGGTCAGATAATCAATACCACTTTATCTTCGCCCATGAAAGTAAAATTTTCATAGATTCTGGGGATTAGGACATGGGGACTTTGATTCTTTAAGAGGCCATTATTTTGCATATGATAGAAACAAAAATAATACTTCTGACTTTATGAAACAATTATTATTGCAAAAAGCAAAATGTGATGATGATGTCAAAAGATATTCTCCAAAAGTATGTTGCAACCCATGATAAATATTCAGTTCTTTAGAATAAAATTCTGTTGGCAAAAGAAGAGATATATTGCAATTTTTCTATTTTACCTTAATTTACAGAGCTGTAATTAAAAAATAAAATTTGTGTATTTAAGTTACACCTTGTTATATTTTGACATATAGCCAACCCACTATATTTACAGCTTTTGCATTTAGCCTCATTGAAGTATGGGTTGAAAATATATACTATGTAATAGGCCTATCATTTTTTTTCTGTGCTCAAAATAGTTTTCCTTTTAGTTACATTATGTCTACTTCTCTAGTAGCATCACACTGTTTAGCTAGAGATAATTAAACTAGAGATTAAACTAGAGATGGTTAAAGAGGCTTATAAAAAATGATGTTCATTAGACACTGAGTATGTTTAGATTTGAATATCTGAAGGGCCCCTAACACTAGTTGCCCGTGGTTGTTACTGTATGACTATCATTTTTAGATTAAATAAGCCAAATATAACAATTGTAAAAAAAAAAACTCAGTAGATTGTAGTGTTACTGCCTAACTTAAAGTCTTCAGAGCAGATAGAATCTTAAGGCATCAAGTATAAAACAAATTTTTTTCAGATCTTAAGATGAGATAAATAAATAAATGAAATAAACAATGAAGAATAAATGAAAAATAATAAAGAAAGAATAAATGAATAAAGAAATAAAATTCTCAGCGATTTTGTGAAATTGTTATATTTAATTAATTTGTGACATTAATCTAGACATCTGTTACCACTTCAAAGAGTATCAACTATATACAGGTGTATGTGTGCACTGAAACCACTTGAGATCTATTGTCTTAGAAAATGTCAAGTGTTAGAGTGACTATGGTGTAATGGGTAGAGAGACTGCCTTGAATGCAGCTGACCCGACACAGACCACGTTTCAAATCCCGACCTCTCACATGGTACCCGGAGCCTGCTAGGAGCAACTCTGGCTGCAGAACCAGGAGGAACCCCTGAGCGCCACACGTTATGACCCCTAAACATACAAACAAACAAAAAAGACAAAAAGAAAATGTCAAGTATACTCTGCATGTAACTGTTATAACCATTCTCCACATTGAATTTCTGTTCATTTTGTATTTCTGAAAGTTACATATCTTAAAAAATACGTACTCTACTTGCAATCATTGTATTTCTAGAAATGACAATAGATCTGTAAAATAAAAATTTCCATTTTGTTTTTTTGAAAATTTCTATTTCTTTAGTAGTAGATTTGAGTATGTGGGCGCTTTGTTCTGATATACGTTTAAGTGAATACCTAGTTTGTAAAGAAAGAAAGCCTAATATACTAGTAAGAAAAATTGTGGAGACTTATTTTTGATGATTGGAGAATTGAAACTATTAATTGGCATATATTAATATACAATGAGCATATAATTAATAATAGTTTTAGTTGATATAGCTATATTTTAAATAATATTTTATATAAATATGGCTTTAATTATATTACTGCTCTTGTTAAGTATAGGTAAAACTTGGTAAGACTTAAAATCTTGATAATACTGAACAAATGAGTGAGAAAAATCAATTTATAAGGTTTATAAACTAAAAAATTTTGTATTTCAGTTTGATTCACTTTAAGATGCCTTGCTAAGTTTTTGCATATGTTTAACACCTTTTATTTGGATATTTAAAAAACAATTTTACTAGTTTTTAAAAATAAAAAACTTAATGAATAAAAATAACATTTAACTGGAAAATATGAATTACAGCTACTTATTAAATGAGTGTTTTAAATATTTTTCCCATTATTTGAGGTTATCTGATTTTTTTCTGTGTTTATTTATTTTAGAGTCACACCCAGTGGTGCTAAGGGTGCTCAGCAGTGCTCAGGCAGTGCTCTCTCTGCACTCAGTTGTCACTCCTGGTAGTGATCAGGGTAACATATGGGATGCCGGGGATAGAACACAGGTTGGGGATTAAACCCTACCTACTGTGCTATTGCAT
Source organism: Suncus etruscus (assembly GCF_024139225.1). Taxonomy (NCBI): domain Eukaryota; kingdom Metazoa; phylum Chordata; class Mammalia; order Eulipotyphla; family Soricidae; genus Suncus; species Suncus etruscus. The sequence goes on from NC_064850.1 coordinate 83,208,322, forward strand.
GGCCCAGAGGATATCTGATCTTTGTTTATGAGTTTTTTGAAAATAAAGAAGGATGAATACTTAAAAGCCTAAAATAAGGTAAGAAGTTTGTGCTTCCTTTTCAAAACTTTATTTTAAAGTAGATAATTTTTTAAGAAGTTAAAGTATAATCTAATTTGGGAAACCAAATTAACTATATATATGCATATATATGAAACAGCCAGGTAAAAGGACATGTTAGAGCATTACAATGACTGAGGTATGGGGCCAGAGTGGTAACATAGTGGTAGGGTTTGCCTTGCATGCGACTGATTCAGGACTGAAGGGCTTTGATCTTTGGCATGCCATATGGTCCCCAAGCCAGGAGTGATTTCTGAGCACAGAGCCAAGAGTAACCCCTGAGCACCACAGGGTGTGGCCCCCCCCAAAACAAAAACAAAATGACTGAGGAGTGATAGTACAGCCAATATGATGTTTGCCTTGCACATGACCAACCCGGGTTTGATCCTCAGCACATATATATGTATATATATCATATAAATCATATACATATATGTATATATATATATATGATCTTATAGCACAACCCCAGGGGCTACCAACCAGAAATCAACCCAGAGTACTTCCAAATGTGGTCCCAAACCTAAAAACAAAAAATGAACAACACACTAATGCAATAACAAATAGGAATGATCATTTTCAAGATTATCATATTAAATCAGGCATTTGTTAAACTATGAAACTCCAGAGAAGGGTCAAAGAGATCGTTTTCTTCTGAGAATATTTGTCACAAGAGTATGAAAGACATTCTTTAGTGACATTTAAATGTTTCCAAATATGAGAGATTATAAATCTGAAAGAAGAGAGAGATAGAGAATGAAAGAGAGAGAAAGAGAGGGCAGGATTGAGTTCTTAGAGGGGCATTCTTTTGAGTATATGTATCTTTTGAGTATATGTATGAGTTATGTATCTACAACAATCATTTTCACATATGGCAAAAAGCTTTAAATTGAAGAATGAGAGAGAGAGAGGGCAGGATTGAGTTCTTAGAGGGGCATTCTTTTGAGTATATGTATGAGTTACGTATCTACAACAATCATTTTCACATATGACAAAAAGCTTTAAATTGAAGCACATATTCCTTTTATTTAGGACAAAGACAAAAGAAATAATCTCTGAATTATAGGAATACCAGAAGGGGAGGAAAAAGAGAGAGGAGAAAACAAGTAGTGAGGTATAGAATTAAATTCTCAGGTTCTAAAACCAAAGCACTGGAGAGACGCGGATCTGGCAGCAAATGTTGATATAGGAAATGAGAGAGAGAGAGAGAGAGAGAGAGAGAGAGAGAGAGAGAGAGAGAGAGAGAGAGAGAGAGAGAGAGAGAGAGAGAGAGAAGAGAGAGAAATGAGAGTGAAGAGAGGGGAGAGGAGAATGAAGAGAGGAGAGAAACTCAAGAGACACATATCCCTAATAAAGGAATATACTGATTTAATTGTAGACATATAACCAATGACATACTCTGCAGATAAATGGATATGGAAATTCTGAAAGTATGCAGTTGTTTTTTTGTGGCTTTAGGAACAAGAACTAGAGAAACCTGCAGACTAGATTTATAGCAAGGCAATTGTTACTGTTTAGCTTAGTCGAGCAGCACTGAGAGGACCTTCAGGGTTATTCAATAGGAGGATGGGAGCAAGGGGTCGGTGAAGAGTGGGTACTCAGAAACCAAACACACTCCAAAGTAGTTAGAACTAAGTTTGATTTATTGGGAGTTCTGCTTCATATTTAAGGAAAAAAGTTATCAGTAGTAGGAAATTGGATAGATTAAGTATAACTTTTTTGCTATAGAATATACATTACATATCAGCATAATCATTCGACAGTCATCTAAACATTATAAGTATATTTAAGTATGTATTGTAAATTTTTTGTAATCAGTTTCATTTACCATAAACAGACATCAGAAAAGTATGTATTATTTCCTTTTGGATATGATTCTTGGTAGTCAACAGAAATCAGAAAAATACTTATTTTTTTTCTTGGATATGATTCTTGCTAGCAACTATTAATCGACAGAGTACAACCCCTTGTCCATTTAATATTATACCAAAGAGCGATTGTGAATAAAGCGCAGATGCAATCAAAAGACTAAAAACACCCATAGCCTACAAAATACTAAAAAACTGACTAAAAATATTATTACTGATTCTACCAGTTTGGGAAAAATATTATTGTAGATTAATATGAAAATAAAAGACCAAACATACTCATAACCTACAAAATAACTGACTAAAATATTATTATTGATTCTACCAGCTTGAGAAAAATATTATTTTAGATTATTCTATCAGCTTAGAGTAAGTAAGGTATGTTTCAGGAATTCTTGTTTTAACCCAAGGGAAAAAGGCACACAGTTTGTTTTTATTATGTACTCAGCATTGTTAATTCTCATCATACATAGATGTTCATTAAGTTTATAGTTGCTATCCTGCCAAGTGCTAATCTAGGCACAACTGGCCTTTTCTCAGCAGTGTCTATCAGGACCACACCCCCTTTTTCTGTGGGGAGGCTTGGCCTGTACCCAGCAGTCCTGCCAGTAATCAGCCATCACACCTTCCTCCCTCCCTCCCTCCCTTCCTCCCTCCCTCCCTTCCCTCCTTCCTCCCTTCCTTCCTTCCTTCCTTCCTTCCTTCCTTCCTTCCTTCCCTTCCTTCCTTTCCTTCCTTCCTTTTCTTCTTTCTTCTTTCTTCCTTCCTTCCTTCCTTCCCTCTCTTTCTTTTCTTCCTCTTCTTCCTTCCTTCCTCCTTCCTTCCTCCTTTCCTCCTTCCTTCCTCCTTCCCTTCCTTCCTTCCTTCCTTCCTTCCTTCCTTCCTTCCCTCTCTTTCTCTTCTTCCTTCCTTCCTTCCTTCCCTCTCTTTCTCTTCTTCCTTCCTTCCTTTCTTTCTTCCTTCCTTCCTTCCTCCTTATTCCTTCCTTCCTTCTTTCCTCCTTCCTTCTTTCCCTCTCTCTCCCTCCTTCCTTCCTTCCTTCCTGCCTTCCTTTCTTTTTTCTCTTTTCTCTTTTTTCTTTCCTTCTTTCTCCTTTCTCCTTCCCTCTTTTTCTTTTTTGTTTTTTCTCTTTCCATTTTTCTTTTCATTCCTTGTTTTCTTTATTTTCTTTTCATTTTCTCTTTTCTTCTTTATTATCCCTCTATATATTTTAATTTATTTTTAAAAAATATTTTATTCAGGTTAAGAAGAAGCATTGAGAGATAAAAAATGCATTGAGAATTTGTCTTGCTTTCCATTGACCACAGTTTGAATCCCTGTTTTTCTCATTGTCTTCTGACCAGGGCCAAGAATCACTCCTAACCAGAGAACCAGAAATAAAACAAAGCACCACTATGCAGAGCCCAAAAATTAAAAATCAAGAAACCCTTTCAGAATTATTGCAGTAAAATAGCAAAGACTTTGATCCAAAAAAAATAAAATCACCAAACTATAATCCAATGATGTGACAGATTTAAAATAATATTTAACACAAAATTGTATTTTTATGTAAAGATACATTGAAACAAAAAGATCAACTATAAAATTTATTTTACTTTTTCTGAGTTATCAGTAAGTAGTTATTTGTGGGGTCTACATAGGAGTTTTAAACATTGCAAAGTATTAGATGTTCAGCACCAAATAAAATTAATTTTCTGTAAAAGATAAACAAAAATGATAAAATGACCAGAATATAGGAGAAAGTGGGATTGACTTGGGTTACTGCAACAAAAGGGAGCCATTTTTCAAAATGCTCATTAAATTATTAAATGTAGAGTTCATTGGTTACAATAACTAAAACAAGAGCTTAATTCACTTTATGAGGATTGAATACTATAAATAAATAAACAAGGGAATATAAACACATAAGGAACTAAAACATAAATAGTAGCTTATACTTTTGTCTCTTACTCATTAAATATAGTTAGAATAGGCAAAAATTGCTGTCATACAGTACCTTTTATAACTTCAGTCTTTAAATTTGATAATGGAGGCAAAAGTCCAGGCTATGATAAAATCAGAGTCCCATATTGATCTGAACAAGGAGGTAATTTACAGGATATCATATTACTATAAAAATTCTGAATCATATATATTGGAAGAATTCTGGAAGACTGGTGATAGGTGGTGTGTGTGTGTGTGTGTGTGTGTGTGTGTGTGTGTGTGTGTGTGTGTGTGTGAAACAATATCTAAGATCTAGGATCTAAATAAGTCCTTTGATTTATGATCTTCTCAGGTCAAGGAATGTGTTTATGTGATTGTATGCCTGTGTGTTTATTAGCACTCTGTCATTTCTTGTTCATTGCCTGTCATTTGGTGGAATTCAGCAGATATATGGAAGTAAATGAAAGACTTAGCAGTTTGATTTTCTAGCTAGAGAATGGATGAAAGAAGAAAACACATAGTATTTTTTTTATATATATATATACATTCCAACCACTTTCAATAATTATTTTGTATTTTTGTTTGTTTTGGGGTCATGCCTGGCAGTGCTCAGGGGTTACTCCTGGCTCTGTGCTCAGAAAATGATTCTGGCAGGTTTGGGGGACCATATGGGATGCTGGGAATTAAACCAGGGTTCTGGGGCCATGTGCAAGACAAACGCCCTACCACTGTGCTATCACTCTGGCTCTTTAAATGATTCTTATGTAATATATACAACATGTATTGGTTTTAGTAGGTTTTACTTCAATTCCTACAATACAGATTAAAAAATTAAATGTCTGACAAGTACATTTGGACCATAGTAACAAAGAAGTGGTAGATTTATAATTAAAACACAACCATTATTTTCTTTTCCCCCAGATGTCTGCTATATTGTAAGCCCAGAATAAAATGATTAAAAGCTGGGCACAGCTTACAAATGTCTTTTTCTTCAAAACAGTGACTTGTTAGTGGAGATGGCTTAAAGATCACTATATATAGTGATACTAATTGTTAGGATACTACTAAATAATGGAAACAATAAAACTATATTCTCATCAGTCCTACAGATTGCTCAGTTTTAGGAGTAGATCATAGAATAAATAGGAAAAGCATGATAATGTGTTATTGATGTAGTTCTCTGAAGCTAGGTAAGAATAGGTCATTATTATGGTATTACAACATCTTAAAACCACATCCTTTATCATTTTAATACCTTACAGTAGTTACTTATACTTTTAAGTTTTAAATAAACTGGCTACTTTATCTATGAAAAGTCAGTCAAAGCTTGGTCTATAAAAATTTAATGGAGAGAAACCTATATATAGAACCCTTATAAAGTAGAATCTCTGTGTGCATGCAATTTACCATTAGAAAAGGTGACAAGTAAGAGATAAATAAAAACTTTTACTGTGAGTTTAATTTAAGGAAGTAATTACCTTGGCTTTTCTTAAGGTCATAATAGAATCAGGAAAATAGTCTGTAGTTCTATCTTCAATTATATTAAAAGAAAATTGGTATCTATAACAATAATCTATAACTAAGATATTGTATTCAGACATAAGAGAAAGACAGGTTTATGTTCTGTTCTTCCTACCTAACTCAGGTGAGATTGTATCAGGGTCAGGAAGAGTTGTCCAATAATAATGGGTGGTGATTAAATAAAAAAATCTAATTAAAGCATCCTTTCATGGCTTGAGTGATAGTACAATGGGTAGAATGTTTGCCTTCCAAAATGCCCACTTGGGTTTCATCCCTAAATACCATATGGTCTTCAGAGCACTACTTGGAGTAATTCCCTAGTGTAAAGCCAGGAGTAACCCCTAAGCACTGCTGGATGTGCCCCCTAAAATACGCAAAACCAAAAAATAAAAACACCCTTTTTCAAATGTGCTGCTATTTAATTTTACTCTTTATACACTAAATAACTGTATACCTATGTCTTCACAACCGAGTGTACTGAAATGTAATTAGGTCATTCTAAATTTTCCTGCAATTCCACATTAATGACTCATATTAAAGACTTTCATTGCATTCTTTTTAGGTCTCTGTGAACTTATTGTGGAAGATGACAGTGGTGATAAGGATTTAAGGGAACTATAATATGTACTCTACTTGTTATCATAAGAAAGTAAAAAATAACTTTTCACCCCATTTGGTCAACATTTTTGTAGTTTTATAAACAAAAGTTATATTTTATATGTGTTATCTCTTTACTTCAGATAACAATTGGATAAGTATTTCCTTCTTACCATGTTCCAGTTTTATTTTGAAATTCCAGTATATTTAAAAGAAAACAGAAGATATAGAAATAAGTAAATAAAAATATTGTCTGATTATGGATATTATGAGAAAAATAAACTAAGGCAGAAAGATTGAAAATGAGAGGAGTCACTCTTAGTTGGAGTGAAAACCTTTCATATTAGTACAATTAGATAGATATCGGAATAAATTGGGAGACAACTCAGAATACCTAGAGGAAGGAGAGGGAAAAAAGAGAGAGGAGTGGGATAGAGAAAGGTAACCAAAGTGGAGTAATGTCAGTGTGTTTGAGAAACAAGGACAAAGAGAGCAGGATGAACTAAAATAATAGATTAATGAAATGCAGATCTAAACCTATGTCTAACACCAAACTTATGTCCACACTGTTTCTTTCATACTGTAAATTGAATATATGCATAAATACTAAAGAGTGATAAAATTAAGCATAACTTGAGACTATAAAGTTAATTCTGTAAGCTTTGCAAAAATTAAAGAATATAATAGCAAGTTTTTGTTTTAAGTTGTTTTGGCAGATGATGCAGACTTTTGGATTCAGACTAGGCTACAGATAACTGTGACTTTGTAGATTTAAATTACAAAGAACAGAGAGTGTGATATTGTAATAGTTACACATGATGAACTCCATATGCTAAAAACTATTAAGTTTTTTCATATATGAAATCTTTTTACTCCTTACAGATTCATGATACCTATTTTGCAGATAAGTAAAGAAAGGCACATATAATTACTTGCCCAGTTCTTCAGTTTTAAATGATGATTCTTAGTGAAATAATCTATGCCATTAAAAATGTCTGTGAAGGAAGAAAATGCAGACCAATTTATCCTCTCCTTTCCTGTCTTTGTTAATTTACCCATCTCTACTGAAAGCTAGACAGATAATTATAAAAAATAATTATTTTATCCTCCTGGAGAATAAAAGGAAGCTTAAGAGAAAAAAGTTAAGGAAGATGGTGAAGATTCACTGTAAGTCCAAGTATATTTTGTCTTATGTTTCTCTGATGTGCTGGGTGAAAATATGATTATCCAATGTTAATCTATGTAATTGGGCCTCAATAAAGTACTCATTAAGTCTGCTTTTAAAACACCCTTTATCTGAGAAGATAATTTCTGAAACGTGGGCAACTTGATTATTATAAGTCATTCAAATCACATTCAAAAACTAAAAAGCCATGAGGGAATATAAATCTGTTTGTTATTGCTAATGACATAAAATTTTTAAATGTGCTTCTTGGTATTTAAAGCTGTTTTTATGTGTTTTATGTGTTTCGATAAACAAGTCTTTCAGTCTTGTTTCCCATGAAAATTGCTGATAAGATATTAGAAGCAACATGGTAGTTTTAGATCAAATATCTCAAATTATGTATATATACATCTTATCATCCTGAGAAAAAAGTCTTTTCAAGACTGCTAAATAAATTTAATAACAAAAGAGTAAAAATATCAACCTAAATGTGTAACTGGATAGGATGTAACCAAGATAAAAATGGACGAAGTTTTTTGCTTTGTAACTAACAATTACCAAGACAAAAGTCAGTCTCTTGGGGTGAATCTGATACACTCTCTTGCAACACAGAGAATAACATTGGGGACATAGAGGAAATTTAGGATTTGTTGGACAAAGGTAGTTGGAGTCAAAAAAAACAAAAGATAAAATAAATAAATTGGACTACATTAAATCAAACCATTTCTGCACAGCAATAGAAACGGGTGGTGTTCTTTACATGACTGAAACCCAAACATAATCATGTATGTAATCAAGGTGTTCAAATAAAAAAAAAGAAACTTGCATCAAAATGATAAGAATTCTAGACTAGTGTCATACATAGTATATGCATAGAGATCTTGCCTTGCATGTGCCCTTTATGTGGTCATGTGAGCACTGCCAGGAATGATCCCTGAAGGCAGAGTTAAGAGTAACTCCTAAATATTTCCAGGTGTGGCCCCCAAACAAACAAAAATTCCCAAAATAATAAGACATCATACTTATTATGACAAGATATTTGTATAGTATACATTTGACAAGAAATTAATATAGAAAATTTCAGAGTACTCATAAAGCTCAACAACAAAGATATAAATAACTCAATTAAAATGATCAGAGAATACGAATAGACACTTTTCCAAAAAATGTATGGTGGACATATATCTTGCACAGAAAAGTTTACCATCATTTACTCTTATTAGAGAAATTCAAATCAAAATAGCAATGAGATACCATCTCATACCTGTGTGTACTGCTATTCATAAGGCAACAAATAACAAATGGTAGAGAGGATATGAAGGGAAGAAAATCCTTATCCACTCTTCATGAAATAAAATTTGGGTGGAGTCATTATTAAAAGTAGTATGCTGCTTTCTCAGAAAAAAATTTTTTTTTGGTTTTTTGGCTCACACTCAGCACTCAGGGGTTACTCCTGGCTCTATGCTCAGAAATCGCTCCTGGCAGGCTCGGAGGACCATATGGGATGCCCGGATTCTAACCACCATCCTTCCGCATGCATGGCAAACACCCTACCTCCAGGCTATCTCTCCGGCTCCCAAACCAGAAATTTTTTAATTGTGAATTGCAAAGTTACCAAGTTAGTTAGATATATTTCAGGCATCCAATTATCCAACACTGGTCTAACACCGGTCTCTTTACGGTATATGCTTCCCTCCATTACTGCGTCCAATTATCCGCTCACCCCTAGCCTGCATCTATGTTGGCATTTTATATCTCCTTTTATTTTTTTGGGGGGGACACACCTGGTGATGCTAGGGGTTTACTTCTAGCTCTGCGCTCAGAAATTGCTCCTGGCTTTGGGGGACCATATTGGATGACAGGGAATCGAACTGTGTGGTTCGTCCTAGGCTAGTGCGGGCAAAGCAGACAACTGCTTGCGTCACTCCGGCCCCAATTTTATGTCTTCTTTTAACATTCCATTCTCCTCCAGACCATCTGTGTTCTATTTTACCCTTCCCTGATATTCCTTTCCCATCAACCAGGCAATTTCCTATTGGTAACCAGTTTTCATTCCCTATTTCTGTGCCTTTGGTTATTTGCTAGTCTTATAAAAACATAAAATATATTACTTTATTTAAATATAAGAAATTTTGTATATCCCTTCACCTCATATGAGATGCTGGAATTGAATATGCGCTCAGTGCATGCAAGGCAAGTGTCCTTCCTTCCCCGCTGTACTATTTTTCAACCCCATAAATTTGTAATGTATTTTAAGTAGGTCCCACATTCCCACATTAGAGAAAGTGTCACATCTCTTGCTTTCTAAATGACTGTTGTTTTAATTGAATATAAGGTCTAAAGTCCTAGTGTTGGGGTGAGGACTTTTTTGGCATGACGCCGTTACCCCTTCCGTCGAAGGGTCTGGAGAAGGGTAGTAGCTGGGAAATAATTTCACAGACTTCTACGCTAAACTTTTCAAGCATCCTCTCTCTGCTGCTTCTCCTTTGGCTATCTCCTGTTATTCTCTCTGCTGCTCTTAAGCCATGTCTTTCTCATCTCTTTTTCTCCGGAGCTCTTTCATTCTCCCTTTCTGCTGCTCTACATGCTTCCTTGCTGAGTTCCAGCCACCTGGCAGCTCCTGTTTAATAATCTCCGAGGCTCTTCATCTCTCTGGCTCTTTCTTAATTCCATCCCACCCATTCCGGGTGTGGGCTGTTCTGATCATTCAGGAGGGATAAACAGGAAGTTGGGGGAGAAGATACCCACAAATGACCTTGACATTACTTAAAAGTACAGAGAAGTTCACCAGCCATACTATGCCTGTACACTTTCTGTCTTTATGAGTAAAAGCATCATAGTTTAAAAATATTCTCAGTTGATGATAACCCATATTTACAAACTTTTCTCTGATGATGGTTTTAATACATTTTAATTACCTAAATATAATTAAAGATATCTTTGACCAATTCTCAAATAGATCCCATCTTTCTGTTATTCTAAAGAAAAAGACTCGAGGAAAGGTTTGGAAAGCTTCTGTATATGGCTGGTAGTGCTGTTGCGGGAGGGGATACTATTGTTCTTTGATATACGTTGACTTATAAAAAATTTCTGAACAGACTTTATAGATTATGGGATTTGTGAGCATCACCACTTTCACGAACTTTCACGAAAGTCTCTCCTATACAAGGAGAGAGTAATTGAAAACTTAGGTTATACTTGATTTAATGTAAGAAGGTATGTTAACACAATCCATCAGAAAGAGGGTTAATGTTCATGGTTTATATACCATTCAGAAAACTCAATGATTAAAAAATCATATAACCCATCCAAAAAAATAGGAGAGATTAAAGGAACTTCTCAAAGTTGAGACAATGATTAGTAGATATGAAAATGTGCTCATTATCAGTTGTGAATAAGGAAATACAAATCAAAACAATGAGATAACATCTCACACCAGTAAAAATAGCATAACTGAAAAAAACGGAAATAACTATTGTTTGTAGAGATGTGGTGAAAAGGAAACTAATTTACTCTTGGTACAAATATCTTTTGATTGAGCCTTTATAGGAAACAATATGAAGAGTGCTCAAACATTAACGGATCATTTACAACTGTGTATCCAATGATAAACCACTCAGAATGCTTAAAAGAAAAATTCTGAGTAAAAATATTAGTGGAATGACACTAATGCCAAATTAGTAGAAATAAATTTAAGGTCTTCAAAACAAAATCTGTGGCATGGTCAGAAAAAGTTGTGGGCCAGGGTTGCAGCTCCCTAAAAAAAATATCACTTTTAAAATTCAATCATGAACAACTTTGCAACCACAGGTTTTAAATAGAGTAATTAACTAAAATAAAGAAAATATCACTTCTCTGATATGTGACACAGAGAACTGAGTCTAAGAAGAAAAAAACTATTAACATTTTAATTTAAATGCATAAAGAAAACTATATTTCAATAAAAATTATGAATCATTTTTCTATTTCAATATGTATATATCATTTATAATGTATATATCACCTAGAAGAAATTGATCGTTTCTTTTCAAAAATATTTTTAAGAGCACAATAATAGAATGTTGAATAAACCAAAGTTTTAGTAATCTGTTTAAAATATTTAAAGAAAACAAGTTCATACTAATTTTAGGCTTTAGTTCTGGAAGACTGCTTTGTTGAGAATGACAGTAATAAATTATTATGATAAAATAGAGAAATAGTTACTCAGAAAATATCACATGTATTCATTGATTAGAGTGTTTCCTATATTTCCAGATAGAATAAAAATGATGAACTATAAAATTTAAACTATAAATTCTGATTCACACTTAAAGGATAACATAAAAGAATAAAATAGTCACAAAATTTTTTTATTTATTTATTGCCATATTTTCAGTTTGAAGTTATCTGTCAAAAGTAGAAAAGCATATAAAAACATGAGAAATAAGTTTAATGTTAATGAAAGCAACCTATACAGGTTTACTGTACTTTACTGTGCTTTGGGTTTTGGTGAACAAGCAATGGTAGATTAAAATGAAAATTTTAACAAACTTTGTTTAACAAAACAAAGATTAAACAAAGCTCTCAACAATCAGCTATCTGGGGTTTTGCCATTGAATACATTTCTTAATTTTTTTGTTTTGTTTTGTTTTTCGGCCACAATCGTTTGATGCTCAGGGGTTACTCCTGGCTAAGCACTCAGAAATTGCCCCTGGCTTGGGGAGACCATATAGGAAACCCGGGGATCGAACCACTGTCGAGTCCTTCCTTGTCCTTCCTTGGCTAGCGCTTGCAAGGCAGACACCTTACCTCTAGCGCCACCTCACCAGCCCCGAATACCTTTCTTGAGACTACTAGACCAAGACCATTTTATGGGGCTGATTTAGACAGAGCTGTTCTTGCTTTATAGATATTATCTTGATATGATAATGATAGTTTAGGAGACAATTCAGAGGTTATGTCTTACTAGGTACATGTGGTAAGCTAATGAAGTATCTAAGATTTAAAAATATTTTAACTATTAACTGGATGGAACATTACCTGAGTTACAATAGTATACAGATGTCTTTTAGGTTCAGAGATCCTGGAACATATAAAATTGAATGTGTGTGCTCTAATTATCAGCTGAATAATTTTAAAAAGCTGTTTTTAAGAAACCAAGCCTAGCAGTATGATATAGCTTCAGCCAAATGTGTCTTATTTGGAGTCTTTTTAATTTCAGTGATCACAGAAATGTTTTTTAGCTCATTTAGAAGTCGTGGTAGGTATTCTACTAGAAAAATTATTCAAATTATGTTTTCTGGTGTATAAGGAGATAGTCAAACTATTTAGAGAGACCCTGGTTTCTCAAATGTGTACTGGGATTTTTTGGAAAATCTTGGTCAAGGGGATCATAATTTTTAGTAATAATAATCTATTCTGTTCTTGTAGTGAACAGAGATTTGGGGAAGTCTTCATGGAAAAAAATCCCTTTCTTGTCAAAAAAGGCATCAAAACAGTGTCATAGCCTTGATGGATGCAGATGGTACTGCTCGATGCCAATGCCTATTTATAATTTATAGATGATCTATCACAGTTTTCTTAGATCTAACATTTTTTATTAATTTTATTCAGTATGAGGTTAGAATAGTCATGTTTCTTCATTAGTTGGTCATGCTAATATCTCTCATGCAAAAAAAAAGTTTTTGCTGTATTATTTTCTTCTATAGGTATTTAACTAATTTTTTGGAAAGAGCAGACTAAAAAAAAGGATGGGTATATATAAAACAAACATGTTCATAGCTGATTAGGCACCTCTTTGAGGGAAAAAGTGGTTGATGTTATCTATGAATATGTATGTCCTTGGGAGATTTTTTAGTCTTTTTGCCAATTCTTTTTCTATCCGATCCATACCAGACTTTCCACCCACACCACCCACTTTGTGATGTCTCAGATCCCTTCTGTCTCTCCACACTACAAGTATTGTGAGACAAAGAGAGTAATTGTTTGTGAAGCTTTAAAATATAAAAAGCTATAAAAATTTATTAAAATGAGATATAGCAGAACTCTTTAAATGAAAGAATGTGTATACTATTGAAATGTTATAGACTACCTATAAGAAATTCATAATTTTGTTTAAAATATTAAATTTTATTTCACTGAATGATTTTAAGGGCTAAATGCTCAAAGAGGTTTAGAATTATGCCCATATATGCAGCTGAAATAAGATGTTAGCCTAGTTGTTATTCTTCTGAACTTTTGTTATATAGAAATCATGAATATATTTTATCCTAGGATATGAAGATTTATGTCAGAAACTTTTTAATATATTTTAGATTTTTATTGTGGAAAATATATAATATATATTCACATACACATAACACTGCATTTAATGCATTCATTTTGTTATGTCAGAGCCTATAAAGAAACATTTTTGTTAAATGCATTTCTAGCTACAAATTTTCACTGCAAATGATTTGTGTTTTCTATTTTGTTACTACTTATGCAATGATGAAAATTGATCCAAGAAAATTTAAGATTTGTTGTGGTCAAAGGAAATAAATTAACTAAATACCAAACTGAAATTTTTTATTTTGCCCAAAAACAAATATAATTTTTTTATCTTCCTTAAATAAAAGAAGCTTACCAATTAACAAACAAACAATAAAAATGTTAGTTGGGAGAACACGGGGGGAAAATGTTAGAAATCATAATGTCTTTTATATACTTAAATAGATTTCTGAGTCTTGAAACATCTACAGTAGTCACTTGATTTAGGTAACTTTGGGGATAAAAGATGCTTATAAAACTTTATTTGCAGAAAAATTATTTGCTTGTTTTTGTGCCATATCCATTGGTATTCATTGATTTATTCCTAGAAAGTCTGTTACTATTTTTTCATTTTTTTAAAAAAAATTTTTTAATTAATTTATTTTTTTTACAAATTTTTATTGAGGCCAATGTGAATTACAAGTCCTTTGCAGTTATATTTAAGGTACATAATAACAGTGAATTAGGGCAAATCCCCCCACCAGTGTTGATCTCCCTTTGCCACTGTTCTCAGCATACATCCATACCTCCACCCTTAATCTCCTGGACTGCTAGTGTAACAGATCCCTTTTGTGCATTGCTTGTTGTAGTTTGGGTCTTTTGATTCTATTGTTGTTGACATTGGTTTGGATATTTAGGTCTGATCATTTTTTTTATTTCCACTTAATGTTCATGAGACCACTTTGCCTTTAGTACTATCCACATTTTTCCTTCAATTTTTAGGAAGCCATAGAAATATGAGCCAGAACAAGATGATTCATTTTCTATGGTTCTGTTAAAAAAAAGAAAAAGAAAAAAAAGCAGGTGAGAGCCTTTGTGAAGAAGCTATAAATATAAAACTAAAAGAAGAAAAAAAGAAAAAGGGGGGCTTATATGGCAAATTTGATTTTGTTTTTTGTTTATTTTGCATAAGGTATAGTAAGTATTGGAGAAATTAGAAAGGAAATTCCCTTGGCCTTAAAGAAACAGAATGTCTCCACTCTTGAAGCATACTGTACTGTCATGTGACCAACTCCAAACTCCAGACATGTTCATTGTCAAACTCCAGCATCTTTCTTTATTGTCCCAGGAAAATGTTCTGCTTCATTGGAGGTTGTTGTAATCAGTCTTCTATATTTAGTGATTCTGGTTTTTGCATAAATCCTAAGATGGAGTGTTTTCTGATTTCATCTCATTGCCATTAGGTGATGAGTAAGGGTAACATGCCCTTAGATCAAGTTGTCGCTGTTTCCTCATCATCAGGGTGTCATATAAATTTACCCTGGTGCAAGTCAGTGCCAAAGACATATTAGGGCCTCCTCTGGAGGCATTTTGATTCCTGGTGCTGCTGCAGGAAACTGTGCCAGTTCTAAGATTGGGACCCAGAGTTTGGTGTTGGACTGTGATGTACAATCACATGATGTCTAAGTCGAGTCCCATGACAAATATTCAGGGTAGAAAGCATCCCTTATAAAATGTATGTGTTCTTATCTCTATTAGATAAGAACTTGTTTCTATACATAAGATTTCCCCATTTTAGTGTGCCTATGCAAACAGGAAATGATGCCATATTATATTATTGGTGTACTTGGGGGTAAAAATGACAAGCTATACTATCTCTGTACCCTGGTTTTGATCTGAGTCAAACCTGAGTTTATCCTAAGTAAGACTTTTATACTATAATTTCTTATTAAGCAAAACCAAAACAAGCAAGCAAAAATAAATAAATAAAAGGATGAAGGAGGTTACCTTTACATGTAGATTTGGAAATAAACACAATAAGAGTTATAACTATTGAGGAAATAAACATATAAAGAATATATAGATAACCCCATTGTCTTCTGAGATATTTGAGGGGATAAGGTCCAGGGCACATTTTGATCTCACAATGTAGTCTTATTGAGTCTGAGAAATGGTTTGCAAAAGTAAGGGATCAAGTAGTGTCCATGAGCTGGGTGTTGCTCTGAAGCTGAATCCAGTAGCGAGCAACAGTCCACATTGAGGGGATTGAGAGATAAAGGGCCACATTGAATGTGTCAGCAGAGTGGTGGCTGCACCTTCTTGCTTGGGTGAGAGATGTGGGGCTGAGACTGAATCCTTTTACTTTGGGAGCCAGGTGGCAGGGCATGGATATGATCTTGGCTCCTAAGGAGTTAAGAACTGAGGCTAGAGATGGTTAAATAGAGATAGGTAACAGAACAGATCGAGGGGTGAGAGGACAGAAGGAGTTTTGAATGGGAGGGGAGAGATAATATATAACAGGGGCTATATACAATATAGACATGGATTGTTTACAATACAGATTAGGTAAACATAGATGAGTCCACTGCATACACATTTATGCCCACTTAAGACAGACATTCGAGATCTATTCATAGGTTTTAGTTGGAGGCCTGACCCTTATGGGATGGGTCAGAGCTCTTGAAAATCAAATAAATTAAAATAAATAAATAAATAAATAAAATAGAATTAAAAATAAAAATTTTAAAAATTTTAATATTTGGGTTGGCATATTGGAGGGGAAAGATTATTCAATTTTTAGGCATTTCATCAATGGTGAGGGTAAACTTTGATAAATCTTTTGGTCTTAGACTGTGCATGGATCATTTTAGGATAAACATAATTTTCACATTTGGAATATTAAGCAATATGGTAGTGAGCATTATAAGAGAATTCTATCCTATGTAGTAGCATATCTTGTTCATATACACCATATCTTATTCATTGATGTTCCTTTCCTGAAAGGAAATTGACAGCATGGCCAGTATAATATAATAGTAACATAGCTTAAACTGAAAAATAAGAAAAAAGGAGAAAAGGGAAAAAACGGATAATAGTAATTTTCAACAACATAATCAATGAGGGGTACCTGTAACAAAAATTTATATGGTGTTCAGTTGCCTATTTCAGTGGTCTCTATGGTCATAAGCTTTAGGTTTAGTAGCAGACATAATCAAAAGTAAGTGGATAAATTAGAGTATTTTGTCAAGACATTGTCATAATGATCACTGTACTTGGAGTCTAATATGATAGAACACTAAATTGAAAAATTAGGATGCCCCACCTATATCTCCAAGAAATTCTGTGGACAAAGAAGTTGAAGAGTTATTTTATACATAATAAAATTAGGCACTAAAACATACTGATAGTGATCACTGGAGTGGGAGTCCCTGGCATCCAATCATATTCTGCACCTGATTCTGTGGATAAAATCATTAGAACGTTATTATAGGCCTTTGTAGTGAGAGACTGATTGAACATCTGTTCAATCTAAACAACTGTTTCTGTTGCTGCAGGTTTCTTTGTTGTATAAAAGAAAATAAAGGCTTTGTGTTTCTCTTCCACTTGATTTGTTCCCTTCTTCTTTCTATACCCTGGCACTATTATGTTCAGAGTATCTACCATTTAGATTATCATTTTTATTTGTGGAATTATTCTAAATACCACATATCAGTGATATCATTCTGTATTTATCCTTCTTCTGGCTTGCTTCATTTAATATTATATTTCTAGTTCCATCCATGTTGCTGCAAATTGCATGATTATATCATTTCTTACTGCTATGTAGTATTCCATTGTGGATATGTCCCGCATCTTCATGATCCACTCATCTGTTTTTTGGACATCTAGGTTGAGTCCAAGTTTTGGCTATTGTACTGAGTGCTGCAATTAATAGTGGTGTGCATACATAATTTTGGATGAATGTCTTTTTGCCCTGAAGATAAATACTCAAGAAAGAGACTTCTGGGTCATATGGCAGCTCTATTTTGAGTTTACTGAGAATTCTTCATACTGTTTTCCATAAGGGTTATAGATTAGGTAGCATTCCCACTAACAGTGGAGAAGAGTTCCTTTCTTACCACATCCCTGCCAACAGAGATTGGTCCCATTTTTTTTGATATGTGCCATCCTCCCTGGTGTAAAATGGTTCCTCATTGTTGTCTTGATTTGGATTTCCCTAATGATAAATGATGATTACTTTGTTTTCATGTGTCTGTTGGAAATCTGTTGGTCATCCTCAGAGAAATGTCTGTTCATTTTTCTCCCCATTTTTCAATTGTTTATTTTTTGGGGGATTGTGGAACTAAGTTTTGTGACTAGGTTTCAAACCTTTATCTGATGTGTTGAGTGCAAAAAATTTTCACATTCCATTATCAGTCTTCTAGTTTCTTTTTGTTTATTTGTTTTTTGTGGGTTTTTTGTTTCTTTTGCCATACGGAAACTTTTTTGTTTTTAAAAAGTTTAAAACTTTTTAGTTTTTAGTTTACACTTTTTAGTTTAAACTTTTTCTAGTTTAGTTCCATTTATTTAGGTTTGATGCTATAGCTCTTGCCATTGGCATTCTATCATCAAAGACTTTTTTGAGGTATAGGTCTTGGAGTGTTCTGCCTATGTCTCCTCAATGAATTTTGTAGCTTCAGGTCTGATTTCAAGATCTTTAATTCATTTTAAGTTGAGTTTTGTGAAAGGTGTGAGGTATAGATCAATCTTTAGTTTCTTACAAATGGATATTCTATTTTGTCTTAATAGTAACTTTTCAAAGACTTTTATGTCTCTGTCACATTAAATTAAGATATGTTTATCAGTAATCACACATGTCAGTAGACTTTATGATAGTATAATAAATATAACACCTATGTACATGGAAATAAAAACCATGTGACTCACTTTATTGCAAGTCAATTTGTTGTCATCTGAGACCAAATCTACTATATGAAAGAATGTTCATGAGTTTACTTATGCTGTTTTTAAAAATCAGACAAAATAAATGGAAAATTTAATTTCTAGATAATTGAAGAATGCCAATTAACAATTATAACCTATAAAAAAACCACACACTCCACTGGTTTTCCATCACTAATGTAAGAACCCCAACTGGTCAGTTTGCACCTGAAATGATCAGAGTTCTGGAGGCTAAAAGTCGGAAATTAGTGTCTTATAAAATTGAGAAGTCAACAGGGTCACATTTTCTGCAGAAGTTTTTCAGGGAACATCTTTCTGAGATTCTGGTGCTAACTGCATACCTCTGCTTGTAGCTAAGTGATTCCAGTCTCTAACACCATGTCAGTATTCCGTCTCTCTTTTTATTCTCTTTTCACAATTCCCTCCAATTCCCTTTTAGTGCACTTGCATTCTATCTAGGGTTCTCAGATAGATGATCCAGAATATTTTTCTCACATCAAAATCAAGTTTCAAAAACCCTTTTTCAAACTCAGTCTTGTTTACAGATTTTAGAGATTAATTAGGACCTTATCTTTGGCAGCATTAGTCAGGTAACTACAAGGAACTAAACATTGAAGGTCTTTCTATTCCAATTATACTGTTCGAATGATAATAATTAATTTAAATGATTAATTATGGTTAATAGATTCTAATAACAATGTTCTTTTCTTGTCCCTTCAAAGCCATGTAGTTTTTCCTACATATTGTTCAGTTAAACAACATTTTATTTTATTTATTATTATTTTGGGGGGGCTACACCTGGTGACACTCAGGAGTTACTATGCACTCAGAAATTGCTCCTGGGTTGGGGGATCATATGGGATGCCAGGGGATCGAACCGCAGTCTGTCCTAAGTTAGCACATGCAAGGCAAATGCCCTACCGATTGTGGCACTGTTCCGGCCCCCATTTAATTTAATTTAATTTAATTTAATTTAATTTAATTTAATTTAATTTAATTTAATTTAATTTAATTGAAACCATTGTGATTTACAAAGTCCTTTGTAGTTAGGTTTCAGATATACAATGAATCAGGGCCAACCCCATCACCAGTGTCAACTTTCCTCCAACATTATCCCCAAGTGTTTCCCAAACCACACCCACCTCCCTGCCTGACAGACAGACCCATTTTAAGATGGTTAAAGTTTGGGTCTCTTGATTCCTTTGTTGTTGCCTTTGGCTTGAATAATTAGTGCTGTCCTTTTTTAATACCACCAATAAACCTGAGGTCACTTGGCCCCTGGACCTTGTCCTTTCATATTTATTTTTTGTTTGTTTGTTTGTTTGTTTTCTGGATCCTCCACTCAAATTCTTTCCTTCTCCTTGCTATACTTTGGGGCCAAGGTTGTTTGAGTCAACTCCCAATTAAACCATTACATTTTTTTCATGCAGTTATTCTAAATACCATATATAAGTAATATTCTGTATTTATCCTACTTCTGGCTTCCTTCATTTATTGTCCAGTTCCATTCATGTTGCAGCAAATTGCATGATTGCATTGTTCTGTACAGCTACATAGTATTCCATTGTATATACATGCCAAATCTTCATGATCTCCTTCATTCGTTGTTGGGCATTTGATCGATTCCAAGTCCTAGCTATTGTACTAAGAGCTGCAATGAATAGTGGTTGCATATACATCCTTTCGTGTGAATGTTTTTCTGTCCTGAGGAAATATATCCAAAAATGGGATTGCTGGGTCAAATGGAAGATTGAGTCTTATTTTACTGAGAACCCATAATATTGTTTTCCATAGGTATTGGATCAGGCAGCATTCCTACCAGAAGTAGATGAAAGTTCCTTTTTCACCACAGCCCTGCCAACACAGATTGTTTTTATTATCTTTTATATGTACCATCATCACGCGTGAAAAGATGTCTTATTGCAGTCTTGGTTTGGGTTTCACTAATGATAAGTATTATGAACAATTTTTTCATGTTTCTTTGGCCATCTATTGGTTTTCCTCAGAAAAGTGGCTTTTCATTTCATCTCCCCATTTTTTGATGTGGTGTTTAGGTTTTGTGGAATTAACCTTTGTGAGTACTTTGTATATCCTAGATATCAAACTTTTATCTAATATGTTGAGTGTAAAAATGTTCTTTCAATCTATTAGCTGTCTTTTTATTTTAGCCCAGGTTTCTTTTGCCATACAGAAACTTTTTAGTCGACGTAGACCCATTTACTTATCTATAGCTCTTGCCATTGGCATCTTTTCATCGAAGATTTCTTTGAGGTCAAAGTATTGGCGTCTTTGGTCTGTGTTTTCCTCAATAAACTTAATGAATTTGGGTCAAATCTCAAGATCTTTAATCTACTTTGATTTGGCTTTTGTGTAAGGTGTGAGACATGGATTGATCTTTAATTCCTTACATGCAGTTATCCAATTGTTCCAATACTATTTGTCTTTGTGCTATTTCATATTCTTGGCTCTTTTTCCAAAGATTAATTCACCGTACACTTGGGGATTTGTCACTGGATATTCTATTCTGACCCATTGATCTGAAAATCTATCTTTGTTCCAATTCTGTTTTGGTCAATATGGCTTTGTAATATAGCTTCAAATTAAGCAATGAGATGACTCCCAGTTTATTGCTTTTTAATGTGAATTTGGCTATTCTAGGTCTTTTATGGTTCCACACAAACTTTCTAAGTCTTTAAATAACTATTTTTTAAATTTGGATAGGGATTATGTTGAATCTGCATAGTATTTTAGGTAAGACTTTAGGTAAGGTTTTAATAATAGTGATTCTTCCGATCCATGAGAAGAAAATGTTTTTCCATTTTCTCAGGCTTCATAAATTTCTTTCTTAAGTATTGTGAAGTTTTTGTAGTACAAGTCTCTCACCTCTCTTGTTAAGTTGATTCCTAGGTTCTTGATAGATTTGGGCACTATTTTAAATGGGATAGACTCTTTGATCTCTTTCTCCTCTGAGTATTTATTTGTATAAAGGAATGCAGCTGTCTTTTGTGAATTGATTTTGTAGCTAGCCACTTTAGTGAATTGGTTTATTGTTTCTAGGAGCTTTACTGTGAATTCTTTAGGGTCTTTGATGTATATTATCATGTCAACTATAAATAGAGATAGTTTTATTTCCTCTTTTTTAATTTGAATTTCTTTGATTTTCTTCTCTTGTTTGATAGCTATTGTTAGGACTTGTACTAGTGTGTTGAATAAGAGTGGAGACAATGGACATCATTGCCAAGTGCTTGACCTTAGTGGAAATGATTTCAGATTTTCACCATTAAGAGTAATGTTGGCTATGTGATTTTTTTTGTTTGTTTTTTGGGGGCCACATCTGTTTGATGCTCAGGGGTTACTCCTGGCTAAACACTCAGAAATCGCCCCTGGCTTGGGGGGACCATATGGGTCGCCGGGGATCGAACCGCTGTCCTTCCTTGGCTAGCGCTTGCAAGGCAGACACCTTACCTCTAGCGCCACCTCAACAGCCCCATAAAAGTATGCCTTCATGACTTTTGTTTTTGTTTTTGTTTTTGGGCCACACCCGGTGGTGCTCAGTAGTTACTCCTGGCTGTCTGCTCAGAAATAGCTCCTGGCAGGCATGGGGGACCATATGGGACACCAGGATTCGAACCAACCACCTTTGGTCCTGGATCGGCTGCTTGCAAGGCAAACGCTGCTGTGCTATCTCTCCAGGCCTGGCTATGTGATTTTTAAATATAGTTGTTACTATCTTCTTTTTTCACCTCCCAGCCCCTGTTACTAACTTTTTTAAAATAAACTTTTTAGTTGAATCACTATGAAATACAGTTACAAAATTGTTTATGATTGAGTTTCAGTCCTCCCTCCACCAACACCCATCCCTGCACCAATGCACATTTCCTACTGTCAACCTCACCAGTCTCTCTCCTGGCCTCCCCACTATCTGCTTCTATGGCAGTCCTTTGTCTATTTTCCTTTCTCATATCTCTTCCTCGCCCATCTTCCCTCTTTCCCTATCTTTTCTGTTTTCTATTCAATGCTTCTAAGACTACTTGGCCTCTGGGTCCCATTCACTTTTTATTTTTTCATTTTTCAATGTGTTGAAAGATATAGTAGTATGAAGCTGAACAAAATGATTCAAGTTCTAAGGTTCTATAAAAAAGGTGGGAGGCCCTATCTAGGAGATATAAATAACAACGAGGGGGTAAGTGTGACAAGATTTTTATTTTTTGCATAGGCACAATAAACATTGCAGAAGTTAGAAAGGAAATTTCTTTGGCCTAAGAAATACAAGGTGTTTCCACTCATGAATCATACTGTCATAAGACCAAATACAGGCTCCAGGCATGTTATTTGTCCAACTCAGTCTTTCTTTATGGTCCAGGAAAAGTTCTGTTCAGTTGTGGTTGTCAAAGTCAGTCTTCTGTAATTATGAATCTATTTTACACAGATCCTGAAATGAAACCTAGGGTAAAGTCTTTCTTTTTGGTCCCAGGAAAACTTACTATCTTGAGGAAGATTCCTTCTACTCCTATTTATGCTGAGGGTTTTAATCATGAAAATGTGTTGGATTGTGTCAAATGTTCTCTCAGCATCAATTGATACAATCATTTGCTTTTTATCCTTCCTTTTACTGATGTGGTGTTGATGTTAATTGGCAGTATTTCTATTTTATGTGTTACTATCAATGGGAAGGACCTTTATGAGATAGTGTTTTGTCTTTCCAGTAGGTCACTAAATATTTGTTCATAGACTGATGTGATATATATATATATTTTACTCATATGATATATATTATGATACATCTAGTGAGACCAAAACTTTCTATGATATAACTAACTTACCTGTTGTTAGCAAGTGGATCCAATGTTTTCTTTATTTATCTTATTAAAAAATTTCACAGTTTATCTAATACTTTATATAGCAGTTTGTATATACTCTTTTAAAAGTATGTCTTCAGAAAATAATATTTTTATTTTCTCAGGCTTG
This sequence comes from Suncus etruscus, assembly GCF_024139225.1. NCBI lineage: Eukaryota > Metazoa > Chordata > Mammalia > Eulipotyphla > Soricidae > Suncus > Suncus etruscus. The sequence continues at coordinate 83,231,632 of NC_064850.1, forward strand.
TTCACTATATCCAACTTCTGTTTTTTAAGTTTGTGAAAGGGAGTAAAAAGATAATCAAAGTGGGGGCCGGAGATGTGGCACAATAGGGCATTTGCCTTGTATGTGGCTGACCTAGTACGAACTGTGGTTCAATACCCAGCATCCCATATGGCCTCTCAAGCCAGGAATAATTTCTGAATGCATAGCCAGGAATAACCTCTGAGCATCACTGGGTGTGGCCCAAAACCCAAAAACCAAAAAAAAAAAAAAAAGATAATCAATAAATAAACAGTTAAGAGAGTGGTGATACCAAATCTGTTTCACAACATAAAAATTTGACGGTCTATTATTATGATGAACTGATTTTGTAACAGGCATAATTGTACAGAAAATCTATCATTAAATTCCATTTTTATTGTCTCAATCAGATGGTGTCATCGGTTCTAAAATGATATCTTTTTCATCTTAATAATACATTTTGACTTTGTAAACAACAGTCAGGGTTTGTGTGAATGACGCTAAACATTATGACTATGGATTTGTAACAGTTGTAATACATTGGGGCAGATTAAATTTACTTTTATATAGTCTAATTAAGAGGCTATAGTTAAACTTAATCTTGTGAATATTATGAAGTGTCATTCTTAGCAATCTATTCTTAGAGTATATGTGCTATGGTGAAGTACGGAAAATAGTAATACAGACTGTATGATAGTTCCTCACTAGAGGAACTCAACATACTCAGTAAACAGTATTCATCTACTCATTGAACAAATACAGAGACTATACAATCTTGAGATACCTGTTGAAAATGTAGTTTGGAGAACCTTATCACATTCATACAAATTGTATTGAAGTCTTTTGCTAATTCCATTACTTTTATAATGTTGTTTTATCTCAATAACTAACATTTTGCTATTCTTTTTCTTCAATTGTTCTTTCTCGCTTCTATTGAAATATCATTGAAATATTATTATTTACAGTACTGTTCATGATAGGCTTGTGCATGCATTATTTTGATGCTATATCCACCACTAGAGAGCCAACTTCCCTCCACCAATATCCCAAAAATTCCTCTTACTCTACCCCAGATAAGCTTAGTTAGTAAACCAACTCTCCAGAGTTTTTGCCCTTGGCCTTTTGGTACTTCCTTTACTATGTCTATATATGTTTACATTTCTCAGAGCTTCTGTTTCCTAATACTGTTTTCCTAATACTTCTGTTTACCTTTTCTAAATCAATACATTCCTTATCTTTATTATTCAATTACAAATATTTGAGTTTTTTCATTTCTTTTTATGATTAATTTGCTTTCAATGTGTCATAGTCTGAGAGTATTGTTGATAATGATTTATAGAGATATGTTTTGATATATTTTTATATATCATTTATATATTTTGGAAAATGTGCAATGTGTACTTGAAAAGAATGTATACCCAATTTGGGGGGACTTTTTTTATCAAATATTTTTTAATAAAAGGATAATAATAGTAATAGAAAAGCCTCAACATTTTTGTGTTTTTGTTTTTGTTTTGGGGCCACATCCAGTTATACTCAGTGGTTACTCCTGGGTATACGCTCAGAAATCTCTCCTGGCTTGGGGGACCATATGGGATGCCAGGGGATAGAACTGTGGTCCTCCTAGGCTAGTGTGGGCATGCCTTATTGATTGCACCACCACTCCGCCCCCAAAATCCTCAAAATTTTGAGGATTAAGTCATATGAATAGTATAAAGCACTTAAGGCTACATATTAATATGTATTGATATGTATATTTTCTTTTCTTTTTTTTTGGATTTTTGGGCCACACCCATTTGACGCTCAGTGGTTACTCTTGGCTATGCACTCAGAAATTGCCCCTGGCTTGAGAGGACTATATGGGACACCAGGGGATCGAACCGAAGTTCTTCCTAAGCTAGCATTTGCAAGGCAGATGCCTTACCTCTAACACCACCACTCCGACCTCGTAATTCATTTTTTTAACTTGTTTTTATTTTATTTTATCAAAACCATTGTGACCTACAAAGTCCTTCAAAGTTGAATTTCAGATATTGACATGTATTTGTGAGTTATTACTGAGTACAGGTTCTGAAATAGAAAACCAGATAGGAAAAAATAGTTTGAAGTTTTTTTTTGTTGTTGTTGTTGTTGTTAGTTTGTTTTTGGGCCATACCCATTGATGCTCAGGGTTTACTCCTGGCTATGCGCTCAGAAATTGCTCCTGGCTTGGGGAAACCATGTGGGATGCCAGGGGATTTAACTGCAGTCTGTCCTAGGCTAGAGCTTGCGAAACAGATTCCTTACCTCTAGAGCCACTGCTTCGGCCCCTAGTTCGAAGTTTTTACTTAAGTCTCTTTTATTGCATATATGTGAGACTGTATTTTATTTGATGTACTGCCTATGTATTCCTATGTTGTTTACATTTATTTTTTCTTATGTTATTTAGTAAATATTTCCATGATCCAACTAAGTAAGACGAATTCAGTACACATGCTCAATAACATTCTTCCCTTCTATTATATAAGTTAACTATACTTCCAATCTTGTACTCATTGAGTCCTTGTTCTGGCTCAATTCTACATTGTTTTCTTCACTTTCTATCCTTGATTCCTTACACAACCCCTTCACATGTTTTTTTTTCTTTACATACTCAATACCTCTGTATTCCCAAATAATGAAACTGGCTAATGTTTCTAAAGACAGTGACAAAGAATATTTGATTGTAACAAATATAATGGATCCAAAGAAATATCTTTGGTTTAAGCTAATTTTAGATAATCTCAGGACACATTTTAGTCACTTGTTCCATGAGCAGAAATTTTATGCTTTTTACTAACATAAAACTGTACGCACACTGACTGAATGCATGTGTGCTGTAATTTTCTCTTGGTACACTGACATAAATGGCTTCCTTATGTAAGATGACAGCCACTGATTAAATGTTAAGATTGTCAATGAGTAAGTTAACTTTCAGTTTCTGCCAATATACTGACAACATTACATCTGTCAATATCCTTTATTCCCTGAGGACATATTTTTCATTCACTTGTTCTTTTCTATAGATGGCATAATAAGAGAAACTATATTTTACTTTATGATTCTTCTTACAATGTGTTCCTATATGGTTCTATATTCATTTCTTTCTTACTTTGTTTCACAAATATTTACTAAGTAATTCCTATATCTCAGCACTATGCTGGTAATTAAGAATATTATGGTAGGGGCCGGGCGGTGGCGCTAAAGATAAGGTGCCTGCCTTGCCTGCGCTAGCCTTGGACGGACCGCGGTTCGATCCCCCGGTGTCCCATATGGTCCCCCAAGCCAGGAGCAACTTCTGAGCACATAGCCAGGAGTAACCCCTGAGCGTCACCGGGTGTGGCCCAAAAACCAAAAAAAAAAAAAAAAAAGAATATTATAGTAGACAAGTTAGGCAAGGTTAAATTTTTTCATAAAAAGAGTTATTCTTTTATTTGATTTAAAAAAACATTCAATTATTGAAGGCCTTATCTTAATATTTACCTTACCTTTGTTTATTCATTTGGATAAACATTGAAGGCATTAAAGAATGAGGCATTGAAGAAAAAGTACATTAGATCCTTTCTTAGCCTTTGGCACTCTTTACAAATATATTGTCATCTTGAATATGTATTAAATGCCATCTGAAAAATATTAATTTTTGTTCTTTGAAGAAACTATGATATAAGGAATAAGGACAAATAGGTCTGATAATTTTATGTACCACCATAAAAAGCGAACTATCAGGACAATATGAAATTCAGAAAAAGACATTTTTGCTATAAATCAATCATATTAATTATTGTTCTTTGAAGGAACTATGGTATAGGGAATAAGAACAAATAGGTCTGATAATTTTATGTAGCACCATGAAAAGCGAACTATCAGGACAATATAAAATTTAGAAAAAGACATTTTTGCTATAAATCAATTATAATTAGATATCACTATATAAAAAAACAAGCAAAATTTTTCCAAAAATCTCTTTATTTAAGGAGGTTAAAGGTAAAATTAAAGGTTATTTTTGTCCTTATATTCCTTAAAAAATAAAGATCCATGCTGTTTGCACAGCATTGACAAAACAGAAAAACAATCTACTCATCCAGTTGGAATTTCAGGATAAAATCTTGTTTATGTAAAAAAGAATTTTGTCAATTATCCATAATTGTTGAAATACTGAGCTTGGAGGAGTGTGTGGGCAGCTCTCTGTGTATCTACCTAATATGGATTCAACATCTAATGATTCTATGTGACCTGTAATAAATTCCTGAAAGTTACTGCATTAATTTTATTTTTTTGTTTTTGGGTTATTTTTTTTTTTGGATGGGTCACACCTGGCAGCACTCAGGTGGTTACTCCTGTCTCTACGCTCAGAAATCACTCCTGGCAGGCTCAGGGAACCATATGGGATGCCGGGATTCAAATCACTATCCTTCTGCATGCAAGGCAAATGCCCTACCTTCATGCCATCTCTCCAGCCCTAAATTTTGATTTAGTATATCCCAGTCGGTATAGAACAGGATCACTTATATAAGTAGATAGGAGATCTATATTATAGTGCACTCATAACCAGATAGTTTTTATGTATGTTTTGAAATATATGATGTCATTCATAAAGGAGTAATGATCATTTTATTTACCACATGGCAAATATTTACTAGTAATTAGTATGGAACAAAAAAATAAAAGGGTTGAAAAAGTAAAATAGAATCCCTGATTTAGAGGTACCCATATGTGATGAATTTATGTTATGGAAAACTGAGAAATATTGAATTATAAGTTACTCTTCAAGCCTGCACTCTCCCTTGAATATATATTTCATTTTGATAAAAGTGATCTTGCTGCCTCACAAAAATAGTGATATATAGATATTTACAAAGTATTGCAAGAGGTAGAAGTGTTAGGGAAAATGATACCTGGTTATGCTAAAGAGAGAATTATAAATGGAAACAAAGTTTTGGTCTAGCTCATATATAAAGATATTGTCTGCATATTTACATATAAATATATCTGCAAATGTAAATATATAAAACCTATAGCATTCTGTGGAATCTCTTAAGTTACAGAAATTTTTATGTTGTCTTCCAAAGATTTTGTGACAATGTGGGATCAGAGCAATAGCACAGCGGTAGGGCGTTTTTCTTACACGAGGCTGACCCAGGATGGATCTGGGTTCAATCCCTGGCGTCCCATATGGTCCCCCAGCAAAGAGTAATCTCTGAATGCATAGCCAGGAGTAATTCCTGAGCATCACCAGATGTGGTCCAAAAACAAAAACAAAAATAACAAAGATTTTGTGACAATGAATGCCTTTATGTATACTTGCAAGTAGAATAGAATATAGGTAACATGCCTCATCAGGCTCAGACCCCTTTTCTTCCAGTTGGTCTTAATTTTATTGGCATCTAATTGCCAAATTAAAACAAATAAAAATTACAGTTTTGCCTCATTAAAAATACTGTGACACTTAAGTAAAATAATAAATATGAAATGATCATATTATGGTCTCATTATGCATTTTACAATCATTTATGTCTAAAATGCATTATAGTTTGAACTTTCATTGGTTTTCTTCTAGCTATACTTCACTTCCAAGTAAATTTTATGCCCTGTCATTGAGGCACATGGTTCCAGAGGCAACTATTTTTTTCCTTAGTTATGTTGCTATCATTGCATATACTTCCTTATCTAGAATGGACAAGTCCTATTTTCAAATCCTTAAATGACTCTCCAGAACAGAAGTTTGCAAAATTTCCTGAAGCATCCCAGATAGCAATTATTATTATATTCAAGACCATGGTAAAGTTTAATACTGTTAAGTTCGACTAAAGCAGTCACAGGTAGAAATTAAAGACATTCTAATAGCTGTGTAAATAAATATTTAATTACATAAACAAAAGTCAATCCTCAGATTGACTGCAGAAGTAATTTGGTAATCTTTGCTATAAGTTTGATAGTATTTGCTAGAAAGTTCCTTGAAGTTTTTAACCCGAGGTGTTTTTCTAGTTAAATTTCTTTGTAGGTGAACTTTTATCTACTCATTAACCCATAGCCAACCACTCTTTACACATAAGACATGATTGTCTTTTTTTAGAAGACAAAATTTTGAAAAATGAATTGCATTTTGTCTTCTATGAGTTTTCAATACCTTTCTAAAGGTAGGGGATTCTCAATTAAATGGAAAACTTTAACAAGTTGCTGTGCTGTGGTCTGGCTTCATGATTCAATTGTTTTTAATGAAAGCTATAACTTTCAGAGTTCATTGAAGTGAGACAATTCAATATAAACTATCCTTTTATTTTTTAAAAATGAGATAATTCAGTTAAGAGCAATTTTAAATTTAGTGATGTGGAAAAATAATTTGGTAACGGAATGTTGATTTATTGTATATTTTAGAAATACTAGTCAAGGCGCCGGAGAGATAGCATAGAGGTAAGGTGTTTGCCTTGCATGCAGAAGGATGGTGGTTTGTATCCCAGCATCCCATATGGTCCCTCGAGCCCTGCCAGGAGTGGCTTCTGAGTGCAGAGCCAGAAGTAACTCCCGAGCGCTGCCAGGTGTGACCCCCCCCAAAAAAAAGAAATACTAGTCAAGTAGATTGAGATAGAAGTGATACCACTAAGCCTTCATACACATATGAAAGACTCTGGGTATCAGAAATATAGTAAGATAAGATTAAGAAAAATTAATAGAGTACAGAACAAGAAGAATGGAAAACCATATGATAGAAAAGAAACAAATTTAAGACATTTTTTTAATTTCAGAATCTTGTGCTTATTATTGTTGACAACCAACACAGCCAAAATTTATAACATCTTTTTCATGTTTTTGCTCATTAGTTTGCCTTGACACATAAAAATTAGTTATTTAAAATTGTTTTATATTTTAATTTATTTTGCCATATGTAATCAGCAAAGTGCTGGATTATGTAAACTTGCATGCTGATTGTATTTATTTTTTTTACAAACAGTTGATGTTGGTGACAATTTGTTCAAATACTCATATTGCTCTCCATTTCCCTCCTGCTGATTGAAAGTTTGCAAACACTTCTAATATGTAGACTATTCATGGCTCTACTTGATCTTATGTGATATACTTTTAAGTGATAGGAGCAGATATTATCTTTTAGAATTTCAAATTTTGTCTCTACCTGAAGGATGTTAAGCTAGAAAAAAATCATTTATTAGATATAATTCCCTGACTATCCAATACTTTGAGGTTATATCTGAGTATAGATTTTATTTTTCTAGTCGAGCCTATTTTCCTTAACAGAGGTGAGCGAATACATGACCTCCCTCTCTATTTTAGTTGGAATCACTCAAGTTCTGTACTTTTAACACCTCAGCCTTATCATTCATCTCCCATTCTTTAGTTGATATTATTTTTAACCCTGTGCTAACTCTGTTTTCAGAAAATCATTACTCATTTCAGAATATACTAGCAATATTTTCTACATACATCAGGAAGAAAACTTTCAAGTTAAGCCTTTTATATTTCTAAAATTTTGCCTTACCCTTTCTATTCAGCCAATGATTTTTCTCTTTGAAAATAGGTGTGGGGGTCAACTAGATAGTACTCAGATATTCTTCCTTATAATGCTCATGGGCTCTTTTTGGCTCAGGAGTTGATGCTAATGATAACTGTTTGTGGTGCTGGGAGACGGAACAAGTGTTGACCACTCACAAGTAAGCACTTGACATCTTGTACTATTTTTCTTATCCTAACTTTTCTCTTTAATCTAATTTGAAATGCATTTTATGCTTCTCAGATATTGTGAATAATGTGTCAATGACTGCAGGTATCTGAAACTGAGCACACAAAACAAGGTTACAATAGTAATTGCCACAGTAATGGTAGACAGAAAAAATATATAGTGTTTAATGGATAAAGTTATGTAGGATAGATCATTTCTGAAAACATGGTGTATATCATGGTGGAGATAGTTAATAATAGTATATCATATACTTATTAAGAGGAAAGCTTTTAAATTGATTACAATAGTAATTATAAAGAAGTGATAGTTTGCTTGTGATGAAATTATCTTCTCCTTCTTCTTATCTTCCTTCCCTCTGTATCTTCCTATTTCTTCTTTTCTTCCCTTTTTTCCATTTAAACCCTGTGGCTTACAATATTGTTACTGAAGTGGCATCATGCATATAACTTTACCTCCTTTAACTTCTAGATCTTGTCCAAAGTGATCATTTCTAATTATCATTGTCATTGTGTTCTCTTCCCTGGACTAACTTCACAGCCTTTGTGGCAAACTTTATACCATGGATTGGCCCTTTTTGACTCTAGTCTTTAGATTTTATTAGCATACTTTTTTTTATATCCCACAAATAAGTATGACCATTTTATGTCTATCATTCCTTCCGACTCATTTCACTCAGCATGATACTCTCTATATTCATCTGGCTATTAAGCAAATTTTGACTTATCTTAACAACTGTGTATTATATTCTTGTGTAGGTGTACCAGAATTTCTTAATCCATTCCTTTGTTTTTGGGTTTGTGATTGCAAATCAAAATAACAATGAGATATCACCTCACATCACAGAGATTGGCACACATCAAAAAGAACAAGACCAGTGATTACACAGATGCAAGGAGAAAGGGACTATTATTCACTACTGGTAGAAATTTTGACAGATTCAACCTTTTCATAAAACAATACAGACATTTCTTACAAAACTAGAACTTGAACTCCTATATGACCCAGAAATACCACTCTGTGGATATACCATAGAGGCACAAAAACACAGTGAAGAAAAGGTAACTTGACTCTGTGTTCATTATAAATCACTATGTTCAAAATGCAGATTTTCAAAATGTATCTTGGATCTGTCCAGACTTTGTCTACAGTCTACATTTTCTCTCTCCAGCAGTCTATTCCTGTGAATCTGGAGTGACTTGAGATTCTCAGTTCTCCACATCCTATAATATAACATAAAAATATGTCATGAAAATATTTTCTAACCTTTCTCCCATTTTATGTCTATTTGATTTAGTTAAAAGTACTCAGTGAGGGCCCGGAGAGATAGCACAGCGGCATTTGCCTTGCAAGCAGCCGATCCAGGACCAAAGGTGGTTGGTTCGAATCCTGGTGTCCCATATGGTCCCCCGTGCCTGCCAGGAGCTATTTCTGAGCAGACAGCCAGGAGTAACCCCTGAGCATCGCCGGGTGTGGCCCAAAAACCACAAAAAAAAAAAAAAAGTACTCAGTGACTTGAAAACATAAGTATTGACTACATTATTAATTTTAAAAATGTGTTGTTAGTTTTTTTTAGAATGGGAGCAAAACCCTTTCTTTAAAATTATTTTATGAGAAAACCAATGTCCCTGATGAACACAAAGATTCTAAAAAAAATCTAGCAACTAGGATCCAACACCTCATCAAGAAGGCTATAAACCATGGCCAAATAGGATTTATTCCAAAGATACAAGGATGGTTTAACATAAGCAAGCCATCTATGTAACATACCACAACAATGAAAAGAAAAAAAATAAAAGCCACATGATCATATAAATATATGCAGAGAAAGAATTTGACAGGGTCCAACACCTATTCATGATGAAAACTTTCAACAAGATGGAAATGGAAGGAACTTTTCTCAATATAGTCAAGGCCATTTAACACAAGTCCATGGCAAATATTATACTCAATTGGAAAAATTGAAAGCTTTTACTCTAAAATATTGCACAAGACAAGACTTCTATATACTTAACCAATGAGGTGAAAAACATATCCAAAGAAACAACGAAACACTGCTTCAAGAAATAAGAGCACAACAACAACAAAAAAGTGTAGACACATACCCTGTTTATAAATTAAAGGATTACCATCATTAAATACAATACTCCCCATAGATTTAATGCAATCCCTCTAGGGATACACATGACATTCTCCAAAGAGGTGAATCAAACACATCTGAAATTCATTTGGAACAATAAATGACCATGAATAGATAAAGCAACCCTTAGGAAAAAACGTTGGGAGGCATCACTTTTCCCAACTTTAAATTGTACTACAAGGGAGTAGTCATGAAAAGAGAATTGTATTGAAATAAAGACAGACACAAATCAATGGAATAGACTTGAATATGCAGAGATTGTCCCTCAGACTTAAAATTAAGTAATCTTCAATAAAGGGGCAAGAAATGTTAAATATAGCAAGGAAAACCTCTTTAACAGGTCATCCGCATGCAAAAAAAGTGAACTTGAACTTTATCTAACACCATGCACAGAGGTCATCAAGATGAATTAAAGACCTTGATATTAGACCTGAAAATATAAAGTATATAGAACAACATGTAGGTAAAACACTCCATGAGATTGAGACTAAAGGCATCTTCAAGGAGAAAACATCACTGTCCAATCAAGTGGAAACATATTTAAACAAATGAGACTACATTAAACTGAAGAGCTTCTGCATCTCAAAGGAAACATTGCCTAGGATACAAAGGCCACTTACAGAGTGGGAGAAATTCTTCACCCAATATCAGTCAGACAAGGGGCTAATATCTAAGATATACAATTTACTTACAGAACTTAACAAGAAAAAAAACATCTAATCCCATCAAAAGAATGGAAAGAAATGAACAGACACTCCTCAAAGAAGATATGCAAATGGCCAAAAGGCACATGAAAAAATGCTCCACATTACTAATCATCAGGGAGATTCAAATCAAAACAACAATGAGGCATCATCTCACACCACAGAAAATGGCACACATAACAAAATTCAAGAATAATTAGTGCTGGAGGGGATGTACGGACAAAGGAACTCTCATTCACTGCTGGTGGGAATACCATTTAATCCAGTCTTTCTGGAAAACAATATGGAGATACCTCAAAAAAAAAAAACAAACAAAAACAAAGTTGAGCTCCCATATGATCCAGCAATACCACTCCTAGGGATAAATCCTAGGAACACAAAAACAATATAAAAATGCCCTCTGCACACCCATGTTCATTGCAGCTCTATTTACAATAGCCAGAATGTGGAAACAACCTAGATGCCCAACAACAGATGAGTGCTTAAGCAAATTGTGGTACATGTACTACAATGAAATACTATGCAGCTATCAGGAAAATGAAGACATGAAATTTTCCTATACGTGAATGGTTATGGAAACTATAAGGCTGAGTTAAATGAGTCACAGGGAGAGAAATTAGATACAGAATAGTCTCACTCATCTGTAGGATTTAAGAAAAATGAAAGACAGTATGGTAATAATAACCAGAGACAATAGAGATGAGGTTTGGAAGGACCAACCCACGATATGAAACTTACCACAAAAATGAGTGAGTACAGTTAGAGAAATAACTACACCAACAACTATCATGACAATGGCAGTGAAAAATAGAATGCCTGTCTAGAATACAGGCATGGGGTGCAGGAGTAGGGAGATGCAGGTATTGAGATAGGAAAGTTGCACTGAATAATAGGGGGTGCACTTTTTATGACTGAAACCCAACTACAAACATGTTTGTAACCATGGTGCCTAAATAAGTACATTAATAATTAAAAAAGAAATACCAAAAAAAATCAGTCAAGGGCAGACTATTAAAAATTTATTGTATTTTGTCTTACAAATATACTATAACTTTACATAACATCTCATTACTGCTTTTCAGCTATATTGCCATATTTTTCCCTTTAAATTCAACTTTAAAAACCTCCTTGAATATAGTTTTTTATGTTTTATTTCAAAGATAAATTTTGACATTGATGTATTGAGGCAGCGTATGGCAAGAATTCTTCTATAAAGAGGAAAATAATAGGTATAAATAATTACATTCATAAAATAATCAATTTTGAGATTTTACACTTTGAAATTAAAGAAATTTTATATTAAAATATATATTATTTTTGAACTAAATGTATTGGGTGGTATTAATTGCCTGTTCAAACACCATAGCTTTTATTTTATCTAAATTTTGTATTACCACTTCATATTTGATAGTGATTTATACATTTGAAATGCACTAACAATTTCTCAGTGATTTATTGTAACAGCCCTGTGGGAAAAAAGGGGTCCTGTAGAAATCTTAATTCATAAATTATTATTATTATTATTATTATTATTTTGGTTTTTGGGCAACATCCTGTGACGCTCAGGGGTTACTCCAAATTATGCACTCAGAAATAGCTCCTAGCTTGGGGGACCATATGGGACTCCAGGGGGATCAAACTGTGGTCTGTCCTAGGTCAGCTGCATGCAAGGCAAATGCCCTACAGCTGAACCAATACTCTGGTCCCCTATATGTCATTTTTTCCCTGCTCTCCCATATATGACATTTTTTTTGTTTTTTTTTGGGGGGGGCACACCCATTTGATGCTCAAGGGTTACTCCTGGCTAAGCGCTCAGAAATTGCCCCTGGCTTGGGGGCGGGGGGGACCATATGGGACGCCAGGGGATTGAACTGTGGTCCTTCCTTGGCTAGTGCTTGCAAGGCAGACACCTTACCTCTAGCACCACCTCACTGGCCCCTGTATACGACATTTTTATAGTTAATTTTTTTTCTCAAGACAATAGGATTCACAAAGACGCATCTGAGAACAGATCATTCTTTTTTATGGGGGCACACCTAGCAATGCTTAGGAGTTATTCCTGGCTCTTCATTAAGGAATTACTCCTAGTGGTGCTTTGGGGACCCTACGGGATACTAGGTTGGGTTAGCCATTTGCAACAAAATCACCTAGATATTGCACTGTCACTCCATCCCCAGACATACCTTTTATTTCCTCCTTATTATCTTAAAGTTTTTTGATCAACACAACTTCCATGTAAAGAAACCTTCCAAGAGTAGAGATCCTTTGGCTTGGGAGAGAAAGGAAACCTGGCTGTCAACTACAATTAAGTTGATGTCATGTAAAACTTGAAGCATGAAGCATATGTGATCAACATCTCTGCTACGGGAGTGTCTGAAATAGACATTTAATAAAAGTATACTAAGGAAAAAATTAGGACAATATGCACAAATTAGAAAAAAAGTTTCTTCAAAGGTTCAGATTATGGTTAAAACTTCAGCTCCATGACTAGAGAAATAGGCTGCTTGCCTTGCAGTCGCCCAACATGGGTACAATCTTCAGGCACCACATAACACTCTGAATATCACAAAGAATGATCCCTGAACAAAGCCACTTATAGTTTATAAATAAATAAAAGTCCAAAATATTTTATTTAGAGTTTGGCTTGGAAATAATCCACTCTATTTATCAGGTTTATATTTACAAAATCCATTTTTACCAATTTAGATATTCTTTTATGTGATGTTAATGAGATCTGATGGTCTGACTTGACATTTTGCAATGTATGAAATTAGAGTCTCAGTTTTCTCTCCTCTTTTCTGTATGGCATAAAGAAATATTATAATATTAGATACGTGAATTTAGGTAACTACATTAAAAATTATGTAGTCTTGGGGCCGGAGCGGTGGTGCTAGAGGTAAGTATCTGCCTTGCAAGCACTAGCCTACAAAAGACCTCGGTTTGATCCCATGGCGTCCCATATGGTCCCCCCAAGACAGGAGCGATTTCTGAGTGCATAGCCAGGAGTAACCCCTGAGCATCAATGGGTGTTGCCCAAAAACAAACAAAAAATTACATAGTCTTATCTTAAAATCTCACTGTAAGCTCTTTGACTTAGGGATCAATAGTTTAATAGCAGGCTATTCAACTTATTTGTCACTCCTGCTATTATCTCTGATTAATATCTTCCATAAAACATTACTGTGATGGCTGTAAATTATATAGTATATTATGATGAGAACTTTAAAATTATTATTTAAATGTATATACATTTGCTTGTTAGAGAAATGTGTATTCTAATTACTACCTATGATAATTTTATGCATTATTTAAATATTACTTAACTATGTCAAATATCAATTACCTATGTTGGAAACATATTTTATAATTATGTATAAAATTTTATTTTGACTGCAATTATGCTGAAGTTAGATACGAACATTAAAAAAGAGAAAAGTTTGTGTATGTTTTCCTTAAATTGTTTATCCATTTCTGGCATTTCCACCCCCTGTCCCCAGTTTCCCATTCTTCCCCATGTTCATTCTCCAGATCCCTTCTGTGGTAATTATATTCCAGCAGTATAAGTTATTACTAAAATTGTACATTAATTTTGTATTTCCAACCCTATTAAACACTCCCATTAATCCTTTTATGATATATGGGATCAGTATTCCCACATACATATGCCTTGTCTGAAGAATTCAATTTGTTGTTTGGTTTTATTTTATTTAAAGGTTTTTCTGGACCTCAATCTTCCTAGAAATCATAAAATTGAGTCTTTATTCTCATACATGGTAATATTGTCATATCATTTTACTTTTTGTTGGGAAGCTACTAAAAGATAAACTTTACTTCTATTCTAATTGTTATAAAGAGCATCCACTACATCATATAAAATACATCTTTGATTTTTATAATAAAGCTTGAAGTAGAGGCCTCTTACAGAATAGTGCATTACCTTAAAAGTATAGGGTCACAAGTTCTAATGCTGTTATTTCATATACAAAGGGCACAATCTTTGCAATTCTGCTGTTCAATCCCGAAAACTCTGTTGTTTGCACTCCTGTATTAAAACAATTTCCAGCTGCACCAAACCCACATATATGTAAGCAGCACAAAAACAGTAGTGTGGTTTTCAGCGAATACAGCAACTCAAAAGAGACATGTATGTATAAAGAGTTTTGTACCTCAACACAATTAGAGTATAATTCCTGGAAATCAATGTACAAGCACTGCAACTAAAGGAATATAAACTGTGTTGAGCACTCAAGAATCATAGTACTTGACTTTTAAGAACTATAGCCTGATGTGCAACCCCAAGCAAACACTGGCATTAGCTATGTGTGTAATCCCAACTCATTGCAACAACATCAACAATAATAACAAAGGATGCCAGGAAAGTATCACAGAGTTAAAGGGTTCATGAAAATTCCAACACTGGTTAAATCTTTTGCACAACAGGACCCCTGAATACTGGTGTGGCTCTGGTGACCTCCAAGCTCATAGAGGCAGAGACTCCCCTCACCCTTGGGCTCTTACATTGAATACTTCTATCATTGACAGACTATTAGAGGGACTAGATCCCAGACCTTCTAAGTATAGTTTGGGAGGTCAGCAAATGGGTGGCAACAATAAGAAGATGGAGCAGGGAAGGAATAAATTAATTTATAAGGAATTAATTAGTGTTTAAAGACTTTTAATCAAACATTTAACCAAAATAGTACAATGCAATATTCTATGACAGAGAAAAAAAAAATTTTCTAACTACAAGAAAAAGATTTAAAGGGGACTAAATTTTTTGGGTTAGTTTCTTTAATTGGATAATTTTTTAAATTTTTTTTATTTTTATCTATTTATTTTTGGTTTGATTTTTTGACATTTTAATACCAATATAAAAATCTAGACATAATAAGTTTTAAAACCATAAAGACAAGGAAAGAAAATTATATCTTTTCGCTTTAAACTTACTTGTTAAATTCATCTTTGTGTAAATCAAGAAGAAATGAGTCTGAGGGTTGACTAGATAGTACAATGGGTAAGAGGCTTGTCTTGCATTTAGATGACTTCGTTCAATCCTTGGCATTTCATATGTTCCCCTGAGTACCTCCAAGAATGATATCTGAGCATGAAGCCAGTAGTAAATCCTGATTCAGACTGGTGTGCTCCCCACAAAAAAGTGAGTCTTTTAGCAGTGACAAGTATCAGCCCACTTAATTCATTACAGACAGAAAAATTATAAGTTTACAAGATTTCATGCAAAAATAACATTCAATAAATCAATAGCCACTTAGGATGCAAATTTATCTATTTTGAAAGAACTAATTTTATTCTGCAAAAAAATCAGCTATAAAATTTTACTTGTACTATTAAAATAATTGGATGTTATAATTTAAGAGAATAAAAAATGGCCCAAAGTAGAATTATAATTGCCAACATTTCTAATTAATTCTGTACTAATTTGTATGAGATTTTTAATTCTTTTTTTTTTTTTTTTTTTTTTTTTTTTTAGTTTTTCGGGCCACCCCTGTTTGATGCTCAGGGATTACTTCTGGCTAAGCACTCAGAAATTGCCCCTGGCTTGGGGGGACCATATGGGACTCTGGGGGATTGAACCGAAGTAGTGATCTTTCCTTGGCTAGCACTTGCAAGGCAGATACCTTACCTCTAGCGCCACCTCGCCAGCTCCAAGATTTTTAATTCTTAAATAATATAAATTAAATTTATAGATACAAATATTATATATAAATAAATAAAAATTAATAAATATAATAAATTAAAATACTTAATTCTCACTTATTTGTATGAGATTATTTTGTTCATTATGTTACAAATAAGTGAGTCAAACAAATAGGACCCTAAGATTAATATAGTATTTTATTTTTCCTGTTCTAATATTTATTCTAGCATCATATTTCAGTTTTTTTATATGTATGTATATATATATATATATGCATGCACTCTCTGTCACATGTACATATATATACTTTTTTGTGTACATAGATAGCATTTATTTTAGCTTACATGTGACAGAAATATTTATCACAGAAGGCTGATATCTTTTTGATGTATACATTTTTAATTAGACATGTTACATATGTTTAATCTTTTGTTATATTTGCCATTGGAACTGAGTCTTAATTCACTTGATATATCTCTTGTGAATGACATTTATGATCTCATTTCTTTTTAGTTTTTATATATTTTTTTTATCTTTCTCATGTGACTATCCAATTTTCTCAATACTACAATACCATTTGTTAAAAAAAGTTTTCCTTTAACCATTGTATATTTCAATTCTTTTTTGTAGATTAGGTATCAATTTATATGTGAATTTTTTCTGGACTCTATATCTATTGGTCATAATGCTATTTTAAATATCTTTTGTTTTGTAATATAGTTGGAGTTGGGGAAACTTGATGTGTTCATTTTTTTTCTTAAGGATAGTTTTGACTAATTCCAATCAATACAGAGATTTATAAAATCTGTTTATACAAACAATGAGTAGAGAAAAATCAAATTAAAAAAATATGAGACAAATAATTTAATGTGCTTCAATACATGCTTTGACTGACATATATAGCAACACATAGTCCCTCAATCATTTTAGGGTGCATTTTAGGGTGCATATTTAGGGGGCTCATGCACTTAGTGAGGTGTAGTTCAAAAACCAATAAAAATAAACTCTCTAGGGGTCGGAGAGCTAGCACAGCAGTAGGGTGCTTGCCTTGCATGCTGCTGAATCACGACGGATGGTGGTTTGAATCTGGCATATCGTATGGTCCCCCGTGCCTTCCAAGAGTGATTTTAAAAATAATACGCTCTCACTCAGATGGGCATAAAATAAAATTCCTGGTGATAATCCAACAAAACAGCTAAAAGAGAAATATTGTCATTACTAAGAACTAACTGTGCACAAATCGAGAGATGTCAATAGTCATTGTAAAGATAGACAATTTTAACACTGGCCATATGACTGAACAATTCTACCTATCCAAAATAATATCAATAATTTGAGAACTTTTAAATATAGGATTTTGCCATGAAATTATTTCCAAGTTGAATTTTTTGATTACCCAGTAGAAATGTCACTGAGAATTGGGGGAAAAAAATCATGTACTATAAAATGGGAAGACCAAATATAAAGTAGTAGAATATATTTTAAGGACAACATAGGCACCACAACACAATTTTCTCAAGCTAGCATGTCTCCAGAAAAGTCTGAGAATGAGTAATATTTGGCTAACAGATAAATCTACATTGAGAAAATATTCTTGAAATCTCTAAAATATATGTAACTTTATACATTGTTTATAGGTACAAAGATAAATACAACTACAATACTGAAGTAATATGGTTTACAAACTATAGTAGATTTTAAAACCTCAGCAAGGGAGTTATTGCCAAAATGTTTCCAATATTGGGCTGGAATAATAGTACAGTTGGGTAGAATACTAATTTTGAAAGCAACCAAATTAGGTTCTATCTCTTGCATCCCATATGGTCCCCCAAGCACTACCAGGAGTAATTCCTGAGTACAAAGCCAGGAGTAACCCTGAGCATTGCTAGGTATGGCCCAAACAAAAAAGAAAAAGAAAAAGAAAAGCCCTCAATGAGGGACTTATTGCTAAAATGTTTCTTATATTGGACCAGAGTGATAGACAGTGGGCAGGGCATTTGCCTTGCATGCAGTTTTACATGATTTCAGTCTTCAGTATTCCATATGATGACCTAGGTTAGATCCTAAGAATCCCATATGGTCCCCAAAGCACTACCAGGAGTAATTCCTGAATGCAGGGCAAGGAGCAACCCCTGAGCATTGCTGGGTGTGACTTTGCCTCCACCAAAAACAAAACAAAACAAAATAATAACAAAACAACACCAAAAAACAAAAGAACAAAACAGACACCAACCAATATGTATCCCTTGGTTGAATTTTGTGTAAACAATATCATTATCTGATACCTTTACTAAAATTAGAATAAAAATATATGCTAAAATTTGATATCCATATGTATGATGCAACAATGATAGGATAAAGAGTATAAATAGTCCAGTAAATTGGATAGTTGAATAAATTAGTTAAATAAAACTTCTCAAAGAATTTATATGAATATTGGCATGTAGGATTTATGTTTTACAATAATTCCTAATTTCTGAAATTTATATATCTTTAAAGGTTTAAGGAAACCAGTAGATGTCTCAGCAGAAAAAGGCATATTTTCACAGCAGATTACTTTGCATTACTAGATGAATTACTAGATGAAGTCTATTTGTATATCCATCAAAAAAAATGAACTTTGGGGACCAAAGCAATAGCACAGTGGTAGGGCATTTGCATTGCACAAAATGACACAGGATAGACCTGGGTTTGATTCCTGGCAAATAATATGATACCCTGAGCCTGTCAGGAGCAACTTCTGGGCACAGAGCCAGGAGTAATCCTTGAGATCTGATGGTAGTAGCGCCAAAACAAAAATAAATAGACTTTGAATTCTAAAATATTTTTAATTCAAAATATTAAAATATTTTAATCAGAAACTTGTGATTAAATAAAATAGGGGAAAGAATTAATGTTAGTATTTAGATATCTGCAATTTGTTGGCCTCAGGAGACTTCATCGGAATGTGTTGTAGCTGTGTGGAATGTTACTATAGCTGTTTGGTATGATGAGGCCATCTGGCCATTTTTCCAGGCCACAGTACCAAACTTATTTACTGTTGGAATTGTCTGTGTGAATGGAAATGAGATGAAGAGTCATTCATTTGTTAACTTGGGTAGTACACTGAAATTTACGTTTTCAGTCTAAAATTATGTATCAACTTCTAGACATTATTTTCTTCCTGACTAATTGAGAAGTATTCAGCTTTCTTTTGTTTGGCTTAGAATTTTGTTGTTGTTGTTGTTGTTGTTGTTGTTTTTGTTTTGGGGTTATACCCAGCAGTGCTTAGAGGTTGCTCTTGGCTCTACCCTCAGAAATCGCTCCAGGCATGCTCAGGGGACCATATGGGACTCGAACCACTGTCCTTCTGAATGCAAGGCAAACACCCTACCTCCATGCCATCTCTCCTGCCCCAGGCATAAAATCATAAAATTTTTAAGTTAATTCTACTCCAGGTCTTTTCGAGAGTTCCAATAATTAATAAACCAATATTTCCCTTTTTATTTGTTGCCCCATTGCAATGCCTTCTATTTGATTTTTTTTGCCTATATCAGAAATTGTCTTAGAAAAATAATGGATACAAATTTTGTATGATATTCTATGTTTTGATGAAAATGCCTATCAATATTGAGAAGTACTTAGAAGATATTTTTCTTTAAATTGAAATGCTTCCCATGAGATATTTTACTTTACAGAGATAAAAATATTGGTCTTAAAATTATTTTAATGAGATTATGTTGATTTACAAGAATCTAGCTATATTTTTATTAAGGTGTACAATATTGCCATTGGAAATAAGAGCAGGGGGCTTGAGCATTTTGTTGATGATAAATTGGCAATAATTTTTGTATGACATTATATCATTACCATCATTATAATCATGTTATAATTTAAATATACCAATCACCAAAATGCTAACATATTTTTATATATAATTACATTATTTAAGCACCATGATTACATAAATTTTTTATAGTTGAGTTTCAGTCATATAAAGTGCACCACCCTTTTCTTTACCAGTGCACATTTCCCACCACCACTGTTCCCAATTTCTCTCCCACTCAACCTTCTCGGCCTGCCTGTGGGACACCAAAATGCTAACATCTTTGCATCAATAGTCATTCTACCCATTTATCTTACTCTACCCCCACTTTAGTATCTTACATTTTGCTAATCTAGATTTTTATTTACTTTCTAATATTCTTTTTTTGGGGGGGGGATCACACTCAGTGATGCTCAGGGGTTACTCTTGGCTATGCACTCAGAAATCACTTCTGGCTTGGGGAACCATATGGGATGCCAGGGATTAAACTCAATTCTGTCCTGGGTCAGCCGCACACAAGGCAAACACCCTACCGCTGCGCTATCCCGCAGGCCCCTAATATTCTATTTTTTAATGAAATTTTTTCCCAAACATTACTTTTTTTAATTGGTTAATTATTTTGATGAACAACTCTTAAATACCATTCTCCGTGATATATAGGGTACAAATAAAATTTAGATGTATTCTCACAAGGAGCCCAGGTCAGTAAGAAAACGAAGATGTACATAGAGAACTACAAAGATAGAAGATGCAGTATTGTTGAGATAAGTAAAGAGAATTCTAGAAAACTTAAGAAGACACTAAAGGGAGTTACCTCACTTAGTGAGAGAAATAGGAAAGGGTTATAAAAGCCAAATGCCAAAGAGTGAAGGGGCTAGAAAATAAAAGAAAAAAATTAATATTTTTGAAAGAGAATTATTTGACTAAAGAATGACTGCATTTATAAGGAATATTTGTGAAATTCCAAGTCATCCCTTTAAACATAAACTTATTCCTTTTAAGTAATATACTGAGGGGCTTTTAGACCTAAGCTAGCTAGAAAATAAAAAAAATTAATATTTTTGGAAGAGAATTATTTGACTAAAGAATGACTGCATTTATAAGGAATATTTGTGAAATTCCAAGTCATTCCTTTAAACATAAACTTATTCTTTTTAAGTAATATACTGAGAGACTTTTAGACCTAAGCCAGCTTTCTTTTGAAACATCTTTTTTAGATTTACTCCCCTCTCCTCATATGTACTCGACCCTATCCAAACTGTACTTTCCTTTTTGTTTGGAAAATGGTTTTATTTTAGCCATGACTTTACCTTTTATTTCTTTATTTTTATTTTATTCTTTATTTATTATTTTTATTAAAACTTTTTTTTGGGGGCACACCCAGTGATACTCAGGGGTTACTCCTGGCTATGTGCTCAGAAACCACTCCTGGCTTGGGGTACCATATGGGATACTGGAGGATTAAACCGTGTTCCCTCCTAGATTAGCGCATGCAAGGCAAACGCCCTACCACTTGCACTGCCACTCTGGCCCCCTTTATTTATTCTTTATTTTTACTAATATTCTCAATTTTCACTCTAAATCAAAGTTCATAGACAATCTTTCTCTGGGCAAGATTGCCTTCTAAAGCTAAGTTGATTCAGAAAATTGCTTGTTTTTAAATTAACTCACAATATCTGAATTTGGGAAACAAATGCTCTGGTTTTCCATAGTCTTTCTAATTTCAGTTGCAATGCTCTTTTTTATTGGAGTTGGGGGCACACCTGGTGATGTCAGGCTTACTTCTGGGTCTGCATTCAGGAAATATTCCTAACTGGGAATTGAACCTGGGTTGGCTGCATACAAGCAAACACCCTATGAGTTGCACTGTCATTCTAGCCCCAAGATGTCATGCTTTTAAGTGATTTTTCTTTTAATCTGCTTGTAACCATTTAAATGTATAATTCCTTATAATTATAAATTATAAATTGTAATTATAAATTGTAAATTTATAATTGTAATTATGATTACAATTAAATAATTGTAAATTAATAATTATTACAATTATAATAATTACAATTAATAATTGTGAATTAAATTTATAATTGTAAATTATAAATTGTAATTATAAATTTAAATTAAAACCATTTAAATTTATACTTCCTTGTAATCATTTAAATTTATAATTTCTAGGAGCTCATTCAAATCTTGCTGAATTTCCTTTTGATTATAAGTTCCAGTTCAGTAATGGAACTGAAAATAACATTTATCTTTAAATTATTTCTTCACTAAATTTGCTGTTTTTTCAACTTCAGTTAGAAATTATACAATGCATTATAAATGCCTCTAGTTTTTACAATTGATGTTTCACCATGAGTGCAAAAGATATTAGAATGAATTATATAAATGATTATTTTTGTTAATCTAAATGCATAAATATTAGCAATTTCAAATGATTCTACATAAGAAATTAATTTAATTTTGATTTTCAATCTTATAAAACTCCGTAAAATACTTTTTATCATATAAGGAGCATTCATCAAGTGAAAAAATTCAAAAATATTTAATAGAACTTGACATTCTATTAAATTGCAAAATCATTTTAATATGAGCATATGAATAATAACTATTATTAACCTATAATTTAAAATAGAAAATAACCACTATAAAAGGTAATATCCTATGAAAATCTACTTTAATTTATCAACACTTCTCCCCTTTAGAAAATTAGTAAGGTTGAATGATGTAGTGATTTGAGTATTATTTTGGAATCAATTATATGACATTGATTTTAATTATGGGCAAGGAAAGTTTAATTTTTTGGTTAATTTCTGAACAAAAAACAAAAATCATGGTAAAGATATCCTTTTGGCAGGTTTGTTGTCAAGTAAGAAAGGAGAAGAGGCTAAGAACATTGCATAGCCATAAAGATAATCATGCTGGCTTTCTTTTCTTTGTTGTTTGTTCAGGCAGCAACAAAATGTTGATAAACATTGGGAATATATGACTGTACTTTATAATCCCTAAAGCTCCTGTGAATCTTTTTTTTTGGGGGGTATTGTTCATTGTGCTCATTAAACTCTATCTAGTAAACATATCTCACCTGGTGTTGACCACCTTTTATCTCTTCATTGTAGCATTATTCCCTCTTGCACCAGCCTATACAGACATTTAAATTTTTCTTTCCAGGGTTCGAAGAGTACAGCAGGTAGGGCAATTACCTTGTGTGAGACTGACCCCAAGATCTGTTAGGAGTGACTCTGAGTTCAGAGCCAGGTGTAAGCCCTGAGCACTGCTTGGTATAGCATAAAAACACAACAAAAGATCTTTCTCCAAATCACTAGACTGTATTTCCAATGTCCTGTTTCTTTATACTTTGCACCAATGATCACAATTGCAATGGAAAACCAATGGTATAGTTCAGTATTTATTATTAGTTAGATAAAACTTTAATATAAAATGAATCAGAGGTAGGGGGATAGACAGATTGAGAATATTAAGGGGGCAATAAAAATGCATATATATTATATATAAGATAGTATGAAAATAATACCAAAAACAATAGAGATAAGGGCTATGGTAGAAAGCTTGCCACTAAGAGCAGGGAGTGTTGTGAGGACAGAGTTCACTATGAGAGTTAGAAGTGTTCACTCTGGACATGAACTGGGTGCTGAAAGAAGAAAAAGTAAGATGCATGACACATCTTCATTATCAATATTGCAAACCACAGTGTCTGAAAAGAAAAACTGAGAGATAAGAAAAAGTCTGCCATAAGGCGGAGAGAGGGCAATAAGAGGAGTGAGGAAAGGCAAAGGGAAAGAAAAGTTAGGAACATTTGCAGCAGGAAATATGCACCTAGTGAAGGAATGGATGTTGGTTGGATATTGTAATAACTGAAATTCAGATAGGAACACTTTTGTAACTGTGCATGCTTCTCATTGTAAATCAATTGAACAATTTATATTCAAAGCTATTAAAAACAACATATTTACTATATATTAATATATATACTGTGTATTTCAATGTGTTTGTAGAACAATATGTTTACTAAAGTCAATGTGGTTACTAACTTACGTTGGTTTTGTAAGTCTCATTCTCTAAAGCATTAAACACAATACTGGGTATTGTGCTCAGTTAATGTACTTTGTATGTGGTGGTCAGTGAATATTTTCAGAGTAAGCAGTTGAACACACATTTAATTTTTCATTGTCTGGAGTGGCACATGCACAAAAAGTGTTAAGCAGCCACCTATAAGTAAGTTTTCAGCTATCATGAAGGACTGCTGATTTTTTAGGGAGCTGATAGAATGAAGCATCTGTCTCTTGTCCATCTATATTTGGAAGGTCAGAATATCAAGATTTGCACGTGACCAAAGCTTTCTAATATAGGTTATAAAAATTCTGTTTAGAACATAGCCAAGTTCATTTGCTGCATTAGATGCTTTTTATTTTAATTTACTATTCCCTTTCACTTATTTTAATAAAAATTTATATCTTCTAAATTTCACCCTCTAACTTTCTCTTTCCCCTTTCCTGATTCTTCAAAAAAAAATTAGACTTCTGGGCTGGAGAAATAGCATGGAGGTAAGGTGTTTGCCTTGCATGCAGAAGGATGGTGGTCGAGTCCCGGCATCCCATATGTTCCCCCAAGCCTGCCAGGAGCGATTTCTGAGCATAGAGTCAGGAGTAACCCCTAAGTGCTGCTGGGTGTGACCCAACAACCAAAAAGAAAAAATTAGACTTCTAGGGGCCGGAGTGGTGGCAAAAGTGGTAAGGTGCTTGCCTTGCCTGCACTAGCCTAGGGCGCACTGCGGTTAGATCCCTAGGAGTCCCATATGGTCCCCCAAGCAAGGAGCAATTTCTGAGTGCATAGCCAGGAGTAACCCCTGAGCATCACTGGGTGTGGCCCCAAAACCAATATATATATATATTTCTAATAGTTTTATGTTCTGTTTTCTTCTAGGTCTCCATAAAATTTCTTTGTATCTGACTTATGTGCACAATATAAGTGACTGTACATATGACTATGCATGTATGTCTTTTGTCTGTATGTCTGTATGTATACATATCTATATACTCCTACTAAAAATTTCGACATGGAGGACCAGAATAATGTATCCAACTTGCATACAACTGACCTGATTTCATCCCTCACATCCTATATGAGCCTGCTAACAGCGATCCCTGGGCATAGATCCAAGAGTAAGCCGTGAGCATATCCAGATCTGATCCATAATCTAACAAATAAATAGTTCTGTGTAGGCTATCAATTTGAATAGAAAATAGATTGCTTATTTTTTAAATAATTTTTGTTTGTTTCTCCTTTGTTTTTCAGAGAAGTTGCTTTTTTTTCTATTTCTTACAGTAGGACCTGACATTTTTTGAACTAGCTGAACCTATTCATATTATATTTCATATCCCCAGAATTCTCATTATAATGTGTCTGAAAAACAGTAGTCTCTGTTTGTTGATCCCTGAGCTTCTGACTTCAAATGTGCCTTTCCTCAGACTGTTAGAATAATCTCTCCTGGGGCACTGAAACTACATCAGGGAAATAGAAGACAAAATTTTTGTTGTTCTTGATTTTTAAACGGCTTTCCTCTGAAGTTAAAGTCTTCTTTGGCTGGTATATGTGAAGCATTTATGGAATTGAATAGCAAGAAAATGGGCCTGAGGGCCCTAATATACTGTGTCAAATATTTTCAAAACTGAAATAAGTAGATCTATTGGTAGGCACACAAATTAGCTTTGTTATGGAAGAATGACTTGTGTGTCATATATATACATATATATATATGGATTTTTACTATCATTATTAACTTTCCTAACCTCTCCCCATATTGTGATATCAAGCAAGTTAGTGACAAAAATGCTGTACTTATATTCTAGGGCTTTATATTAGAAATTCTGTGAAGTAATTTCAAAAATGTTTTCTTCTAATTCTTTCTATTTGAATTTTAAATGTCATTGACTTCAATAAGACTTCAGAAAGGTTTCACTTACACTCCAGAGGAAATATTCAGATAGCCAGATTTTTTTCCTTAAAAGACAAGAGAAGATAGTTATAAATGTGTCTACTTATGCCCCTAAATTTTACTTATGCCCCTAAAATTTGTGCCTGAGTTTCTATGTGAGATTGTGAAAATAATAAGTGAAGATCAAGCTTGAAGAAAAATTTACCCCTTCTAAATCTTTAATGAGTGAGTGCCTTTCTTTCCTAGATTATCTATTATTGGTGATGCTACCAAGTCCTCCAAATAATAATAGAGAAACCTTTGACTTAAATAATGAGACTTTGATTACTTTGGATTATGTAGAGATAGGAAAAGAACTCTTCAACTTCCAGATTCAGAGCTGTTCAAAAAATATTTTCTTACAATGAACAAAGTATTGGAAATGTAAGCAAATAGATGTGAATATATGTGTGCATGATATATGGGTAAATGCAGTCATACCAAACAACTGAGTGGAAAATATGTCTAACATTGTGTCTAATATAAAATATTATATTTTATGTGTAAGTGAATTTGTACACCTATGTCTGGGCACATCTTGCTGAATATATATTGTAGCAGATCTAGAGAAAGAATTTTGCTAGTTTAGAAAAAAATAATTAGTATGGAGCTTAAATATTTGGCAAGTGGTAGAGCACCTGTGTGAGGTGAAGGCCATGAGTTTGATGGTAACTCCTCAGTGCCTCCCAAGCATTGCCAGGCATGGCACTCAAGGAGTTCTGGGCTATTTTTGGTGGTCCTCTCACTCTGTGATCTATACCACTGGTAAAGTTGTGCTAAGAATGTTTTTAGTAGATATGGTCCCCATTAAGAACAAAATCAAGGGGCTGGCGAGGTGGCGCTAGAGGTAAGGTGTCTGCCTTGCAAGCGCTAGCCAAGGAAGGACTGTGGTTCGATCCCCCAGCGTCCCATATGGTCCCCCCCAAGCCAGAGCGCTTAGCCAGATATCCCCTGAGCATCAAACGGGTGTGGCCTGAAAAACCAAAAAAAAAAAAAAAAAAAAAAGAACAAAATCACAATGATAGTTAATAATAGTGTGCAGTTTTTCTTGAGCATTTGTTATGTGTTTAGCATTATTATATGTCCAGAATTGATAGGTAACTTATTTAAAGGATTCACTTCTCACACTGCATATGTGCACATTTTAATAAGCAATAAGTGACAAACAGCAGTGCCAATTTCTGTTTTTTATATATCTACTATTTCTTATTTTTATTGAGACCAATGTAAATTACAAGTCTTTCACAGTTATATTTAAAGTACATAGTGACGGTTAATTAGGGCAATTCCCACTAGTGTTGACCTCCCTCCACACTGTTTCTAGCATACCTCCATCCTTAACCCCCTGGACTGCTAGTGTGGCAGGTACCTTTTGTGTATAACTTGTTGTAGTTTGGGTCTCTTGTCATTGACTTTGGTTTGGGTATTTAGGTCTGATCATTTTTTATTTCTACTCAACGCTGATGAGGCTGCTTTGCCCCTGGTACCATCCACTATTTTTTCATTTTGTAGGAAGACATAGAAATACGAGGCACAACAAGATCATTCACGTTATATGGTTCTCTTAAGAAAGAATAAAAGAAAGCAAGAAGGAGCCCCTGTCTAGAAGTTATAAATATAAATTTTAAAAGAGGGGGGGCTGGTGTAGCAAGGTGTTTTTTTTTCTTTGCCCCCCCCCACTTTTTTTTTTCCAAGGGCACAGTAAGTATTGGGGAAATTAGCAAGAAAATTCCCTTGGCGTAAGAGATACAGGGTGTCTCCACTTTTGAAGCATACTGTCATGAGACCAACTACAGGCTCTAGACCTATTCATTGTCAAACCCTAAGGTCTTTCTTTATGGTGCCAGGAACTGTTCCACTCAGTTGTGGTTGTCAAAGTCAGTCTTCTCTAGTTAGAGATCTTATTTTGTTTTGCACAGATCCTAGGACAAAGTTTAGGGTAGAACCTTCCTTTATAGTTCCAGATGTTCTGCTCAGTCACAGTTGTTGTAGTCAGTCTTCTGTAATTAGTACTCTTGGCTTTTTCACAGGTCCAAGGATGGAGTGTCTTCTGATTTCATCTCACTGTTAGGTGATATGGTAGAGCAACATGGCCTTAGATCAAGTTGCTGCTGTTTCCTCTTCGACCTAAGCTAGGCAAATTGGTGCCAGAGCAGTATTAGGTATTCCCCCGGGGGAAGTTTGCTCCCTGGTGCTAAAGCAGGGAACAATGCCAGTTTTAAGGTTGGCAACTGGGATTCGGGTTTGGATGGTTGATACTTGATTATGATGTCTAAGGCGAGTTCCTATGACCCTTTCTTAAGAAATCTTTATGGATTTTTAAATATTCAATTTTTAAATATTAATGAATAATTTGAGTTCTCAACCAATATATTATTTTACTACTTGCCATTATGATGGTATAAAATTAATGAGCTATAGTCATTATATAGTCACTTTATTATATATAGTCACTTTATATGTAGTCACTCTTCAATGTCTAGTTGAATATTAAAATTGTGAGTTTGCTAAAGTTTGTTAAAGTCAAGATTTCCAGATTTTTTCTAATTAATGTTGCTACTTCAGACTTATAGAAGATATTTTATTTCTGTATTCACTACTTTAGGGAAAGTTAGTCACTGCTTTTCCCATCAGCCCAGAAATTAGTTATTCTTAATCTATTATCTATCTTCAGATGAAGCCAATCACCATTTCTTGCTGACTTAATAGCTTTTAACTGCCGATCTATGGACTGATAGTATCTGCTGGTTATACAGTGTTTGAAATCTCCTGCCCCAGATAGTCTTGAAAGTAACATAATTTATGTCATTGCAATGACTACACTTTTTTTTTTAGAAAGAAGGACTAGTTATTTCAGTTCCTATGAGTATCATCTATAGTTTTATTAAAAACAGTATGGATTGTAACATGTTGAATAATAGCCAGGTGGAATTACATGCTACATATTTTCAGATATTCCAGTGTATTGAGAGAGACTATAAATCAAAATCTTTGTAAGTTCCTGATTTTTATAAGTAAGCCCCTAGTTTGAATAAATATTATTTTTGGCTAATGAACAAATTTTCATCCAATTTATTTTTTGTTTATCAGATTTAGATTTATGTTTACAGCTCACGCCGAGTTTCATGTTTCTTATACATTTCCCAATATGTTGATAGTGCATGCTTTCAGAGAAAGATTGTTTTATTTTTTTCTGGCTAAAATAGTTATTAAAGTAATTATTATTTTAAGTAAAAAGTTAGTTTTCTTGACTAGTATTGGCCAATAAAGAAACATATAAACATGCAAAAATAATAGTAGAAACTAAATAGTAGATATACATAGACTATTTTTCTGTTTCCTCACATTTCAGAACCACTCTCTGGGACATAGTTTGGAACAAACTTTTATAAGGCAGAGTAGGTGGTTTATATGTGCTACTCCAAACTTTTAGAACTTTAAATTTTATCAAGGAGAAATTTCATTTTGTTATGGAACCCAGTGAGTTTGCTTCTTCGTGAAAACCAAGACAACAGACACCACCAAATCAGGAATAAGTAAAAGTGACGTGATTACTCATAGTGAGTATTATAGGCAAAGTAATAAGCTTTTCCTAGCACTGCCTCCCTGAACATGCTGATCAGGGAGAACTTATGGGTTTTAGGAATTCCATGTGCATTAAAAAGTAAGATTGATGAATAATTAGCTAGTGGGTGGTTATGTTTGTTCTGTGTCTGCTTGAGGGACAGGAAATGCTGTTTTTTGTTCAGATAATAGCAGATAAGTTTCTCTCTGGTTGAAAATGGAACAGAATGTTTGATTACCAAAGGTCAAGACCCCTAAATTCTACTTGTGTTCTGGGTATGTTATTGGCTCAGCAAAAACATCTGATGGCCTTGGTTTTCTGTTTCTGATCCTGGAAAATGGTCTGTTTTTGGATGGCCCTGAATAAGAATAGCTGGGCAGTTATTCTCACACCTCAGAGGGAGAGATGCAATAGCAGAGACAAATCTTACTCGTGATGGCACTGGCAACTGGCCAGTAGTTTCCCTTTCAAAATGAATTGAAATGGAACTATATCCTAGTTGAATTATCTTAGTCTCAATTAACTTAGACTCAACATTTTGTAACTCCTTGGGTACATTGTACAGAAAGGAACCTCATATTGTTACTTTTTCTGTTATTAAAGAAGTTTTATTATCTGAAGAACTAATACTTTTGTGATTGTTATTTATTTTTAAAAGAACATTAAGTGTAAGTAATCTTTAAGTAAAATTGTGAGAGTTTCCAAATAGTTTTAAGGCTCAACTGGGATTCTAGTGAGACAAATCAGTAATATTATATTTAAAATATAGAATTGATGACTAAAATAAATGACTACCGTTAGGTAAAAGATACCTAGCACATTTATTTGCTTTCTGGCATTTCTAGAAAGCTCTTTGACTGTGAAATATTAGGAAAATCATAGCTGAAGTTTCACTGCTATCTATGGGAGCCTCTAGGAATGGAAAGGCTAGTGACTGGCAGTTTCCATGACAACAATGGAATTTTCAGGCTAGAAAGATGTGTAGGTTACACCAGCAAATGTGCCAGAGATTGGTTTCCATGACAACTGCAATGTGAATGGGGATATGTATGCTCATGAGATTTTGTTTTAAAGCCTATTGGGTTACTTTAGAAGAAAAATCATGCCAAGTCACTATTTTCCTATTATGTTTTACCTTTAAAATACTCAAAATAAGGGTTTTTATTTGTTCCAATATTTTTAAGAAAGCCACACTTTCTCAAATATTTTCAAATATTGTGTGACAGAAAGGTTATTGACTTACAAATAACTTCCTTTGGCTCAGTGTTGACATCTTAAAAAAAATCCAAAGAATGCAGTTATTTTAATTATCTTTTTTCAAATTTTAACTTTTTATTTTAAGCATGTGTTTACAAACATATTTAGACTATGGATCCCTTTTCAGGTAAAAATATCAATGTCATCTGGAATTATATCTTCCTTAAACTGACCATTCAGTTGTACTTGATCAAGGCCACTAGCCTACCCTCACCTCCTTCCCAAGATTTCCTGAGTTCCCTGGATATGCTGTGGGATCATTCACTTTGGGAAGCTTTTTAAGAGAAGAGTGACTGACTCCAAATGTGAAAAATAGTACAGAGTAACTTAAACTGATGTTTTGCATTTAAGTCAATAAATAGTTTTTGATATATCAAGCTTCCATTCATCAAAGAAACAGGATTTGTTGTGGAAGTTGTGCAACAGAAGAATGCTCAAAACTATCTATTCTTGCATTTCAAACAGTTTTGGGTAAAATTTCCTTTCTGCTATTATAAAAAACTGAATAAACACAAGAAAAATTGACAAAATATTTAGCATTTTGCATGCATATGGATATATAAACAAAATATTTAAAGCCTCATCAAAAAACTAAAAACCAAATTAAAAATTAAAATTCTTGAGGTAAGAATGGTTTTCTTTATTTTGTCTTTCATACAAAGTCTCAAGTTGAACTGCTCAAACTTTTTTTTAGTGTGCCTCCAGGGATCAGCATAGGAGGAAATTGTTGAACATTCTGGAATCTACCAATCTCCTCCATGTACTTTCTAAAATTGCCTTTCTCTCTTCCTCTTTTTCCTAATATTCTGCTTCTTGTGGCTGCATAAAAAAGATGATTACTTTGAGGACATGATTCAACCATTTTCCAATCTGCTAACTTGTAACCAGTAAAACCCTTCATTAGCACATCTTTTGTTCAACTCTTTAACATCAGTATAAACAAATATTCACATTAACAATTTGGTAAGTTGTCATTGAGTGAGTTTGCTATGTGAAACAACTTCAATTTAGGAAATGGCTGGATAAGCCCCAAGTCTGACAGAGCTATTTGCCCTAAAACTATCCCTCTTTTTTCCTGTCCTGATGCTTCTTTCCTTCTTTTTCTCTGACAAGTTAGAGAAACAGTGTAGCTAACCCTGTCTCAAAATATTTCTTCCTTTCCCTTTGGTGTGAATTCTCTTCAAATGGAAATGTTGTGGAATTTTCACCTAAAATATGATAATTTGTCTTGAATATCCTAATGAGTCTCTGTTGCTCCTCTCAAAGCCCCTTTTAAACGGTGTACTAGATCAAAGAAATCAGGCTTGAAAAAGTCCTTTATAACCTTATGAGAACTCCGAAAGGTTAAAACATGGTGACTTAAAAAACATTATTTTAATAACTTGTACAGACAAATCAAATAGAATGAATTATTGCTGGGGAATTGGGCAGGGGGATCTGAGACATCTAGAAGTCCCTTTGCCTATATACTTTCCAACTGGATGTTATCTTTATACCCAATTGGAGTTTTAATGTACTTCTATTGTATTTTTTTTAATTCTATAAAATTATGTTTTGTTCTGCATCAAGGGTTTATATACACACCTTTGATTAATTTGGTATATTCATAGAATTCAGAGATGAGTACTATAAAATAACTTGATCAATCAAATCCTAGTAATGTCTTAGGTAAAGAAATGCTTTCATTAGATGGACCCTGAATACCAAATGAAGATTTCCTTTGAAGGACTATTTTTCCACACGCCATCTCAGGACTGCCCATTGAGCTAGAAGAAGCCAGGTCTGAGTTGGTTACTGCTTTCCCATAAGACTGTAAAGATGAACAATTGTGAAGACTAAAACTGCTCCTAAAGAATTTAATAAAGTCCAATAAGATTTTCTGGGTCATCATGATTGTCCTTACCTTGACCTTCCCTCAAGTTCAAGATAAGGACGGTGGAACTTTTCCCAGAGGTTTTGTTTAGTGTTCTGGAAATCTACCTTCTTTAAAATGACATTCAGAAAACAGTAGTCAATTGAACTCAAGGCTACTAAACCCCAACAACCCTCATGATTTCAGTGATCTGCTAGATAGAGTGTGTGGTCACACACTTTGGAAAACTGATTTAGGGGAAGAGTGACTCTAATTCGAAAGAGAACCAAGGACCAATTACAGTTGACTTCACAGGTCACTCTGATGCCTTCCATTCTGTAATATTCCTTTTCTAAAAATGTCTTCCTTGTTTTGTTTTTGTTCCTCCCTGCCCCCCTGAAATAACAGTTTCTTGTTGTTACCCTGCAGATGAGCTAGTTACTTTAAGGACATGAATCCATTAATCTTCCAATCTGCCAGCTTGTTGCCAGTAAAGCTATTTCTTGAACTAAAACCACATCCCTTCATTGAATAAGCCTCCAATCGCAGTGGAATCAAACTTCAGAGATTTCATGATAGTGAAGGATTGACCCAACTTTAATTATAAATTCTGGTCTTATATAGAATAAAGTTTGAAATACCTTGTCAACACATTTTGACTTTTATTTCTGGGCAGATGTTTATATAACTATATTTGACTGATAATAGTAAGATAGATTTGTGTTAGACGATGTAAAATTTAAGAGTTTAAGAAAAGAAGCATTCACATCCAAACTCAGGGTGCCTAACTTCTTTACTTTATATCACCTGTTAAATTTTTAAATAAAATTATTTTCTTCTTTCTTTTCTCTCTTTCTCTCTCTCTCACACACACAGACACACACATAAAACACACACACACAAACACACACCTTGCCCCGCCTGGCTATGCTTAGGGGTTACTACTGGCTCTGCACTCAGTAATTACTCTTGGCTATGCTCTAGGGACAATATGGGATTTCTGAGATAATACCTGTACATGGGTTAGCCCTGTGCAAGGAAAGCACCCTGTTCACTATACGAATACTGCAGTCTCATAATGACTTTTCTAAAATGGTGGGGTGCACTTTATTGTGTATTTGCCTGTAACCAGCTAGGGGTGCTTAATTTCTCTTTTATTACTTAATTGGAATATTTCTCCCTTCTGTCTTTCTCTCCTCCCCTATCTCTTCACCTCTTTTATCATTTCAAAACAAAACTTTACATTTTGTAGTGTAGAATACTACACTGTATAATTTTTCATATTCAGCTTGAAATATTTCATTTTTATTTATGTTATGGAGCTGTCTCCATATCACTCTCCTCTTATTTTCCTAGACAAAAGAATTTACTTCACTACAAAGTAAAGGATACTCCCTATTAATAAGTTGCAATTTTCCCAACTTAGGGTTTCTAATATCTTCCCTATTTCTATTTCTATTCACTTTTGTATATCATAAGTAAAAATTCTTCACATAAAAATAATTTTTCTCTCTTTTGTTTGCCTTTTTTTTTTCATTTCTTCTCCCATATCTTTTTATATCTCCAATAGAGCCAAATTACTGGAATCACCTTGATCAGCCTCATAACTGGAGAAGGAAAAATGGATGGTACCAAGACAGAAAGTCATATGTTCATTTGGTGGAAACAAAAAAATGATCACACTTGAAAAAAAAAGACACACCTTAGTGGACTTACCACATTTCTGCTTAGTGTGTGCAATTGCTTTTCCTATAGGACTTTTTCTTTTGCTTTTAATTTTTCTAAATGAACTACTAAATTAAAATACTGAGAAAGACAGGCCAATACCAGCAGAGAACAGTTAAATTAAATTGGGCAAAAGTAGGAGGTCATCGTAGAACTTTGGTAAAATCTGGGGAAAACGACATACAAGTATTGATGGCTTTTCTTTTTTTTTTTTTTTTTTTTTTGGTTTTTGGGCCACACCCGGTGACGCTCAGGGGTTACTCCTGGCTATGCGCTCAGAAGTCGCTCCTGGCTTGGGGGACCATATGGGACGCCGGGGGATCGAACCGCGGTCCGTCTCCTAGGCTAGCGCAGGTAAGGCAGGCACCTTACCTCGAGCGCCACCGCCCGGCCCCTATTGATGGCTTTTCTAATGGGACATAAGTAACTACTGTGGAACAGTCAACAGAACAGGAGTGGATAATCAGTGTAGAATTATATAACAAATGTACGATAGCCAACTGAGTAGGAGTGAATAACCAGTAGAGGATAGCAAACTGAGCAGGTGTGGAGTAATTAACTTCCCTTAGCAAGCTCTCCCTTTTAGTCTCTCTTGTAGGAGATTTGGCTCAGAAACCAGGAGATAAGTAAAACATAAAGTGCTCAGAGGTCAACATACCAGGGTACATGCTTTGCATCTCTAGGACCCAGGTTACAACTCTGTACTACATGGCCATCCATGCACCTCTCTGGATACCCTGATAATTTAGGGAACTATAGGGTTTGTGTATTTCTGTATCCTAGGGCCAGAACATTGAATTGGAACTGCCAATCATGGATCGGGGAGTGTTTCTAGGAGTGTTGTGTTGTTTGTTTGTTTGTTTTTCCTAATTTAGTCACTATGAACTCATGAAATTATTCATGATTGGTTGTTAAGCATACAATGTTTCCACAATGATCCCTTCAACCATGCATCTACTTCCCTTCACCAACTTATCCAGTTTTCTCTCCCAGACACCAGTATTTCTCAGAATGGCAGCTTTATTTTAATAAGTTTTGCACTGTGGTTTTAATACTATTGCTGATAGGGTTTCATACTTTATCACCTTTCAGCACTGCTTTTTCTTAGTTGAATATTACCCTTTACTGTGGATGTTGCTCTCTCCCTGTCCAAATCCCCAACACCCTAACCCAGTGATGTGTTTCCTACTGAACACAAGTTGTCAGGCTCTTTGTTTCCATTGTCCTTGAGCACTCATTATTCCATACTTATGCTTCTTTTTTAAATTTTTTAATGAAATATCTAATTGAATTGGCTAGAAATACACATTACAAAGTTGTTCATGATTGAGTGTCAGTCATACAAGATACCACACTCTTCACCAGTATACATTTCTTATCACTTATGGCCTCATTTTCTATACTCCAACCCTTGTCCTATCCTCTGCCTGCTTCTGTAGCAGACATTTATTTTCTTTATATATTTATCCATTTTTTAGACACTGTTGTTTGCAATATTGTTACTGATGGGATATCCTACATATTATTTTCCTCAATTTAGCATTCAGTTCTTGTTCAGAGTGATCATTTCCAACTATCATTGTCCTAGTGGTCCCTTCTGTGCCCTAACTCCGCTTTGTGGCAAGCTTCCTATGTTAGATCAGTCTTCATGACACCTCACCTCTATTATCTTTGAATATTATTACCATACTATTTTTATATATCCCACATATGAGCATGATCATTTTATGTCCATCATTCTCCATCTGATTCATTTCACTCAGCATAATACTCTCCCTATCCATTTATATATAAGCCAATTTCCTGACTTCATTTTCATAATAGCTGCATAGTATTCCATTGTGTAGATGTATCACAGTTTTTTGGCTTTTTGTTGTTGTTGTTGTTGTTTTGGGGGCGTTGGGTCACACCCGGCAGTGCTCAGAGGTTACTCCTGGATCTATGCTCAAAAATCACTCCTTGCAGGCTCAGGGGACAATATGGGATGCCGGGATTCAAATCACCGTCCAAATGCCTTACCACTGTTCTATTTCTCTGGCCCCATATCATAGTTGTTGTTTTTTTATCCACTCATCACTTGGGTTTTTTTTCAGATTCTGGCTATTGAGTATAACGCTGCAATAAACATAGGAGTGCAGAGGACTTCTCTGCATTGTGTTTCTGGGCCCCTAGAATATTTCTCGAGAAGTGGTATTACTGGGTTATATGGTTTATATCCTGCATTTGAGACATATAATTGTCTCCTTATTGCTGGAAATGTTGTTTGTTTTTTGGGGGGTCATACTAAGCAGGACTCAGGATTACTTTTAGCCTTTTACTCATGGATAAATCCTACAAGTATTCAAAGGACCAAAAG
Source organism: Suncus etruscus (assembly GCF_024139225.1). Taxonomy (NCBI): domain Eukaryota; kingdom Metazoa; phylum Chordata; class Mammalia; order Eulipotyphla; family Soricidae; genus Suncus; species Suncus etruscus. Next base: position 83,268,389 of record NC_064850.1, read on the forward strand.
TGGTTCTGGATATAGTAATGGAGGTTGCTACATGCAAGGCAAGCACCTTATTCCCTATACTGTTTCTCTTGATTTTGAGGTGGGATATTGACTAAAGTGTTTTATTAATTAATAAGAATAATTTTTAATTATTGGTCATCAATTTTCCATTCTATATTTTTTTGATTGAGTGTTTAATGTAACAGACCATATTGCTCTCAGGGTCAATGGATAAATCTAGAAGATGGTAGAAACTTTGGATTTGATTGGGGAAAGTCTTTTCACTTTGTTTGCTTGAAGAATATATATTTCCAAAGAATCACTTTCAAGTTAATTTTGTTGTTGTTTGTTTGTTTTAGCAAAAGAGGCTATGGGCCAATGACATTTAGAAAAATTTGCTCTAAGGTATGCAATATTATTTTGAATCTTTGTAGATGAAATAAAAGTAAACTAATTTTTAAAGATTTAAATTACAACAGTGCAATAATATAGTTGAAAAATGATAAAATTTTGCTACAAAAGAATGGAACTAGATGGTATCTAGTAAGCAAGATAAGTCAGAAGAAGGACAAATACTGGATGAGCTCACTGATTTGTGGATTTGTGAGATACAGAAAGACAAAAGAAGTAAATAACTGAAACTCAAAATTAATAGACCCTAAGCCTTGGAAAACAAAAACAGGTATTAAGCAGTGGGGCTGAGGGTAAAATGATGAGGTGCACTGGAAGTAATATAAGGGCAGTAGGGTGTGTCTTGGGAAATCTGGTGATGGTGTGGTGCAGTTAACTGTGTATTGCAGTGTACAAAATGTTAACACTATTATAATCACTAGCTTAACAAAAAGTAAATAAACAAGCTCTTTAATATAGATTTGAAAATGACTATCAGTTGTTAAATTAGCATTTATTCTCTGTGTTTAGACAAAATATTATGACCTTTATTACCATTTTAGCTGCATATTAAGCAGATGCTAATTTCTGAGTAAGTAAGAGTCTTTTTTGGTATTGGGGAAAAAAAGCAAATATTTGAAAATTTTATCTATTGTTTGTTTATTTTATTTAAAGAAAAATATATCACATAGTTGACATAGATGACCATAATACATTTTGTTTCCACATAAATGAGAGGAAAGTTATTTAAAGAAAGAATAGATAGGGGCCGGAGAGGTGGTGCTAGAGATAAGGTGTCTGCCTTTCAAGCACTAGCCAAGGAAAGATCGCGACCATGGTTCGATCCCCTGGCGTCCCATATGGTCCCCCCAAGTCAGGGGCAATTTCTGAGCGCTTAGCCAGGAGTAACCCCTGAGCATCAAATGGGTGTGGCTCAAAAAGAAAAAGAAAAAGTAGGACCAGAGCTATAGCACAGTAGGTAGGGTATTTGCTTTGCATGGAGCTGACCTGAGTTCTATCCTCGGTATTCCATACAGTCCCTTGAGCCTACCAGGAGTGATTTCTGTGAGTTCAACCAGGAGTAACCCCTCAGCATTGCCAGCTGTGTCATTTTATTACTCAGGTTGCTTAGTACCATTTCATATTGGTGAGGCAGTGATATATCTTATGCTTAATTATAGTCATGGGTTATCATGTTTAATATAAGGACTCACCTGAGTTCTTAACCTTTGTGTACACCCTCTTTAAAATGTGGAAAAGGAGATTGTTTCAGTCCATTATTTCATTCCTACATGCCTCTTTTCCCTGAAACATAATACCAAGCAACATAACATTCTTTTCTAAAAACTTTAGGCTATTCAAAGTCAAAAGGCTTATTGTTTCTTGAACCCTTTCTACATAAAATCCGAGGACTGTTTCTCTCCCCCTCCCCACTCTCTTTCTTAGACTTAATGTCATGAAATGGATTTTACTTATGATGCAGTGAATGAAAGATTTGGAAACTCAAAAGCATACAATTTTATTTAAGTAATTTTACTTTTCGTGTTATTTCATTGTCATCAGAGACGGCTTTTGCTCTCAGCTGATACTGCTTATTTTCTTTCCAAGACCTAATTCTTTTAGGAAGGAATGAATTAATATTTATAATCCCTTCTTGAGGTTATGGTTTCCTTTTTCTATTTTATTAAAGAAGTCAAGTTTAAACTTTTCTGTTCTTAAAAACGGTGCTGAAAAATGGGGTTTTCTCTAATTGAGTAATATTATATACTCATAATTGAGCATAGTTTCATATAATATAGGACAATATTTTAAAAACATTTGATTGTTTTATCTTTCTTTTGTACCTTTTACATATCTTTGGGGATTAGAATTATCCATGATTTACTCTATATAACAAGCCTAAGGAACAATTTTCTGTTTATCTCTAGAGGTATGAATTGCTCTAGGCAAATAACTAAGAAACAGACCACAAATTGAGAAAAATTAATATTTCTTCTACCTTTGGTTATACTGTGTACTAATATTTACATTTTAACTTAAAATATTGTTGTTCTGGGCCCGGAGAGATAGCACAGTGGTGTTTGCCTTGCGAGCAGCTGATCCAGGACCTAAGGTGGTTGGTTCAAATCCCGGTGTCCAATATGGTCCCCCATGCCTGCCAGGAGCTATTTCTGAGCAGACAGCCAGGAGTAACCCCTGAGCACCACTAGGTGTGGCCCCAAAACAAAAAAAATATATATTGTTGTTCTTAAAGTAACATACTTATAAAATGTTAGTGTTTATGGTTGCGATGTACAGTTATTTTATTTTACCACCAGTTAAATGCCCATTATCCTCTGTCCCTATTCTAATATTACCTCTAGTTCACTTCTTTTTTTGCCCCTTTTTTTCCCCCGGTTTTTGGCCCACACCCTGTGATGCTCAGGGGTTACTCCTGGCTATGCGCTCAGAAAGCGACTCCAGGGGATCAAACTGCAGTTCATTCTAGGCTAGTGCGTGCAAGGCAGACGCCTTACGGCTTTGTGCCACAGCTTTGGCCCCTCTTTTTTGCCCTTTTATTCCCTTCTCTCTGCTTAGTATTTACTCTTGCAGTCCAGGTATATAAGGACTTGTCATTGTTCATTATTGTCTATTACTTGTTTTGTTTATCTGTGCACCACTGAGTTAGTAGTAAGATCAGCCAGCATTCTGAGCGCATAGTCAGGAGTAACCCCTGAGTGTCACTGAGTGTGGCCCCAAACAAAAACAAATCAATTTTTAAAAATTCTTTGAATACCCACCCAACAGTACCCAGGACTTATTCCTGACTATATGCTCAGGGATATATCCTGAAGGGGTTCTTGTGACCATATAAGGTATGGAGTATTAAATCCTGAAAGTGCAAGGAAAGCACCTTACCTACACTGTAAGGTGGCCTTACAGTAAGGAGTAAGTAAGTAAGTATGGAGAAAGAAACTCTCATTCACTTGTTCAGCCTTGTAAATAATATGGAGATTCCTCAAAAAGCTAGAAATTCGGTTTCTTTTTAAAGTTATATTATGCAGGACTTCCATCAGAGCACCTAATGAAGTAAGACTTTTTTAGGTATTTAGGTATTTTTAAAAGCTGCACTAAGTTATTTTGTTCTGTGATTCAAAATTTAGATTCTCCACTCTTATAGTAACACTGAATTTTATATAACTTAACATAACAGAAATATTAAGAGACAGAACATTTAACATATTTCAGCAATCAAGAATTTTACTGGGACTTGGTGGGACTATTTGAACTTCCAATATAATTTTTTTATTTTATCTTACACATTTTTAATCTTTGGAGCATCCAGGTTTAACAGGATATATGTTAGTAATTTATATTATTTATGTATTTATTTTTAAAATATCTATATTCAAGCACCTTGATTACAAACATGATAGTATTGGGTTTCAGTCATAAAAAGAACACCAGTAAAGTGTTAGGACAGATACTATCTGAACATAATTTTTCTGTTGACTGGTGAAAAATATCTGTGATTGGCACTCTCCTGTGTAATTGTTTAGGGTTCAAAATTGTTTTGAGAGAGATAAAGGAAAAGAATATCTATTTCTGGGCCCAGAGAGATAGCACAGCGGTGTTTGCCTTGCAACCACCAGGACCAAAGGTGGTTGGTTCGAATCCCGGTGTCCCATATGTCCCCCGTGCCTGCCAGGAGCTATTTCTGAGCAGACAGCCAGGAGTAATCCCTGAACAATGCTGGGTGTGGCCCAAACACCAAAAAAAAAAAGAATATCTATTTCTTTTACTAATAATTCTTTTTCTTTTCCTATTTTCCCTCTTTGGGGGAATGTTTGCTTTATACATTTATTGAAAATAATAAAGTAACATAAATTAGTTAAAAACTAAAATATAATTAAAAATCATCTCAAATGAAACAAAAGTTTACCTATTTTTAAATATTAGATTGTTCCTGAGATATGCAAATCACTTTAAACTATCTGTATCCTAGACATATGGGTTCATTTGCCAATCCTCCATTACATACTAAGAAAAGCATGCAATTACAGCTGTAAACACGGTGTTTTTCAGCTAGATGCACAAAAAGTATTATCACGAGTGAAGTTGTACAAAGAAAAAAATTATCTAAGACTTTAACCACTGCTCAACAGGCTGGTGCAAATATTCAGGTGTAGAAATATTGAACACCACTTGATTATAACTGCTGGTCCATGGGCAGGCACGCAAGCATGAAATACATACACTGGTCTGTATGTCTAAAAAGATTGGAGCAATAATAGGAGCAAAATAAAAATGATATACAGCATTGTTTTTGTTGCTGTTTTAGTTTTCGGATCACTCCCGGTGGTGCTTAGGCTCTGTTTCTGTGCTCAGAAATCACTTCTGGCAGGCTCAGGGGACCATATGGGATGCCAGGATTAGAACCACTGTCTGTCCTACGTTGGCTGCATGCAAGGCAAATGCCCTACCACTGTGCTATCTCTCTGAGACATTTCTAAGTTTTTTTATAACATACTGCACAATTTATCTTATTTAACTCTTATAAGCACCTTACTTACCTTCTCCACCTTTTTTTTCCAGGTAACCTTTAGCTCTATTATTAATTTACACTAGTTTGTCTTTTACTTTATTTTTCATTAATTTTGTATCTTTATTTACACTCATAGGTGAAAGTCATCTACTACTTTCTTTTTTCTTCTGACTTTTTTTTTTTGCCTCCTTTCCTCTGGATACTTATATATTGTGAAAAGCAAACTTTCTTCTTTTAATAGATAAACATAATTAATCATACAAATGTGTTAATTTTGATCAATAATCTATTGAGAAGTTTATCTGCGTTCATATTTTGATTATCACAAATAGCATTAATAACATATAACATATAACATTTGGTGCTAGTTTTTTTTTATTTTTCAGATGCTCAAAGATGGTCTGGTTGGCTTAAATGGTAGCTTCTTCCCTAACTTTTATGTTTGATATTGTGAGCACAAGGGCTACTTCCAGTAGTTTATCTTTAGTTTCAAAAAGAAGCTTCATAATATTTTCTAAAAAATGATATCACCCGTTTACATTCCCACCAGTAATGTACTGGACTTTTTATTTCCATACCCTTTCTAATACTTCTTGCTATTGCTGCCTTTGATATAAAGCATTCTCATGGTTTAAGGTGGCCTTATTCTCACGATGGCCTTAATTTGCATTTCCCTGATAATAAATAATGGTGATCATTGTTTTCCATTTGTCTATGTGCTTCTTGGAGAAGTCTATTTAAAATTACTTTTTGATTGGTTTGAGTTTTGTTATTGTTTAAGTTGTATGAATTTTTTATTCTTATTATTATGAAGCATATTTTTTTCTTTTGTGTGTGTGTTTTTCGTGAGTGTGTGCTCACGCCCACGGTTGTTTTGGGCTACACCCACCCAGCAGCGCTCAGGGGTTGGTTACTCCTAGTTCTACGCTCAGAGGTCACTTCTAGCAGGCTCCTTGGACCCTATGGGACTCCAGGGATTGAACCTAGGTCGGCCGCATGCAAAGCAACCTCCATCCCCGCTGTGCTATACCTCCAGCCTCACAATCATCTTCTTTAATTCAATATAAATACAACTAGTAGTCTTCCTTTGCTGTACAAATGCTTCTCAACATAAAATGGTTCCAAGTTTTGATCTCTACATTTATTTCTCTCACTTTTGGAGTCAAGTCCCCCAAAACATCACATCATAAAGGCTTTATACCTATGCTATATTCTATTTACATTATAGCTTCTGGTCTTTTTGAATTGATGCATGTTATCAAAAACTGAAAAACCATGACCTTTTATCTCAAAAACTGATATAATTTAAAATATTACTCAAAAATTGCTCTTTAGTATTGCTTTTTTGCTTAAGACCTTTAAACTGCACAGATCCATTCTGTCAGACATCATTTCGATGAAAATATTTATATCTTTGTTTAAAAAATGTACTCTTTATCTGGGGAACCAGAGTAATAGTAAAATAGGTAAATGGGGTGTTCTTTTTGACTGGGGTTTGACCTCTGGCATCCCATATGGTTCCTTGAGCTCACCAGGAGTGATTTCCAAGTATACAGTTAGGAGTTATTACTGAATTGTGTGCCCTCAAGAAAACAAACAAAAAGTTTATCGTAAGTATAAATATTGACTATTCTATATATTTATAACACTATATTATTAGTAAGTAGTTACTATAAATATCAGTGACTCAATATATATCTAAAATAGATATTTTCACAAAAATAATTTTGATATTTTAATTCAGAAATGTGCTCTTTTAAAATTTATTTATTTACTTACATATAAATAAATTATTTAATTGAATTGCTATGAGACACAGTTACAAAGTTATTCATGATTGAGTTCCAGATATACAATGTACTATGCCATTCACCAGTGTACATTTCCTGCCACCTATTTCTCCAGTTTCCCTTCTCCCCTCTCTCCACATTCCCCTTACCTGCCTTGATGGCAGACATTTTTATTCTTTCTCTTTCTTTTTTTTTTTCCTTTTAAATAATGTGGTTTGTAATACTACTGCTGAAAGCCGTATCGTGCTTATCACTTTACCTCCTTTCAGTACCAAGTTCTTATCCAGAGTGATTATTTTTAACATTTCATTGTTAATAGTGATCCCTTTTGTCCATATATAAGCATATTTTATGACTTCATTTTCTTGAACTGTGTAGTATTCCATTGTATAGATGGACCAGATTTCTCTACCCACTCATCTGTTTTCAGTATCAGGGCTGTTTTAATATTCATATATTCAAATATATAACTAGCCATTCTCTTTTTACTATTAAGAGAATTTTAAGAATAAAAACATGAATATAAATTATGCTATTGCCTGTTTCAGAGATAGTAATATTATATATTGCTTTATAACAAAACATGTAATGCTATATTAGTATCTAATGTAAAGGGTGGATGCTTGAGTTTCTTCTGAAATTCATTTTATTTGGAGGACTTCTCCAAGGTGCTTTAGAGATTTATGAGGCACTCCAATAACATTCCACCTAGCTATGAAAATCTGGGCCAGTGTGTGGGAGGAGATAGTCATCTGTTCTCCACCACTTTGAGCTTTTATGGGTCTCAGAACTATATTTTAAATAACAATTTGTTAAGGACATTTATTCAAAAGGACAATAGTAATTTTATATACTTGTGTCTTCATAATTTGAATAATGACAACATTAAACATCTTCCAAATGTTCCGGGGCAGTAAGGGGAATCATCACAGTGAAAATGTAAAGGAGAAGTTGGAATTTGATATTCTGGTCTTTTGCGAGGAGAAGTTAGGCTATACCTGGCAGAGCTTAAACTTAATCTGGACTCTATGGTCAGGAATCACTCTTGGCAGTGCTTAGAGGAACATAACCAGTTTCAGGGATTCCAACTGTGGTTGAACTACAGACAAGTACTTTAACACATCTACACTTCTTGGCTAGTACATCAAATTCTTTTAATACTTACTTTCCAATCTTTTCCACTTTAATATTTTGAGAATATATTCATATTATAATACATTTTAATTTATATGACCATGATTCTTCCTAGAACTTCTTTTTGAGATGTTCATGTTTTTGTCATAGATTAGAGCTAATTTCCTTGGCTTGCATAGAAAATCTAAGCTACTTTCAAATTTAGCTTAAAAATTAAGCAGAAATGTAAATACCTTTTACTTTTAATCTATGCTTCATTTGTCTTAATATAAAAATTAAAACTTTCTAAAATTTCAGTTTACTTAATTAATTAGTATTATCTTAAATAAGAATCTAATTGAGGGAAAGATCGGGCAGGTTGGCGTGGGGTAGATCGCTGCGAGCGAAGCATGAGTGAGAAACGGCCCGCGGAACCCGGGCCTAGCCCGGCCGGGAAAAAGAAAAAGAAGGAGGTGAAAGCAGATATGTCGCAGGCTGTCACGGAAGAGACCTTGCAAAGGCAAATAGCCGAGGCCTGGAGTACCAGGACGCCTTTCCATCACGATGCTATTGTCGTGGACATGGACCCCTTTCCTCACTGTGTGATCCCAAATTTCATCCAAAACCAAAACTTTGTTGAAGAGCTTCAGAAAGAACTTTTGAACTTAAATTTCCATGAAAAATGTAATGACTTATACAAGTTCCATCAGTCTGATGATTTGAAGAAGAGAAGAGAACCTCACATCTGTGCTTTAAGGAAAATTCTGTATGAAGATTTCCGAACCTGGATTTCTAACATTTCTAAAGTCAACTTGGAGTCAACCATTGACATGTCCTGTGCTAAATATGAATTCTCAGATATCCTGCTCTGCCATGATGATGAGCTGGAAGGGCGGCGGGTGGCCTTCATTCTTTATTTGGTTCCTCCCTGGAACAGGAGTTCGGGAGGCACCCTGGATCTATACAATGTTGATGAACATGTTCAACCGAAGCAGATTGTCAAGTCTCTTGTCCCTTCTTGGAACACATTGATTTTCTTTGAAGTGTCTCCAGTATCCTTTCACCAGGTGTCTGAGGTCCTCTGTGAAGACAAGTCTCGTTTGTCCATAAGTGGCTGGTTTCATGGTCCTTCAATAACCAGGCCTCCCACCTACTTTGAGCCCCCCATACCTCGGAGTCCTCATATTCCTCAAGATCATGAAATTTTATACGAATGGATCAACCCTACTTATCTGGACATGGATTACCAAATTCAAATTCAAGAAGAGTTTGAAGAAAGTTCCGAAATTCTCCTGAAGGAGTTCCTTAAGCCTGAGAAGTTTGCCAAGGTCTGTGAGGCTTTGGAGAAAGAAGATGTGACCTGGAATAGCCAAGGCCCCCCTAATAAAAGGTTCTATGACAAAGCTGAGGAGAGCAAGCTTCCCGACATACTGAAGGATTGCATGAAATTATTCCGTTCTGAGGCACTTTTCTTGCTCCTCTCCAACTTCACTGGCCTGAGACTTCACTTCTTGGCTCCTTCTGAAGATGAGACAGAGCACAAAAAAGAGGCAGAAGCTGCTTCTGTTGACACTGAAGAAGGTACTAGCCATGGTTTCTCAGAGCCAGAGGTTGATCAGGTGGTCAGCAGCAATCCACAAAGTGGGGGACAGAGTACCCCACAGCCCGAGGAAAACGAAGCAAAGGAAGAATCAAGTGTTCCCACCTGCCATGGAGAATTAAGGCGTTGGAAGACTGGTCACTACACTTTAATCTATGACAACATCAAGACCGAGTTTGCCCTGGACTTACTTTTCTACTGCGGCTGTGAAGGCTGGGAGCCAGAGTATGGGGGCTTTACTTGCTACATTGCCAAAGGTGAAGATGAAGAGCTGCTAACAGTGAATCCAGAAAGCAATTCTTTGGCATTGGTCTACAGAGATAGAGAAACACTTAAATTTGTCAAGTATATTAACCACCGAAGCCTAGCACAAAAGAAAACCATCCCACATAGAACAGGTTTCTGGGACTTTTCATTTGTCTATTATGAATGACAAGAGGGTGCAGAGTGGAAAGAGGCCCTTCATCATTGCTGGGTCACCTGAAGAGCATGGGAGGAAGAAGAGCAGAGCTAGAGATGGCTATGTGTGCAGTGGTCTCAGCCTCTCTACACCTACTGACCAACACAGGCTGAGAATGGACCAACACTGGAGGACTCCTGTCAGTAAGACAACCATCTTTTAAAACCAATGGGAAATTTCTGCAGGCCAGCAGTTGAAGCCACGGGCCTCCAACAATGTTCTTAGAACATTTATGTTCTATGTGTTTGTCCTTATAGGACTCAATCCTGATAGTCACAATCTGGATCTGCGCTGGAGTTAGACACTTACTTTTATTAAAAGGAGAAGGTACTTGCCTTTCATTTAGCCCACCCAGGTTCAATCACCAGCACCCCATATGGTCAATCTCCCAAGCTCCCCAGAAGTAATTCCTGAGTGCACAGCCAAGAGTAACCCTTCAACATTGCCGGGAATGGAGTAAATAAATATGAAAAAAATGATTTCTTTTTGAGTTGTTTTTCATACTGACTTTTTTAAACTTTTGATTGATTGATCGATTGGTTGTTAGGCCACACCCAGCAGTGCTCAGGGTCACTTCTGGCTCTGTACTCAGAAATCGCCCCTGGCAGGCCGGGGGACAATTATGGAATGCCGGGAATTGAACTGGGTCCCTCCCAGGTTGCCCTACCACTGTGCTATCTTTCCGGCCCCTCCATACTAACTTTTTCTATATATTCATTTTGTTGTGCAACCTTCTCTGCCATTAGGACTTTTTCATCTTTTTGAATTGACACTGGCCCCCAAAGACAATGACTCCTCACTTCTCACACCCACCTGCATCTAGTAATCACTATTTTAGTATGTCTCTATAACTCAAACTGATATTTTTGTTGTTGTTGTTTTTATACTCAGTAATCACTCCTGGCAGTGCCCAGCCAGGAATGAACTCAGGATACTATCCAGGTACTTACTGTATGTTCTCTCTGGCCTCAGAACTGCACCCATTCATCATTGTCATGGATTCAGTGTCCTTTTGTGACTGGCTGCCCCTTCACATGAAGTCATTGTGGTTCACATTAAAAGCAGACAATACTCAGAACTACAGATTCTTTCCAATAACCTGGATATGGAACATTATCAACTCCATTACTTGTCCCATTACTGTAGGACCCATTACTTGTCTCACTACTGGTGGTCTGGAAATTCGACCTCTGTAGACTTCTTAAGGCTGTATTGTTTGGACAAGGCCTAGCCTCCAACCATATGGCTTTAGTAGACTGTCAGGTTGCTTTGCCATTCTTCATTGGATTCCAGGTGCCTACTACCTTTCCATTCTGGAGTTCTGATGTCTAACTAAATGATCCTTGCTTCATATGACTTTCATTTTCCTAAATGCTATCGTTCAACTATAAAACCAGTTTCTTTTTCTTTTTTCTTTTTTTTTTTTTTCTGAGACCAAATGCCAAGAGGCTACACATATTGTTACGTTATTTTATACCCTGAGCTTTTCTGGGGGTTATATAAGCCATGTAAGGATATACTGGATGGATGTAGGAATCATTGCCTTTTTTTTTTTTTGGGGGGGGGGGGGGCACACCCGGCGGTGCTCAGGGGTTACTCCTGGCTGTCTGCTCAGAAATAGCTCCTGGCAGGCACGGGGGACCATATGGACACCGGGATTCGAACCAACTACCTTTGGTCTTGGATCGGCTGCTTGCAAGGCAAACGCCGCTGTACTATCTCTCCGGGCCCGAATCATTGCATTTTTAAATGAAAGATGCTGGTACTCCATTTTAATACTGTTTCCTTTTTTTCCTTGTAGTCTACTACTAGCTACTATGGTAGCTATTATTTTACTAAAAGAGAAACAATGGGTTTTTATCGAATGAAACTTTGAGTACTTTTATTCTACTTTGTGTTTAGCAGGGGCAAGGGGGAAAATGGGGACACTGGTGTAGGATATGTACACTGGTGAAAGGATGAGTGTTGGACATTGTATGACTGAATGAAAATCATGAACAGCTTCATTGCTATCTCACAGTGATTCAATTATTTAACTTAAAAATACGAGTTTGTACTTACATGAAAAATGTTCTTTTAGGTTGACAAACTTTTTTCCTTGGAGCCAGAGTGATATAGAACAGCAGGGAGAGTGCTTGCCATGCAAGCAGCAGGCTTGAATTCAATTTGATAGCCCACATGATTCTACCTCCTCCCCGTACCCTCCCCCCCATGCATTGCCAGGAGTAATTCCTAAGTACAGAGCCAGGAGTAAACCCTGAGCATCAACAGGTGTAGCCTGTCTGAAAACAAAACTTGGGGGATTCTTCGGTGAACCATAAGGTGCTGGGGATTTGAACCAGGTTTGGCCACATGTGTAAGTGCCCTGCCTCCTATTCTTTCCAGCCTCAAATATATCTTTACTTTATGCCCATCAATAAAAAGATTTCGTCCATATGCCCAATATATAGCTATTTACAAATAAATTTTGTACATTTGCTACTATTCAATAAATAGGATAAAATATAAAACTAGTTCTAGATTTTTTTTTTCCTGATATTTACATGGTAATGCAGCATTTTATGATTCCAATCTAGAGACAGCTTTTAATCTGGTTTGGGGGCCACACCTGCCAGCACTCAGGGGTTACTCCTGGCTCTACACTCAGGAATCACACCTGGCAGGCTTGGAAGACCATATGGGATGCCGGGGATCGAACCCAGGTCGGCCACACACAAGATAAAACGCCCTATTCCCTGAGCTATTGTTTCAGACCCTAGCAACAGGTTTTTAACCATAATGTAGTGACACTGAAGTAGAATCACAAATACTTTATTACTATGATTTAAATTAAAAACTTCCCTCTTCTAAGTTCCTGAATTACTTAACAAATTAAGCCCTGGGGAAGGAGAGATAGTACTGGGAGTAAGGCACTTGTCTTGAATATAGCCAACTTGGATTCTTGCCCCAACACCATATATGGTTCCCCAAGCTACCAAGAGCAATGCCTGAGTGAAGAACCAGAAGTAAGCCCTGGACACTGCTGAGTATGATCCCAAAACTAAAGAATAAATAAAAGTTTATACTTCTAATTTAAAAAAAAAAAAAAAGAATCTAATTGAATGAATCATATTACACATTTCTGATAACTAGAACTTGGAAGCATGCATTATATTAGAGAAAATAAGTTGTAATTTTGAAGATCAAAATGATAATATGACTAGAAACTATTGAGCTTTTTATTAAATGATAATTATAGTTTTATTGGTCACAAATGCATTTTCCTGTATATTCTATTAGCCTAGATTAAATAGAACATTTGCATTCCTATTAAATTCACCAGATAAGAAAAGTTAAGACCCCCCTTTAGCCCGGAGAGATAGCACAGCGGCGTTTGCCTTGCAAGCAGCCGACCCAGGACCAAAGGTGGTTGGTTCGAATCCCGGTGTCCCATATGATCCCCTGTGCCTGCCAGGAGCTATTTCTGAGCAAACAGCCAGGAGTAACCCCTGAGCACCGCCGGGTGTGGCCCAGAAACCAAAAAAAAAAAAGACCCCCCTTTAAATAAGATTCCACTATAAAGATAAAGGAAAAGTACATGAGTCTGATAGGCAGTTACAAATAATTATGAAAGACAGTAATGTAGATTTTCAATCAGTATAGGTTTTCTATTGCAGACAAAATGTTTTCTCAGCTACAAGAGTTGGCTTTAAGTTCTTTAAAGTTAGATTATATTTTTGCCTTGTCTTCCTAGTTATAAGTAAAATAATGATATATGAAGCTTTAATTTTTCTTGTTTCATCTAGTTTAATTCTGTGAAAATAGTAATATTGCCCCTGTCTATGAACATCCAGAGTTAGAGACTAACACTCTGTGACTTTGAGAAAGTGCAGACTTCAGCTATTAAATTTATAATATATTTTTTAATTTTTATTTTACCAAAGTGGATTACAAATCTTTCACAGTAATTTTTTAGGTACATAGTAACATTGAATCAGGGGCATTTCCACCACCAATGTTGTCCTCTCTCCACCCCTGTTTCCATCATGCATCCCATATCCCCCTCCTTTACCCCCCTGGTTGCTAGTATATTATTTTAAAGAAGTTTATATTATAATACAATATACATGCAAACAGAATATTAATTATAATATGCACAAATTTGTATAAATTTCACAGTGAAAAGCACCTATGTAACCATAACCCAGTCAAGAAATTGAGTATTTTCAACCTCTAGTTTCCATCATCTCCCTTCCCCCCAGTTAGAAGACTAGTAGATTACCTGTATTATTTGTTCAGTTTATCTGTTTTGATCATTTTAAAAATGTGTCCTTTATATTTTACAAGACTAATATAAATTTTATAATGTAATTTAAATAATGTACAGAATATTATTCTTTCATTTATTTATTGTTATAATTCTTTTATTTTATTATTGTTATTCTTTTATTTTATTATATTATTGTAAATTTTTTAAATCATCTTGTTTACAATGCTGTCAAAGATAGGGTGTCATGCATGCAGAGTTTCAATATCAGACCCCACTCATTAGAGTGTTTTTCTTTGCCATTTCAGAGATCCCACAACAAGCCCATTTCTCCATCCTTATCTCTCTGCCATAGAAAGCTCCATTCTGTGATAGTTCATAAAGTCTGTTCTTTTGGACCATTTCTTATCCCTTTACTGTATTTCTTTATATCCCACATACAAAAGCTCATTCTTTATCTGTTCCCCTGCCCCCTTTTAGGCTCCATCACTCAGCATGATACCCTTCATCTCCATCCATATAGTGACAAGTTGCACAATTTTTCTTTCCTTGTTGCCAAGAGAATTCTATTTATATAGAATACTACATATACGGGGCCGGGTAGGTGGCGCTGGAGGTAAGGTGTCTGCCTTGCAAGCGCTAGCCAAGGAAGGACCGCGGTTCGATCCCCCGGCGTCCCATATGGTCCCCCCAAGCCAGGGGCGATTTCTGAGCACATAGCCAGGAGTAACCCCTGAGCGTCAAACGGGTGTGGCCAAAAAACCAAAAAAAAAAAAAAAAAAAAAAAAAAAAAAGAATACTACATATACATGTATATCATAGTTTCTTTACCAGGTGATTTGTTTGTGAAAACTTTAGATGTTTCTAGGCTTTGCTTTGTCCTGTGTGAATAGTATTTTAATGAACAAATGCATTTTCTGAATAAAACTTTGGTGCTCTGGGGGTAGAGGCCAAGAAGCAGAACTGTTGAATAATATATAGAAACTAAATTCTTAGTTTTTAGAATAGTGTTCATATTGCTTTCTAAAAGGGCTGAAATAAGATACATTTTCTTCAGTCATAGATGAGGGTTTCTTTTTCCCATTGTCAGTAGGATTATTTTTGTTCTTTGTGAAGTGTGCCCACCTCACTGGTGCAAGGTGATATCTCATTGCTGTTTTGTTTCACATTTTCTCTGATGACCAGAGACCTAGAAATTTTTTCTTATACTTATGGCCATCCTTATGCCTTTCATGAGGAACTTTCTTTGCATCTCTTCTTCCCATTTTTGAAGGTGTATTTTTCTTGTTAAGATTCACAAGTACCCAATATATTTTTATATTAACTATTTTAGATGAGTGATGAACAAATATTTTCTCCCAGTCTGTGGGGTGTCTTTTTTATTTGGTTATTATTTCATTGTAATGCAAATGCTTTTTACTTTGATGCGATTTCATTTGTTTGTTTTTGATTTTCTTTATTTGGCCAGTGACATGAAGATAACTATATTGACATTGAAGATAACTATATATAACATTGAAGATAAC
Source organism: Suncus etruscus (assembly GCF_024139225.1). Taxonomy (NCBI): domain Eukaryota; kingdom Metazoa; phylum Chordata; class Mammalia; order Eulipotyphla; family Soricidae; genus Suncus; species Suncus etruscus. The sequence continues at coordinate 83,284,018 of NC_064850.1, forward strand.
TATATTCAATGTCATGAGGGTTCTGACTAGATTTTCCTTAATATATCTATATATCCTGGTCTGATGTCAAGGTCTTTAATTTATTTTGAATTAACTTTTGTGCCTGGTGTTGAAAAAGGAATCTTATTTCATGCTTTAAAATATATGGCTAGCCATTTTCCTTAGCATTTTTCTTGAAGATGTTTTCTTGCTTAATTTAATAATCTTAGCTTCCTTCTGTCTCAAAGATTACCTGCTCATATACATGGATTCTGTCTGTGAGTGCTCGCTTCTATTCAACTGCTCTGAGAATCTATTCCAGTACCACACAGACTTCATTATTAAAGTACAATTTAATGTTGGCGAAAATGGAAAGCTCCCCATTTTCTGTTTTTTTCTAGGGCTGCTTTGTCTATTCAGAGGATTTTATAACTCCATATAAATTTAAAATGCATTTGGCCTATACCGTTAAAAATATAATGGATATTTCTATAGGAACTGTGTTGGATCTGTATAATGCTTTGGGCAGTATTTTAAGAAATATTAATTCTTACAACTCATAAACAGGACATATGTTTTCATTTTCTCATGTCTTCTTTATTTTAGTAAGTATTTATAGCTTTTTATAAAATAAAACTTTGTCACATCTTTGTTAGGTTGGTCCAAGAACTTTTTATTTTAATAGTTTTGAAGGCCATTTAAATGTTATTAGTTAAATGAAAATTTGACAACAGAAATAAAAAAATGACTTTAAAATAAATATCCCTGAAGCAATAACATTTGAGGGGTCATAATTTCATATTTCTATATACTAAAGAATATTTTAAAGAGAAGTAAAATTAATATTTTATAATAGCGCTAGGAGAGTAAGAAAAAATTTGAAATGATTAAAGGCAATATAAGATTCTAATTTAGAGTTTATTACAACTTATATTTTGATTTAAAAGCATTCAGTTCCTGCAGTGAAAATTAACCTCTTTGTAGGCACAGGATAGAATAATGAAAATATATATATTTTTTTACAAGGAACTTTGCATCATTTTCACCTGAAGTCCCCTCCAAAAATTTTTTTCTTAAAATAGAGTTTTTCTGGGGTCAGAGCAATGGCACAGTGGTAGGGCGTTTGCCTTTCACCTGGCCGATCTAGGACGGACCTTGGTTCGATCCTCCCGGTGTCCCATGTAGTCTTCCAAGCCAGGAGCGATTTCTGAGCGCATAGTTAGGAGTAACCCCTGAGCATCACCAGGTGTGATCCCAAAATAAAAAAAAAAATTTAAGAAAAGAAAAATATAGGGGCCGGGAAGGTAGCGCTAGAGGTAAGGTGTCTGCCTTGTAAGCCCTAGCATAGGAAGGTAGGATGGACTGCAGTTCAATCCCCCGGTGTCCCATATGGTCCCCCCAAGCTAGGGGCGACTTCTGAGCGCATAGCCAGGAGTAATCCCCGAGCGTCAAACGGGTGTGGCCCAAAAACCAAAAAAAAAAGAAAAAAACGAAAAAGAAAAGAACATAATTTTTCTGTTATGATTAATGTCTCTCTCTCTTCCTTTCCCTCTCCCTGTCCTCTCTCCTCCTCCTTACTCTCTTTCTCTTCCTCTTCTCTTTCTCTTCCTCTTCTCTCTCTCCCTCACCTCTTTTCCTCATTTTCTCTTTTTTTCCCCTCCCTCTCGTTTCCAGTGTCCACTCTGCTGAAGATCAGCACAAAGTCATTCTAGCAGAATGAAACTAGATTCTCTCCTGGTTCTGTTCTCCCAGCTGCTTGCAGGGATCGATTGCTCTGACCTCGTGGGGACTCGTATACCCCAAAGCCCCAATGCCATGTGCTCCACACATCTCTCGGAGTCCCCCTGTGCTAGGAGAATCCGCAGTAGATTTTGAATCCTTCAGCGGGCCAGAGTATGGCAGATGCACTTTGTGCGCTAAGGAACAAACGTTGGTCAGTGGTCTGGTACTGCCCTGTCTGTGGGTATTGAAGAGCCTACCTTCCCCAATTCCTCATCCCATTTGATTCTTTTATTTTACGGGCTTCCCCTGGCAGTACTCAGGGACTCCTGGCTGTGTGCTCAGGTGTGAGCCTTAGTGGGGCTTGGGGAAGGAACCAGGCATAGTGCCAGGGAGACACTAAGTTGGGGAGGGGGGGGTCAACGCAAGCAAGGCAAGAGCCTGCCCCTATCCCCGCCCCACACCGTGTCTCTGGCTCCCACTGTCAGAATTTAAAACTTTTGTCTAGCATAGTCGTACAATAGGGACAAATAGTATATTTTCCAACTGCTTTTGAAGAATTTGTGAATATCTTCAGATAAATTCTCTATAAGGTAATACAATGAGGCTTGCTATTATTTGATAAAGTTATATTTCTTATTTTAAAAATGTGATTAATGTTGATTTGTCTTATACAAATCAAGCAACTGAACTAGTCTTTAAATTATACTTTTTTAATTAACTTAAAATTGTAAATGCATCTCTTAATCACAAGTTATTAAATGATCTTATTGGTAGGCCTATCAGACTGCACTTTAGACCAAATGAATGGGGGGGGGCATGGGAAAAGGAAGGAGACATTTATAATGGAAAAAAATAATTAGAGATTCCATTGTAGAACAAAATGAACTTTAGTGTAATAAGATGATTTATCTTGTATGAAAAGGAATCTATGATCTCATACTAATCTACTGTTTTTCCAAAGCACTTTCTTTGGTACAATAAACACTAAAACTTGTGTCTGTTGTGTTATGCTGTGTTGGTTTTCTCATGATAAAATGGCTTTAGTTGGTTGAGCTGTAATTCTTAAGCCTCTTTGGCTTTAAATTTTCTTTTAACTTTGATTTTTAAGATATTAGGAATTAAGGGATTAAAAAACTCTAAAATAATCTTATTTTGACTTCTTTTAAAGGACTGTGAATATTCAGCCAACTTTATTTTAGTTTACAAACATGAACTTGAAAAAAAAAAAGATCTCTTGGGGCTAGATAGCTAGACCAATAGAAAGGGCATTTACTTTGCTGTGGCTGACCTGAGTTTGATACCAGCATAAGATATGGACCCCAAGCCCCACCAGGAATGATCTCTGAGCCAAGATTAAGCCCTGAATACTGCCAAAGAATTTTTAAATTAAAAAATGTGGTTAGAGAGATAGTACTGTAGGTAATATGTTTTGCCTTAGGGCCCCTGCACTACATACGATTACTTGAGCACCACCAGGAGTGATCCCTGAGCATGCAGGGAGAAGTAAGGTTTTTGTGCGTGTGTCCCAAAAAGAAGTATACAAAATAGGACACAGGAGAAAATGTACTTATAATTCTCCGGTGCTTCTTACTAGTCTGATTATCATTTATTCATTAAACATTTTCTGAGCATGTCATGACATATTAGTCCTTTCATAGCCCATTGTATAAACAGGACTGGATAAGCTAGATAGGTTTCCTCTTTTAATAGAGTGTTTTCTATCTACAAAATTGGTTAACTTATTTGGTGCTCTCTGCCCCCTCCCTAATAATGTAGTGGTGAAATACTTTTTCCTTATAAGTTGAAAGGAGAATTTCCTTGCAGGCACAGAGATTCATGTGGGATATCCCATCTGGACTTGAGCCACATGACTGAGGATTTTCCAATCAGTTTGTCAGTAAAAGATTGAAGATAGCAGTAATGGATAAATTGCAGCTGTCAAAGAACTAATCACATGGTTCAAATCAACTTCTGTAATTGTGCTTCCAATCAGAGGGAATAGCGCTGTGGGAAGTTTTAACACATTTTACCCAAGGGAGAAAAACATTTTAAGGTTTAAAAATATGTGACAGGTCTAATATTTAAATTCTTTCTTCTCTCCTTTCTAATAGTAGTACCTCAATCAATGAACTTCACACATAAACACAATCTTACATATACATACTACTAAGAAGAATGTAAAACAGCAAGCTGAAGCCTAAGCAGTTTCGAACAATTTAAGAAAAATAGTATCTATTAGGAGGATGACTAAAAAGACAATCTCCGAGCATCCTTGAGGACGGGCACTGTGCTACTTAAGAACAGTGGTAATGTCCTGTGGGTAATTTGCCTGTATCTTAGCAACACGGACATTGCTAATTCTTTTGCCTTATTCTCTTTTCTGTGTGGCACACTTTAGTATTTATTATTTTATCCTGATGACGTGATGAGCTTGGGTAAGGATGAGAATATTTTCAGGTGAAAGAACAGGCTAATTGAGAGTGAAGAATGTGCAGCTAGAGTTCAGGTATTTTCCTCCTCCTGCTACCGTTTTCTTTCTTTTATATTGATTTTATTCTTAGACAAAAGAGAACCAAAAAGAAATATGATTTAGGCCCTGACTGATAGCACAGCATATAGGGTACTTGCTTTGCACACATCTAACCTGGATTTGATTCCTTGCACCAAACCACATATGGTTGTTTAAAACCTGCCCGGAGCAATCCCTGACCACAGAGCCAGAAATAAGCCCTGAGCATACCAGGTGTGCCCCCAAACAATAACAGAAATGTGCTTCATAAAATGTTATGTTTAAAAACTTGTTTGCTGTATAAAATGAAGACAGCTTGATGGACTTTAGAAAATCTCCATTTCCATATCTAAAAGTGGATAGAATGAAATCTCCCCCCAGTGAGTTCTCCAGAGAATTAATGGCCTTTCTCCCAGTCCTGGAAATAGAAGTTGACACTCCAGGAGGGTCAGTTGTTGTTATGAAACTTTCTAAAATGCCTGTCTGTGCACAGTTTTATGGTTTCTTTTGATTTTTCATATAGATCCTTTTCAAGTTCTGCTTTTATACTGGAGCAAAGCATTGCTAATATTGCCAGAATTTTTAAATGCATGGATTAAGAAAATATTTGATTTAGAGATTACAGTATTTTTCTTAATTTTTTATTGTTCATTTGGACCATCAGAGTCTAAACAATTCTGTAAGAAATCCCTTATTGATTCTATTCATCATATACAAGTGAGTGTTTTCTGTATGTCTGGCATTTTCAAATTTTCCATTAGGCTCATTTGCCTTATGAAAATCTCCAACTTTTTTCAGTTAGTAAAATCGCTAAGAAATGCATTTAAATTTGTAGTGGCCTTTTGCATTTCTGAATTCGAATATTCACCACTCCCAAGTTATTTCTACTAGAAATACATAGGCATTGAAACCATTCCATTTTTGCTAGAGAAATAGTACAGTCTTGTACATGCCAAACATGGGTTTGTCTGGATGCCACAAATGGTCCATATGTATACAGAGCCAAAATGCACCTTTGAGCACTGACAGAGGTATTCCAGCCTCCCTGTTCCCTCACAAATAAAGTGACTGAATTTATTCTTGATAAAAGTCTTGGATAATTAAAATTAAATATCCAATAGAAACGTTTCTTAAGACCTACAACTCATAGTATAAATTATTAGGTAAATGGATGCTTGGGGAGATATGTTAACATGTTTTTAATAAAAGTATTATATTTAAACGCCATGGTTAGAAATTTGTTCATGGTTGAGTTTCAGTCATAGAATGCACAGTACCCTTCAGTGCTATACTTTATCCACCATCAATGTTCCCAATCCATCCCATCCATCCTCTTACGCTTGTCTTTGGGAGAAGGCATTTTACTTCTCTGTCTCTTTTTTTTTTAAATACTGCAGTTTGTACTATTGCTAATGAAGGGGTACCATGCAAATCACTTTATTCTCTTTCAGCACCCAGCTCTTGTCCAGTGTGGTCAGTTCCAAGTATCATCATCACAGGGGACCATTCACTATCCTAACTGCACTCACCATTCTGTGGCAAGCTTTCTACTATGCACTGGTCCTCCTGATCTTTCTCTCTATTGTCTCTGAATATTATTTCCATATCTTTTTTTTCTTATAATCTCACAAATGAGTGAGATCTTTAAAATTCAGTGAACTTATCGTAACCTTACAATATCAAATACTAAGCATATTGGTCATATAGGTGGACCTAGGTATAGAGAACTCTGATATCCCACTGTGTTTGAATGCTTACTGAGTGCTAAATGCCTTATTCATAGATGTTTTTATAATGATCAGTTTTTAAAAGCTTTAATAACTTTTATCTAATTTTATTTTCAAATCAAACACAATCACAGAATGGTCTTTCAATATAACAGATATCCAATTCCACCCCTCTTTTCTTTTTCTTATTTGTTTTCTTGGGTGGGCTACATACCCAGGAGGACTTACTCCTGGCTCTACACTCAGGGATAACTCCTGGTTGGGCTCATGGATCCATATATGGTGCAGAGGATCAAATCCAATTGGCTGGTACAAGGCAAGCACCTTACCCACTGCACTGCTGCTCCAGCTTCCTTTGCTTTACTGCTGCTCCAGCTTCCTTTGCTTATGTATCTTGTTTTATATCAATTACAATAAAAGTGTTACATAGTATATCTATGTTTATATTGACACATAAACTAAAACAAAAACCATCCAGGAGTGACTTGCTTTCAGTATTCAAGTATCCTTAGTACTCAGACTGAAGATATGTTTTGTGTACATGTTTTGTTGAACAAGGCATGGTATTATTTCTATATATAAGGAAGCTAGATTTGGAAAAGTTAAAAACCTCAACTTCATATAGAATGTGGTAAGAATTCATAATTTAGTCTTATCATCTAACCTTCATCTCCTTGTATTATGCTGCTGCTCTTCCCTTTTCCATAGAACAAGAAAATCCCTACTTAAATAAATGATTGATGACATTAAAAGATAATCCCTTACTAAGTTTACATTATGTAGAATCCTCTCACTTATAACCCAAATGTTTTAATCTATTTTATTGGTGCAACTACCTCATTTAATATTTTCAAAAATTTTAGAGTATAAAATAAAGTGATGTCTTGAATGAAGTCACACAAAATAAAATAGCATTATAGTATAAAAATTTAAAATAAAAATCAGTCCAATATGTCAGCTAGTATTGGAAAGCAGTAAAAACAAACAAAAATAACTTATAACCTTTTTTTTATGAATTTTGATGTCTGCTTCATAGTCAACCAAAGCACAATGAAAAGCATTTTATTGTGTGATTTAAAATGAAAAGGCAATACATTTTGAACCAATAGATCTCAGTGGATAGAATCCTCTGTTCTAGGGTTATGGAACAGAGGAAGAGGAAGAATAAATACTGTTGTCTACAATGATTGTAAAAAGAAATGAGCTCTGATGCTTTTAAGTTTCTTATTAACTTCTTATTTCCTTTTGTGTACTTTTTCCCACTGACCGAGTGTCACTAATGTCAAGTCTTCTTTTTTGTCTGTAATTTGACAATGTTAAAATGAGCAGATTCCAGCAAGAAATAAGATATTAATTTATCTCCTTTCTGAAAAAAGAATAGGTTGTTGTGTCATGCTTCCCCGTCCCCTACCCTAGGAGAATGCTTTATGAACATTCATGTGATTATTCAGTTAAAAAGTAATAGATGTATTTTGGTCTCTGAGTAAATCTTTAGTGATTCACAGTTCTGGTTTGATTAATTGTAAACTATTCTGTCATCACTTTCACTGCCCTGGGTCAGTAATTTTAGTCAACCAACATGACAAAAGACATTTCACTTAATGAGGTACTCTACTATGAGACTGAAGGTATAAATATTCTTTTATTGTATAATCCATGGGATCCTTGCCACCTCCCCTCTCTGAGCATTTGTGAAGATTTTAAAAGCACTTTCTTGTCCTACTTTATCTCTGAACCTCACTTTAAACTCTAAGAGGATTTATAATCCTTTGTAGACATTTGGAACAAGCAGTTGGGATCTCCAATAAGCAAACAAATTAGCTGACCTTCTACTAATGACTCTCCCTTTCTCCCTGACACTGCTGAAGGCAGATGTGTTAAGGTAATCTGCCTAACACACACACACACACACACACACACACACACACACACACACACACACACTCTTTGACCAATTAGTGGTGGAAAATGTCCAAAGAATATCCTCTTTAATTAGGTATAGACAAAACACTGACTGCTTGTTTCTCATGCTATCTATGTTCAAATTCCCTTAAATGGCTCAAGAATTAATTGACAATGTTGCTTTGTAAATGATAGGTTCTATGAGTGAGGACTAGAAACACTAATGCTATCTTAGGAACAGTAATGTTCTTTGTATATAGGGGTTCACCACTTTGGGGGCATATTTTATGTTTGACTGTTAGAATACATAGAAACATTCCAACCCATAATATTAGCCCAAAATTTATCACCCATATTTCCTTTTTACTCCCTGCTTAATATTAAAGCTTTCAAAATTCAATTCAGCATAATTATCCCTGTTTTAGTATATTGCTTTATCTATTTATTTTATAAATATGCTTGTACACTTAAGTGCAAATCTAGAAACATGGTGAGTATAAAGCAGGCCCAGGGTCTATTCTTATAGAATTTAGAGGTTTTAACGAATACTTGAGTCTAAGGTGATGTGTTTCTCTGGTGCATGGCTCTAAAGAAAGTTTTCTTCCTAAGACCTTTCTTCAGAAAGCAGGAAATACTCTTCAGAGAAAGTACTGAATATACTGAGACTTGCTGAATGAGAATGAGTAAGCTTAAGAAAAAATTTTGTAAGGTATCTTCTACTCTATTTTTGGACTTGTGAGCTTCAAGTTCTGAAAAATATATTTATGTTGATGACTTGGGTCAGAAGAGTTGCAGCAAATAAAAACCAACCCATAAGCCAACTCATTCAGTTGAAAAGATGTAATGTGTAATTAAGCAATATGAGGTGACCATGAAAATGAAATGCTGTTGGGATGATGGAGGCTCCTGCTCAAATTCTGCCCCTGCTGTTAATTGAATGCTCCTGAGATTATTACTTAACTGCCAACCTTTCTTTTCTTTTCTCTACCTAGCTTTGTTTGTATTAAACCAGGCATGAAGTATCAGCATACAATAGTGTCTGTCTAATGGCATCATTTTGTTACTAATTCAGTACTCTGGGCAGGATTTGCAAGCCATCTATCACTTATATATTTGCACTAGATTGAACAAGTTAGCTGACAGGAAGGCATTGAAGTGAGTGACAAATTTTGTTCTCTTATTTGCATGGATGGTGTAGTAAACTTCAGGGTCAAATTAACCCATGCCTGGCCAGAGGGTAGTGGTATTTGCCATTTTCTTGTAAATTACTAATTAGTAATGAGGTCCGATGGAGTTAGGAAGTTTCTTTCCTTTGAGTCATACTCCAGGGTGCTCAGTTCTTACTTCTGGCTCTACATTCAGGGATCATTCTGGTGGAGACCACTTATAGTGCCAAGAAAGAAACCCAGGTCCACTACATGCAAGACAATTACCCTATCCACTGTAATTATCTCATCAGTGCCTAAAACAAATTAGTTTTATGAATAAGGCAAGTTTTCAATGTTATGTAGTTTTTGAGGTCTGATCTTTATTCCTTTAATTAAAAAAATAAATTTGATAGAAATAAGTATTTAGCTGTCTCCCCATCCAGATACTGTGAAAGAATTTCCATGGTATACACACTTAAGAAGCATGTTTGAGTATTTGTGTGGGAAGAAGGCATCTTAGAGGTTGGGGACTGAGATCTTCCAATTATCCTGTCTGCTCTAGTTCTTACTCTCCTATGAGATAGGTTAGGAAAGTTAATATTGCCAAACCTCTATTTCCCTGACTCTAAAATAACTGTAATAATCATTCTAATAAAATAATCAGTGATTTCTGGATTAGTTACTGTAATATAAATCATACTCTGCAGGTTTAGAATAGACCTAGTGCTCAATTAATGGTTCTTATAATCTATTAATTTGGTTTGGAAAAAGGCCTGACTTTTATCTATTTATTGATTACAGGTAAGTTTAATATTAATAATTTAATTGTCATACCAGAAAATAATGGCAGGATTATGTTAATAACCTAGGAAAAGAGCAAATTTCCATTTATTTAGCTCTGGGTTTCTTTTAATAAACTCACCTCTCCATAGTAATTTGATGAGTTCTAGCAGAACCCACAGACCAATTTTGCCATATGAAAATTTTATCAGAATGGTTCCTCAGGAATAGCACAGATAGTCAAACAACTAAAGGTAATGTTTCTGATTTCTCAGCTTTCACATTTAGGCATTTCTTGTTTTCAAAGTATTGCTTTGAAAATAAACTTTCTTTTTAGTTTCATTCTAAATTAAAGAATCACTATCTATATTCTTAACCAATCCCAATGAATTGCCACAATGCTACATACATAGCATAGTTTCTTTTCTTTTTCTTGTTTGTTTTTGTTTTTTTTTTTTTTTATGGGGAGGTTTTGTTGTTGCTGTTGCTGCTTTTGTATTTGGGCCACATCCTGCATTGCTCAAGGGTTAATCCTGGCTCTGTGCTCAGAAATTGGGGCCTGAGCAGCAGCGCAGTGGTAGGGCGTTTACCTGGCAAGGGCTGACCTAGGGTGGACTGTGATTCGATCCCCTGGTGTCCCACATGGTCCCCTGAGCCAGGAGCGATTTCTGAGTGCATAGCCAGGAGTAACCCCTGAGCATCACCAGGTGTGGCCCCCAAAAGAACACCCCCCCACCAAAAGAATCCATTGTGGCTCGGGGGTCCATATGGGATGCTGGGATTCAAACCCAGGTCTGTCCTGGGTCCACTACGTGCAAGGCAAACGCCCTACCGTCGTGCTATCTCTCTGACCCCCATTTTTTATTTTCTAAATTAGTTATTTATTGGTACAAATTTTGGACCAATTTTAATGCAAACATTGGCTAAAACCATGTCTGTGTCAAGTCTCTTAGCTTCAGTGAGTACAGCAATGGTTAAATACAAAAGTGTAGTCTTTGGCTGGAGTGATAGCATAGCTGGGAGGACTCTCTCTTGCCTTGCATGTGGACTACCTGGGTTTGATCCCTAGTTCCGAAAGTGGCCCCATAAATTTACTAAGAATGATCCCTGACTGCAGAGTCAGGAATAAACCCTGAATGGGCAGGAACAATAACACAGTGGGTAAGCCATTTGCCTTGAACATGTCCAACCCAGGTTCTATTCCAAGCATCCCATATGGTCCCCTGAATCTATCTGGAGTGATTCTTGTGTGCAGAGCCAGGAATAACCCTAGAGTGCCACCAGATGTGGCCCCCAAACCGAAAACAAAACAAAGCAAACAAACAAAAAAAGCCCCATAAGACCAAGAATAAACTCTGAGTACCTTCTAGATGTGGCCTACACCCAAATTGTACTTTTAATTCTTTTTTGGTGGGAGGGAGGTGGGACCATATTAGGCAATGGTCAGGGGGTTGTTTCGGCTCTACAGTAAAAAACTATTGCTGGTGGTGCTTGATGACCCATATGGGATGCTGAGGATCTAACTTAATTGCATGCAAGGGTTTCTAGTCCTCATGATCCTAACTAATTCTTGATGATAAAGACATCCTTAATAATGAAATATAGAAAGTGTCTGTTATATTCATATGTTTTGCCTGTAGAATTAGATATAGGGAATTACATTAAAGAAAATGAGTATTTCTGAGTGTTGGCAGTTTGTATCAAAGTGCTTTGAAAGCTTTTGCTATCTATCATTTTCTTTAACCTGGTAAAGGAAACTATCCTTTATGGCCAGCTTCCCTCACCCCTGGGTAAATAAACAAACAGGGTTTTCTTCTGATAGTCACAACTTTTAAAACACTGTTGCTTTGAAGAAAACTTTGAGATGAGTATATTAGGTTTTTAATTTACTAGCTCTTTTGCCTTTTGCAAGGTCAATGCCTTTTGTTCTGGGCGGAGTGTAACGGATACAAATATATCTCCTCTCAGGAGAACAGGTTCTGTGGTTAATTTTTTTTCTAATTGAAAAAACAAAGAACATTAAGCATGCTCTATAATGGTTTACAAAGAGAGATGTTTGTTCTGATCAGAATAGACCTAGATGATTTACTAGTAGAACCCAGAATGAAGTCTACCTAGTCATCCATAAGCTCATGTAGTATAACTTGGGCATGATTAATGTGACAGAGCAGGAACTGCGAGTCAAACACTTGAGTTCCTATCCCAATTTGGCAATGTGACATTAAATAATGCTCAATGATCTTAACAAATAAATCATCTCGGAGCCAAGACTTGGAATATTTTTCTCTAAAATGAAGAAGGCTCAACTAGAGTATTTTGTGATTCTCTAATCTCTTTCATCTTTTTTTTTTTTTTTGCACATTTCTATTGGATTGCAAGTGAAAATGGCAAGAGCATATTTTTTTTTTGAAATATATTTGAAACTGATCAGGGAGAAATGATTATTATTCTAACTCTATGATAAACTCATTTTAATAATGTCTTCTTTTTGGTACAAATTGTATAGTATTTGAAAAGTCTCAAGAAATTTCATACAGAATAATTCATAGGCACTTGAAGTAATGAAAATCATTTCGGGGCCGGGTAGGTGGCGCTGGAGGTAAGGTGTCTGCCTTGCAAGCGCTAGCCAAGGAAGGACCGCGGTTCGATCCCCCGGCGTCCCATATGGTCCCCCCAAGCCAGGGGCGATTTCTGAGCACATAGCCAGGAGTAACCCCTGAGCGTCAAACGGGTGTGGCCCAAAAAACAAAAAAAAAAAAAAAAAAAAAAAAAAAAGAAAATCATTTCACATGTCAGGCTGTGACGGTGTTATGGGGGCATAACAAATAACTAAAAAGTCTAGTCAAAACAAGTGAGCTTCAATATAAACAAAGATGCAAGAAAAACATTTTAGCCAGCATGTGTTACTATAGACCCTATAGATAAATTCTTTTGGATATCCCTATTAAATCAACAGTTTTCATTTGGGTCAGCCCAAAGAACTTCTTCTTTAATAATCTCTGCCATCAATTCCAGGCTGAAGTATTTTTACTTTTATTATTCTATCTGATTTTTACTGTATTTTTTTTCATGCTGAATCTTTCCTTCTCCTGAAGATCTTTAACCAGGAGTTAAAAATTTTATATTGTTGCCTCCAAAATATTGTAGAACATTTATGTATAAAATAAGCATTATTTTATTTTATTTCTAGAAATTTATAAATCTCTCATGCAAAGTCTATTTCAAAACTAGATACTGATGAATTTGTAAATGTCTACTTTAATTGTGAAAAAATTAAAATTATTTAAAAAGGAAAAGTAATACAGTAAATATTCTTATGTCTATTATCTAAATTTTATTTATCTCAATATTTTACCAGTCTTACTGATAATTTTATGGAATTTTTTCATTGTAAACTCTACTGCTAAAGTTAGCAAAATGATATTGTGTTCTGATTATTAAATACTTAGTAAAATTTAGTTGAATATGTTTAAAAATATAGATCAACTCTTTTATCTGATTGCAGAGAGACCACTCATGTCATGATAGTCACTAATAAGAGTCTTGTGTTTGGTAAATTATATTGTCTTATTAATGAATTCATACTAGAATGAAAGCATGTGAGAACAAACACTCAGGGCATTGCTCTTGGATCACATGTGGTGCTGGGGATTGAACCAGGGTTAGCTGCATCCAAGAAAAGTGCCTTATTTCGTATTCTATCCTTCAATGAGAAATTCTGTGAGGTTTATTTTTATTTATTTTTATTTTTTGAGCGTGCAGTGCTCAGAGGCTAATCTTGTCTCTGTGCTCAAGGAGACCATATGTAATGTCTGCCAGGTTTCAAGACATTTCTGTAGTCACAGTTCCATAAAATACAAATGCCTTGACTTCTCTTTAGCTCTCATGAGAAAACACGATTGAACTCATAATAATACTAGAAAAATGGATTGGATCATAAGACCAATCTGTGTCACATATCTTTCAAATTCTATGAGAAATTTTCCTTTTCTTTTTTCTATTTTTTTGGGGGGGTCACACCTGGTGATACATAGGGTTTACTCTTGGATCTGCAGCAAAGAATTACTCCTAAAGGACTTTGAGAACCCTATAGAATGGCAGAAATCGAATCTGGGTTTGCTGCGTTCAAGGGAAGAACCTTCTTTGCTGTACTGTAACTCCAGTCTCTTGCCAAATCTCTAAATTGCTTTCTAGCTTACTTAAGACACTTTCAACTGATTCAAGGGATAGTCCTCAACTTTGTGGGAAGTTTCATAAAACTGCCGATGTTTATAAAGGAAAGGTGTTTCAGGTTTGATATCAAACAGCATAATAATAATAATAATAATAATAGTATAGAAGATAATGTAATAAAATATGTGTTCCAAAATTGATAATTTATTGTTTTCTAGAAACAATAGTAGATGATCAGAGAAGTAAACAGTCACAGGTGAAAATAACCTTCCCAAATCAATATAAATAATACAAAGGTGGCCTGAATGTTGACACTTTGTACCTAACACTTGCTCTGGGTAAATATATACCTATGATGTGAAGAAAAAGTTAGAGTGGGAGATATGGAGAAAGCTTGTAGGGCTGCATCACATGATTTGCATTGAGAAGCCCCAGGCTTGATTGCAGGCACCACATAGGTCCTTTAGCACCACTAGGTATGGCCCCATAGCTTGTTTTGGACCTTGCTTAAATCACTGTATTTAGTCATGAATTTAACATTTACTTGCTGTGGACTTAGTTCTAAACTGGTCACTGTTCTAGACAATAGAACACTTGGAAACCAGAATAACTCAGTTTAAGACAGGAGAAATAATACACTATCTTTTATACTTACCTCACACATGGAAGATCTGGTGTTTTATTCTTGGCAACCCATATAGCCCCCCAAATCCTTCTAGGTGTGATTCCTGAGCAAAAAGTCAGGTGTCATACTTGAGCACTCCAAGGTGTAGCCTAAAATCCAAAACAAAAACAAACACAAAAAAACAAAACAAAACAAAAAAACAGAGAACCAGATCGGGTTCTCCAATGTATGTGTGTGTGTGTGTGTGTGTGTGTGTGTGTGTGTGTGTGTATTATAGGGGCACAGCAGTAGAGCATTTGCCTTGAACACAGCTGATCCAACAGGGATGGTGATTTGAATCCCAGCATCCCATATGGTCACTTGTGCCTGCTAAGAGAAACTTCTGAGTGCAGAGCCTGTAGTAACTCCTGAGTACCCCCAAATATATATGTATATATATTATATATTATAGATAATAGGCACCATGATTTTCAAATCTTAGTGTCTGAGTTTCACCCATAAACCACTGTAGGCACCACATTCTTCACCAAAGTGTCCTCTTCCCTTTACAGGGTCCCAGTATCCCCATTGTATCCCTCACCTCACCTTCGCTTCCTACTAAAGATCAGTCCTCAGGTTCTATTGCCTTGAGGGTCTTTTTTAAAATTTCTTTATTAAGTTACTTTATATGTCACATATGAGCGTTCACCCTGTGTTTATTCCTCCTACCTTCTGACTAGTTGATTCTCTCCAAATCCATAAATATAGCAGCAAATTGCATGATTCTATTTTTTTTCTTAATAGTTTCTTAATCTAGTCTTCTGTTCTTGGGCACTTGAGTTGTATCCAGGTTTGCGCATTGCATATAGAGCTGTAATGAACATAGGCATGCAAATGACTTCACTGAATTAAGTTTGGAAGCCTGTGGAATATATATTAAAAAATGAAAATGCTTGACCATGTGGAAGTCCTATTTTCAGGTTTTTTCAGAAACCTCCATAATGTTTTCTATAGAAATATTAGTCAAATTATGTTTCACAAGCATTATTATAAAAGGGTTCGGCACTAAGTTTTAACATTCAGGCTTTCTACTAATTCCTGCTAATTTTCTACTAATATTAGCTAATTTCTACTAAATAAAAGAAAACTCATAATACATACTTTTTTGACTAGTATTACATTTTAAGGTATGTATTACTGCTTAATTCATTTACACTAATTTATACTATTTAATTAGTTAAAAGATAATTTATTGTTCATTCTCATCTTGTTAAATGGTTAATTTGGAGAAAAACCTCAATATAAAATTCTTTGACTATACACATACTTTAATTCATTCATTTTATTTTGTTTATAGCTTCCCCTTTGCTCCATTTCAATGATTATCTGAGTTATACAGCTATTCTTTCAGAAATAAAAATTAGGAAAAAATAGCATTGCAGTAGTAACTGAATTTTTGTTACTTAAATTACAGCTTGACATAAGGTGCCTAAGAAACAAAGATTTGCTAAAAAGTATAAAAAAAACTGGATCCTAAGTCATATTTTATTACTCAAATATTTTATTGTATCAATAAATTAATTAAAGGAGCCAAACAAATTAGTAGTTACCTACTGAAAAATATTTCATACCACATTCCTTAGGGCAGCACTGCATGTTCGTCTCTAAAAGAATGCACTTATTGTAAGAAAAGGTTAAACAATCAGAACTTATCACAGTCTTAACCTTTTTGTCTTGAATTTTGAATTTTAAAAAGATCTATCCAGTAGTTGTTTATTTCCGAAAAGTTTTAGATATTTTTGTTTTATGTACAAGCAAGTATACATAAATATTACCTAATGACCAGAATTATACCCTCATCCCCAAAATCTTTCTTATCTGATAAATAATCTGTAGCTACAAATGCATTACCAGAATTATATTTTTCTTTTACATGACTAAAGTTAATACTTGTTTAATTTGAATGATAGAAAGCTTGACAGATAACTTGTAAGTTAGATGACAGAGCTGGTAACTTCATATACTTGAAGAAGAAAATAAAATTGGTTATTTCTATTCATTCTATTTGAATCTTCTCAACATTCTTGAAATGTCAAAGTTTCTCTCTTTATAGCTTATTCATGACTTGTGCCACACTTCAGGGCCAAATGAAGGAAACACTGTTATATCCTAACAAATCAGGTTCGAAACAAGATATAAAATGGATTCTCTATCTTTATTTTTCCTCACTCAAATCTAACTGATCAATTCTATTCTTCCCAGAACCTGCAGGTAGACTCACTTTACTCTACATAGAATGGTCTATATTTGTAATAAGTTGATTTTATGGCATATTTTAATAAACAGAAATATGGCTTTAAAAGTTTTTCATGGGCCTGGAGAGATAGCACAGTGGCGTTTGCCTTGCAAGCAGCCAATCCAGGACCAAAGGTGGTTGGTTCGAATCCCGGTGTCCCATATGGTCCCCCGTGCCTGCCAGGAGCTATTTCTGAGCAGACAGTCAGAAGTAACCCCTGAGCACCGCTGGGTGTGACCCCCCAAAAAAAGTTTTTCATGCTAGTATTTGAGTACAATATTTGTATATCAATAAAAAGTAAGGAATAAAAAACTTTATTAACTATATTACAGATATTTTAAATTGTTACTCTATTTAAGGATCCCAAATTCCATTTATTGCATTAAATATTCCACTGATGCTCCCCAATTTTTGTCATCTTTTATAATTCAGTAATCTTCCCTTGTATTTCACAATTTTGGCAATTTTGGAAAATTTCCTTCACTAACTTTGTAGGATACATGTTTTGGGGGGTGGCCCACTGCTATGCGTTCAGAAATCGCTCTTGGCTTGGGGGGGCCATATGGGACCCTGGGGGATTGAATTGTAGTCCATCCATGCAAGGCAAACGCCCTACCACTGCACCATCAATCTGGCCCTTGTAGAACACTTCTTTTTTTGGGGGGGCACACCCGGTGACACTCAGGGGTTACTTCTGGGTATGCACTCAGAAATCGCTCGCGGCTTGGGGGCTCATCTGAGACAACGGAGGATCGAACTGCAGTCCATCCTAGGCTAACACAAGTAAGGCAGATTTGCCTTACCGCTGTGCCATGGCTCCAGCCTCTGTAGAATAATTCTCAATTGAAATTTATTTGACTTTTTGTGTGTGGGTGGGTGGTTTGAGTTTGTATTTTATTAAAAAGATAGCCTCAAGGTTATGTCTCTTCAGTATATAATATAAAGGGATTTTTATGATTGTGATAACTTGGAGAACTTGTTCAGTTGTTGTCTACCAAAGATCTTTTAGTTAAATTTTCTGGTTAAAATTAATATGTGGCAAAAAACACATTGGGACTACAAGAGTATTATTTTTGGAGGGGCACACCCATAGTTCACAGGGTTTGTTCCTGGTTCTATGCTCAAAGATCACACTTGGCCAGGTCCAGGAGAACTTGTGTGATATGTAATCTAAGAGTCCCACCTACTGCACACTGTCTCTGATCTTGTTAATGTTCTGTAGCAATGCTTTGTTCTCTAATCTTACTATAAGCAAATGTTGCATACAATAAGAATTACTTTCTTTCGCAATGACAATTTTATCCTTATTTTTCCGTATATAATAATTGAAATCTTCCCATAAGAATTGTTCTTTCTCCCAATTTGTTGTACTTTGTATAAATTTGGACACACAGTGCAATATTACTCTTATAAATATTGATATTTTAATGTTTAAGGTGCAAAATCCTTGTCTTTAGGAATTCCCTCACTTGAGCATACATGACATTTTGTCATGAATCTCTGTGTGTATGTTTTATTAGGCACTTTATATCCCGCATTCTAAGCTGCTCTAAGCATTTTTTTTCTGTTCTTGATTAAACACCACTTTTATATAAGAAAACCTAATTTATTTCGTTGGAAATTGTTAGTTTAAGTAGAAATCTGGTTCCAGAGTGTGTTGCTTAAGCTAAGAGACATATATGAACCTCTAAGTTCACAGATTTATTTTTCTCCATATAAATACGATGCAATCATACATCAATACTAATATGTCTAACAATTCGAACACTAGGTTTTCACTATTGGACTTATTCTATCATTTGCCTTCCTGTTTTTAAGATGTCTTCCTCTGACAGTGATAAGCATTACTCATTATTTTAAAAGATATATGTATATATATACATATATATATGTATATATGTATACATATATACATACATCTATATACATACATATATATATGTTCAGCCCTAGGTTGTACATGCAGAAAGTAAAAATGCTTAAACCATACTTTGAAGGATTGCTTTCTGGGAAAGGGGCTCCCAGGCAGTACTCAAGCAAGTAGACCATATGGTTCAATGCTGTGTCCTGGTGCGCAATGGCTACTACGCGGGCTAGAGCAAGTAACACTTAGTGGACTTTGCAGCAGTGGGGATTAAATGTAGAGTCCAGCTCATGGAAGATTTATATGGCTGCTTATTGCTCTAGCCATAAAACACTAGAGTATTCAGAAAAATATTATGTATGTTTTAAATAATCAGAGTTCCTAAGTGATTCTCAGGGGCCTGGTTATATTTTCAATGATGTTCTATGAGCTAGGCTGCTGGTTCAGAGGTGCTAAGGGAAGCCTTTAGGACCAACATGGACATGCTCAGGGGCCTCCCAGTACTACAACTGTTGATGTCCCAGAGGCCATATGATGCTAGACTTTAAACTGTGACCAGGAGCATAGCTGTTTCACTGTCTCCCCATCAAGATGTTTTAAGAGTTACTTAGATCAGTTTTATTTTTCAATCTCTTAGAGTTTGTGGCTCATTTAGATACACTAAAGTTTTTTGTTTGTCTGCCATTGATCTTTGCCTATTTTGATTTTACTTTTAAGGCTGTGCTGCTTAGTTTTGAGTTTTGACCAGTTAATATAGCTGTGTTCATGTATTGCAGACTATCAGCACATTATCTTTTCTATTCTACCTGATGCATCCTCCATGTATGAAATAAAATCTATTATTTCTAATTACTTTTGATGAAGAAGATCAGAAGCTAGCTGGTGATCTTAAATTATAGTAATAAACTAGGAATTCGAATATTAGTAATGAACTAATTAGTAATTTGAAAAAAAACAGCTATTTTGATCATTTCCTCCCTTACTGATCTATGTTAACTTCTTGAGCAACATATGTGTTGCTTTTATGCTATTTATATGGAGGATATGAATCAAATTTAATATCCCCACAATTGTAAAAAGATAAAATGTTTTATATTGAAGCCCACAAACTAGCTTCTAAATTTTAGGTTCTAATATATTCTACTCAATATTAGACTGTTCTCCAATATTCCTCATGTTTATAAAATTAAGTTGAAGATATGGAAAATACAAAATACATCCAACTCATTGGAAAACATTTCTTATTCATTCAAATAGCTCAGTTTGTGTATCCCAAGGGCATAATATCAGACTCATTTCTTTCTTCCTCATTATTTCAAGTAGAAATATAGTGAATTTACTTTTGGCAAAATTGCTGTTAGAATTGCTTTATATCAGTAATGAGGAGATAGTTTCACAGGCAAATTCAAGTTATAAAATATTTGGTATAAGTCATAAAATGTGAAGACTATAAAATGTGTGCTCTATTTTAATAGTCAGTATAGACAGCATATGAGTATTAATAATAGTACATGAGTATTGAACTACTACTTACACTTATAAATAGCTACTCAAACTTTAGAGATAGTACAGAGTTAAGGCACTTGCATATATCCAATCAAGGTTTGATACTCAGCACTGCTTATTGTACCTGAATCCTGCCAGATCTGAATGAACCCTTGACATTTTTCTTTTATTAACAACTTTAATTATGTATGTATTTCACACTTTCTTCTGATATGCCATATGCCAGTTTAAAAACTCAGTGGTCTGGGACCAAAGATGCTACAATGGTTAGGGTGCTTGCCTCCAACCCAGCCAGCCTTGGTTTGACCGCAACATTACATGTGTTTCTCCGTCTACTGTCAGTAGTGACCTTTCTGTGCAGAGCCCAGAATAAACACTGAATACTGCCAGCATGACTCAAACAACAGACTTTTAAAAAAAGCAACCAATAGGAGTTCCATTTTATCATTTATGAGGGGGTTATATTGTCATTTCTAACTGATATCCTCTACAGTGATATTTTAAGAAGCTCACTGTTGGTGTAGATATAAAATATAAGCTAATAACAGGCAAATAATTATAAATTAAAGAATAGAAGAAAGTAACATCAAAATTATGGTGCTCGCTGATGAGTGCTTGAACCAATGTCATTCCTGTAGAAACATTGAGGAAGTGATATTTACAATAACTAGATTAAAGAAATAAAAGGCTATCTGATTAGATTTGGTAACTGAATAAAAATTACTATGTGAGAGTAATACAAGGGAAGCAGAGGCAATTTTGAGAGAAGGATGATGGCTGACTAAATTCACGATCACTTCCTATAGCCTTCATATGTGTTGTTTACTTTTTGCTACATAGTTATCTATTAAATGAGGTGATCCTGGGGCCGGGTGGTGGCGCTAGAGGTAAGGTGCCTGCCTTGCCTGCGCTAGCCTTGGACGGACCGCGGTTCGATCCCCCAGTGTCCCATACGGTCCCCCAAGCCAGGAGCAACTTCTGAGCGCATAGCCAGGAGTAACCCCTGAGCGTTACCGGGTGTGGCCCAAACCCCCCCCCCCAAATGAGGTGATCCTCAATAAAAATAAATTTAGTGCATAAATCTGCATTCAAAACTGCTGGGTGAAAAAAGGGAATGTCCTTGAAAACAGCAATACATGATATTTGAGTTTTTCTGAATAATTCAGGTGCAGCTATTCCAGCTCAGTCTTTCACAATGCTATGTATGCTCAGTTCTGTGCAAGGTTTCTCATCACAAGACTTGTTTGGAACAGGATCATCCAAGCCCACTGTCTTTATTGTTGGAAACCTTTAGTTCCTCAAAGGATGCTGCTTAATAGCATGTAGATATACCTTTTCATTTGGACTTCTTTCCATAGGGTTCACGTCATGTGGCAGTTTCCCTCATCAGAGCAAAAATAGATAGGAGCAAGAAAATACTAGCAAAACCATTGGCTGAATCCTTTGCAATTACTCTTGGAAATGCTATACTCATTTTTCCTCCTTCCCCCCATTGCAAGCAAGCCACAGAACCACTTAGTTTTTCCAAAGTTCTCTAGAAATTATAGATATTTGGATTCGGACTTTATTTTAAAAATATTACATAAAAACTAGTTAAGATATAAGAATGGCCATTAAAATTTCTATCATTTAAAAACCAGGTAAGCTTAATTATGTTTGTATTCTGGATAAATCTACTTTCCACATAGGCATAAAATTCTTCTAAATATTTATTACTAATTAGACATTTGTGACATCACATTGTCTTTAGTTTGATTGGTGTTTGGACCACACCTGGTGTTGCTCAAGGATTAGTTCTAACTGCACTCTGGAAACACTCTTGGCAGTGTTCTGGGAACAATATGGGATTCCAGGACCAAACATAGGTAGTTTACATACAAAGCTATGGGCCTACCTGTTGTATCATCTTTCCAGTATCTCATTTTCAATCCCTAAAAGTTCAAATTTTTCAAGCCCTAAAATTCTACATGATGAATTAGTGATATGAGGCAAATTATCATAAAATGTACAATTTAAACAAATAAATTAATAATGAAGTATATATAACATAGTAATTTCCTTTCATATATATTTATTTACATTATTTTTAATCAAAAGATAATTCAAGAGTAATTAAAAGAGAATGCATAGCATTGCTTTTATAATAATTGTGTTTTTAGGCACACATTTTTGTCTGTTAATAGAATGTCAATTAGCTCAATTATAGAGTCAGCAAGATTTCATTGAGCAAAGAATTAAATACTGGTAAAACTAAAAATAACATTGAATGGCTGGAGAGATAGCACAGCAGTAGGGTGTTTGCCTTTCATGCAACTGATTCAGAACGAATTTCTGTTCTATCACCAGCATCCCATATGGTCCCCCAAACCAGGAGCCATTTCTGAGCACAGAGCAGGAGTAAGCCCTGAGCATCACTGGGTGTGGCCCCAAAACAAAACAAATAAAACTAAACTAAACAAAAAAAAAAAAACCAACATTGAAAACCACTAATCTAGAATAACTTTACTTTGTACTTGTAAAGAGAGTTTTTAGCAAGAGATATTTAATCAAAGCACTGTTTTCCTAATGAAAATAATAAAATAGCAAGTAGAATAAAAGTCTGATTTCTGTAACTGATAAACTACTATAACTTTATGATACATTCTCTAAGTCAACATGATTTTGAAGTGAATTTATTAATCATTCACAATTAGACTGAAGTACATTTTCAAGTTGAAAAGATGATTTGTTACACAAACTGTTATTTGAAAAATATAATTAGAGAATTATTTATTCTGTACTATACTTTGCTGGTGACCAGTGTATAATTTCTTCCTTCACAATAACTCATGAAAATAATTAGCTTATTTACCATTACTATTATTAAGGTAAATATAAATGATGAGAAAAACTAAAAGTATGGTTAGTATCTAATGGGCTTTCTCTGAGGTATTACTATCTCTTTTGCAGACTTTCATAAATATTGTGACTTTTTTGACCAGCAAGTATGTAATCATTAAACTATTATTCTAATTTATTACATCTAAATGACAACCAAGATTAACTTAAAGGAAATGTGCCATTATTGTACAGGGGCTTCGCAAAAACTGTAATTTGAATGATTTGTGCAGTACTGAACCTGAACAGTGAATTAGTCTGTAGCTTCTTTGAATAAGTCAAATGTTAAAGTGATCTTTCTCTCTCCTTTCCCCTCCACGTTAGTAATTTCTGTAACCTTTATCTCATGCATTAGCGCTACCCTTTGAGATATCCACAAGTTTTTGCCCCTGCTTCTTTGAAATGGAGAAATAAAATGCATTATATACTGTTTTATTACAACATACTGAGATTTTTATTTCAATTTTACAAAAATATCAGCAATTATAGCTTCTATTTCCTTAGCGATATTATGGCCATTAGTGTACTATCTAGTAAGTAGTTGGCATTTGATACACAATACTCATTATCCTTCTAGGATACCCAATTAGCATACGTTTCTGAATTTTGTGTCACTTATGTATTAGTTATTATAATGATTTGAGAAATGTTTTCCTCTCATTAAAGTGGATCCACACTGAACTAGAAACTTTTTATTACTGTAATTAAGTTATGTTTTCTTAAGAGTGATTAAACTATATAAGAAATTCTGCAACTTCTCAAAGACAGGCAGGGAATGTGGGAGGAGGGACATGGGGGACATTAGTGGTAGGAACATTTCACAGTGTGAAGAAGAGTGTGCATTTTATGGTTGAAACCTAATTACGAATATGTTTGTAACCATAGTACTTAAAATTTTTATTTAAAAAAATTCTGCAACTTAGTTGCACAATTTTAAACTGCAATTAATTCTCTAATAAGCAAATATTATAAAATATTCTTATGTGTTGCTTCAGATATGTGAAGTTGCTTGTATGAGAATGACAATCTAGGATGGTTCATAAAAAATTTGGAGAGGTTGCTATATTGGTAAACATGTTAAAGCTTCTACCAGGTTGTAATATATGAGAGTTAGAGTTATTGGATTTCTTCTATTGTTTTTTGGAGGGATACACGAGGAGGCACTCAGGGATTGCTCCTGGCTCTGGGTTCAGCAATCCCTCCTGGTAGGCTTGGGGACCAAATAGGATGCCAGGGATCAAACCCAGATCCAACCAGGGTTGTGCAAGGCAAATACCCTACAGCTGTTCTATCACTCCAACCCCTTTTCTACTGTCTTTTAAAAATTGCCTTTTTATCTTTTTTCTGATTGCCAACCTACATCCCACAGATCCATTTAATTAAATCTCATCATTTGATGCTTCCAAACAATTTTCTATAATTATACAAAGATTGTGGTACTGTATGTTTGAGCACAAGCAGTTGCTCATAAACACTCCCTTAATGGAATTAAGGAATAATAAAAACATGCTTTCAGAGTTGGGGAGATGGCTTGAAGGACTGGAGTGTATACCTTGCATGTTGGAGTCCTAGGTTCTATGCCTGGCACAGCCTGGCCCACAGAACACCACTGGGAGTAACTTCCAAGTTCTGAGATGGGGAGTATCCTACAAACACCACTGTTTGTGCTTCTATAGCCCAATATTTTCACCTTGGTAACTTCTACCTGGCCCTCTTTAGGCCATGTACACATCTCTGATTCTCAGGGAAAAGATTGCAAAGAGTGCACAAAAAAATCAATCTAGAATTAGAAAAGGATGTTTTAATGTAAAATATATAAAGTACATATTGATTTATTTTTATGACATGGCAAAGACTTTAGATCCCCCTTTTTTATCTCTTTTTACCCAATTTCTGTTCACTCAGATCTTCAGTTTATAAAACACATAGAGTTTCTTCTATTGTAGTTGGACCATCCTGACTTCTATTAATACTGCTATATCTTTTGGCTCATCTCAACAATGTGGCATGGCAATACTCACAGTCAGCTCTTCTTGACTAGTTGAAATGTAGAAGAGGCATCAGATAATTAAAACAACACTTTATTCTGTCTATGTTCAACATTACATTAGATAGGGCCAAAAATACAGAAAATCATGTCACTTCTCTCCAGGTGCTATTTTAAGATATGAATATGAACTTAGATGATTAAGTCTAACTATGACACTGTTCTGGGAGTTGTTGTTACTGACACTCTTCATTTACTGCACCGCACAAGTCAATGAATAGCAGCGAGCATTATTCAGTAGTGTTGAGCACTTTTTCTTGTTTGTTTGTTTTGGGGCCACACCCATTTGATGCTCACAGTTTACTCCTGGCTATGTGCTCAGAAATCGCCCCTGGTTTGGGGGGACCATATGGGACGCTGGGGGATCGAACCTCAGTCCGTCCTAGGTTAGAGCTTTCAAGGCAGATGCCTTACCTCTACCCCCATCGCTCCAGCCCCAATGTGTTGAGCACTTTTTATTGCCCCCTGACCAACCTGGGATTGTTGGATTTCCAAGCATGAAGCAAAAACGAAAGAGAATTACACAGGAAATGGGTGGAAGGGTTGAGGCTTGGGCTTCTTTATTTTGATCACTTGGTATGTTTTTTCTTTTGTGAAATCAATGTGTCTTATATCATTAATATATGTAGTAATTGCCATTCTTTCTCTGTTGTTTGTCTTCGGGCCTACCTGGCTCTACTCAGGGATCACTCTGATAGGGCTTGAAAAACCATTTGTGCTACAGGAAATTGAACACTGTGGCTGCACACAAGACAAGTACCTACTTCCTGTACTATGACTCTAGTCCATAAGTATTTCTCCTCTATCTTTTATCTTTCATAATCTAAATTAATCTAACCCAGCTGTGCTGTGAAGTAACCAGAATAGCTTTCGGACTGAACACTGGCTACTTGAAGGGAGGGTTCCTCTTGATCCACTGAATGTTAGCTCTCACTGTAGTGAATCTCCTTATATTCCTTTTAGAAGCATGCAAGGTGTAATAATTAATGCATTGGAAACATTTTAAAAGTGCCTCGCCTCAGAAAGCCAAACATTGTCACAGGAGCTTTTGCAAAAAAAAAAAGGAAATTACACATGGTAATCCAGAGTGCAAAGAAGTAGAAATGATGCTCAAATTTACCTCCATATTTTTTTGTTTCAGAGAATATTTATATGATAAAGGAGGGGCTTGACATCTTTCTATTTTAATATTTTATATTTACTAAGTTACTGTTTTACAACTTGATTAATGATGGTTTTATGCATCTATCACTCTAACATCACACCTATCACCAAAAAACCTGCTTCACTACACCAAGGTTCCAAAGGTCCTTCCCTATGATTTCTGACTTTCTCTAATTACATACTAATGAATTGCTCTTTTTCTAATTGTCTCTATAGCAACAAACATATTTATTGGTAGCGATAAAACTGTATCTTTAAATAGACAACAATATAAAGTTATACTAGTGAGCACATTCAAGAATCTAATAAAATATCTAATGAATAATTTCCATAAAAAGAGAAGACTCACTATTCATGCCCAAGAGAAAGCATGTACTGGGAATAAAATTCAGAGTGTGATATAAGTTTGGGTCAAGTAGATACTATTGTTTTTTAGTTATGCCAGTTTTGACTGTGACAGAACTTACTTAAATTAGCTTTTAAAGGGTATATTATTGTAAGACTAAGGCAGTGAATTTTATTGTAATTCAAGATCAGAAAATAAAGTATGGTTAAACCTCTAGAGATCAAAACTGAAATGGTATCAGAAAGAATGAAATACACTTCTTCTGTAGGCTAATGTTTCCCTTCATGTTCTCTTCTTTCTGATCTTAGTGTCAACTTCATTTTGCTTTGTTCTTATTTTGTTTTGGGATGCCACCATATAGAACTCAACATTCTGTCTCTCTATGCTTGAGTGACTACTGACAGTGCTTGGTGGATCATGTGTGTTGACAGGGATTTAAAATAGGATTAGAATTATGCAAGGCAATGCCATACTCTCCTTCCTCTCCATACTATTTATCTGATCCTTCGTTTGTATTTTATTTTCCTAATCAGTTTATTTTGCTTTTTCATATTGGATATTTCTTAGTCCAAAAAGTGATATTTCTATCATTTCCTATATACAACTGAACCGTTTCAGGTAGGGGACAGAGAGATAGTACAAAGTTTAGGGTACTTGCCTTGCATGTGACCGACCTAAGTTTGATCCCCAGAGTACCATATGGTCCCTTGAGCTTGCTAAAAGTATGACCTGAGCACCACTAAATAGGGCCCCAAAACTGAAAAAACAAACAAAAAAAAAAAAACAAAACTAAAACTAAAAACCTGGTTTCTTGGTGCTTTGGCTCAAATTCTTGAAACAATCTTATTAATTGTAAGTTGATTCAGAGTCAAACACATACCTAATTCTTTTGTTTTGTGTATCTTTTATTACAGTTATTATTTTGACTCACATCTTGTTTGTGGTGTTGCTTATAAACTTTAAAAATTATTTTTCTAGTGTTTGTATTATACACAGGTCTCTGGCATGCATAGCATATGCTTTATGTTTGAGCCCTATCTCCTGCTTGGTGCTTATACATTTTGCTTGTGGTACTTGTTGACATCACACTGCTAGCCCATGATTTAGTTGCAGTACATGCTGGGGGTTCTACTCTTTAGTTGTGGTGCTCATACCCAGACCTCATTGTGCTGCCTGAACAATATCTGCACAGTGTTGTGACACCAGAACTCAGCAGCAGGGCCACTGGAAGTAAACTTAGAACTGAACTGCACGGGGTAAATTCTTGGTGTCCCACTTCCAAGGTAGAAGCATAGCCACTAAGCTGTTTTTGATTGTTTATTTGTTTTGTTTTGTTTTTGACCATACTTAGTGTAGCCCAAGGATTACTCCTGAGGCTCTGATCATTCTTGGCATTGCTTTCTGGAAGTATGGTGTGGTTCCAGGGTCTGAACCAAGGTCGATTGCTTGCAAAACAAATGCCTTACTCACTGTGCTGTATTTCACATCTTTTGATTTTTTTAGTAATTTTCAGGTACCACAAATTGCAGGCAATGAAACATATCTAGGAAAACACATTTAGATAACTTTTTAATCTAATATAAGTAGCTTACACTACTTCCTTTATAGTGTAAAGGGAAAGGCAAACACATTTATGAGCTATTGTTAGGGAAATTTATAATGGAAGGACTTCTAGAGGAGTTAGTGGTTACCAGGTAAGATGAAATATTTGTAAGCTGGTTATTCTGAGACTATGGCTACTCCACTTAAAAATTCACTCCAATGAATTTTAAGAACTTGATCCCCAATGTGCGTTTAGAAATTAAAACTAATAAAATGGCTTTTTGGAGTATTATCAGAAGATATTTTGTGGTTAAACTACTAGAATATGAAAAATAAAATGTTAGTTTGATTTGTACAAGAGAAAAGATCTGTTTGTTTTTAAATGTTGAGTATTTATGTACCACTTGTTATTTAGAGTGGCATTACCAATTTTAATACCAAAAGTGAAGAAGTTTTAGAGAAACTGCCAAAAAAAAAAAGGTAAAAAAAAGTTTTGAGGGGTCACAAATTAGGTCTTACTGAAATAACTACATTTTACATAGAAATAACTACATTTTATAACTTGACTTAAGATACTTGTTTTATGACTTGCTTTTAAAAAGCTATCCTAAATTTCACTTTGGAAATACTAGATTATAGAGACAATTGCATAACTGTGCACTCAAAATTTTGAAAATATATTAGAACTTATATATAAATCAAAATTAAATGTTAACTAGTTGCTTTTATTTAATATTTTACTTTCACATGAAATTTTGGGTTGGATGTCTATATAATAAAGTTCTTTTTAATTAATTGTATAGATACTTTGAAGTATAAATTGGGAAAAACTACTTATCCTTATTTCCACAATATTGCTCATGAGGCAGGACTTGACATTTTCCTTGTACTCACCTAACTCTCCTATAACGTGTTTGCATTGACTAATTCTGCTATCACCTGAGGCACTATGAGTAGTTGAAATGTTATTTCTGGGAGATAGTGTCAGTGTAGAGAGCTAGTTATATATAAAGCTGCTTAATAAACTAAGATAATTTTAATTTAAGAGAGTTTATTATAATCATGCAAGAAGTATTTCAAGTACACTATGATTTAACAATAAGTTATTTCATTATATGATTGGATTGATCATATATAATTTATGGAACTTATCAGTGAAACATTCACAGAATAAAATTTAATCATCTGATGGGGTCTCTCTTCACCTGTAAGACAGCATATAGTCAAATGAATGTCAACCACTTTTAATCACCTAAGATGTTTACCTAGAGTGACTAGTACTACTGATATTATGAAAGAATATCAAATTTGATTAAATATGGCTCACCACCATTTTTCACAGTATCCCAAAATTTCCACATTGTCAATAAAATAAAAAATGGTTTGACTTTTTAAGAAGTTGCTGGTCTGTTTTTTTTTTTTTCCTTTTTTTCTTTTTCCGTAGCTTATGGTTTTGGTTTGTAGCTTATTCTGTGTTTATTCTTTTTGTAATCTTGTTGATACTCCCTTATTGTTTTTTGTTTCTGTTTTGTCTTGTTTTACTACTCTTTTCTTCTTTTTTCCCTTCCTTCTTCTAAATGGATATTTATAACAGCTAGGTGGACTCCTCCTAGTTTTTCTCTTTTTTTGTTTGCCTTTTTTTTTCTTCTTCCCCCGATGGTACCAAGACCAGACAGTCGAATGATCATTTGGTGGAAATAAAAACTGATCAGACATTAATACAAATCCAGAGTCAACAACAACAGAATTTATACCCAATCTACAACAAGCTGTACAAGGGGGGGGAACAGTTGCACTAGCATTACGAGGGTAGAGGGCTGAGATGTGGGATGCATGCTGGGAACAGGGGTGAAGGGAGGACAACACTGGTGGTGGGAATGCCCCTCACTCCTTGTCACTATATGCCTCAAATATTACTGTGAGAGAATTGTAATTCACTTCGACCACAATAAAAATTTAAAAAAATTGATTTAAGTAGAATATTCACTGTCAAAGCCTCTGTTTTAAATCATACTATGTAATCAATACTTTTATTACCATTCAATATTCCTACATACAAAACTTTTATGCTCTATTGATTTCTTTTCTTTAATCACATTCTTTTGCATTTGTTATACCTTCTAGATGGAAGATATTTTCATATATGATCATATTCCATCTCACTAAATATGAACACTTATCATAAGCATATTACTCTTACCTCTGTACATGGTAAAATTTGCTCACTGAATTAGTGTGCACATACTACTTGTCATTAGACATGCTATGGATAATTAAGAGTGTCTATGTTCACAATTATTAGCCACAGGTTGGACTCTTTAGTAGCTTGGAGTTATGCTTAATCTTTGTATATAGTATATTGTATTTACTAGACAGTTTTTATTGTTAATATCATTTAGCCAATAACAATTATATGTATTACAATTTCACATCCTATATGGAAATACATATGATTTTAACTTCCTTTTTGTGTTCCTTGTGTCTTGTGACATAATCTAGAAATAAAAAACTTATGAATGTTTCATGTAATGTGAAATTTATAAATATGTGTATTCATAGTTTTTAATCAATTATTTTTATTCAGCTGTCTAAGCAAGGGCTATTTAATTTTTTATTTAGAACAGTTTGATTGCATTAGTAAATAGATTAGAGAAGTATGAACTCGAATTAAGAGATTAGCTCAATACAATAATCTATTTCATAAGTGAATATAAAGAAGCATAATGGTAGAATAACGAATACCCAGAGACAAAGAACATGAAACTGGTTTTCAGCAGGAAATATACCAATTGAAGGGGCTGGAGATAGCACAGGGAGGGTGAAACATATATGGTGGAGGGAAGCATTCTTCCATATATTGGTGGTGCTGAAAGGTGGTTAGAGTGTTATATATAAAGTCCTATCAGCAATAGTACTGTAAACCATGGTGCGAAATATTATTTAAAAAGGCAGCTCTGATAGAAACAGACTGGTTGATGGGAGGCAATTAGGGCTGGGTGGGAACATTGGTGGATGAAAGTGGGCACTTGTGAAGGGATTGGTGTTGAAACATTAAATGCCAGTAATTAATTACTTTGTAA
Source organism: Suncus etruscus (assembly GCF_024139225.1). Classification (NCBI taxonomy): domain Eukaryota; kingdom Metazoa; phylum Chordata; class Mammalia; order Eulipotyphla; family Soricidae; genus Suncus; species Suncus etruscus. Next base: position 83,315,284 of record NC_064850.1, read on the forward strand.
TTTTATGGTGACTAAATTTAAAAAAATAAATATTAATAAACAAAGAGATATAAAGAGAGAGTGAAGAAAAATGTCTGTTCAAGTGGCAGGTAGGAGGTGGGTGGGAAGGAAAATGGAGACCATAGTGGCAGAAAATGTACACTGGTGAAGGATGGTGTACATAGTATGACTGATACTCAAGCATGAGTAATTTTGTAAGCACAGTGTTTATACTAAGTAATTAACTTTTAAAAATGACCCTTTTATATAGAAAAAAAGAAATCCACTTCTAAGGATTAGAAATATATAACAAGATAAAATTGAGTGGTGTGGTGTTGGATATATTGGATATATTTAATTAATATTTAGTAGATAGAACAACAAAAATTAATGATTGAATAAAAAACACACTGTCGAGGAAGAGTTTGTGCTATGCTATACTGCTCTGGCTATAATGTAATCAGAGTATAATAAAGGAGATGGGAAAAAAACAAGAGGAATAAATAGATACTGTGGAAAGAACTAATATCTGAATATGGAGTTGTCCAAGATAGTAAATTGGAATAGTAGGAAGCAATAGGAATAGATAAAAATGAACTGATTAAAGATAGATGGAGTGTTAAAACAAGTGTTTGTGAGGCTTAGATATGGAAGGAAGTGATAAGGAATGGTCAAGAATGGTATTAATGTGTGGAAATATGATTAAAAAATTTTTGATAAGAATTAAGGAGCAGAAGATGGTTCAACTGTAGTTTGAATTCTGGCATCACATATGGTCCCCTGTTTCTGCAAGGAACGACTTCTGAGCACGAGCCAGGAGCAACCTTTGAGCGCCTCTGGATGTGACCCAAAAACTAGGGGGAAAAAAGAATTAAGGAGACTGGTTTATTTGGGAAGATCACAACTTTATTTTCTTGCATATTTATTTGACATGGATCTGGTAGAATACTTAAAAAGATTTTTGTTTGTCTTGGGGCTACACCTGGCTTTTGCTCAAGGACCACCCCTGGTTGGACATAGGGTGCCATAGAGGTGCTGGCAACATGCAAAGTAAATTCCTACCCACTGTACTATCATTCTGGCCCCAAGGAAGAGTTAATAAGGCTTTTCAAGTCAGTAGATATGCAAGTCTAGAGCTGTAAAGGGGGATTTGGATCAAGAATATAAAATGTGAGATATCAACTTTAATAGATGGCAACTAAAGAAATGGGAGTGAGTTCCTTTGTCAAGAAGAACATAAAAGAAAGTTGTGTGGTTATGGGGCCGGAGTAGTGGCGCTAGCACTAAAGCATCTGCCTTGTGCATGCTAGCCTAGGACAGACCTTGGTTTGATCTCCCGGCATCACATACGATCCCCCAAGCCAGGAGCGATTTTTGAGCACATAGCCAGGAGTAACCCCTGAGAATCACCGGGTGTGGCCAAAAAATAAAAGAAGGAAGGAAGGAAGGAAGGAAGGAAGGAAGGAAGGAAGGAAGGAAGGAAGGAAGGAAGGAAGGAAGGAAGGAAGGAAGGAAGGAAGGAAGGAAGGAAATAAGGGAGGGAGGGAGAGAGGGAGGGAGGGAGGGAGGGAGGGAGGAAGGAAGGAAATAAGGGAGGAAATAAGGAAGAAAGGAAATAAAGGAGGGAGGAAGGAAGGAAGGAAATAAGGGAGGGAGGAAGGAAGGAAATAAGGGAGGGAGGAAGGAAGGAAGAAAGGAAATAAGGGAGGGAGGAAGGAAGGAATGAAGGAAGGAAGGAAGGAAATAAGGGAGGAAGGAAATAAGGGAGGAAGGAAATAAGGGAGGAAGGAAGGAAGGGAGGAAGGAAGGAAGGAAGGAAGGAAGGAAGGAAGGAAGGAAGGAAGGAAGGAAGGAAAGAAAGAAGGAAGGAAGGAAGGAAGGAAAGAAAGAAGGAAGGAAGGAAAGAAAGAAGGAAGGAAGGAAGGAAGGAAGGAAGAGAGGAAGGAAGGAAGAGAGGAAGGAAGGAAGGAAGGAAGGAAGGAAGGAAGAGAGGAAGGAAGGGAGGGAGGAAGGGAGGAAGGGAGGAAGGAAGGGAGGAAGGAAGGAGAAAAAGAAAGAGAAGGAAAGAAAGAAAAAGGAAGCTGTGTGTTTAGATGAGAAATTCTTTAGCATTTCTACTCTGGATTTGGAAAAAAAAAAAAGCTTAAAAAGATGTAGAAATAAGATCTCTAGATACAGAGGTCTGATTTTACCAGCCAAGACGAAGCAGAAGTCTTCCATACACCATGAAAGCACCAAGGGGAGAGTAAATGATTATGCACCGAGTCTATAGTTAATCCCATGGCAGTATACTTCAGGGGTGGGGAAACCTTGTATCTCCTAGGCCAAGGGAATTCCCTCTACAATATCCCCAATAGTTACTGTGCTTAAGCAGGGGGAAAAAGAAAAGGAAAAAAGAAAGCACAAAACAATCATTTTTCCACATATTTATTTATCGATTGATCGATTTTTTTTGACATCTTTATTTTGGTGTAGAGATTGAAGTTGAAGTCTCCAATATTATTTCATTTTATTTTATCTTATCTTTCTCTTTCTTTTTGCACTCCAGCATGATTTAATTTCAGAACCAAGACTATTGTGTGGTGCTTGTCTTTATTGCTGTACTTATTGTAGTTATTTATTGCTCACTGGATATTTAATTTGATATTTCTTTCTGTATTGTTGTGGTGTTTCAATTACCTTTTTCACATCCTCTCTCAAACTGAGGTTGAAAGCCTCTAGAAGGACTCCGCCCATTTTCAGCGTATTTGACTTCTTTTTTTTCTTTCTTATTTTGTACCCCAATCTATTGCTTTTCTTTCCTTCAAACAAAACCACATAACTCAATTTATCTAGCTCTGCCTCTTAAATAGAGGGGGAAACAAGGGAGGGTACCAGGACCAAACAGATATATGATCACTAATAGTAAGCTAGACAAAGAGGGGACCACCTACTCTAGCAGTCTGGGGGGGTGATGGTGGGGGATATGGGTTGTAGAAAGGGAATTGGGATGGGGGGAGGACATATTTGGTGATGGGTATTCTCCTGATTCAATGTTAATGTGTACCTAAAATACTACTGTGAAAGATATGTAAGCCATTATGATAAAAAAAATTGTGTTTTAATCACAAATGTTTTTTGACTTACATGTATTATTATATTAATTATATTATGTTATGTTACTATATTATGTTATGTTAGTTTACCTCAATATGTTAATCAATTTTGTCTCTTGAATAAATTCTTACAATAAAAAAAGAGGTAGAAAAACGGCCAATGTTGGATCCACTGGCCTAGTTAAAGAATATACAGGGTATTCATAGAGAAAATTTCCCCTATCTTGCCTCTGACTAACATCAGATATTTTCAGACTATCCTGTTAGTCTGAGACTCTTCTGATAAGCAGGAAATTCTATTTCCTCATCAAATGGAGAGTATGATTGTTATCCTTTGAATTATTATGGCAAAACTATCTGCAACCGCCTATTTTCTGGAAACCTACTTCTAGAATTCATTCCATCTTACTTCTTTTTTTTATATAATTTTTTATTTTGATCATAGTGGTTTACATGTTGACAATAATATTTTAGTTAAATATTTACATGACATCAGGGGGGAGTCCCATCACCATATTGTCTTCTCTTCACCTCTGTTTATGTCGTATCTCCCATATCCACTTCCTTCACCCCCAGGGCTGCTAGAATATGTGGTCCCCTATGTACCTATCCTACCACCTAGTAGTCTTGCATCTGATTGGTCTAGGTGTCTCCCTATTTTCCCTCTCTAACTGGGAGGTAGGCCTAGCTAATTAAGTTTGCGTGGTTTGGTCTGAAGAAAAGTAGTAAACTGGGGTAAAAGTCTAATACTCCAAGAGTGGGCAGAGTCCTTCTAGAGGTTCTCATCATCGATTTGGGGGGCGATGGAGAAAAAAAAATGAAACATTCCATCAGTACAAAACAAAACAAAACAAAAGTGTCCATTATCCAGTGAGGACTCCAACAATAATGGTAAGCACCACACATGCACAAAACAAAAACAAAAACAAAAAACAAACAAACAAATAAAACAAAGCAAAACAACACAAACAAACACACACACAAAAAAAAAGAAAAAACCACCATGGTCCTGGTATAAGAAACATGGCTTAGCCCAAAAGAAAGAAAAGAAAAGGGGAGAAAAAACTAGGAATATCTGGGGACAACAGCTTCAATAACCACACCTACAAAGAGAAATCGATCAAAAAAATAGTTATGTAAGTAAAAATAATAGTAATAATAATAAATGGAGGTACAAAATAGTATATAATAAGTAAACAATGCTTTGCGCTTTTTTTTTTTTCCTCCTGCCCTGGCACAGTAAATGTTGGGGTCATTCGAAAAGGAATTCACTTGGCCTAAGAGTTATGGGTTTCTCCGCCCTTGGAATATATTGTCATGGGATCAACTATAGACTCTGTTCAGGATCATTTACTCTCCCGGTGGTCTTTTGTCGTGTTTGGGAGACTTCCGTTCTGTTCTGGGTGGTACAAACAAACCTCTGTGTCCTGAGATCTCAGTATCTGCACAAGTTCAGGACTGGGATTTACGATGACGTCAGTCTTTGTGGATCAGGAGTAGTTCTGTTCCCTCATTGTCATTTTAATCCATCTTCTGTGGTTGGTGGTCTTGATCTTTGCACTGTGCCTAGGATGGCACTTAGGATAGCATCTTTCTTTGTGCTTCCAGAAGCCAGATTCCTTTACGATTGTCTCTGCTAGACCTTTGGAAGTGGGGTTCATGGTTGTTGTGCAGGTCATAGTTCAAACCCTAGATTAGGGCTTTTTTATTGGTCCCACGGTGTATACCATCTGGTTATGGTTCTAGCAGCCAGTCATCTGTAAATCTCGATCTTGGCTTTTGGATCTACCAAAGGATGACAGGTCTTCTGATTTTGTCTTATTGTTAGCTGGTAAGGTAGGGTAACCTGCTCTTAGATCAAGTTGTTCCCATTTTCCTCGTATTTCACACTTACAAAAAGAAAACCAGGATTTTCTGAAATGATTGAAACCCTGAAGAACTTGATACTTTTATTCAAATCTCTTTCTTTCAACAGAGTCATTGAGTTATGCTTTAACTGTTCTTTGACCATATCTTCTACTAAGAATAGAGAAATCTTAAAAGAACAAAATACAAAGAATATAAAGCCCAAGGAGCAATGGATGTGGCTTATTGGCTTAGTCCAAATGCATTGCTAATTAGAAGTCCTGCGTTTTGATCTCTTGTATGAAAACAACAAAGTTGGATCTCATTAATTTTTTTAATTATTCCCATTCATGCATCTCAGAGACCAGAAATGGTGTGGCAGAGCGGAGTTCATATCCCTCATCTCTCACAATTTCTTTCTTGTTTCATTCAGAATAGCCCCCACTCTCTTCCCCTTTTTAGAGGTCATTAGCTCATTGCCAAAGGAATGAAATATTTTGGCTGAGTTAAATAATTCTGAGACAAATTGATTTTGTACTTCTCCAGATTTTGGAGACATTGGATTGTAAATTAACATTTGTGTCCATGATGCTTAACGTTAAAAGCCTATTCTATGTTTTTTATTGTGTGGGGGCACACTGGTCAAGTTCAGAGATTACTCCTGGCTCTGCACTCAGGCTTCATTCCTGGGAGTTTTGAGGGAACATATGGAGTGCCAAGTATCAAATCTGAGTAGTGCTCTTGCCTTGCAGTCAGCCAACTCATGATATTCTATTGTACTATTGCTCTGGCCTGTCAAAAATCTGTTTTTAATACATCACTGCACAATCAGTTATTTGAGGTTGACATTTTAAAGTAGTGTTATTAACATAAAAATAACTTTCAAGGTTCAAATAGTATTTGGTGATTAGAAGAGTTATGAACCTCAGTTCATTAATTTGCTCACAGGGGGTTAATTGTATGCGTTTTAAAATAACTGTAGGAATACTACTCAATAATAAAAAGGAAAAAATTAATTATTATGCACCAAGATAAATAAATTTCAATCATTTGAGTAAAAGTAGTCAGGCAAAAAACCTGCATATTCATTGCTTTAGTAAGATTTTAGAAAATAAAAAATTATCCATAGTAACAGTAAATGAGTTCTAAAGTTTGGGGGCCCTCTAAGCTGAATTATCAACAGCTAACTAGTATCAGGAGAAAACTTTAGTAGATAATGGAAAAACTTTACTTTTATTGTTATGGTTTCAAATGTCAAAACAAATTAAATTGCTATTTCAAATATGTAAGCCTCATTTATTTCAATTATATTTTAATAAATTATTTCAAAAAGCATAAGTGACTCAAGAAAACAGTAAAAAATTAATATGCTTCCAGTTCTCAGTTTTTCTAGTTCTGTTGTTTTACAGGAAAAGGGCCCTAAAATTCTGGAACATCAGATTTTTTTTTCCCTTTGGTTTTTGAGCCACACCCAGTGACTCTTAGGAGTTACTCCTGGCTATGTGCTCAGAAATTGCTCCTGGCTTGGGAGACTATAAGGGACCCTGTCCTAGCGCAGGCAAGGCAGTGCCTTACCTTACCTCTAGCGCCACAGCGTCGGCCCCTACACCAGATCTTTCAAAAGTTTTTTCAGTAACTCCCACTAGGGCTAGTTCTCGACAACTGCCTTTCAACCAGTATTTTCCCCTTTTCAGAACTTTTTCTGGCCAGAGAAAGATTGTTCTGGAAATAGTTACATCTTTGTTTACTAAAGGGTAACTGAATAGCAAGCTCTCATATACTGTAATATGATTTAACATAATTTTGGTATAATATTAAGAATGAAGTCCTAGCATATATTGAATAAAATATTTGAGGATCCAACCTCCTTGTACTTCATTTCTCTTGAAGTTACAATTTCAAAGGGCATAGCTAGGATGGTAATGAGGACTTGCGTTTGTTGTTGTTACATTTATTTAAAAAAAAATAGTCAAAAAATTACCATCCAGATATGCTTCATTTATAGGTACTAAAACTTATTTATCAATGTAGATTTATGAAAGTCCTGTGTAATTGGTAACAGTCAAATTTTCAGGTGGTTTTTGTTGTTGTTGTTGTTGTTGTTGTTGTTTTGTTTTGTTTTGTTTTTTTAATTTTTGGGCCACACCTGGCAGCGCTCAGGGGTTTCTCCTGGCTCTGCGTTCGGAAATCACCCCTGACAGGCACAAGAGACCATATGGGATGCCGGGATTCGAATCACTATCCTTCTACATGGAAAGCAAACGCCTTACCTCCATGCTATCTTGCCGGCCCCAAATTTTCAGTTTTTTAAAGTGTCATTCAGTTGTTAAAAGTAGTATGAATGAAATATTATTATATTGATGACAAGCATGTCTTATATTATAAAATCTGTGATTTTAAGAAAATTTTTCTTTATATTTTATTTATATTTAAGAAAATAATTAGCAATTGAATAATTGAATAGTACTATATTAGTACAATCCATATTAAATAGAAATAATTTAAAACGTACATTTTCCTAATTTATTTTTAGTGTTAAAGCCCAACATTCTGTCTGTCTACAGTTTTTCTAGTATATATTTAAAAATGTTTTTGTTTCTATTAAAATAACTTGGTATGAATGTACTCACATTTAGTGAACCTCAGTAATGTCCTTTTTGAAAATTTTTATTACTTTCTTATAATGTATTTCATGAGAATAATGGTTCAAAATGTAAATGAAAATAAAATGACAGATTTTATTATTATCTGTCTTGAATAATTTATTTTCTTGTAGAAAATACAAATACATTTTAATCAATCACTTTTTTACTTAATAATTCTAGAAAATATATGTATAATTCCTGATCCACTCACTTAGAAAGAATGAATATTTTTTCAATATCCACTTTTTTGTTCTTTTTGTTGTCACTACACCCAGTGATGCTTCAGGATTTACTTCCAGCTCTCTTCCCAGGGATCATTCCTGTGGGCTTGAGAGCACTTATGGAATGCAAAGCAATTCCACTACCTCTACTTGTAGCTTTATCTCTCTGGCCCCAGTTTGATCCTAGCACTCAGGTGCATGCTATAATACAAATGCAGTGCTGCTAGTGTCCTTATGTAAGAATGCATCCTTCATCTTTGGAATAAAAAGCACAACAGAATTACAGAAAGCAAAAGTAGCACAGGGAACATGTCATATATAATTTCATAATCTGCAAACTGTCCCCCATACCAATTGAGGACTTAAGTATACATTTTCTCAATAGAAAAAATATTATTGAGAAGTATTGTTGTGAAACTGAATCATCATACCCCATTATCCACAATTTTACCTTTCAAGATTTCAGTTTCCCATGCTCAACAAGGGTCTGTAAATCCAATGTACAATAAGAAATATAAAGAAAAGCAAATTCTTATAATTTTTATTATATTATTACTTGTATTACGTTTTTAGTTATTAATTTTTATTGTGCTAATTTATATGTTAACACTATCACAGAAGGTATAGATAGGAAAAACTATACATTTATTATTTTAAATCTACTTTAGTATATATTATATAAATATAATTCAAGCATGGATCTCTTGGATAATATTTTCCTGTAGATAACCCACTAATCCAGGGTACAACTATATTCAACTTGCCCACATATTTTTCTTTCTGTAGGATGTGTCAGTTTCTAATTGTTGCTGTAATAAATTCTCATAAGGTCGCTTAAAACTGTATAATAATGAAATATAATTATGTTATATTACCAAACATTTCTGTCAATAAAAATGTGGGTTTATTGTTAGGGTTTGTTTAGTAGACTAAATTTAGTGTTTAAGCAAAGCTCTGTTGGCAGCTCCTGATCGTATCCATTTCCTTGCTCTTTTCAGTTTCTAAAGTTCTACCTTGTGTTCCTTCTTTTATGCCTTCTTAATCCTCAAAATCAGCCAGATTTTATTTTTCTGTGAATGCTTTCTAACCCTTTTCTCAGGGAAAAAAATTCTTTCAATGGCTCAAGTCATAAAGTTAGACTACACAGCATAATTCAAGATAATTTCCCTTTTTCTAGGTCCTCAACCTTAATAATAACTATGGTCTCTTTTGCAATATCAGATGACATAGTTATAGGGTCTAAGAATTGCTTACCATGGGGCCGGAGAGATAGCATGGAGGTAGGGCGTTTGCCTTTCATGCAGGAGGTCATCGGTTCGAATCCCGGCGCCCCATATGGTCCCCTGTGCCTGCCAGGAGCAATTTCTGAGCATGGAGCCAGGAAAAACCCCTGAGCACTGCCGGGTGTGACCCAAAAACCACAAAAAAAAAAAAAAAAGAATTGCTTACATGTGGGTGAAATGTTAGAGCACTTAGGGACTAAAACTAGTCTTGATCATAGTAGGTGACTGAAAGGGGCAGAGGAGATAAAATTAATGGACATATTTTAGAAAGTGCTTGTTGCTGGGGTTGTCTATAGGGGAATAATCAAATGGGAAAGAAAATTATCAAATAAAGGTAGGCATTAGGATAGCACTTTTTAGTTGCCAGACTTTGCACATAAAGAGTCATACTATTTGTTCATTTAATATTTTAATAAAGTAAATACTCTGATAGACTGTTCTGTCATCTGTTTCTCAATCTGGGGAGCAGATGCAACCCTAATTTTGAGGTACTTGAAGTTCTGTATAAAACATTTATGAGAATTAGTTGACAATTATTAGGATAAGATACGATGAGATTAACATAACTTTTAAACCTGAGGTTTTTGCTTAAGATGTACTTCTGATCTATAGGAAAATGATAAAAACCACAGATTATATAGACCAAGAAAATATATTGATTTGGTAGATTGTTAATAATTTAAACTAATTAAATTATGATAAGTGGCCATCAATAAATAGAAGGGTAAGATTAGTTCAAGCTTTTTTATTAGCAAAGTAAAATATATTCAGTTTTTACGTAACTAAGTTGATAAGGGAAAACATAATAAACTTTAAGTCTTTTAAAACATTGATAAATATTATTCTCTTTATTTTGTTAATTAACTGTCTTCAATTTCTTGCAAAATTTTAAAAAATATTTTAAATTAATTTTAATAAATGAGTTAGATAAAATTCATATTTAAGTCAATCTAATAGTTGCAAGTATAACTGGATTTTATTGTCTTAAAATTAATTGTAGTTTGAGCTCTAACTATAATAAATTTTTAAGCTATTATAATAATAACAGGTTAGGGTCAGAGCAATAGTATAGCAGGTAGGGAATTTGCATAGTATAAGGATGACCTAGTTCACTCCCCTCATCCTGTATGGTTCTCAGAGTTTACCAGAAAACATTTTGTGCAGATCCAGGAGTAAGCCCTGATCACTGGTGAGTGTGGTCCCTTACCCACTAATAATAATAATAATAATAAATAATGAATTAAGAGATCAAGACAGAGTAGGAAGGTAATTTTGCAGGTTGTGAAAGTCTTCAGTTTCAAATAATAGAAATTTGAAAAATGTACTGTCTATTATAGTTTTCAAATCAGTCATTAGTTTCAGATTTAAGTTAAATTATACAACATAAGTGTTTGATTAAATTCTAAATCATTTTTATTTGTAAAATGATACTATATATTTATCTACATACTCCTCTTATCCCACCTCCTGTATTGAGTTAGACAACATAGGAACCAGAGTCTCTTGGGAATCTTTTTGTTTAGAGGAGAATAGAAAAGGGCTGAAAGAAGTTCAGTAATTTGAAAAGGTACTGACTTACCCAGTGAGGTGGCGCTAGAGGTAAGGTGTCTGCCTTGCAAGCGCTAACCAAGGAAGGACCGCGGTTCGATCCCCCGGCATCCCATACGGTGCCCCCAAGCCAGGGGCAATTTCTGAGTGCTTAGCTAGGAGTAACCCCTGAGCATCAAACGGGTGTGCCCCCTCCAAAAAAAAGAAAGAAAAGGTACTGATTTTATTTAAATATCTACCATGTATTTGACATGTTGCTTTCTGCTTTACACAAATTGCCATTTTATTTGTTTGTTTGGAGATAAAACAAGGGCTTATTTCTGGATCTATGTTCTGGAATCACTCCTGGTAGTGTGTAGGATACCATAAAGAGTGCTGGGGAATAAACCATGTGCAAGGCATATATGCCACCCTCTATACTATTGCTCTGGCCCCTGCCATAACATTTTGAATTACTATTCAGACAATAAAATTGAGACAGAGTAATCTAAAACTTAATTTAAGCTTGAAACATTCCTAAAGTGGTATAGTCAAACTTGAATTCACAAGGACTTGCTCTAAGGCTCTATTTTTATATTTCTTTTTTGCATAGTAAGACCTATTTTTCTACGTTATTCCTCCATGGAGAAGAAATGTGTGTGCTTCTTTTCCAATTGGTAAAATGGTACAATTGTCCAAAGAATCTGTAACTTCTCAAATCTTAAAAGACTTCACCATAACAAGCCTGTCTACCTTCTGGGTGTGTGATCTGTATCCTCTAAAAGGAGTCCTTCTCATCCCTGAATTATGAATCAAACAGTCCACCATGTATTCTATGAGGATTGAGTCACTCAATACTCTCAGATCTTTCCAGTTTACCAATCTTCCAGAGATCTCATTTTCCAGTCCATTCATACTATACATAGTCATCAAGGATTGTGGAACCAAATTGCTTTTACATAATTTTACAGAATATCTTCAGTTTTGTACATTATATTTGGAATAAGATAACATAATGAATTGTCACATAGACTACAGAGAGGAGGAAAAATGCATGTGTTTACTAAGAAAGAACATGTAGCAGTTATTAATAAAGAATCATATATGTATATGATTTCATTTATAAATAATTATGTCATATTTATCACAGGTAGATTTCTAACAAGATGTTGTTTCTTGGCATAACATCCTTAACTTCTAACAGTAGTGTTTATAATTAGTTATAGTTATATGACAAAAATATTTGTAATATTTTAAAAGCCAGATATTTTCTTAATTATGAAAATGCTTAAAAATTCTAAGTAAAATTGCCAACATGTTAATAGTAGTTGCCTGGGGAATTCTAGTTTATTGCTGGCATTTTTTCTGACTAATTATATTCTTTAAATATTTAAAGTTTCTAATATAAAAGAAAAGAACTTTTTTGATTATTTTAAGTGACCAGAGTATATTTTCAAGTCAAACTATTTTCAAAGTCACCAGAGTATAAACAAATGTTTATACTTCCATCCAAATATCAATTACTCTTGTAGTTTTGTTAGCCTTCTGTTTAGAGTAAAGCCAACTGAGTTAGAGGCTGTATAACTTTCAAGTTATGTTAGCAACAGGGAAAAGAAACATTAGAAAAGCTATGCAACAAAAAAAAAAAATTCCCACCACTGTAAGTTAAGAAAGAAAAGGCTTATTTGGAGGGCTACAGTGATAGTGTAGTAGATAGGGCATTTTCTTTGCATGTGGCTGACAACAGTTCTATTCACATCTTTCTATAATCTATATGGTCCCCTGAGCACCAATAAGAATTCCTAAGTACAGAACCAAGAGTAATCATGAGCATCCCTGGGTGTGTCCCTCCCAAAAAAGCACATTAGCAATTTTATAAAGTGTATGTTTTGTACTGATGAAACCTGGGTAGGTTGCATTCATGGCAAGTCCCTACTTGCTGTACTATCACTCTGGTCCTTCAATTATATATTTAAAAATAAGATATAAAAAAAAGAAGTGGAAATTGAAGCATCCTTTTGATCCAACTATACCATTCCCAGGGATGTGCCTTAGGAACAGAAAGTCACATACGATATGACCTCTGCACTCCTTTGTTCATTGCAGCAATATTTACAATAGCTAAAATCTGGAAACAACTTAGGTGACCAACACCAGATGAGTGGCTAAAGAAACTCTAGTATATCTACATAATGGAATACTATGCTGCAGTAAGAAAGAATGAAGGCATGAAATTTGCTTATACATGAATGGACATGGAGACTATTATGCTGAGTGGAATGAGTCAGAGGGAGAGTTATGATTATAGAATAATCTTACACATCTGTAGGATATAAGGAAAACAAAAGACCTTGTGGTGATGATATCCAGGGATAATAAAGATGAGGTTTAGAAGGATCAGTCTATGATAGGAAGCTTGCCACAAAGAGCAGAGAGTGCAGTTAGAGTAAAGAAGGGTCTAATGCAAAAGGGATTTTCATGACACCCTTCATTTTCAGTATTACAAACCAAAATATCATGAGAGACAGAAAGAGAGAGAGAGAGCCAAACAGAGAGAGAGAAGTAAAATGCTTGCTCCAGAGGCAGGTGGGAGAGGATGGATGGTAGGTAAGAGGGCATCAGGGAGGGTGAGAAGCAAACTGTTGACATTGGTGGTAGAAAATGCACACTGGTGAAGGTCATTATACAATGTATGACTGTAACTCAATCATAAACAACTTTTTCTGTGGACAAAATACTGTATTATGAACAACCTTGTAACCATGGTGTTTAAAATAAAAATATAAATTTTTAAAAAATAAGATATAAATTACTTGATTTGTTTGCTCTGTTCTAGCTTTCAACATTTCCTTGCTAAAAAAATTCCTCTGTCTAGAGAATCTCACAAGTCATTCAAAATTGGGAACCAGCTATAAAACATCAGATCATGTAGGGAAATGGTCCTAGTGATGGAAAAAAAATGATTACCAAGGCTTCTTGAGTTATGGGATGACTCTGGAATTTTTATAGTGAAAGTGCTGACATTTTTAGGAACTACACCCTGAAATTTTGTAATATTCAAGCTTACAATAAATCAATTAAAATTTAAGAAGTAGTTTTAGAATGTATATCAGTAAATAATATTTTAATTAATGTAAATCCACAAACATATTTTAATATTTTAATTTAATTATTTAAATAGACTTTTACAGAACATTTTATTTCATAGAAATATATGTTTTCTATGTTTTAAAGCATAAAATATAGATTTTTACCATATGTCAATATGTCTCCTTCCCACTCTTACCTCCACAGGACCTAGTTGTACATCCATTATTATTGAACATCCATTGGGAAGCCCATGATATTTCAAACTTTGTAGTTGGATGATATGAACATTCATTCTAGGTATTACATATTTTCTGCATTTGGACAAATAATATAATGAAATATTCCTAACAGTATACCCTTACATAGAATAGTTCATTGTCCAGGATGTTTTCACTATTCTCCCAATTCTTATTTCACTTTCTCTAGCTTTTAGGAACCACTGATAATCTTGTTTGTTTGTTTTTGGGCCCCACCTGGTGATGCTCAGTCTTTACTCCTGGCTATGCACTCAGAAATTGCTCCTGTCTTTGGGGACCATATGGGAAGCTAGGGGATCAAATTGCAGTCCTTCCTAAGTAAGCTGCATACAAAGCAAAAACCCTACTGCTGCGCCACCACTCCAGCCCCTGCACTTATTTTTTTGGTCTCCATAGTTTTCCTTTTTTCCCAAAAGTCATATAGATAAAAATAAACAAACAGTTCATACCCTTTCAGATTGGCTTATACCACTTAGCCATATACAAATAAGGTTTTGGTATGTCTTCCCAAGACTTGATAGCTCTTTTTTATTTAGAGACTAAAAATGTTTTATTGTTTACATATCCTAAATTTTTGTTTTCATTAGTTTCACTTCACAGTTCCTTATGCTGTAAAATATTTTAACATATTTATTTTCTATAGATCGTTGAGATCTCCATTCAGATATATGTCCCATATTTAAATTGGGTTGTTTTCTTATTAGTTTTAAAGAACTTTGTATATTTAATTTTTTCTTTTTAAATATATTTACTTAAGCACTATGATTACAAACATATTAGTCCTTGGGTTTTAGTTATAAAATATATGACCCTTCACCAGTGCAATATTCACACAGCCAATACCCCCATCCCTCTCTTCCCCTACCACCTGCCTGTATTCAAGATAGGCATTCTATTTCTGTCTCTCTCTCTCTCTCTCTCTCTCTCTCTTTCTCTCTTTCTCACTACCATTGTCATGATAGTTGACAATATAGTTATTTCTCTAACTGAACTCATCACTGAATGTGGTAAACTTCATACAATGAGCCACTCCTTCCAGCCCTCATCTCTATTGTCCCTGGATATTATTATGATAATGTCTTTTTATTTATCTTAAATCCCAAAGACAAGTGAGACTATTTTTTATATCTCCCTCCCTCTGTATTATTTTACTCAACATAATAGTTTCCATGCTCATCCATATATAAGAAAATTTCATGACTTGATTTTTTTCTGATGGCTGAATAGTATTTTATTATGTATATGTACCACAGTTTCTTGAGCCACTCATCTGTTGTTGGGCATCTGGATTATTTTCAGGTTCTGGCTAGTGTAAATAGCACTGCAATGAATATAGGTGTGCAGAAGACATTTTTGTGTTGTGTTCTTAGGGCATATCCCTAGCAGTAGTATAGCTGGATCATATGGGAGCTCAATTTCCAGTTTTTTGAGGAATCCCAGGTTGTTTTCCATAAAGGCTGGACTGGATGACATTCCCACTAGCAGTGAATGAGAGTTCTTTTCTCTCCACATCCCTGTCAGCACTGATTGTTCTTGTACTTTGTGATGTGTGCTAGTCTCTGTGGTGTGAGATGGTACCTCATTGTTTTGATTTGCATCTCCCTGATGATTAGTGATGTGGAGCATTTTTTATGTGTCTTTTGTTCATTTGTGGTTATTACTTGTGGAAGTATCTTTTCATTTCTTCTTTCCATTTATTGATGGGGTTAGAAGATTTTTCTTAAGTTTCAGTACCTTGTATATATTAGATATTACCCCTAATCTGGTGGGTATTGGGTGAATAGTTTCTCTCATTATGTGCGTGTATTCTAGTCACCAAAACCTGACAGATGTTGCAAAAAAGAAAACCTATAGATCAATATCACTGATAAACACAGATGCAAAGATCCTCAACAAAATCCTAGCAAATAGGATTCAATGGCTCATCAAGAAGATCATAACCAAGTAGGTTTAATTACAGGAATTCAAGAATGTTTTAATATACATAAATCGGTGAACATAGTACACCATATCAACAAAAGAAAAATAAAAACCATATTATCATATCAATAGATGCATAGAAAATATTTGATAATTCCAATGTCCATTCATGATAAAAAAAACTTTTAACAAGAAGATAATGGAAAGAATTTTTCTCAATATAGTCAAGGCCAACCACCAAAAGTCAATTGCAAATATTATAGTTAATGGGGATAAACCAAAAGCCTTTCCTCTTAAATCTGGTACAAGACAAGGCTTCCCCTATCACCACTCCTATTTAACATATTACTGGAAGTACTTGCCATAGCAATTAGGCAAGAAAAATATATCAAGGGCATCCAGATAGGAAAGGAAGAAGTCAAGTTTTCACTGTTTGCAGATGACATGCTACTATGTTTAGAAAACCCTAAAGACACTACTCAAAAGCTTCTAGAAAAAATAGATTTATATGCAAAAATATCTTGCTACAAAATTAACATGCAAAAATCAGTGGCCTTCTTATATACAAATGATGGAGAAGAAAATGGACATTAAAAAATTCACATTCAGGGCTGGAGAGATAGCATGGAGGTAAGGCATTTGCCTTTCATGCATAAGGTCAGTGGTTCGAATTCCGGCATCCCATATGGTCCCCTGAGCCTGCCTGGAGCAATTTCTGAGCATAGATCCAGGAGTAACCCGTGAGTGCTGCCAGGTGTGACCCAAAAAAACAACAACAAAAAAATTACATTCCCATTAATGCCAAAAAAACCTCAAATATGTTAGAGTCAATTTAACTAATGTAGTTCAGAAACTATACAAAGAAAAATAAAGAACCCTGCTTCAAGAAATCAAATAGGACACACAAAAAATGGAGACACCATACTCATGGATTTGGAGGATTAGCATTGTCCAGATTTATTGTAATTCCTCTAAAGGTACTCATAAAATTCTTCAAAGAAGTGGATCAAACATTCCTGAAATTCATTTGAAACAATGAACACCCATGAGCAACACCTAAGCAACCTTTAGGTAAAAGAAGGTGGGAGGCATCATTTTCCCACCTTTCAATTGTTCTAAAAAGCAGTGGTCATTAAAATAATATGATACTGGAATAAGGACAGACCCTCAGACAAATGGAATAGACTTGAGTATTTGGTGAATGTTCCTCAGACATTCAATCAATTAATGGTTACTAAAAAGGCAAGAAATGCAAAATGGAGCAAGAAAGACTCTTCAACAAGTGGTGTTGAGCTAACTGGTCAGCCACATGCAAAAAAGCATCGACCTCATTCTAACACCATGCATAAGGTCAAATCCAAATGGATCAAAGACCTTAATATCAGACTTGAAACCATAAGGTATATAGAACAACATGAAGGTAAAGCACTCCATGACATTGAGACTAGAGGCATCTTCAAGGAGAAAACATCACTTTCCAAACAAGTGAAAGCAGAGATAAATAAATGGGACTATAATAAGCTAAGAAGCTTCTACATTTAAAAATTCTTATCTGTTCTATCTTTTGAAATATAGACTCTATTATGCTGAGTGAAATAAGTCAGAGAGAGAGAGAAAGACACAGAATGGTCTCACTCATCTTATGGGTTTTAAGAAAAATGAAAGACATTCTTGCAATAATAACTTTCAGGCATAAAAGAGAAAAGAGCTGGAAGTTACAGCTCACCTCATGAAGCTCACCACAAACAGGGATGAGTTTAGTTAGAGAAATAACTAAGTTTCGAACTATCCTAATAATGAGAATGTACGAGGGAAATAGAAAGCCTATCTAGAGTACAGGTGGGGGTTGGGTGGGGAGGAGGGAGATTTGGGACATTGGTGATGGGAATGTTGCACTGGTGATGGGTAGTGTTCTTTACATGACTGAAACCCAAACACAATCATGTATGTAATAAATTTGTTTAAAAAAAATAAAAGGGTAAAAAATATTTTCCCAGTCTGTTTCTTTTATTTTCAATTTTTGACAGTGTATTTCACATACTAAAATATTTTTAACTTTAAATAATTCCAGCTTATTTGTTCTTTTATGGACCCTGATTCTGGTCCTGTATTTAAAAGGTCATCACTAACTCAGACTAAATTTTCTCCTATGTTTTCCAGAGAATTTTAAAGTCTTACATTTTGCATTTCATTTTGTAATCTACTTAAAATTAATTTTTGTTTAAACAATGTCTGAATCTAAATTCACTTCTTTTTCACATAGACATCTAGGTGTTAGTGTCATTTGTTGAAAAGGTCATTTTTCTTCTTCTATTAGATGGGAGACAAAAATTATTTAACTGAATTTATATTTCAGTGTTCCTTAAGATGAATCATGATATAATTGATTGTTTAGCAATTCCACATTACCTCTAGATATTGTATTTTAAAATTAGTAGTTTAGCATGGCAGAATTTTATATTTTCTTAAAAATGCAGTAGTGTTCATGTGAAATAGTTTTTAAAATGCTAAATAGTGCAAAAGGTATAGAAAGCTGAGTGTTGAAAAAAATACGATTTAAAGAAACAATGTGTCTTCACTCTAATTATGGCATGTTTTAAAATATTTCTGCAAAAATACTCATTAAATAAAGATATTAGAATCTTATATTTTCTCTTTATTTTATTATATTTTTATTTAGTTCACTCAAAAATTTGTACAGTGGGGCCAGAGAAATAGCATGGAGGTAAAGCATTTGCCTTGCATGCGGAAGGACCATGGTTCGAATTCCAGCATCCCATATGGTCCCTCAAGCCTGCCAGGAGTGATTTCTGAGCATAGAGCCAGGAAAACCCCTGCGCACCGCCGGGTGTGACCCAAAAACAAACAAAAATATTGTACAGTAAAAATGTTATAAAGAGAAGTTTTATATTATGGGTTTATTAATAGCATTCTAAGATATTAGTTATAACTTTTAGAAGAATGTTTTATTCTTCTTCATTGAGTAATTCACAATGAAGCTCTGGTTATCAATGGTTTTAATTACTCTTGTTTGGTTCTATGATAAAAATATAGAAGTAGAAAAAATTTTTTCTGGTTGAGTTTTCCTTGCTGCTTAGATTTTGGTAACGTTTGTATCAAAATATCCTATTCTTGAAACCTTGGATCATATGTGATCAACTGAAGGAGAAACAGCTGAAATACTGATTCTTAGTAGCCAAAATCACAGGAGACTGATTTATATGTTTCAATGCCCACTCATTGACTTGGGGTTGTAGTTACATTTACTATAATAAATGGATTGGTTAACTATAAAAGATACTACCTTTGGGGTAAGTATATATACCATGATGATCAAATTACAGATAGTAAACTTGCTTGAAGGCTTTGAATGTAGAATTTTGGGAATTGAATATTACAGATATTTCCAGCCTGATCATTTATCCCTTGATCATTCAGGGATGTTTTTCTATTAGAGGATCACAGATGCTATCAATACCTCACCTTAAAATATTTTACTCTACCACTCTTCTATCTACATTATTTCAGTTAATACTCTTTTTAGACTCATTGAGCTTAGTGGTCTTCTGTGAAAATTTCCCATCAGATTTGTTGTGATCCTAATGGGTTTACAGTACTATGCAGCTATGAAATCCAAGGGCGGAAGCAATTTAGCTATAGAAAGGGAGCTAAGCCATTTCTAAGTCATTTCTATTTCATACATTTCATTTCATTCTATTTCACAAATTTCAGAGGATATGGCTGCAGGCTGCTGTGCCTTCAGGCAAAGAGTCAAATCTGCCCACTTTGCAAAAGGCCCCAAAGTTATCAGTCTGGACCAGTCTATTTGGGAAGATAAAGGGACATGTTTTTTTTTTTTCCTTTATTTTTGAGATTAATTTTGAGCCTGTTGCGGTTTCCCAAACTTAGTCATTTTATTTGAGATATTTACACACTTTGATTTTAAATTCAGTTCTATGCTTTTAATCCTGTTTCCTTTCCTGTAACTTTTTGTATGAAAATAAGATGTGAATTTCAATTTTTTATTTTAGTTTAACAGTTTATAAATATTATTAGTTATTTTTGCTCTCTTTCTTAGTGTACAATATACTTTCTTTTGTGAACAGTGTTTATTTTTTAAGGGTTTGTCCACTATCAGCTTCCTCCATTCAGCTAATGGACAATGACAAAAATACTAATTTGGTATTTTCATTATAAGTCACCTTTTCAAAAAAGGTACACTGAGGAAATAATGTTTGCTATCATTTTCATTAGCATTGGTATAGTTTGATAAATAAACATTTTAATTTGATAATTAATAAAAATAAATAATATTTAATAAAAATAAATTCATTTTACTTGTTTATTAGTATGTCAACATATAGATTTTAAGAGACTTTGTTATTCTAACAAAATGGAAAGATTTCAATATTAAAGTTGTCTTTCTCTGACTTTAATTAAATCAAGAATTTTAAAGAGAAAATAGTCAAAGATATAGAATTAGAAAAATGAAATCGTGGTGTTGTTTTCCAAGAACATTTTAACTTAGGGTATATGTGCTAACTAGTTTCCTTTGGGTTATATCTATTTAAAAAATATCTTATTTTCTCCTTAACAATATGTACTGTGATACATCCTGTCTGTTTTCATTGAAAAATGAAACTATTACATTGATATTTGGAGGAAAATATTAACTTTAACATTTTATTTTTAACATGATGTTTATTTTAATTGTAGTGTGTTACATATCGTTCACAATAATATTCCAGGTACATATTTACATTGAATCAGGGGAATTCCCACCACTGAATTGTCCTCCCACAACCGTCCTGCCTCCCATATCCTCCACTCTTCCCCCCTGGGGCTGCTAGAATGTTGGTCCTTTTTTTAAATAATCTTTATTTAAACACCATGATTACAAATATAATTGTAGTTGTATGATTACAGTCATGTAAAGAACACCCCCCTTCACCAGTGCAGTATCAAGGTCACAATACAAGATGGATAGTATGGATATATAAATATATGCATACAATACTATCAATAGGAAAAAAAGGAAAAAAAATTTCAATGACTGTCCAACTTTAACATTTTAAGCCTATTTTTACAAAAAATAGAGGAAACATGAACATTTTTCAGGAACACAGCACAAATGTGTTCAAAAAAATTTAGGAGTCCTAAACATTTTAGTTTTTATAAAATGAGAAATAAACCAGAGTACTGTGTGATCTTTTGAAAAGAAAAATGTATTTAGAGAAGGTTTGTGGAGCTATAACAGGGTCAAAGCATGTACTTGTCTTGCACACAACTAGCTGACTTCAGTTTGATTATCCAGTACCACATATGATCCCCTGAAACCTGCTGGATGTGGTCCTAAACAAACAAACCAATATATGTTAAATTGTATAGGTGAGATTTAAATATACACTGTCTTATTTCTTCCAGAGTCATTTGTGATGCTTTGGAACTAAGGCAATGCCTTCTGACACTAGCCAGGCAAGGGCAGGAGCCTATCCAATGAAAAACTCTGATAAACTAATATTCCAATCTTATGCTATGTCTCTTAATGAATGAATGAATTGTTCTCCACTAATCTTCATGAGTGCTATTAAAGGAGAGGTACAGTTTAATGAAAATACAAGTTTCTTCAATATTAGACCTAGTTTCATAGAGTCTTATCTTCCTAAAGCTAGACAATTATAAGCAATATTATTCTATATTTCCTTTTATTCTAAGTTTACTCTGTTTTTTTGTTGAGAGATTTTGTGGTGTGTTCCTGAACTTCGATTACAGAGTACACAGCTGTACTGTTTACATCAATGTCCCCATTTGTTTGTTGAAGTGTAAAATAATTTTTATTCTAAACCAATACAAGTTTATCTAATCTCTAGTCCTGGAAAAGAAAATGATTAGGTTCTTTAATTTAGAAGTATTAAATACTACTTTGAGAATAGGCATTTTAATGAAGTAATAATTGATAGGTAGTTATAACAATGGCACTATGTCTGAATTGCTAATAGATGAGATAAATGTAGTAATCACAAATTGATTTAAATTAGATTTATAAACAACTTTATGAATCTTCCCACAGTTCTGAATTTGTGCTAAGAAAATCTTTAATAACTCTATACTTGTACAGACATGATGTGTTAAAATTGGCTATTTTTGTTTTTGTTTTGTTTCTTTGACCACACCCAGCAGTGTTCAGGGCTTGCTCCTGGTTTTACACTCAGCAATCACTTCTGGCATGCTTGGGGGTGCCAAGGCACATAGATGCCAGGGATTAAACCTATGAAGGAAGCAAATACAAGGCAGTCGACTTACTTGTATCATCTCTATTATCCAGCACTTTTTAAAATTTAAAAAAAATTTTAAATATCTTTAAAAAATTTAAATATCTTTATTTATACAATTTGATTACAAACATGGTTATTTGTAATCAGTCGTATAAAAAACACCCCCCCCAGGGGGCCGGAGAGATAGCACAGTGGCATTTGCCTTGCAAGCAGCCAATCCAGGACTAAGGTGGTTGATTCGAATCCCCGCGTCCCATATGGTCCCCGGTGCCTGCCAGGAGCTATTTCTGAGCAGATAGCCAAAAGTAACCCCTGAGCACCTCCGGGTGTGGCCCAAAAACCAAAAATAAAACAAAAACAAAAAAAACCACTCCCTTCACCAGTGCATCATTCCCGTCACCAATGCCCCAAATCTTCTACCTCCCTACTCTCCTCACCACCACCACCACCCCTGCCTGTTTTTGAAACAGACTTTCAACTTCCCTCATTCATTCACATTGTTATGTTAGTTGTCAGTGCAGTTATTTCTCTAACTGCACTTATCACTCTGTGGTGAGCTTCCTATTGTGATCTGGACCTTCCAGCCCTCATCACTATTGTCTTTGAGAATTATTATAAAAATGTTTTTTATTTTTCTTAAAACCCATAGATGAATGAGACAATTCTGTGTCTATCTCTCTCCTTCGGACTTATTTCACTCAGCATAATAGATTCCATGTACATCCATGTATAGGAAAATTTTATCACTTCATCTTTCCTGACAACAATAATATTCCATTGTGTATATGTGCCACAGTTTCTTTAGCCATTCATCTGTTGAAGGGCATCTTGGTTGTCTGGCTATTATAAATAGTGCTGCAATGAATATTGGTGTGAGGAAGTGTTTTTTGTATTGTATTTTTGTGTTCCTAGGATGTATGCCTAGGAATGGTATAGCTGGATCATATGGGAGGGAGCTTAATTTACAGTTTTTTGAGGAATTTCCATATTGTTTTCCATAAAGGCTGGACTAGACAGAATTCCCACCAGCAGTAAATGAGAGTTCCTTTCTCTCCACATCCCCCCAGAACTGCTTGTTCTCATTCTTTGTGATGTGCGCCAATCTCTGTGGTATGAGATGGTACCTTATTGTTGTTTTGATTTGCATTTCCCTGATGATTAGTGATGAGAAGCATTTTTTCATGTGTCTTTTGGCCATTTGTATCTTTTCTTTGACAGATCATCTGTTCACTTCTTCTCCCCATTTTTTGATGGGATTAGATGTATTCTTGTGAAATTCTGTCAGTGCCTTGTGTATTTTGGATATTAGCCCCTTCCTTATCTGATGGGTATTGGGTGAATAATTTCTCCCATTCAGTGGGTAGCTCTTGTATCTTAGGCATTTTTAAAGAAATAAATGTTTCTCCATTGTCGTGAAAACTTTGATATAGATTATAAATTAAAATATATTGAGACTTAAAGATAATACATTTAATTATTAAATATGGGTAAAGGCCTCAGATAAAAATATTCTCAAGGGGATAACTTACATAAAGCACATAAAACTCTGATCCTAAAATATAACTATGGGTGCTCCTTTGTTGTAGTTGTTGTTTTGTTTTGTGGTCACACCTAACTGTGCTCATAGTTTACTCCTGACATAGGTCAGGATACCACCTGATATTTTGTGGATTGAATCTGGATTAGATATGTACAAGGAAAATAACATACTCTCTATACTATCTATCCCCTAAAGCTACTTTGGAGATGAGAAAATGTAAAGAATAAAATAAAAAGTTGAATTAAAAAATACAACAAGCTGAGCTGGAGCAATAGTACAATAGTTAGGGCACTTGCCTTGCATGTTGCTGGTCCATCTTTGATCTCCAACACAGTGATCCCTTGACCACCACCAGCAGTGATTCCTGGGCACAGAATCAGGAATAAGCCCTGAGTGTCACTGAGTGTGAGCAAAAAAGTAAAAAACTAATGAAAATGCATTTCCATTTAAAGAACTCAGATTTATCTCATAATGTTTAATATAGTAAATTCATTAATTGAAGAGATCCAAATTATAATTAGTAAGAAACAGAAGTGTTAATGTTATATGAAAAGAAGGCATTTAATACAAATGTTTAAAAATGTATACAATTATTAAAATATGAATGTAAGAAGTCTTTAACATACGTGATTTCATAAGTCAGAAGGAGAGAGATATACACAGAATAGTCTGACTTACCTATGGAATTTAAGAAAAATAAAAGACATTATTGTGATAATACCCAGAGACGATAGAGATGAGGGCTGGAAGAATCAGCCCATGCTATGAAGCTTAGCACAAAGAGCAGTGAGTGCAGTTAGAAAAATAACTACACTGACAACTATCATGACAATGGTAATGAGAGAGAAATAGAATGCTTGTCTCAAATAGAGGCAGGGGATTAAGGAAGGGGGAAATGGTGGTGAGAATATTGCACTAGTGAAGGGGAGTATCCTTTTTTTTATAATTGAAACCCAACTACAAACATGTTTATAATCATGGTGCTTAAATAAAGATATTAATTAAAAACACATGATTTCATAATATAAAATCTAAGGCAATATGAACTTCTTTCTAATTTCTTACATAAAATGCCAGTTGTCATAATATTTTAATGTAATATTTTTTTAAATTTAGGTAGTTTGAAAAAAGAAATGTAATATTGGCCCTAGTATATTAATATCATAATAACCAAAAAAAA
Organism: Suncus etruscus; assembly: GCF_024139225.1. Classification (NCBI taxonomy): domain Eukaryota; kingdom Metazoa; phylum Chordata; class Mammalia; order Eulipotyphla; family Soricidae; genus Suncus; species Suncus etruscus. The sequence continues at coordinate 83,340,141 of NC_064850.1, forward strand.
TAGTAATGGTAATGGTAGTTGGAAATTAAAATCAGGCTTTCAAACATGCAATGGGTCATATATACCTAGACTTAAATAGAAATAATTTTCAAAGAATGCTCTTGTAAATTGAATAAATACAAGGTAAACAACAAAAATGCACTAATATAAGTAATTTAGAAATTGTGATGAAAATAATAATAAATTGTAATTAATATCTAAACTAATCCATAAAGAAAATAGATATTTTAAATAAATTTAAAAAAATTTTAGTCAAATTGAGTAGTCATGAGTGCCATGAGAGTAATAATATTCACAAATGCCAATACACCCCAAATTAATCTTTAAAATAATGCTTTTCTTAAAGAAAAGACTTAAGTTCTTAAAAAAGAGTGTCATTACTTCATAAGCCTAATTTTAAATACACATACCTTCTAGTCCCTAATAAAAATATGGAAATTATTCAACTATTTTTAAGTAAATGACTAGCAATTTAGGAGGAAAGTAGATGTATGTTTGATAAAATTTACTTTAGCAATTATAAAGATTTAAAATATAAAATAAATTTATGATAAATATTGAATATCAGTTCTTAGTACTAAAATATCAATAATTTTCATTATATGAACATTTTTGAAAATACACTGCATAGAAGCAAAAATAATTTGGTAATTAAATTAATTACTTAAGCAACATTCAAAGCAAATATTTTAAAAGAACATACATATATATAAAACTAATACAATTTCCATATATATAAATGTATTTATATGTCATGTTTATGTTAACAAAATACATTATATAATTATGAGATTTTATTTGAAAGAAATTTTAAGTCACAGATAAAAAAAAACAAATTTCACAGTTGAGTAATGCTTCTAATAGGAAACTAAGGTGAAAAAATTTATTGCAGTAGGAAAAAAATTAAAAGAAAACAAATGTAAAGAACACCACCCATCACCAGTGCAACATTCCCATCACCAATGTCCCAAAACAAATGGAGAATAAAAATATTTAACAATTCACCTGATAAATATTTTATACTCATTGGTCACATGTACTGTTGCAGTCTATCCACATATTATCAATCATATTATTATCAAATATCATTAATATTTATAAAAAATTTCAGTAATCTCATTCTTTTTTAATATAATTTTTATTTTTATCATAGTGGCTTACATATTGTTGACAATAATATTTTAGGTACATGTTAACTTAATATTAGGGGGATTGCCATCTCTGTTCCCATCCTACCTCCCATATCTTCCTCCCTCACCCCTGGGACTGCAAGAATACGTGGTCTCCTCTGTGCCTAACTTGCTACTTAGTGGTCTTACACCTGTTTGGTCTTGGTAGTTCCCTTATTTCCTCCTGTAACTGGGAGGCAGGACTAGATAGATCAAGTTACATGGTTTTGTTTGAAGAAGAGAAAAGTAATAAACTGGGGTAAAAATCAAATACGCTGAAAATGGGCGGAGTCCTTCTAATCTAGAGGTTCTCATCATGGGTTTGAGAGACAAAGGGGAAAAATCACTCCAACAGTACAAAAAGAAGTGTCAAATAAAATATCCAGTGAGCACTCCGACAATAAAGGTAAGCACCACATAAAAGCCATGATCTTGAAATAAAAACATGGCAGAACACATAAAGAAAGAAAAGAAAGGAAGAAAATAAATATATAAGTATAAATGGAGACAACAACTTCAATAACCACATCAAAACAATGAAAACGACAAAAACTAGATAGATAAAAAAAAAAGGAGAAAAATTGTTTTGTGCTTTTATTTTTTCCCTCCTGCACAGGCACAGTAAATATTGGGGTCATTCGAAAAGGAATTCCCTTGGCCTAAGAGCTACAGGGTTTCTCCACCCTTGGAGTATATTGTCATGGGATTAACTATAGACTCCGTACAGGTTCATTTACTCTCCCCTTGGTGCTTTCGTGCTGTTTGGAAGACTTCTGCTCCGTCCTGGGTGATAAAGTCAGACCTCTGTATCTAACGGTCTTGGTATCTACACAAGTCAAGGGGTGGAACTTATGATGAAGTTTTTCTTTGTGGTCCTAGAAGTTCTGCTCCCTCAGTGTCATTTTAATCCGTCTTCTGTGGTTGGTGGTCTTGGTCTTTGCATTGATCCTAGGATGTTTCCAGAAGACCTATTCCGTTGCAATTTTCTCAGACAGACCTTTGGAACTGGAGATCATGAATGTTGTGCAGGCCATAGCTCACACTCTAGACTAGGGCTTTTTTATTGGTCCCAGGATACATACAGTTCGGTCATGGTTCTATCAGCCAGTCATCTGTAGATCGCAATCTTGGCTTTTGGATAGACCAAAGGGTGACAAGTCTTCTGATTTTGTCTTATCGTTAGCTGGTGGGGTAGGATAACCTGCTCTTAGGTCAAGTTGTTCGCATTTTCCTCATTGTCAGGATATCATTTTAGAGCTGGCACTTGATGGTGTCCCAGCAGTATTAAGGATGTCCTAGACGGGATTTGTTCCTGTAGCTGTTGTGAAGAACTGTGTCATTTCTATGTCTGGGATCCAGGGTTCAAGGCTGGACGAATGATGTCTAATCACCTGGGGTCTAAGTTGGGTCCACGTGACATATTTTCAGGGTGGGAGATGTCCCTGTATTGTAAACAAGTATGAGTTTTTATCCCTAGTAGATAAGAGCTCATTTTTATATGTAAGATGTCCCCCTTTTTTAGTGTGTCTTTGCAGAGGGAAATGATGCTACATTATATTGCCGGTGCATTTGGGGGTGGAAAGAGAAGAAAACAGAACAGGTCACACTCCCAAAATATATAAAAAATAGAAATAAAACTATATGGTGCTCACATAAATATATAAAAAATGAAATAGTAAGGTCATTAAAGGAACAAAATGATGCAATAGACTATCTGACATTTGAGGGAAAAGCAGGTAAAGAGGTACTGTGTACAGGTCTTATACTTATGATGGAAGTATAAGTTTCCCCATTGTCTTTTGGGATTTTCTTGTGGTGTGTGGGTTCCAGAGCGCCTTTTCATCACGCACCCTGACCTTCTTCAGATTGGTAAGAGAATCGCGGCAGGAAGGTCTTGGGAAGAGTTCTTGCTTTGGGGAGTAATCTCATTCTTATATTTCATGTTAACACTCATGAAGAACAAAGCTAAATCTATTAGACTTCTAGTTAATAAATATAGTAAAAATTAGAAAAATTAATGAAAAATATAAAGTGTTAGTTAAATGAGTTGCATAGTAAGGCAAAGGAATATTTTACAGGTCATAATATAGTTTAAAGGGTGGGAATACTTGAGTGCTTATTTCATATTTAAAAATATATTTTATGGTAGGCAGATAGATATCTCAAATATCTAAATCATATGCCTTGCATGCTGGAAACCCAAAATGATCCCTGCTACCTCCTGGTCCCCAGGGCTAACCTCCAAGAAAGGAACAGGAATTGAATCCTTGAATATTACCAGGTATGGCCCCAAATAAGCAAACTTTTTAATTAAAAGGAAATATTTAGAAATTAGTACAAATATTAGTACAATGAAATTAATGCAACCTACAGTTTTCTAAATTTATTTTAAAATATAAATAAACTGAAAAACTTTATGTTGACTGTTTCTATTTATTAAGATATGAAACAGAACAACAATAGCAAAAAAAAAAAAAGAAATGCTCCTCATTAAGTTCAGGAAGAAATTCCCTGCAAAGTGGTCTCAATTATAAATGGAGGCTCTTATGATCATTCCAAGTCATTTGATAATTAGCTGACAATAATTCAAACGACTGAGAAATTATCTAATCACATTATAAAATTCTGAAATGTTTTCTTGTTTATCCATAATTTAAAATGGAGGATAGTGAATTTTATCATAATTTGTTTATGCATATTTCTCTCTCTACCTTCTAAACTGTTACCAATAAAATAATCTTATTGTAATATGGTACTAGGTAACAAAGTAGGCCATCTTCCTTCCTTCATTTCTGCTTGAGAGACTGCACTTGAAGCAGTTAGGATTTGAATGTCAATGAAACACCCTCTTTTTTATTAAGGCAACCATCAAAATTTATGTAAAAATCATCTACTTGAAATGCAGAATGTGGAAATTCGGAGTACATGAGCTACCTTTCTTAGATATTATCCTTATGTTAGTAGAGAACATTTCAAAGAAATATTTTCATCAGGAATATGCCACAATTGAATAAAGAAATTTCTAAAATAAATAATTCAAACATATTTTTCTGCAATAATTTGTGGTATAGACTGATAGTAATAGTTGGGAGGTCATAAGAATAGGCTTTACAGGTAAAGAAAAAGAGAAAGCCAACATCCAAGAGAGATAATCGACCTCTAAAGCTTCTACTAGGTCTGTCACATTATAGATTTGATCTACTCCTCTAGAGTGATCTTATAAAATCATTTTTAATCTGATTATACATCAACATCAGCTAACATCCAAGCATGGAAAAACAATTCAAACTTATGGAAGTGTACCTAGTCATAACTATTTTTAAATCTCTTAAGATATACCAGTATGTTTCTCAAGAGAAACTAGTATTGATAAATAAAGCCTTCATAAAATAGTAAAGATATAAAATTTATTTCATAAAACAGGTATTGTATAGGTAAGTATAAACTATTTCCAATGGTACTCTCAGCAATTATTTGCTAGCTTTTAAAATATATATTATTATTATTATTATTTTATTTGCTAACATTTAAAATATATAAGTCTAGTATACATTACTACCAAAAATTATGTATCTAAAATATTTGGACATTTGGATAAATTTTTTTGACATTTGGATCATTTTTCTTGTTTGACCAACATTTTATACTTTGGGCATAATATTTGGGCAAATATCTATACTTTAGGCATAAGAAATTTATCTTTTAATTAATGAAAACATAAGATAATAGAGTTAATACCAAACAATTAACGTTTGTTGCTTTTTGTTCCTGGTCTGTGGTTATCATGTGGGATTGCAGACCAATCTCTTATTATTTTTCCTGATATTTTAGATAAATATAAATTTAAACTAAATATAAATTCAACAAATAGATAAATATTGATATCAATTTTATTTTAAAAAACAGTGTAAGTCAAAGAACATATTATTCTCCATAAATCTATTGAAGTCCCTTTATCAATTAAATGTTAAGTCATGTAAGAATCAGTCATTGGTTACATAATAAGCAGAATACAGATTTAGTTGTTTCAACTCCTGCCAGACTGACAGCAAAGGCTGACAGGGTTGGTCATGTGCAATGCGATATATAAACACATACAAGGTATCTCTAAGCTTTAGGCTTGCCTGATCAGCCATAGTGAGCTCACAGATTAGCCATTAATTAATAGAATATTGTTCCCATACCCTGGTTCCTAACACTTAAGTTGATAGAGACTTTAGGAACACTTAGTTAAGCATGTCAAAATTTAATTGATACATCAAAAGCAGAGGCAAAGATATTTCACATACCAATTAGTGTGCACTCATATAGTCCTGACAACTTTCTATTCTGGGTTGTGGTTTTGTTTTTTATTTTTGTGGGGGCTACATTGCCCTCTATATTTAGTAAGACCCCACACTGTTTATTCTTTTCTTTCTTGTGCATTTTTGCTTGCTCTCTATCCTATTCTCTTCTTTTCTGGGTGTTACTTGATCATAGTATATACTAAAAGAACTATTTTGCGCAGACGACTGGCATAGCCATGAGGTTATTATTAGGGAGATAATTTTTGATATCTAGTATTTAATATTTTTGAAGTACTGAGACACCTTTTCTGAAACATTATATGCTTTTGGTCTTAGAGTTTTGGCATATGGTCTGAAAAAAAGTATTGAGCAGAGATTTGATAATCAGTAATTAGTTACTAAATAATAACATCAAATGGCCTTTTATTAGGAGTAGGATATACTCCTATTATTTTTGTAAAGTCTTTCAAAAGAATGTTTCTCAACCTTCAAGCTGTGACCTCTTCCAAACTTTGTTTCTTTCCTGTGACCTCCCCACCTAGACATACTGGTTGACCCTTCTAGTCTCATGCTTCACCCCTATTTAGTTGATTTTCATTTGTATTCCCGATGGAATATCCTGGGTTCCAAAAAGCCTTATAGCACCAAGTTGAAAAATACTGTTCTGATGTGAGGTCTGATGAAAAAGAGAAACTTTAGTCAAGTCTGAGGGTTTGAATAATTTTCCATTATTGGACCACGTATAACTGTTGCATTCGGAAAGCCCACTTGATTTTTTGTTATTGTTATAAAGTAAACAGCTCACTGGATCTTTCCTGTGAGCAAGGTTGATCATTGGAAAGAAGTGAATGAGGAAATTATGTTCTCCTATTGCTGACTAGACTCTAGGTAGTGAGTGACCTCAAATGTCAGTGGGCATCAGAAATCTCTGGAGGGTTTGTTAAAACAATTATTGTTTGGCTTTCATCCTCAGAGTTGTTCATTAATGTGGAAAGGATGCCTGAAAATATGTATTTCTAGTAAGCCCCCAAATTCTTCTGCTGTTATTATTGTTGCCCTAGGTTCCTCAGATCTTATATCTTTAATTCTCTTTTTCTCACATACCTGATTTTGTCACTGAATTAGTTGAGAGTATTCTTGTGGTGTGTTTGTTAATATGCTTATTAAAATAATCTAAAACACAAGTGTTAAATAAATATCAGAGGGCCCAGAAGTAATCCTTTAGTTTGATTAATTAGTAATTTTGAGGAGTCACTTGAGATTTTTTCCTATGTTTTTCATGTAATCAAGAAGCTATTTCTGCACTTCCAAATATCCTGTTTGCTTACTTACAATAATAATGACTGGTAAGCCTCAAGGCCAGACTGCAGAAGTTCAAACATGGATGTACAGGTTGCCTAGTTAAAAATTTGTTCTGTGTCATATTATTTCTTATGTTATTTCCTAGGAAAGTGAAATCATGAGGCACATCCTGGATCCTGTTTATGATTTCCTTGTGATTAGGATGTTAGTAGCTAGAGCTGCTGTTTGTCAGGGTTGCACAGACCCAGTAATTGAACTCTCTAAGGGTCAGAATTACAGTGAGACAAAGCAGTATAGTATTTAATTCAGTAAGATATTTTGTCTGTTTTATTTTCTGGGAGATACAGTACAGTGTGTATTAGCTGTATTGGTATCATTTGGAAGAAATCTTCAAAGAAACAGGTCAATGCTTCTCAGCTCTGGCTAAGGCATTAGAATCTCCTAGGCAACTTAATGGGAGGGAGAGGAGAAGGCCTGGGTTTCTCCCAAAGCTAAACAAATTTCATGCTCTAGGAATGAAGTGTAGCACTGTTACATTTTACAATCTTCCTGATTGGTTTTCAATTTTTGGTCTGCATCAAAATACACAGAGGGGACCATTTCCCTAGCAGTCTGGGGGGCAAAAGAGAAAGATGCTGAGAACTGGGGTGGAGGGAGAACAACACTGGTGGTGGGATACTCCTGATTCAATGCCACTATGTACTTCAAATATTACTATGAAAATTTTAAATTCATGTTGGTCACAATAAAAATTATTTATAAAAAATAACCTTTTTGGAGAAAGCTGGCTACATACCTAGAATTTAAGTATGGTGAGGATGGGTTGTTAGCATATTACCTTTTTAACAGCTATCTGTGCTTGCAAGTGCTGAAGTTTCTGCAGCTGAACTTTGTTTTGAGGGCCACAGAGCTTAATTTGGGTCTTAATTTATTCTTGGGGGGACCATATACAATGTCCATAAGCAAAGCAAATGCCTTAGTACTTGTACTAGTTCTCCATTTCTGTGCCTGTGCTTTGAAGACCACCGCTTATGGTGATTACGATGTGCAGTTTCCATGTGCCACTGTTGCCTTTTCTCTGAGCTAAGCTGTTGTCACCTCATTAAACATGACTGCTATTGCTGCTAAATATAAACTGTTAAATGCACTCTGAACATTTTTATAAAGTTTTTATAGGTGTATGTGCTATTATTTACTTTGAAATTCAATTAAATCATATTATATATTTAGATCAATTGTAACATTTTATATAAGCAAAACTAATATTTCTATAAAAATTGTCATTAGCTATTTCTAACTGCCACCATAAATTTCAAATAATGTTGTATTTGCTCACAGGACTTTTTCCACTGAATTTTATTTATCAAAGTAAAATAACAACAACAGAAGGTCTAAAAGTAGTTAGATCTATTGAATAGGGTTTATTCCCATTATATTCTAGCGTCATGATATAAGGCACACTATTCCTGGAAAAATCATCTTTACCAGTATGCTTTTCTACTGTTCCATGAATATAGATTCCAAGTCCTGGTTATTGAATCTCTTCAATCCTATAACATTCTGAGTATACTTTGAAAATTAAACTTTCTCAAACATATGTAAATACAGATATATTCATTTCATTGCCCTAAATGCGCATACCTATCTTCCTAGTGTAATTAAATCGAGTTCCTAGACCTAGCTGTATTTCTGTTTACAGTCTATTCACATTATGCGGACTATCCACTCTGTTTTTCCTGTAAAATGGGAAAGTAATTCATATTTTACAATGTTATTACAAGGATCAAATGATAAGAAAAGCCAATTTCCTAACAGAATGTCTGCTAATAATACCCTGTTAGTGGAGCCATTATTTTGTGTTAACAATAAAATGTCTAAGTAACACTTGGAGTCTTACATGTGGGAAGAGAAGAACAAGTAAGAACTAGAGTTTTACCACAATCCATAAACCCAAATCAAATGAATCAGAAGTCATTTCTGTCTACGCATACATTCACTGCATGAGTAATGTATGACTTTGTTAAAGTTTAAATATATCACATGAAGGAAGCATTGTAGGCTATAACCTAACTGTAAAATAAGTTTATCAAATACAAATGTATAGTTAGTAAACGTAAAGTTACAAAATTAAATTACTTAGTTTTTAGTGCTTTTAAATTGATACAAAAAACAAGAACAAATGTGACATGATGCTTGTAGAAAGATATTTTCATTCACTGCTGGTAGGAATGTCGACTGGTCCAGCCTTTTTGTAAAAAAGTATGGACATTCCTCAAAAACTAGAAATTGAACTCCTATATGACCCCAGAATACCACTCCTGTTAATATACCCTAGGGACCCTAAAACACAATGCAGACACGATATCTGCACTTCTGTGTTTATTGCAGCTCTATTCACAATAGCCAGAATCTGAAATAACGCAAGTGTTCAAAAACAAATAGTGGATAAAGAAAGCCTGGACCATCTACACAATGGGGTAATACACAGATTTTAGGAAAAGTGAAGGCATAAAATTTACTTAAACTTAGATAGATATGGAGAATATTATACTGAACAAAACATGTCAAAGGGATAAACATAGAATAATGGCACTCACTTGTGAGACATTAAAAATTAGAGTGCCAGTGATATCATTAGATAATACCATTAGAATTGAGAGCCAGAGGACTGATCCAGGGTAGGAAGCTTGTCACAAAAAGCAGGGAATTGCAGTTAGAGCAGACTACTATGATAATAATAATCAGTAGTGCTCACTCCAGACAAGAACTTGGTATTGAAAAGAAGTAAATTAATACACATGATAGCCCTTTAGTGATCATATTGCAAGCCAGTGTTTAATAAAGGGAATACAGGAGAGAGAGAGAGAGAGAGAGAGAGAGGAGAGAGAGAGAGAGAGAGAGAGAGAGACAGAGAGAGAGAGAGAGAGAGAGGAGGGGAATGTCTGTGATAGAGTAGAGGCAGGCAGGAGGAACACAGGGGAAGGGTGGGAAGCTAACTAGGGAACTAGAGACTAGGGACATTGGTGACAGGAAATGTGCACTGGTATAGGGATATTATATAACTAAAACTCAATCTGAACAATTTGTAACTATTTTTTATAGTTAATAAAATTATTAAAAAATTAATTAAAAAATTAAAGTATGAAAGTGCACATCTCAAGAGAGAAAATACAGTGACATGTGTTCAGTCACCATGTGCATGTACTGGCAACACACATGCTCTCGGGCAGTTCATATTCAAAATAATTAAATGACTAAAATTTTTTAAGTATTCCTTCTGAAATGGAAATTAAGAATCTTATTTTGGAATTCAGTGGTAGAATGTTGTTTTATTTTTAACTCCTATATTCTTTCTCTCAAACGAAAAGATATCTAAGCTACCAAGGTATATGAACTAAGAACAAAAAATAAAGATCGATGGGCCGGAGAGATAACACAGTGGTAGGGCATTTGCCTGAGAGTGACCTGGTTTGATTCCTGGCATCTCATATGGTCCCCCAACTTGCCAGGGGCAATTTTTGAGTGCAGAGCCAGGAGTGACCCAAGCACCACTGGGTGTGGCCCCAAACCAATAAATCATTAAAGTTTAAAATAAAAAAATACAGATCTGAATTACGTAAACTATTCCAAAATTGGTGATACGAACTATTTCAAATGAGCATCAGAGCATGTGTCTTATTTTGCACCAACATTATTTAATTGAATACATTGGAGATTTTTGGAATGTCAAATTACTTAACCTTACTTACTAATTTTCTGTTGGTATTTGATTTAGACCACAAAATAGTATGCAATGATAAAGCATAAAGTACTTATTGGTCTTTATTAGCAACTTTATTTTATCACAGAACTATTAGTAATACTCAGAATTTTTCAATATCAATAAATTTTGGATTATTTTTCTTTAGGTACCATGATTTACAAGATTTATATTTGAGTTTCAAGAATACAATGTTTCAACACCAATCATTACATTGTGCTAACTTCTAGTAGTTATCCCAAAGTACCTTTTTACCCTCAGCCTGCCTCCTTAACTGGCACACTGGGGGGGGGGGGGGGGGGGCGCTGAGTCATGCTCGGCAGCACTCAGGAGTTACTCCTGACTCTGCACTCAAAATTTACTCCTGAAAGGATTGGGAGACCATATGTGATGTTGGGGATCAAACCCAGTTTAGTCACATGCAAGCAAGCCCTAGCCGCTATGGGCTCCTGCCCATAACAGTCACATTTTAAAATTTGGTTGTTGAAGTCTGAATCTCATATTTGCAGTGTTCTTGGATCTGTAATTTAGATATATATATATATATATACCACAATTCTACACAACTCAAATGCCTGAGACACCTGATCCACACTGTTTTGCCTTCCATCTGCTTCTTCTCACTTCCCCCATATTTTTTTTCTTCCTTGTCTTTCTCATTTCTCAAGGGTCAAAAGTAATTTAGGTATTCCCCTTTGAGTTACTGCATTTTCTCATCCTGTCATTCTATATACCACAGATAAGTGAGATCATTTGGTATTTATCTTCTGAGTTCTTAACATGATATCCATATAATGGAGGTGGGAGATAACACAGGCATGAGGAGGAAACCCCAAAGTCTGGTGATTAGTAGTAATCTAATCTAATCTGTTGGGCATAATGGAAGGGCAGGATCCCATATCCTTCAAAAGCACCTGACTGAATTTAGAATTGGCCTGTCTGGCCATGGGTTTCTATAACAGAGTGGGGGCAGACACATGAGTGAGAGTTCCGTAAAGTCTAGTGTCTGAGGAAAGTCTCTTTGGTGAGATTTTCTGTTGATTTAAATAAATTCAATTTATAATTTAGTTGAAGATTTTGAATAATATAGTTACACAGAAAATAATTTAAAATTATGTAGTGTAGGAGTTGATTAGTGACATAGAAAATCTATTTTTCACAAAACCATAAAGGGAATTAATAGTTATGAATCTTTTCTCTATGTCAGGTACCACATTAATAGCTGATTGTATATTTTCTTCTAACCTATTAGATTACAGGTTTTAGAACATCAAAGTAATGATAGTGAAGCAGCTAGCATGCAGCAGAGCTGAAAATTTTAATCTATTACTAATTTTTAAGTTATTATTTCTAAGAGTTTTTAGTAATTATTTTATTTAAGCATCATGGTTACAAAATTGTTAATGTTTGAGTTTAGTCATAGGATGTACACCACCCTTCACCAATGCACATTTCCCTTAACCAATGTCTCCAGTTTCCCTCCCATAACCTATCCCCCTTTATTTCTCTCTCCTCCTCCACTCTTATCTCTTTCTTTCACCTTTTTGACACTGTGGTTGCTCTAATGTTAGTGAAGGGGCACCATGCATATTACCTTATCCCCTTTTAGCACCCAATACTTGTCCAGAATGATCACTTCCAACTATCATTGTTAGTTATAGTGGACCCTTCTCTACCCTAACTGCACTCATCACTCTTTGTGGCAAGCTTCCTACCATGGACTGGTCCTCCTTGCCCTCAACTCTATTATCTCTGAATATTATTGTCATACTATCTTTTATTATTTTCATATTCCACTAATTGCTGATATTATTCTATATCTATCCCTCTCCCTCTTATTCATTTCTCACGGAATAATAGTCTCCCATATCCATCCATTTATAAGCAAATTTAAGGACTTCCTTTTCCCTAACAGCTGCATAATATTCCAATGTGTAGATGTATCACAGTTTCGTTAGTCACTCATCTGTTCTCAGGAACTTTCGTTGTTTCCAGATGACTATTGTAAATAGTACTATGACAAACATAGGAATGTAGAGGTCCTTTCTGTATGGTGTTTTGGGTTCTTAGAGTATATCCCTAGGAATGGTATTACTGGATCATATGGAAATTCAATTTTCAGTGTTTTGAGTAATATCCATAAATTTTAAATATCCCTTGTTGTCCAACTATGTGTCTCAGTGATAGAACATAGTTTCATATGTGAGGCCCTGGAGACACAAAACTATCATTCATATATATATATATATATATATATATATATATATATATATATATATTAGAGGGGCATATTGTCTGTGCCCAAGTCTCCTCGGGAGTCTCAGAAGACCATATATAAAGCTAAGGATTGAACTTGGGCTACTGAGAGCAAGGCAAGCTCCATGCCTACTTTACTATCTCCCCAGATGTAGGTAGGTATTCTACTACTTCATTTTAGACTCTGTAAGTTATCTTGGAATAAGTTAAAAATTAGCCCTTCATAGGAAAATGTTAACTGCATAACCAGACATTGATTGATTTTGAAATATATATGTACCATTATCATTTGTTAGATTTCTAAAATTTAATTTCATACTGCTTTTTATTGCCTCAGTATGTGTCTTTAATAGAAGGTGTAAGAGACGAGAACAATTGAGCACATAATTTGATGCAAGCACAATGATTCTTTTGAGTTGAAAATAACAGTCACAAATGTAAAGAGCATAATTCCTCTCCCCACAAAATAATTATTTAAAGTTAAAAATTTTATTTCTCAATCCTTTGTTCAAATTACAAAGTAAAGAATCACTAAATCCCATTCAGTCTCTCAGATATTACCTATGGGCTAGGTACTATACAATTTACTCAGAGGACAAAGATGAGTAAATCATTATCTTTTATGTATAACAGATGTTATACATTTAAATTTAAATGTTTGCGGAATTTGTTGCTATGATATGGTTTTCTCAGGTTAAGTGTAATATTTTCTATAATTGTTTTTATATATTAAAATAAAGTATATGTAGGGAATTCTCGATACATATATTCAGTTAATGTAATGGGAACAGTAAAGTCAGTTTTTGATTTTCAGTAGCATGGAATCTAAACTAAATAGTATATAGTAACTTTTGAATATGTATTAAACACATTTATTTTTAATTTTAGGGTGCTACATAATATTTTAGGAGATCTAAACTTGTTCTAAGAGAACATGATTCAGTAGCAGGAATTATTTTAAGCTTTAAAATCAATATATTTTTGGAGACTATCATTGACTCTGGGGTCCTTTCATTTTTTTCTATTTCATTTTTATTTGACGTATGTGACTGACAAAACCTTAATGGTGAATTTTCATGAGTTCAACATTTCAACACTACACCCTTCACCAGTGTTTTCACTATTGTCTCAGGGTCTTCTTTCATCAATATCACCCCCATACTTCACCGTCAATAAGATCAGTTCTGTAAATCCATTTTCACGTTATTCTGTTTTATTGATAATTTGTTTTTCTCATACTACGCTTATTTATAAAAGGAAATTTTAAAACTTTACCATCTTAAAATCAATTGACTAAATTGTAAAAGTATCTGAGGTATTTTATTTATTAACACAGCTTTTATAATTCATAGGTATTTTATAAATTTATATTGTAAATGCCTTTATTTAAGAATTACAAATTAAGAAGTAAGAAAATTCCCTAGAAATCTATGTCAGCTTTTAAGCACACATTAAAAATCATATAAACAAAAGTATTTCTATGAGGTCCAAGTAATAGTATAATGGGTAAGGCACTAGATGTGAATGCATCCCAAATGGAGCCTCAAGCATTGCTAGGAGTAATTCCTGAATGGAGAACCAGGAGCAACCTAAGCACTTCCAGATGTGTTACCCCAAAATGCCACTTAAACAAACAAATAAAAATATATTTCTGTAGTCATAGTTTAGTGGAACATTTTGACTTAACTGTATGGAGTTATAGAGTTAAATGTTTAAAAATGGTTAAATGCATAAATTTTACACCAATATCCCCACTCTGCATTTTGACAAAATAGAATTCTTAGGACAATACTTAAAATATAAGCTAAGAAACACATATACCAACAACTGACAACAGAAATACTCCAATTAAATAATACACTAATCCATGAGTAGGCAGGCATCCCAGTTCTAGGCTTTCATCTAAGATAAGTACACACCCCATACATTTTGGAAATAAATTATTTTTATGCATTTTGGAAATGAGTTCATGTTGGAAATATAACCTCTTTGATGGTTTGATAACCACTAGAAAATATTATTGAAATTAAAATTTTGTAAAGGTAATGCTTAAATTACTGTTCTGGTTATCTTATGGTTAATATTTCTCTATGATAGAATGCCCTTTATTTCTAATAGCCATGAAATGAGAAATATTTCCAATGAAATCCTGATTCTTTATAGCTCCAAGCACATGAGGTAGGAAATTTTTTCTAGAAATTATATCTCTTATGTATGGGAAAAACATGTCAATGTAGATTGAGATAGCTTGTCAACTAATATAATTAGATTTACATAAATGAGGCCGGAGAGGTGGCACTAGATGTAAGGTATCTGTCTTGCAAGCACTAGTCAAGGAAGGACCACGGTTCAATCCCCCTATGTCCCATATGGTCCTCCAAGCCAGGGGCGATTTCTGAGCGCTTAGCCAGGAGCAACCCCTGAGCATCAAACAGGTTTGCCCCCCCCAAAAAAAGATTTACATAAATGGTTCTCTATTAATAAGTCTTTTTTAATATAAATGTTCTCTTATTATGGATTTATACTCCATGTTTTTTCTCCCTTACATTGCAATGTGAAAACTTATATAAATTTATGGACATCTGGGTTTCTCTTTATCTAAAGTTCCTTAATAGTTTCCTTTCCCAGAAATTTTCCTTTCTGTTTTTAGTTATAAGTATATAGAAGAACATTTTAGGTAAATGTCTTAATGAAACAACAGTATTGGGGACCGCGGTTTGATCCCTCGACTTCCCATATGGTCCTCCCAAGCCAGGGGCAATTTCTGAGTGCTTAGCCAGGAGTGACCCCTGAGCATCAAACGGGTGTGGCCCCCCCCAAAAAAAACAAAAAACAAACAAAAAAACAACAACGAAATAACAATATTGGGGCTGGAGAGGTAATGTAGGTGTTAAGGTGATTCCTGTATAGGGTTGACCCAGGTTCTGTGTCCCAGCACCACATTTGCTTCCCCAGCTTGCTGGGATTGCAAAACCAGGAGTAAGCCCTTAGTACAGCCAATTGTGACCCCCTAACACAAACATAAAGAAGAAAAGGAAAAGATAGGAAAAGAAAAGAGAAAAAGAAAAGAAAAGAAAATGCTAACCCAATGGAAAATAACATACATGAGGTTTGTTTACCAACTCCAAAATCTTTCTAGGTAAAGGGCTCTTTAACTTTTCTGAGAACAGGCACATTTCACATTAAATCTAATAATGTACCAACATACTGGAATAACTTCTTTTTATAGTCTAATATTTCTTTTTATCTCCCTTATTTGTCCTCTCCTTTTTAGTTATTTTCTTCTATCAAACTTCCTAATTATTTTCTTTATTTTTCTATTTATAGATAAGATATACTTTTCCATCTATAGATAAGTTATAAAGACATATAAGACATATAGACATATAAGAATAGACATTCTATTCATCTGACTATGCCTTAATCATCACCTTACAGTGTGGCATTTATTATTACTCTTCCTATTGTGTTTTTCTTCACTTCAATCTTCCATCCCATCTCTTGCTTTTAATAGGAATGAGTCACTAAACTATCACTAAACTAATCAATAAAATTAATAAATATTACACAAAAATATAATTAAAGCCCTTAGTCCATATTATTGTTTTTCCCATATTGCCCTTGTTTTACTTTGATAGTGTGCATTTATCTGTGTGACCATATTTTTAATATGATCTGCATCTGGCAATATTTTGAGAGTTGGTCTTAGGCTGGCAGTGCTGACCTGACATTTCTTGAATGATTACCAGGGATATATCCAGCAATGCTTGGAGACCACTAGGGATATATATGTCTTGACTTTAGGGAGGGGAATGTGCAGTATCAGGGATTTAAATCATTATTTTGCATTAATAGGCAAGTGGGTTACCATCTCCCCTTAAACTATCTCCCTAGCCCCTGAAGTATAATTTTATGAATAATTTTATAAAATAATTAGCATATTAATTTTGTTAGTCATGCTTTCATAGATTTATGCCTATGTTTTAATAGCACCCAAAATTGATTTCTTGAGTGCTTGTGTCATTTCTGAGCTATTCCACTTCACTATGATTTTTTTTATCATCTTTTTCAGCCAGCTACCATGGCAGTCTTTTTAGAATGTGTATCTAAATCATGTCATTCTTTTGCTTTAGATCTCCCTGTGATTTTCATTGAGGAGACTTGTTCCCACACAAAACCTTGTTCTAAGGTAATGGTGCCCCAGGCTTTGCAGTAAATTGTCATGAATACCAAGGGATGGAGAAACAAATCAATGACTGTTGAGTTCCCTGTATACCAGCACTAGGTAGCATAGTTTTAATGTTGTATTGGATATGTTCCTTTTGATTATGTCATTTTTGCAGTTAGATTTTTGTTGTTTGCTGTGACTAAAAGACAGTTTCATCCTAAAAAAATAAAAAGAGCATTGGAGAGATTGTACAATGGATTAGGTATTTGCCTCATATACTGCTGACTAGGGCTTGATCCCTGTTACCAAATATGATTCCCTAGACTCTACCTGCTGTAATCCCTCAGTACAGAACCAAGAGTAATCCCTGAACACAGCCAAGTATGTCTCCCCTAAAAAAACCAGAAAGTTTAGAGGCCAAAGGATAGTACTGTTAGATATGATGCTTGCCTTGCACACAACCAATCTAGATTTGATCCCTGGTACCACCTAGAATATTTCCTGAGCACAAAGCCTACAGAGTAATCTTTGAACATGGTAGAATAAGGCCCTAAGATACTTTTACAATTTATAAAATTGATTTTAAGATGGTAAAGTTTTAAATTTCACTTTATACATGAGCCTACTATGAGAAAAAACTAAAGACATTATTGTAATAAGGCCCAGAGACAATAGAGTTAAGGGCTGGAAGGAGCTCACCACAAAGAGTAGTGAATGCTGTTAGGGAAATAACCACACTAACAACTAGCATGACAATGTTAAAGAATGAGAGAAATAAAATACAGGCAGGGGTAGGGGGTGGAGCATTGGTGGTAGGAATGTTGCACTGGTGAAGGGGGGGTATTGTGTTTATGACTAAAACCCAACTACAAATATGCTTGTAATCATAGTGCTTAAAGATTTATATAAAAAATAAAATAAAATGTGGAACTGAAAAAGACATTGACCTCCAAAAATACTACCAAGAAAAAGAGAGCAAAGTGAAGTATCATACTTTGGGACCTTAAACTATAATACAAAGCAATGTTAAAACAATTTTTCATAATTAAAAATAATTAGAATAAAAATAAATATAATTTAAAGCAAAGTAAGAGACTTGAAATAACCTCAAACATACAAATGACTAATTTATAGTGAAAGGGTTAAGCATTTACAACAGAGAAGAGAAAATGGTTAATAATGGTGTTGGAGGGGCCGGAGAGATAGCATGGAGGTAAGGCATTTGCCTTTCATGCAGAAGGTCATCGGTTCAAATCCCGGCATTCCATATGGTCCCCCGTGCCTGCCTGCCAGGAGCAATTTCTGAGCATGGAGCCAGGAGTATCCCTGAGCACTGCCGGTGTGACCCAAAAACCACAAAAAAAAAAAAAAAAGCAATAATGGCGTTGGAAAACTGAATGGTCACATGCAAGACAAAAAAGAAATTAGACCATTCTCACACTGTAAAAACAAGTTAACTCAAACGGATTAAAAACTTAGATCTAAGACATTAACTATATAATATATAGAAGGAACTACAAGTAATAGATTCCTAATCATCAGTTTTTAAACTATCTCTAGTATCAAGGGAAACAAAAGTGAAAGTAATCAAATATATTCTCAAACTAACAGTTACTGCAGGGTGAAACACCAAACAGGGCTAAAGAGATAAGCACAGATGGTAAGGTGCTTGCTTGTGGTCGTACTAGGTTCAATCCCCAACTCCATCTACAGTTCCCCTAGCCCTGACACAGAGCCAGTAATAAGTATTTTCCACCATCGAATGTAGTCCCAACATTCCCAAATCCACAAAAAATATCTTGTTAAATATGGATATTTACACATCATATTTCTATTAAATGATTTTCTAAAACATTAAAACAATTCACAAAAAATAATAAACTATTTATGAAAAATAGGAAAAGGATCTGAACAAAAAATTCTCCAAAGCATACATGTAGACTGTTAGCACACCCCAAAAGCTACCACCATTTCTGCCATTGGCCAATCCTATAGCCTCATTCTTTTCTCAAGAGATGTAAATCAAGCATCAAAAAATCATAGATATACTAACCACCTAGCTGAAAACAGGAGCAATCTTGGGAGGATAGTGAGTCAAGTTCCCACCCTGCCAAAGTCCACTCTTTGCACTGACATACCTCAATTGCACTTCTTCAATGGTCCAGCTTCCCTTATTTACCACTGGTTGCTGCAGAGATGCAATGATCAAAACTTCAGGTATGCTGGTATTTGGACTGGGATCACCAGAACTTTGATGGAGTGAGTATGGGCACCCCTCTCCCACCTTCTTGTACTTCTGGAAGATCTGGGAGCTGAAACCAAACCCCAAGGCCTCCACCATATCAGCCACATATATACTTGGAATTCCTGGACCATGAAGAGCCACATGTGCAGCTCTGTGACACCTCCAATTTTTGCAATAGTGCTATTCAAGTAGGAACACACTAAATTACATGTCAGTGTCAAACATTAGGAAGCCACTTAATGTTAAAACACAAAACAAGGGGCCCGGTAGGTGGCGCTGGAGGTAAGGTGTCTGCCTTGCAAGCGCTAGCCAAGGAAGGACCGCGGTTCTATCCCCCGGCGTCCCATATGGTCCCCCCAAGCCAGGGGCGATTTCTGAGCACATACCCAGGAGTAACCCCTGAGCATCAAACGGGTGTGGCCCAAAAACCAAAAAAAAAAAAAAAAAAAACACAAAACAAATAACAGAAAGATCCACTAGTTACAAATAACTTAGCAAACCTTCCAACAATGTTTTAATGCTCTCATTGCAAAATATAATAATATGCACAAATTTTCTTCTGCTGTACTTTTTAAAAAATAATTTGTTTTCAACTTACCTGTAAATAAGCAATACACAGTATGTTATTTTTTGCCTACAAAGGGTACAGGCTTGGGAGTGGATGAGAATCTGGATACAATGGTGTATAGAAATTTACATTTGTGCTGGGATTGGTGTTGGAATACGGAATGGCAGAAATAATTGTATTGTGAGCAACTATATAAGCTATGATATTTAAATTAAAAGAAAATAAAGATAAACAAATGTCCAATAGCACAGAATTATTCTTATTAAAAATGCAAATCAAAACAATAGGTTTTCACCTTACAACTATGAGACAATCCAAAACAAGTGTTGGAGAAGATATTGGAAGAAGAAAATTTTTATGCACTATTGGCGAGAATATAAACTATTGCAATCAATGATATATGAGTATAAAGATATTCAAAAAACTAAAAATAAAAATTTCATACGGGGCTTTTGCCTTTCATGCAGAAGGTCATTGGTTCAAATCCCGGCATCCCATACAGTCCCTGGTGCCTGCCAGGGGCTATTTCTGAGCAGATAGCCAGGAGTAATATCTAAGCACCGCCAGGTGTGGCCCCAAAACCATAAATAAATAAATAAATAAATAAATAAATAAATAAATAAATTTTATACGATCTATTTATTCCATTTTTGGACATCAATACCCAAATTACAAGAGCATTGATTTTTATAATACCTAAGGTTTGGGGAGTCACCTCCAGTTGTTCCAAGAGTCATATCTGGCAGTGTTCAAGAGCTATTTGTGGATCCAGGAACTGAACTTTAATTGGTTGTATGCAAAAAAAATTACATTGGGATTTTATCTCTCCCACCCCAAAAACACTAGTGTTAGTAATATCTATACTCCACAGCTTTCAATGTTTGTTGTTTAGATTGGTTTCTGGGACATACATGGTGATGCTCAGGAATTTTCTGGTTCTGTGTTTAGGGATCACTCCCAGCAGGTCCTTGGGTTATCATATGTTATCTAGGATTGAACCCAGGTCAACAGTTTGCAAGGCAATCACCCTAGCCTCTGTAATCTACCAGGCTTTATACTTCTATTTCAATTAAATCATTATTTACATTATCTACAATAGCTAAGGACTATTATTTCAAAGACAAGAAGCAAGTGTTGGAGAGGAATTCCTTTGTATACTACTGGAGAGAATGTAAATTGATACAAACAATAATATAGGAGTATAAGGAGTTTAAGACTGAGAGCAATAATGCTCATCTATTGATGAATAAATAAAATATAATGTGTGTCTGTGTACACATGCATGGTGAAATACCATTCAGCTACAACTGAAGATTAAATCCTGGAAGGGCCTGAGGATTCATCAAATAAAGTAAAACAGATGTAGAAAGATAAGTACCATAAGATTTCACTAATAATAGTTCTATAACTTATCATAAATCAAACAGATGGGCTAAGTAAAACAAAAATAAACACTAACTTTATGGTCAATTAGGGCTACCAGAAGTTAAGAGGGAAATAAAATCTATAAAAGATAATAAATGTCATGTAAAAAATAGAATTAGGCTTTCAGTGAAAAACTTAAGAACTATCTTAATCCTCCCATATTCATACTGGACACCCTGTAGCGGTGTCTTTTCTTACTAATACTCATTTTCATAACCGCTCATTTTTTGCGCCCACGCGACAAATATACTTTATAAGCATTATCTAAAAATGTTCTTTATTCTAGACAGTTCTTAGGAAAGGAAACGAAATGCCAAAGATTTGGATGATAACACTCAAATAGATCTTTAAAGTCAGTCTTTATGTGGTTGTGACTTTCTGTACTGACTCCAACCCGAAACCATAAACAATTCATTTATATCTTGGATATAGCCCCTATCATGTATTGCCTCTCCCCATCCTTGTGTCTCTTATACCCCCTCATCTCCCAATCCTGATCCGTTATTTTCCCCTAATTTAACCCTCTTTACCCTCAGTTCCTAACTCGATAGGCACCAAGATTGACCTGCCCCAACAGACCACCTTCCAGCTCCTCAGTGAAAGACACCCCCTGGGTCCCCATTCTCATGCCTCGGCAAAGAACTACAACCAGCATGCCTGCTGACTCATGCTTGATGGCCCCTCTTACCCCCACCAAATCGTGGACTGTTGCACGATACAGGCATCAGCCTCAGCAAAAAGACACTATATGGTCTCGTAATGCAGCAAAGCATCTCTCAAACTCAATTCCAAGGCCTGTGAATAGAAAAGTACCTTGGTTTTTACTCCCCACAAGAATATATCAAAAGACCTAATTGGGAGTTTTATATTGCCTATGGAAGCTCAATACCTGTATAATAATACATCTTAAGATGTGTGATCCTAAATATACAGGTAGCCTCCTCCACCACTTGTTTTATTCGGATACCTTTTCTTTTTAACTCAGTTTTATTTATTTGTTCTATTTTAATATATACATTTTTTCTCTATCCTTACCATTTTCGGTGCTGCTTGGTACAAAATGCCTTGACTGGGATAAAAGCTCAGAACAAAACCAGACGACAGAGACTGTGTGTGCAGCCTGTCATCCTTACCCAGAATAGCACCAGCAACACAGTATGACACCATACGTTTTTGTATGGGCACAGTAAAAAGGGAGAAACCATAGACACAGAAACAAGATCTTATCTTCTAGGCCCAAAAACCAAAAAAAAAAAAAAATTAAGAACTCACTTTTTATAGCAGACAGGTGCCTCCCATCCTGAACATGTGTCATGTAGATACAACGCAGTCCCCAGGAAATTGGACAGTGTTAGTCCAATCCGAAACCCCGATCCCCGACGTAGAAATGATACAGCTCTGGGCAACACCACCAGGAACTAAGCTCCATTGGGAGATTTATAACACTGCTCTGGCATCAACTTGTGCCAGTTTTGATATGACAATAAAAATTTTAAAAAAGTAAACTCAAAAAAAAAAAAAAGAACCACCTTAAAATGTGCTGATGCATACTTGAAACTTACATCATAATGCAAAATTGCTTTAATTTATAAAAAGAAATATTGTGTTTCAGTGTTGCTTGACTTAAAGTATTCAAATTATATCCAAGTCAAGTGAGAACTCAGTCATACCTGTTTAAATTCTTTCCATATTAGTCCCTTTACTCTATCAGCAAGAACATTGGTGTTTTTATTCTCATTTAGAAGTTGAGCATTAGGAAATACTTTGAGTAGAAAAAAAGTTTTCTGATTTCAAGGAGAAAAAATTTTAATTCATATATATTATTTTCTTAATTAATTTTTGTTTTCCTTTAGTCTACTTAATCTAGTGCTTCATTTGTTTCAAGCAATTAAAAAGGCTAACCTAATGAGTTGTTTGCTTTACCAAAAAAGTAGGAGAATATGGGCTATAATTTGAATATTTTTTGTTCTCTCACATTGATTTTTTTCTTTATTTTTTTCCTTGGAAGGATAGCTATATAAAATTACTCAGATTTATTCTGCAGGTGAAAGCACATGTGCTTAATGACGTAAGCACGCTAAAGGAGGCCTGTGTTGAGCTTGAAAGAAAATGAGAGAGAGCATAGATGTGATATTAAAAGGTCTTTCCTGGGTTGCTACCTGCAGTTTGGTTTTGAGACCTGGCCAAGAAGTGATGGGGCATCTGTTAGGCTCTGATTTCCAAACATCAAGATAAAAAAAAAAACTTAAATAATGAGTAGATTATGGTACTCAAAACTTAAAACTGTGAACCTTAATTTTCTTTTCAGTAACAATATATATTCCATCATATTAGTTCTACTAAATCCCCTTTTTATTTTAGCATTCTAATGAGTATCTTTCCATGTTATATCTTAATGCTGGTACTTCGATGTTTCCCAACTGTAATACTTTAAAAGTACTGAAAAAAAATTAAAGCGATACCTCTATAATCTTGAGGGAACATAAAAGCAGAGTCTAACTCAAGACTGAGCATTGAGTCTTGGATTTCTCTTGTTATATCACTTAATTATATTGTTTGATTGCTTCACATCACACCCAGCAGTACTCAGGGCTTACTATCTGCTTTAACCATCATTCTGGATCAAATATATTACTTATTTTTAATGTCTGATATAGTATGAATAAAATTTACGGCGATTTTATATATATTTTCATGTCGCATAAGATGTTATGATTTTTTCTGGAAAAACAAAACACACACAAAGGACTATAAGTGTATAGTAGAGTTAATTAGATGCTTTAATAAAAATGTTTATTATGAGCCCAGAGAGATAGCACAGTGGCGTTTGCCTTGCAAGCAGCTGGTCCAGGACCTAAGGTGGTTGATTCGAATCCCGATATCCCATATGGTCCCCCATGCCTGCCAGTAGCTATTTCTGAGCAGACAATCAGGAGTAACCCCTGAGCACCGCCGGGTGTGGCCCCCCAAAAAAAGTTTATTATTAGCCACTTAAATATTATATATTCCTTCTAAGAAGGAATCAAAATCAACATCTGGTATGAATTCTTATTCTATAGCACTATTCTCTGTCTACTCCCTAATTTTGTTTTAAGTTTTTATCTAAAAACTTTTCAAGTTCCATAATCATTTCCCATTGGATTTAATATGTACTCTATTATACTGATTTTTATGTTACTTGCACAAGGATTTAGAAAGATTTCTCTTTAGGTGCTTGTGTTACAGATTCAAATGCACACCCTGAAAAAGTATTAAGAGATATATCCACTGTAAAAAAATGTATAAAGCTAAAATAATAAAAGTTGAAAATTTTAGCTATTTTCACCATCTAGGTTATAACAATAAAACATGATTAGTGCCATTAATATTTTCTGTATGCTCTTCCCTTCTGCATTTATTTGTGCAATGATCATTTTTTTATTTGCTTAAACAATGTAAGTTAGTTTTGCTTATATTTTGTTCTCTTTATATGAATTGAGGTATGCTGTATAAGTGTGTTTGGTGACTTGCTTCCCATTTTATAGTATACATTAAGATTTATCTGTGTCAGTGAAGATATCTGTGACTCAATCATGCTCACTTCAGTAGAAAATTTCATTCTGTGAATAAATCACAATTTATTTTGCCATCATCTTGCTGATGGATATTTAAGCTGTTTACAATTTTTTTTACTCTAACTTCTATTGCTGTAGACAATTTCATATGCTGGCTACTGGTATTATTTAGGCCTTAAGTAATCTCTTATTAAACTCTACTATGCAATACAAATTTATTTTCCACAGTGATTATATCAAATTACATATCCTTAGTAGTACAAGAAAACTCATGGTGTTTTTGTAGCCTTCTGTATATTGTTGGATCTAAAATTTTGTCAGTGTGACAGGTGTGAAATGCTGTCTCCTTGAAATTTAAATTTACATATTTTTTAAGAGGGAATCTTCTGCCATATTTATTTGGCATTCCTAATTTTCTCTTCTGGAAGTGTTTGTTCATTGTTGATATTAGGTTGTTTATGTTAGTATTGGTGATACATTACTATTTTTGTCAATTATTAGTTATTCATTTATTTATTTATTTACTTTTGGGGCCACACCCAATGATGCTCAAGAGTTACTACTGGATATGCACTCAGAAATCGCCCCTCGCAGGCCACCATATAGGAAGCCAAGGACCGAACCCAGGTCCATCCTGCTACAGCCACATGTAAGGCAAACGCCCAACTGCTGTGCTATTGCTCTGGCCCTATACTTTGTCAATTTTTCATACAATTCTGTCATGCAAAGAGGGCCTATTTTCTAGTTTGTGGCCATAATTTCTTAGATCTTCTTAATAAACAAATTTTAATAATTTTAATATAGATGGATATCATTCTTTATTATTGTTATTGTTGTTGTTAAGCCATATCGAGTGATCCTCTGTACTTAAATCCTGTCTCTTTGCTCAGTGACCACTCTTCTGCTCAGGATTTCATATGAGGTAACAGTTATCAAACAAGCGCTCTATCCATGATTTCCATGACCCCAAATTTGTCTTTTTTTTTTAGCTATTTTATGTCTTTAATATCATTTTTGTAAAGTACTTTATTTAAAGACCATGTATTACATAATTGCTCAAAATACACTTGTTCTAATCCAATGTGAAATTCCTTCTACCTTTGTTCCCAGATTTTTACCTATTTCCAAGACTACTCCCTTAGTCAGCACAATATAATATAAATAGTGCTTGTATATAGCTAAGTAGTAATAAAATTATTTTTAAGTAGAACAATAATAAAATTTGTGAAAGTTAATATATTTAAAATAGGTCATTAAGTCATGGTCAGAAAGCTTACTAAGCAATTTAAAGCCAGTCAATTTTTACCATACAGCTAAAAATGGCTATTGTGGAAGAGAGGGTGGACATGTTTTTAAATATATATAAAGAATTTTCAATCTTGATGTTAAAAATGATCACACAATTCCAAAAAGTCTGCAACATTTAACTATTTATATTAAAGTTATTGAATTAAATTTTTTATGTTATGAAGAAAAATGTACTGTGTCACTTTCTATATGGATTTACAATTAATATAGCAAAAGTTTTTGAGAAACATACTTATTTTTTGTAAATGTGCAATCTGACCTTTACTCTGTCTCTGATATTCCTTTATGTCCAAGACTATTTTTGCATGCTTGTTTCTTTCTTTATTGGTATTTTCTATCTATGGGATAATATTTAGTTTTAAAATTATTGTATATGGGCTGGAGGGATAGTACTTTGTATTCAGCTAACCTGGGTTCAATCTTCAGCATTCCATATGGTTCCCCAAGCACTGCCAGGAGTAATTACTGAGCAGTCAGGATTAACCCCTGAGCATCATCAGGTATAATTAATAATTATAATTAATCAAATATTTTAAAATTATTTTCTTTTTTTTTAATTTTTTTTCTGTTTTTTTTTTTTTGGTTTTTTGGGGTTTTTTTGGTTTTTTGTTTTTTTGTTTTTGGTTTTTTTGGGCCACACCCGTTAATGCTCAGGGGTTACTCCTGGCTATGTGCTCAGAAGTTGCTCCTGGCTTGGGGGACCATATGGGACACTGGGGGATCGAACCACGGTCCGTCCAAGGCTAGTGCAGGCAAGGCAGGCATCTTACCTTTAGCGCCACCGCCCGGCCCCTAAAATCATTTTCTTAACCCTTTACTCTTAAATTTGTTATAATCATTCTCTCAAATATATGAAATATTTTATTGGTACTTTTATTGCAGTTGCAGTACAGGTATTTATCAATTAGAGAAGGAGCCTATAACTATAATATGTATATTTCTATAGATATAGTATTTATCTTCATTTATCTAGATATGCCTCAGAGAATTTCAATGAAAATTTGTTCTACATATAAATTTTCATGTATTTTGTTATAAATATTTCTAGATACTTTCACTTATAAAAGATGTAGTTTCAAATTTTATTTTTATTGAGGTGACATTGATTTATTACTGCAAATATTTATATGTCTTAGCTCTATAATATGTAATATCACATCCACTGACAGAATGCTGATATTCTTGTATCAACCCATTCTGCCTAGCTTGTCCTACCTGGTAACTCAGTTCTCTAAATCTAAGCACTTGGAGTTTTGCATATTGTTCATTTGCTTTACTTCATCTGGGTAAAGTCATTCAATATTTGTCCTCCTGACTCATTTTTCTTGGTATAACCCCCTCCTATTCCATCCTTATTCAAAAGGAAACTTTATTTATCTAGTAGCTAATCATGGATAATTATTGTTCATTGTATCACATATTTTATTTATTTTATGTTTGTGACATTTATTTTGTTCTATTTTAGTTTATGTAATAGGGTAACAGTGGTGTTCAAGTTTATGGTATTGAGGTAAATGCTCAGTTACTGCACACCACAACCATTGAATTGTCCATGACCCTCCACCACCATTCCTCTGTCACCTTTATTCTAACTTTTCTTCCATCCCACAAATCTCCCTATTTGTTGATTAACAGTTATGGTTTTGGTGCATACTGTTACCTCCTTAAGCACAGCCCTGTACTTCAGATCCTTCACGATTGTGTTCCTGTGATGTTTACAGTCAACCAATGTGTTCCCCCAAATTTGCACTTTATTCTAGTATTCAGGGTTTATTATCCATCGATATTGCCCATACCCTTGATTTCCTTCTCTATATACAAGAAAATAATGAGTTCATCTTGTCTTCTGCCTCTGGATTATTTCACTAAGCATAGTTTCTAATTTCATCCAAATTTTCACAAACTTCGTGGCATTACTTTTTCCTGTGGATAGAAAGTATTCCTTTTATATATTATATCGATCACAACTTCTTTACTCTGGTTTTTGAACCTTTGACTTGTTTCTGGCTGTTATACTAAGAGCTGCAAAGAATACAAGAGCACATATATCTTTGAAAATTAATGTTTTGGTTTTATTGGGGTGTAGATACCATAAAGTTGAATAGGTCGTTCAAATGAAAGCTCTACTGTAAATTTTTGTGAAAATCTTCACATTGTTTTTATAATCAATCTTTTTTTACCCACTTTTCTCTCGTAGGCACTTGAGTTGTTTACATATCTTGATTACTATAACCACTGCTGCAATAAATATAGATGTGCAAATATCTTTTTGAATTTTTATTCATTGGATAGTATCCTGGAATTAAATATCTGGACTATATAGTAGCTCTATTTTTAATACTTTAAAAATATCTTTTTTCTATAGTTTTCTATAAAGATTAAATCAATTAACATATCTATGAAGTATTTGTGAAGTCAGTATCATGGAGCATTCTTCCTATGATTTTCCTTAATTATTTCTTAAATTTTGGTATTACACTGACATTTTAACCCATTTGAATGCAATTACGTGTATTTTTATTTTTACATATTTATTAAAAATCACAATATCACATGCTTTGATGATTTTTTTTGAAGAAGTCATTATTCTGAAGGCAGAGATTGCTAATGAGTTTACTTTCATGTGTCCTTGTTCATTTTATATTCATTTTGAACCAGGGTGAGTCAGTTTCTTATATTAGACTCAAATGACAAAAGATTCCATTTCTGGAGAAGCTGAAACTATGTCTTGAGGAAGGAAAGAGTTTAGAAGTCAGGATTGATGACTACTATACTACATTGAATTTTTATCCCTATTACAATCTTGTTTCCAGAGGAATTACACAGTTTCTAATGAGAGCTTGGATGCCATTTTGTACAGTTTCTATACCTTAAACTTGCTCACCTTAGACTCTTGTCCTTGCTCTTCTCACGGTTAAGTCTACACATACAGTCCCTTCACTTCTCTCCTTTCCTTTTCCTTTCCCTCTCAAGTTGTAATTTTTCTGGAATTGATCATTAATACTTCTAAAATCAGGCTTTAGTTCAGAACTCTTCTAGTGTTGATATCTAAAGTAAATTTGTTTGATAGCCTGAAATTTTGATAGCCTGATAAGATGCTTGGTTAGATGGTTTATTGAGGTTCAATTAATTCTCTGTGAGCTAAATAGGGCTGTGTCTATGGTTATTAGAATCTTTGATTTTGCTTGAAAACCTTTGCTGGGCCACTTTGAAAGTCTAAAGGAGCCAACTTTGTTTTTTCTAATTATACAGATTCAGTCAACCAGTTACATAGTGTTGACCCAAGATGATAATGACTTATTTTGGGGGTGTCATATTAAAGAAAATAACGAGTATTTTTTCATTAAATAAGATGTTTACTCTGTTTTAGACACCCAGTATAAAAAGTTGTCATTGATTTCTAATTTAGAAAAATATTTTATTATAATGTGATATTAAATTTGATGGAATGTATGCCAAATGTTTTGAGGTAAATTTGTAGATTTTCTCTTTTGAAATACTGTGAAAATCATATATATTTAGCTTTCAAAGTTTTACATTTTTTCAATGAGCACCTTATGGTCCTAATGCATTTTGTTATTTTGTGACCTCTATATGGCATACCAATTTGTTGAGTGCTTTCACATGCATTTTTTTTATAATTAGGGTAAGACTATTGTTTTTCTTTATGGACATTTGTATGTTTTAGTGTTAAACTTTAGATTATTTTTGTTTTTTGTGGGGGAAGTTACACGCGCAGCACTCAGGGGTTACTCCTGGCTCTACGCTCAGAAATCCCACTTGGCAAGCTCAGGGGACTTTATGGGATGCTGGGATTCGAACCACCGTCCTTCAGCATGCAAGGCAAATGCCCTACCTCCATGCTATCTCTCCTGGCCCTAAAGTTTAGATATATAAAATAATTTAAAAAGTATTTTCTCCATTTCTAGTCCATAAAAGTAATAATTTATTGTGATACACTCAATTGCTTATAAAAATTTAGATATATACTTGAAATTTTATTTTAAGTGACTTATTATTTTAAATATTTTAAGGGCTATTAAAATATTCTACCATTTTAGACCATTGTTAATAATTTGTAGATTATTTGCCAATGTTCTTTTATAATTTACTTTTTTATAATTTACTTATATATAATTTTCAACATTTACTTATTTTTAAAATAATACTTTTACTTCTAGTATTCTTATTTTACATTTAAATTTTAAGCTGAAAAAATCTACATTTTAAAGAAATGTTATTAATAAATGTTATCTATAAGCAAAATATTTTTAGTTTACAGAAAATATATATCTAGAGTTTTTCATTTATATTTTGTGTCATCTTTTTTCTGGTAGATATATTTTCTTATAACCCTTTTATATACATATATATAAATATTTCAAAACTTTCTAAATGTCATTTTAAAAGACAACCCCCTTTCATATAACTCTTTACAAAAACATATATATTAGATATAATATATATAAATATAAAATATATTTTGGGGCCAGAGCAGTGGCACAATCTATAGGGTGTTTGCCATCTAGTCCAACCTTTATGGAAAGCGATATGGAGATTCCTCCAAAGACTGGAAATTGACCTAGCTATACCACTCATAGGGATATACCCTAGGAACACAAGAATACAATACAAAAATTTCTTCCTCACAATAGCCAGGCTCTGGAAACAACCAAGATGCCCTTCAACAGATGAATGGCTAAAGAAACTGTGGTACATATACACAATGGAATATTATGCAGCCATCAGGAGAGATGAAGTCATGAAATTTTCCTATACATGGATGTGCATGGAATCTATCATGCTGAGTGAAATAAGTCGGAGGGACAGAGATAAACGCAGAATAGTTTCACTCATCTATGGGTTTTAAGAAAAATAAAAATCATTTTTGCAACAATCCTCAGAGATAAAGAGAGGAGGGCTGGAACTTCCAGCTCACTTCATGAAGCTCACCACTAAGAGTGGTGAGTGCAGTTAGAGAAATAACTACACCAAGAACTACCATAACCATGTGAATGTATGAGGAAACTGGAAAGCCTGTCTGGAATACAGGTGGGGGTGGGGTGGGATGGAGGGAGACTTGGAAAATTGGTGGTGGGAATATTGCACTGGTGAAGGGGGGTGTTCTTTACATGACTAAAACCTAATCACAACCATATTTGTAATCTAGATGTTTAAATAAAGATATTATATATAAGAAAAAGATAGGGGCCAGAAAAAAAATAGGGGCCAGAGCTGTAACAAAAGCAGTAAGGCATCTACTTTGCCCGTGCTAGCCTAGGATAGACAGCAGTTCAATCCCCCCCGCATCCCATGTGGTCCCCCAAGCCAGGAGCAATTTCTGAGCGCAAAGCCAGGAGTAAACCCTGAGCGTCACCAAAAAAATAAACAAACAAAAAAATCAAGATAGATCTTAGTGATAGGCTTTCTAGTGGCTAGTGATAGGCTTTCTATTTTAGTGGGTAGGCTTTCTAAGATGAAACTCCTGACCTCAGCCCTTTAAGCTCTTTATGGTCGTGGATGCATGCCTTAGCATCTACAAGCTTGCAGGTATTCTCCACCAGTTTTGGACTTTTGTGTCTTCTTATACAAATGGGGTGTCAATAGAATTTATGTAGACTTTTGTAAGTGAAATATTATGTCATACTAATATGGGGTGTTATGAATGAGTCAAAGTATCTTCAAACCCAAGTAGATCATTCTAGTAGAAGGTTCGTATGTTGTCAAGCATCTAAGGTGATGCTTTTACATTTGGTTGGTTACTGGACACATAGATACTCTTAAAAGTCCCATATATGGTTTTTTTAAAAGATAGAAATTCAAAAGGAGAGAGATAGACACAGAATAGTCTCACTCATCTATGGGTTCTAAGAAAAATTAGTACATTATTGTACTAATGCCCAGAGACAATAGAGAAAAGGGCTGGAAGGACCGGTTCATGATATGAAGTTCACCACAAAGAGTGGTGAGTGGAATTAAGGAAATAACTTCTTTAACATCTATCATGACAATCTTAATGAGTGAGAGAAGTAGAATGCCTGTCTCGAATACAGGCAGGGTAGGGTAAGAAGAAGATGGGGAACATTGGTGGTGGGAATGTTGCACTGGTGAAGAGGGGTGGTCTGTTTATGACTGAAACCCAACTACAACTTATAAACATAGTGCTTAAATAAAGTTTGATATAAAAAAGGAAAATTAAGTACTAAATTTAAATTAATTGCCATAATTGTCCATGTAAATAAACTCAAGAAGTTCATATTGTTTATTATCGGTTATAGGTTTTTAATTTTCCATTAAATCAAACTTTTTTTTTTTTTTTGATCATAGTGGCATACATATTGTTGACAATAATACTTTAGGTACATATTTACATAAAATCAAACTTTTATTGCTATCCATCTTTTGCTATTTTCAACTGGTTCCACTTTATTGCTACATAATAACATTTTTTCTGAAATGTATCAGAACTACTCACTATTACATATTCATTATGTTTTCATGTATCTATGTTATTTTTGAAATTACATTATTAGGAAAATAGAAATTTGGAATTTTTTTTAATATAATTTTTATTTTGATCATAGTGGCTTACATATTGTTGACAATAATATTTTAGGTACATATTTACATAAAATCAGGGGGGATTCCCATCCCCAAATTGTCCTCCCTACCCCCCCGTTTCTGTCTTACCTCCCATTTCCTCTTCCCTCACCCCCAGGGCGGCTAGAATATGTGGTCCCCTCTGTCTCTAACCAACTACTTAGTAGTCTTGCATCAGTTTGGTCTTGATGCCTCCCTTATTTCCCCCTCTAAGTAGGGGCAGGGGTAGCTAGTTCAAGTTGCGTGGTTTTGCCTGAAAAAGAGAAAATAAATAAACCGGGGTAAGAGTTTAATACCCCGAAAATGGGCAGAATCCTTCTAGAGGTTCTCATCATCGATTTGGGAAATGAAGGAGAAAAAGAAGTTGAAACACTCCACCAGTACCAAAAGAAGTGTCAAATAT
Organism: Suncus etruscus; assembly: GCF_024139225.1. Taxonomy (NCBI): domain Eukaryota; kingdom Metazoa; phylum Chordata; class Mammalia; order Eulipotyphla; family Soricidae; genus Suncus; species Suncus etruscus. Next base: position 83,373,185 of record NC_064850.1, read on the forward strand.
CCAGTGAGGACTCCAGCTATAACGATAAGCACCACAAAAAAAAACAGATAAAAAACAAACCAAAACAAACTAAAAACAAACACAAACAAACAAAAAACACGCCGTGGTCTTGAAATAAGAAACATGGCGTAGCACATAACGAAAGAAAAGAAAGGAAGAGAAAGAAAAGAAAAAAAAAAAAAAAAGAATAATTGGGGCCAACAATTTCAATAATCACATCCAAACTGAGGAATCGACCAAAATAGCTAGGTAAATAAAAATAATAATAACAATAATAAATGAAGGTAAGATATATATATATATATATATATATATATATATATATATATACATAACCAAGGTTTTGTGTTTTTTGTATTTTTTTTTCCCTCCTGCCCTGGCACAGTAAATATTGGGGTCATTCGAAAAGGAATTCACTTGCCCTATAAGATATGGGGTTTCTCCGTCCTTGGAGTATACTGTCATGGAATCAGCTCTAGTCTTTGCTCAGGATCATTACTCTCCAGGTTGTGTTTTTTTTTTTTTTTTTGGTGTGTGGAAGGCTTCTGCTCTGTCCAGTGTGATACCGTCAGAGCTCTGTGTTTAGCAGTCCCAGTATTTGTACATATCCTGAGGTGGGATTTATGGTGAAGTCAGTCTTTGTGAATCTAGAGGTTCTGTTACCTCAGTGCCATTTTAATCCATCTTCTGTGGTTGGTGATCTTGGTCTTTTTGCTGAACCTAGGAAGGCATCTAGGATAGCGTCTTTCTTTGTTCTTCCAGAAGCCCCTTTCCGTTACAATTGTCTCTGCCGGACCTTTGGGACTGGGGATCATGCTTATTGTGCAGGTCTTAGTTCAAACCCTAGACTAGGGCTTTTTTATTGGTCCCAAGATGTATACAGTCTGGTCGTGGTTCTAGTATCCAGTCATCTGTAAATCACGATCTTGGCTTTTGGACCTACCAAAGGGTGCCGCGTCTTCTGGTTTTGTCTTGTCGTTAGCTGGTGAGGTAGGCTAAACTGCTCTAAGGTCAAGTTGTTCACATTTTCCTCATTGTCGAGATATCATGTTAGAGCTGGCCCTTGTTGTTGACCCTGCAGTAATAAGGCTGTCCCAGATGGAGATTGTTTCTTACAGCTGTTGTGAGGAGCTGTGCCGTTTCTATGTCTGGGATCCAGGGTTCAAGGCTGGTTGAATGGTATCTAATCACCTGAGGTCTAAGTTGATTCCACTTGACATATTTTCAAGGTAGGAGATAACCCTGTATTGTAAACAACTATGAGTTCCTATCTCTAGTAGATAAGAGCTCTTTTTTTTTTTTTAAATATGTAAGATTTCCCCTTTATTTAGTGTGCCTTTGCAGGGGGAAGTGGTGCTCCATTATATGTCGGAGTATTTGGGGTGGACAGAGTGGGTAACAGAGATAGGTCACATACCCAAAGACGATTAAAAAAAAAAAAAAAAAAAAGGAAATAAAAGTGTATGTGCCCACAAATGTATATGTAAGGCAAACATTTAAATAAATAAGTTAATTAAAAAAAAATAAAAAAAATAAAATGAGTTAGCGAAGTTTTTAAAGGACCAACATGGTGCAAAAGACTACTTTGCATTTGGGAGAGAACAGGTAAAGAGTTGGTGTATTACAGGTCTTATGCCTATGTTGGAAGTACAGTTTTCCCATTGTCTTTTGGATTTTTCTTGTGGTGTGTGGGTTCCCAGGCATCTTCCAATCACACCCCCTGCCCCCCTTCAGATTGGTAAAAATTTGCAGCTGGGAGGTCTTGGAAGAGTTCTTGCATTGGGGATACTATTGGACCTAAGTCCGGATTCAAGAAACAGTCCATGTTAGGGGGAGTTGGTAGGGAGGGTCTCGCAGCATGTGTCCACAGGGGAGTTGGCTGTCTTTTCTTGCAGGAGACGATGTGTGGGTTCGGTTGGGTGTCCCCTCGCCTGGGTGCTGAGTACTGGTTCATTGGGTAGGAGGTCGATCTTGATGCCTAAAAGATTAAGGACTGAGGGTGGAGAGTTTTAATATGGTGGGAGATCTGGATGGGATTGAGGGGTGAAGGGATAGTTGGATTTCCGGGGGGGAGAAAGGGGAAGGTATATGGGAGGGGTATGAAGGAAGAGAAAAGAGAAAATACCGTAGAAAGGGAGAAGAGAAAGGGAAAAAAGTAAAGAGAAGAGTAGAAGAGAAAAAGAAAAGAGAAGAGAAAAAAAAATAGAGAGAAGAAAGGAGAGAATAGCAAGGGAATGCTGGTTTGGTTGAATGTGTTCGATGACTAGAGCCTGTAGTTTAGGTCTGTACATCGCAGGTACTGCTTTGGTGGTCTGACTGGTCACGTGCTTCGATTCCTAAAAGAAGGTTTAACCTAGAGATAAAGTGTATGTTAAAGAGTTTTCTCGTGGCCGTCTCATAGTGCAAGCAAGGTATGGTATCTCGTGTGGTATCCCGAATTGCCATCTTAGTTTGTCCGCCCTTTGTATCTAAGGGCGCCTGTGGAAAGAAAAGCTGAGAGGTTATTTTTAAAATATAGTAAGGTAAAGGGATTAAAACGTAGTGTTATGGTATGTTGCCATTGCATTACGTGATTTTCCGCGGTGTTCTATACTTGTGTTCCTGTTTACGATCTCTAAGGGATTATTGTGGGCCTTTGTTGTAGGAGTCTGGTTACATACCTGTTCTCTCCATGTTGCTGTTTCTGTTGTTGCTGTTTTCCTTGTGGTATAATGTGCAGTCAAGAGTTTGCATTGTTCCTTTTTCATGTACTTTGGACACTGCTCCCACGTATATGTTGACTATTACAGTGATCGGAGTTTCTACCCTGTTAAACCCTGTTATATGATTGTTAGGTATTAGTTGTGTATAAAATATATGTTCTAGGTGTTTCAGAATAGTGCTACCATTCTGTGTTTATCTTTTGTCTTCTGGCTTACTTCGTTTAACATAACATGATCTAGGTCCATCCACGTTGCTGCAAAGTCTGTGATTGTATCATTTCTAACTGCCATGTAATATTCCATTGTGTATATGTACCACATCTTAATGATCCATTCATCCGTTGTTGGACACCTAGGTTGGTTCCAAGATTTGGCTATTATACTGAGTGCTGCGATAAATAGTGGGGTGCATACGTATTTTGGAATGAATGTCCTTCCATCTTGTGGGTATATGCCTAGGAGGGCAATTGCTGGGTCAAATGGCAGCTCAATTCTGAGTTCTTTGAGCACTCTCCAGACTTTCCTCCATAGGTGTTGGACTAGGGGACATTCCCACCAGCAGTGGATGAGAGTTCCTTTCATACCGCATCCCCGCCAACAAAGGTTGTTTCCATTATTTTTGATGTGGGCCATCCTCACTGGTGTAAGGTGGTATCTCATTGTTGTCTTGATTTGGATCTCCCTGATGATGAGTGAAGGTGAGCATGTTTTCATGTGTTTGTTGGCCATCCTTCTGTCTTCCTCAGAGAAGTGTCTATTCATTTCGTCTCCCCATTTTTTTATAGCTTTGTTTGGTTTTGGGGGGCTCAGCTTTCTGAGTGCTTTGTATGTTCTAGATATCAGCCCTTTATCTGATATGTCGAGTGAAAAGATTTTTTCCCATTCTGTTAGCTGTCTTCTTGCGTTAAGCAGGGTTTCTTTTGCCATGCAGAAGCTTTTTAGTTTGATGTAGTCCCATTTGTTTATATTTGATGCTAACGTTCTTGCCATTGGTGCTCCATTCTCAAAGACCTTTTTGATATATAGGTCTTTGAGTGTTCTGCCTATTTTATTCTCAATAAACTTTATGGATTCGGGTCTGATTTCAAGGTCTTTGATCCACTTTGAGTTGATTTTTGTATAAGGAGTAAGGTATGGGTTGATTTTCACTTTCGTACATGTGGTTTTCCAGTTGTACCAACACCATTTGTTGAATAGGCTTTCTTTGTTCCATTTCAGATTCTTGCCTCTTTTATCAAATATTAGTTGGCTATATACCTGGGGGTTTATGTCTGGGAATTCTGTTCTGACCCACTGGTCTGATGTCCTGTCTCTGTTCCAGTACCATGCTGTTTTGATTACTATGGCTTTATAGTATAGTTTCAAGTTAGGTAAGGAGATGCCTCCCAGCTTCTTGTTTTTCAGTATTTGTTTGGCTATCCTGGGTCTTTTGTGGTTCCAGATGAATTTTGTGAATGCTTGTTCTAATTCTTTAAAGAATTGTGTCTGGATTTGGATAGGGATTGCATTAAATCTATATAGGAGTTTGGGTAGGATAGTCATTTTGATTATGTTAATTCTACCTATCCATGAGCATGGGATATTCTTCCATTTCTTTAGATCATCTTCAATTTCTTTCTGGAGTGTTTTGAAGTTTCCCTGGTATAGGTCTTTCACTTCTCTTGTAAGGTTGATTCCTAGATACTTGATATTTTTTGATACTATCTTAAATGGAATTGTATTTTTACTCTCTCTCTCCTGAACTTCATTGTTTGTATATAGAAACGCTACTGTCTTTTGTGTATTGACTTTGTAACCAGCCACTTTGCTGTATTGGTTAATTGTTTCTAGGAGTTTTACTGTGGACTCTTTAGGGTTTTCGATGTATATCATCATATCGTCGGCAAAGAGAGATAGCTTGTGTTCCTCTTTCCCAATTTGAATTCCTTTGATTTCCTTCTCTTGTCGGATTGCTATTGCTAGGACTTCTAAGGTTATATTGAATAAGAGTGGAGAGAGTGGACAGCCTTGCCTAGTTCCTGATCTTAGTGGGAATGCTTCTAGTTTCTCACCATTGAGTATAATGTTGGCTGTAGGCTTTTCATAGATAGCTGTAACTATCTTGAGGAAGGTTCCTTCTAACCCTATTTTGCTGAGTGTCTTTAACATGAAAGGATGTTGGATTTTGTCAAATGCCTTCTCTGCATCGATTGATATGATCATGTGGTTTTTGTCTTTCATGTTGTTGATGTGGTGTATAATGTTGATTGATTTGCGTATGTTGAACCAACCTTGCATTCCTGGGATGAATCCCACTTGATCGTGATGTATGATCTTTTTGATGAAGTGCTGGATTCGGTTTGCTAATATTTTATTGAGTATCTTTGCATCTATGTTCATTAGTGAGATTGGTCTGTAGTTTTCTTTTTTGGTAGTGTCTTTGCCTTCTTTGGGAATGAGTGTGATATTAGCCTCATAAAAGGAGTTGGGGAGGATTCCTGTTTTTTCTATGGTTTGGAAGAGCCTATGGAAAAGTGGTAGTAAGTCTTCTTGAAATGTTTGATAGAATTCACCTGTAAATCCATCTGGGCCTGGGCTTTTGTTCTTAGGGAGTTTTTTAATTACATCTTCAATTTCCTCTGAGGTGATTGGTCTGTTTAGGATTTCTAGATCTTCCTTTTCCAGTCTTGGAAGAGGGTGTTTTTCCAAGAATCTATCGATTTCTACTGGGTTCTCTAGCCTAGTTGAGTATAGTTGTTCATAATATGATCTCATGATATGTTGTATTTCTTGGGGTTCTGTTGTAATCTCTCCCCTTTCATTTGTGATCCTACTGATTTGAGTGTTTTCTCTCTTTTTTTGGTGAGTTTTGCCAGTGGTTTGTCTATCTTGTTTATTTTTTCGAAAAACCAACTCCTGGTCTCATTGATTTTTTGTATTGTTTTCTTGGTTTCTATGTTGTTTATTTCTGCTCTGGTTTTTATTATTTCTTGCCTTCTGGATGTGGTTGGACTTCTCTGTTGCTGATGTTCCAATTCTTTGAGGTGATCTTTTAAACTGTTGGTTTTGTTATTTTCCTGATTCTTGACATAGGCCTGTATTGCTATGAGTTTCCCCCTAATTACTGCTTTTGCTGTGTCCCATAAATTTTGACATGTTGTCTCTTCATTGTCATTTGTCTCAAGGAATCTTTTTATTTCTTCCTTGAGTTGTTCTTTGATCCAGCTGTTGTTGAGCAGCATGTTGTTTAATCTCCAGGTATTAGTTTTTCTCCATTGCTTCTTCTTGACCTCAATTTTGAGCTCTGTGGCATAGTGATCTGAGAGGGTACTTCTAATGATCCTTACCTTTGTGGTCTTATATAGGTTGGCTTTGTATCCTAATATATGGTCTATTCTGGAGAAGGTTCCATGTGGGCTTGAGAAGAATGTGTATTCTGCTTTCTGGGGGTGGAGGGCTCTATATAAGTCTATTAGCCCTAAATCTTCTAATTTTTCATTCAGAGCTCTTATTTCTTTGCTATTTTTCTGTTTGGTGGATCTGTCCAGTGGTGATAGTGGAGTATTGAGGTCCCCTGCTATTATCACATTTCCCTTCATGTGTTTCTCCAGGTTTGCCAGTAGTTGCCTCACATATTTTGCTGGCTCTACATTAGGTGCATAGATATTGACCAGGGTTAGTGTTTCTTGATCTAATGTTCCCCTGATCAGTAAGTAGTGACCCTCTTTGTCTCTGATCACTTTCTTGAGGTTGAATGCAATTTGGTCTGATATAAGAATTGCTGTCCCTGCTCTTTTTTGTTTTCCATTGGCCTGAATAATTACTTTCCATCCTTTTATTCTAAGCCTGTGCTTATCCTGCATCTGTAGGTGTGTTTCTTGCAGACAGCAGAAGTCCGGTTTATTTTTCCTAATCCAGTTCTCTACTATGTGTCTTTTAATTGGAGAGTTTAGTCCGTTAACATTTAGGGAGATTATTGAGAGAGAGGATTGTTGTGTAGTTGTGTTGTGTAGGGTGGTTTTTGTTACAATCGGGGGTTTGGATTGTGTAATTCGTCTTTGAGTAAGTCGTTTAGGATCGGTTTTGTTTGCACAAATAGTTCAAATTCGTTCTTGTTTGAGAATGTTTTTAGTCTATCCTCCCATATGAATGTAAGTTTTGCTGGGTATTGGACCCTAGGTTGGAAATTTCTTTCATTCAGTCGTTTAAATATGTCATTCCATTGTCTTCTTGCTTGAATTATTTCAAATGGGAGATCTGGTTTGATTCTTATGTCCCTACCTTGGTACTTGAGGTTTCTTTTCTTCCTTATTGCTTTAAGGAGTTCTTCTTTCTCTTTGTTTTTTGCCAATTGGATTACCATGTGTCTTGGTGTTTGTTTATTGGGGTCTATCTTATTGGGAACTCTTTTTATTTCCTGTATTGGCATTGCAGTATCCTTCCAGAGGGTGGGAAAGTTCTCCGCTATTATCTCTCTGACTACTTGTTCTTCCCCTTTCCCTACTTCCTCCCCTTCTGGTATACCCACAATTCTTAGGTTGTTTCTTTTGTCCTTGTTCATTAGATACTGGACCTTTCCTTCCAGTGCTTTGCCTTTTATTTCTTTGTTGGTTTCTTGATCATTTTTTGTTTGCAGTTTTCCTTCGAGTTCTTCAATGTGTTTCTCCAATTCTGTGTTTCTGCTTGTAAGGCTTGTTACTTTGTCTGTTAATTCCTTCACTTCTTTTTGTATGGAATCTCTCATGTTCTTTAACATTTCTTCTTTAATTTGGCTGATTTGTTCATCCATAGATTTCTTATACTCGATAGCTAGGGTTTCTCTCATTCCTTTTATTAATTCTTGCATTTCCTTCCTCATGGCTGCTTTTAGGTCTTCATCACGTGTATCTGTGCGTTTTGGTGGACTTGGAAGCTTGCAAGAGTTTGTCACCATATCTCCAGATATTAGTGATCTCCTTGATTTACGCATACTTCTTTGTATTTAATGGTGTGTTTTAGAGTGCTGTGCTTCTAATTTTCACCTGTTTTGATCCCCTGTGGTGTGGGAGTTGGTTCCCTCCCTGAGGGTGGTTCTAGAGGGACTTTTGGGTGAACTCGCTGAGGTTTTGATCCTCCTGTACTCTTTATGTGGCCTGGTTGTTTTCCCCTTTTGTTGGCAGCTAGTACTGGCCCTTTCCTGACCACAGTGGTGGGGGGCACTGTTTCTCCTCTCCTTTTTCTCCTCTCCTCTACTACTTGGAAGTCAGTCTTCCTCTTAATTTCTGTCAGCAGGTGTAGTTCCGCTTCTGGCCACACTGGTTGCGGGCGCTGTTGAGCCTGACTCTCTGTTCCCTCCCTTATCTGGGGGTCAATGAAGCTCTGCTCCTCCGAGTTACCGCGGAAGAAATTCCCCCAGTCAAGCCCTCCCGGTAGCTGCTCTCAGCCCTAGGGTGGGTCTCCGGTCCACTCTGGGGCTCGGGGCTAGGTTGCTCTAGGTTACCTAAAGGTCCAGGGGGCAGGCCCAAGCTCACCTAGTCTATTCGTCCCACCTGTCCCAGCTGGGCAGGTGAATCCGGCCCACTAGGTACTAGGGAATGTCCTCCCCAGTCTACGCTCGGGTCAGGTGGGATGAACTCTGGGGCCTGGAAGTTGAGGCAACGGGTGGTGTGGTCTCTGTGCCAACCAGCTGGCCTCTGCAGTCTATGGGGGGGGGGGTCGCGCGCAGGGTGGCTGGCGGCTGCAGGTCGTCCACCTGTGAGCGCCCTAGGAGAGTGCACTCACCCTGGACGCCTGGGGTCCCTACTCCCCGGTTGGCGTGGCTGGCCTCTGCAGTCTATGGGGGGGGGGTCGCACGCAGGGTGGCTGGCGGCTGCGGGTCGTCCACGTGTGAGCGCCCTAAAAGAGTACACTCACCATGGACGCCGGGGGTCCCTACTCCCCGTTGGCGGGGCTGGCCTCTGCAGTCTATGGGGGGGGGGTCGCGCGCAGGGTGGCTGGCGGCGGCGGGTCGTCCACGTGTGAGCGCCCTAAAAGAGTGCACTCACCATGGACGCCGGGGGTCCCTACTCCCCGTTGGCGCGGCTGGCCTCTGCAGTCTATGGGGGGGGGGGTCGCGCGCAGGGTGGCTGGCGGCTGCGGGTCGTCCACGTGTGAGCGCCCTAAAAGAGTGCACTCACCATGGACGCCGGGGGTCCCTACTCCCCGTTGGCGCGGCTGGCCTCTGCAGTCTATGGGGGGGGGGTCGCGCGCAGGGTGGCTGGCGGCTGCGGGTCGTCCACGTGTGAGCGCCCTAAAAGAGTGCACTCACCATGGACGCCGGGGGTCCCTACTCCCCGTTGGCGCGCGCAGGGTGGCTGGCGGCTGCGGGTCGTCCACGTGTGAGCGCCCTAAAAGAGTGCACTCACCATGGACGCCGGGGGTCCCTACTCCCCGTTGGCGCGGCTGGCCTCTGCAGTCTATGGGGGGGGGTCGCGCGCAGGGTGGCTGGCGGCTGCGGGTCGTCCACGTGTGAGCGCCCTAAAAGAGTGCACTCACCATGGACGCCGGGGGTCCCTACTCCCCGTTGGCGCGGCTGGCCTCTGCAGTCTATGGGGGGGGGGTCGCACGCAGGGTGGCTGGCGGCTGCAGGTCGTCCACGTGTGAGCGCCCTAAAAGAGTGCACTCACCATGGACGCCGGGGGTCCCTACTCCCCGTTGGCGCGGCTGGCCTCTGCAGTCTATGGGGGGGGGGGGTCGCGCGCAGGGTGGCTGGCGGCTGCGGGTCGTCCACGTGTGAGCACCCTAAAAGAGTGCACTCACCATGGACGCCGGGGGTCCCTACTCCCCGTTGGCGCGGCGGGCCTCTGCAGTCTATGGGGGGGGGGTCGCGCGCAGGGTGGCTGGCGGCTGCGGGTCGTCCACGTGTGAGCGCCCTAAAAGAGTGCACTCACCATGGACGCCGGGGGTCCCTACTCCCCGTTGGCGCGGCTGGCCTCTGCAGTCTATGGGGAGGGGGTCGCGCGCAGGGTGGCTGGCGGCTGCGGGTCGTCCACGTGTGAGCGCCCTAAAAGAGTGCACTCACCATGGACGCCGGGGGTCCCTACTCCGAAATTTGGAATTTTTATAGACCTTAGATAGGTTAGTTTACCAAAAATAATAACTACTAAGACTTTATCTACATTTTAATTAGAAAGTTTAGATTATTTATCCTCAATATAGTTATCTAATCTTTTATATATGTGTGTTTAACATATTTATTATATGTAATATATTTATATATTTAAGATAATTTATTTAAATTTGACAATTTAATATATCATACTATATTTTCATTTTCCCATTTTCTTGATTTTTGTTTTTGTTTTTTTGGGGGCTGCATCCAGTGATGCTCAGGGATTACTTCTGGTTATGAGCTCAGAAATCGCTCCTGGCTTGGGGAACCAAATGGGATGCCAGGAGATCAAACCACGGTCCATTCTAGGCTAGCGCCAGCAAAGCAGACACCTTACCTCTCTGCCCCACAGCTCTAGCCTCCCATTTTCTTTGATTTTTAAGAAGATAGTTTCCTCATCCTTATCTCCTTTATAAGTTATACTTCCCACACCTTATATATCTATCTATATTTATCTCTCATTTTGTTTTCTTGTTGTTGTTGTGTTTGGGGCCACATCTAGGGTGCTTAGTGGTCACTTCTGACATGCGTAGGGAAACATATGGGTTCTCTTTTATTAAATATTTGTGTGACGTCTCATATAAACTATATTGTTGACAAGACAAGTATCAAGAGGCTTGCCACTATATTTTTCTAGACCCTTAATTAAGTTATTTAATTCATTTTAATTGCTATTTATGTGTGATGTATGATAGTAATCTACTTTCATGGTCTTAAGTGTGATTGTTCAGTTTTCTCAACACCATTTATTTATTGAATAAACTTCATTCTATATTCTACAGTATATATGCTAGACTCGTTTTGTAATAGTTTAACAGAATATATGTTCATTGATTGGTTTCAAAACTCTATTTTATTACATTAATATATGTGGATTTTTATATTGATGGCATATTGTTTTATTAATAAAGCTTTGTTACATGTTTTTAAATAAGAGAACAATGATGTCTCCAATTCTCTTCTTTTTCCTCAAGATTGCTTTGACATTCAGTATTTTTCTTTTTGTTTGTTTTATTTATATAATTATTCACTCAGATTAGGTGATAAATTTTCAGAAGATGGGTATCCTGATATGATTACATTATATTAACTATTCAATATATTATAAATATTTTTCAAGAAATGTATTTCTCATTCATTCATCTGGTTAATGCATCAATAATGAAAGTTTCTAGGATTGGAGGTATATATGATCATTGAGAAAGATACAAGGCCATACTTTTACAGAATTTATGGTGACTTAAATTCAGCAAGAGAATAAATAGATGAATTAACAAGGATCATAAACAGTGCTAAGTGATTTGGAACCTTGAAGGATGTGGAATAAGGAGCAGTAATTTGGCTAAAACAGTTAGACCAGTTCTCTGTATGATGACACTTGCCCAACTGGAGAGATAGTGTAGGAGTGAAGGAATTTGCCTTGCTCAGTGGCTGAGACTAGTTCAGTCCTAGTACAGCATAGGGTCTCACTCCTACCACCCCATCCTGACAAGGAGTGATTCCTGAACACCACTAGGTATGGCCCTACTCTTATTCCTTTCTCCTCAAAAAATATGACCTTTGAACTTGGAGACAATGAAAAGAGACCAGGCATGTGAGGACAAAGAAAAACAAGAATCCAGGCAAGAGAAATAAAGACATTTTGAAAAGCAGAAAGAAGACCAGTGCAGCTGGTCTAGAACAAAGCATGGAGCAATACTGGATGACATGTGATCTGAGCTAGAGATTTAATGCATATGTTTTTTTTCCCTAATAGTATGCCAGGTGGGAGAACTAAAGAGGATTTAGCATACTGACTTTGCTTTCATTTTCTCTCTTTTTTTTTCTTAGAACTTGATGCAATTCACATTGCTTAGTTGCTGATGTCTGAATATTTCATTTCCTATCTCAGCCTTCCAGACTCATTTTAAATCTTAGCTCAAGTAATTAACAAAGCTATTTTGATTAATAAGATATTAGAAAATATATTCATGGACTACTAGATTCTGTGGGCAGAGTATTCTCTCTTCTATCTGGAAGACATATTCTACAAAGCAAGCTTTGCCCATGAAGGGCAGATCACAGCAAGAGTCTGGCTTCTTGCAATAAACAGATTGCAAATTTGAATAAATTACATGCCCTCCCTTGGTTTAGCTTCATTTGAATTACTACTGTCTAATAGGACTTTCCTGAACTGTTAAACATGAATTATCAACAAGTTGATTGGGCAGCTTTAAAACTATGATTCCCTAAGCAGATGACAGGGAGATTAATTATAGAATCTCTGTGGCTACTATACTTAAATAAACCAATCAACAGTTTAAAAAAGAAAATTACTTTTTGTTTTTGTTATTGGACCACTACTGGCTCTACAGTCATGAATACTTCTGATGGGGTTTGGGCAATCATACAGGGTGTCAGAGGTCAAACCTCAGGTTGTCCACATACAAGGCAAATGCCCTACTTGCTGCACTATTACTCAAGCCCCTAGAAAAAGGAATTTTTTTGATCTTAGAGATCAGTGTTAAGTCTCACAGATAGAAGTATGACCCTTAATCCTGTAATTTCAAGTTTTCCAAAACATTAGTATGAGGTTACTAATTTCTGAAATCATGTTGCTTTATGCATTGGAGGAAATAAACATAGATAAAATAAGGATTTGCAGAAAAGTTATAGACCAGAGTGAATAATTTTTTTGAGGTAATATAAATCTGCTTTTGTCAAATGAATGTTGCTACTTTTAAATTATGGGACATCATGACAGGTTCATTTGCATATGCAGTGTAATTGTTAAGGGTATTAAAGTGCCAGTCTTCTGTAAATTTGGTGTAATCCCCAACAGGAAAGTAACACTAGAAGAATCATCAGGAGCAAGTAAAATGAGTGTGGAGACTGATAGTGTTAACTATTGCTCACAGTCAAAAATAACATGTATGATATCAGAGCATGTACATTATTTGATTTTAACTAAGTAGTCTGGGATGAAATGGCTTTTCATTCAACTTTGTTGAGTGTGAGGACTTGCTGGGTCTTGCGTTACTCTGGCTTTGCCAAGTAAATGATTGGCATTTGTGAAGCAGCGTAAGACATTTCTTCCAATCAGTCTTTTAATGGCAGCCTCTCAGGTGAATAATGGTCAGTCTTTCTATTCTGTGTATTACTTTGTTCGGTGTTCCTTTGCTTATCTGGGTACACACGAAAAGAAAAGAATTACAAGGAGGCATCTCTTTACACAATGTAGCGAGCGCCCTCTAGTGGAAATTGGTAAGTATGCAGGTCATTCAGAAAAACAATCTGGAAAAAAATGTATAATTTCTACCAGATTAACATCAGACACAAACACTGACAGAATCGAGCATAGACGTAGTCAAAACAAAATTTTACAGTAGAAAATCCTATTTCTTTAAAAATGCAAAAGTATTTTACCAAATGATGCAAATGGGTAGACATTATCACCTTATTTATCACCTCATGAGATAAGAATAACTCTAAATTTACTGAATCTATGTGTGTGGGTTTTGTTTGTTTTTTTTTTTGTTGTTGTTGTTGTTTTTGGGCCATCATCACTGGGTGATGCTCAGGAAGTACTCTTGGCTATAAATTTAGGGATTATTTCTGGAGGGCTTGGAGACCATATGTGATCCTGGGCATTGAACCAGGTCTGCCACATGTTAGATAAGTGTCTTATCTCTCCAGCTCTGAGTGTTTGTGGTTTGGGAATTTAATTTTATTGTTTTTTTTTTCCATACCCAGATATTCTCAGGGACCACTCTTAGTGGGGATATTAGGGTCAGATTCTGTGCCTTACTCACAATACTATTTCTCTGGACCTGCTGTGCGTGGCATTTTTTTCAGTCATGAGTAACTTTATTTTAAACAATGTATTAAGTCTACAGTAAACTTCATATAGGTTTACAATGATCACAATCTATTTTAAGTTGCTATCATCTAACAGATCATCCACTGTGCATTACCACACACACACATATCACAGACCAGCATTCACCACAGTTCAGGCTACCTCTCTGACCTTTGAAGCCCTATTCTCCTGCTTTGATAGTTTTATTTAAACACTATGTTTACAAGGTTATTCATAATACAAATATTTTTTTACAGATAAAGTCATTCATGATTGAGTTACATCATCAATGTCTAACAACCATCATTAGTGAAAATGTATTTCCCGCATCCAATGATGTGGGTAGCATTTTAGACATTTCACCTGTTTTATTATCCTTTGAAGTATATACTCTTTGAGCAGTGACTCAAAGGCAACAGAAATAAATATTACAGTACAGAGTTTATTAGAACTGAGACAGACAAAAGCCAAAAGAAAACGTGTAGTGTCTCCGGGACAGTTGCCTGCTATTAGGTAGTAATGTCTTTACCAGTAAAGATGATTGAATTGGGAAAGGGGGAGTTCTCAGGAAACAACTTTGAGGTCCTATCAGGGATTCTTAGTCAACTGGATGTTGGTTCAATGACAAGTTCTGAGGCAATGGTGCTGCTCAGAACCTATAGTGCTGGAGATACCCAGGCCAATCATTCGCTTTCCAACTCCTCCAAGAAATAAACACATAATGTTTAGTGACTCCAGGACTGCAGCTTGTGATGCAAAGGATATTATATGGTAAGAGGGCAGGGAATCAAAGTCAGCTTCCTGAAGTTTAACCTTTTTTATACTAGTATTATCTACTGTCCAGGATGATTGCATTTCAAAGTGATGTATTATAACAGCATAGTAAATCATAGTGTTTAAATAACTTTAAATAATATTAAAGAAAAATTTCCTGTATTTAAGTTTTCTATTTAATCTTTAACAAATAATTAATATGTTATTTAATAATTAATAATAAATAACCAATATGCTTCAGAAAAATTTGAACTTTTTGTTGTATGACCTTCTTGATGAGCTGTTAGATCCTATTTGCTAGGATTTTGTTGAGGATCTTTGCATCTGTGTTCATTAGGGATATTGTTCTGTAGTTTTTTCTTCTATGCAGTGTCTCTGCCAAGTTTTGCTGACTAGAATACAAAGGCCACCCACAGAATGGGAGAAATTATTCGCCCAACACCCATCAAATAAGGGGCTAATATATATCAGGTACTGACAGAACTTAACAAGAAAATAATGTCTAACCCCCATTAAAATGTAGGAAGAAGAAATGAAAAGATACTTCCTGCAAGAAGATATATAAATGGCCAAAAGGCACATGTAAAAGTGCTCTGTATCACTAACCATCAGGGAGATTCAAATCAAAACAACAATGAGGTACCATCTTATACCACAGAGACTGGGACACATCACAAAAAAAAGAAAAACAAAACAAAACAAAAACAAGAACAAGAACAATCAGTGCTGGTGGGGATGTGGGGAGAAAGGAACTATCAGTCACTGCCAGTGGAAATGCCATTTTGTCCAGTCTTTATGGAAAACAATATGGAGATTTCTCAAAAAAACTGGAAATTGAGCTCTCATATAATTCAGGTATACCATTCCTAGGATATACCCTAGAAACACAAAAATAAAATACAAAAATATCTTATGCACACCTATATTTATTGCAGCTCTGTTTACAATTGCCAGAATCTATAAACAACCCAGATGTCTGACAACAGATGAGTAGCTAAAGAAACAGTGTTACATCTAAACAATGGAATATTATGCAGCTGTCAGTAGAAATGAAGTCATGAAATTTTCCTATACATGGATAGACATGGAAACTGTTATTCTGAATAAAATAAGTCAGGGGGAGAGAAATAGATACAGAATAGTGTCATTCATTTGTGGTATTTAAGAAAAATAAAAGGCACTATTGTAATAATACCCAGAGACAATAGAGGAGAGGGCTGGAATGACCAGCCCATGATATGAAGCTTACCAAAAAGAGTGGTGAGTGCAGTTAGAGAAATAACTACACTAACAATTATTATGACATGGTAATTAGTGAGAGAAATATAGTG
Source organism: Suncus etruscus (assembly GCF_024139225.1). NCBI lineage: Eukaryota > Metazoa > Chordata > Mammalia > Eulipotyphla > Soricidae > Suncus > Suncus etruscus. The sequence continues at coordinate 83,388,938 of NC_064850.1, forward strand.
CCTTTCTCAAATATAGGCAGGGGTGAGGCAGGAAAGAGATGGTGGAGCATTGGTGGTTGGTATGTTGTACTAGTGAAGGGGGTATTTATTTCTATAACTGAAACCCAACTACAAATATGTTTGTAATCATTGTACTTAAATTAAGATATTATTATAAAAAAAATCTAGGTCCAGACCAATAGTATAGTAGCTATTGTGCTTGCCTTGCACACAGCCAATCTGGGTTTGAGCCACAGCATTCATTTATTTCTCATGCACGGCAAGGGTTAATTCCTGGGTGCAGATCCAGGAAGTACTCCTGAGTACTGCTGGGTGTGGCTCAGAAAGATAAATAAATAGACGAATGGATAGACAGACAGATGATAGATAAATAGATAGATAGATAGATAGATAGATAGATAGATAGATAGATAGATAGATAGATAGATAGATAGATAGATAGATGATAGACAGAAAGATAGACAGATGGGTAGATATAGATAGATAGATGATAGATAATAGAAAGAAATAGATAGAAAATAGATAGTTAAATAAAATTAAGGTAATAGATGAGTTTTGTGTTCAGTTTTAACATTTTTCACATACTGTTCCTCCTATCATTCTAATGACTCTGCTCTTTTATTCTTTTCTCCTTACAACACCCCTTTGCATCCATCTATGACTACAGAAGGAGAAAGAAAGCACCACATACATTAGTAAGTTTCAGAGTGTTTGGCAGGGTTCAAATCCAAGTGTGAAGTCAACTTGGAATCTTCAAATTCTAAGTGGAGGGTGGAAAGCAGAGGGGTCAGTATGTAGACATTTAGGGGAACATTAGAGGTAAGGCAGACTGAAAGGAAGAGTGAGAACTCAGTTCCTGAGTGGGAGCAAAGTGATTGGCTGATCATGTACCTGTAGCATAGCATGCACAGTTTCCTTAGGAAAAAGCAGCTCAAAATGATTGATGTGCTTAGATTAGTCACATTTAGGGGCCCATTAGCCCTCAAAACTAAGTCAAGAAGGGGACACAATGACAGAACAGCTGATAGTGCATTTATCTTACATCTTACATTTAGCTGACCCTAGCTTGAACTCTGCCACCATATATTGTCCCCTAAACTAGCCAGGAGTGGTCCCTCAGTAAACCCTGAGCAGTGTCGGGTATGGCCTCAGCACCACCAGCACCATCAACAACAAATTTTAATCAAGGAATTGTTTCACAGGATAGAGGAGATAAGAACACCATTCTTAACTAAAAAAGAAACAGAATTGAAGTTCTATTGCTGCTGAGCCTCCAACAAGAAAAAGCATGCTGCTCCCTTTCGTTTTGAATTCCAATACAGATGGTGCTAACAGATGTTTCCAAACACAGACTTCCAAAAATCACAACTCTACTTGAAGTTCAAACATAAATAGGCCCAGAAATTCTGGTGTATTGGCATACCACTTGTTTAGAAATAGCCCATATTTTCAACCATTTTTAACCTCTGTATAATTATCATTTTTTACATTTAGATAAAATTTACTTTTGGAAATATTTATGAACACATAGATGTGCCTTTCTCATGTCCCACTCGTGACTTTAATAGAACATAAAAAAAACAACATAAATAGGACATAAAAGAATTCAACAAATAGGACATAATTGATACAACAAATTCCACAATAATAGGACAAACACAATTCTCCAGTTAAAGTGTAGTCAGTTGTGGGACATAGATTGTAATAAAAATGACAAGTGAATAAAGACTTACTGTAAACTTCCATCTAAAGAATTCATTCAATCATAAAGTTTTTATTTATTCAATTATTAAGAGTATACAATATACTGGATACTATGTTTGGAAGATAACTGAATAAAATGCCAGATCTGTTGGCATAATGAAGAGTAAGATAAATTCTTACCCACACTGAATTTAGCAACTAGATAGAGGAAAACATAAAAGAAATACAAATATTCAAGTGAATGTGATATTTGCTGAGAAAAAATCAAGCAGGGAATTACAAGGAGAATTACTTTTACTTACTTTAAATATGATGATCAGAGAATCACACTTTGAAGATGCACCACATAAACTCAAAATATACTGAAGACAAGAAGTCAGTCTTTAAATTTGTGTATTATATCAAAGCATGCAAACACCATATGCAAATATCCTTAGACAAAAAAGTAAGCAGAGGTGGGAATAAACCAAGACATCTTAAAGAATCCATAATAAGGCTTTTGAGTCATTGAGTTTTGATGAGAACTGGTGGCACGAATCTATTACTTAAAGCAAGCTTTATGTTGAAAGCTTATTTGATTTTATAATTTTCTTTACACATCCATTCCCCTAAATCCTGTCATGGTTCCCTTCATGCTTAATATTAATACCTTAATATAGGAAATCTGCCTTGTTCCTTAAATAGTTTTTTCCTCAGTATGTGAATTCCACTCTCTATACCTCAGTTCATGTCTAATAAATTATTTTTAGGTACAGAGATAACTAGGGCTGCCATAACTTTCAAGTTTCCCTCCCTAGGATGCCCAGTTCCCACTAATCTTTATCCTCCTGCCTCAACTCTGAGACTCTTGCCAAATACCCACATGTTTGATAAAATGACACATTTTTAACTTAAGATAGTTTGCTTTTTTTAATTGTAGGCTTAGGTTTTTCTTTAAAAAAATTTTTTTTACTTTAAGGGCCAGAGTGGTGGCACAGTGGTAGACATTGCCTTGCAAGCAGCTAACTTAGTATGGACCGTTGTTCAATTTCTGGGAGTCCCATATGGTCCCCAGCACAGAGCCAGGAGTAATCCCTGAACATCACAGGGTGTGGCCCAAAAACAAAAAAAATTATTTTACAGACAAGATAGAGTTTTTATCACTTTGCAGTGAAAGGCTATGGCATTCACTCATTGCCTGTACTAAATTCAACAATTCTGTGTATAGAATAGTGTCACTCATCTATGGGATAAAAAGAAAAATAAGGGGCCGGAGTGGTGGCACAAGTGATAAGGCATCTGCCTTGCTGGTGCTATTCTAGGACGGACCACAGTTCAATCCTGAGCATCCCTTATGGTCCCCCAAGCCAGGAGCAATTTCTGAACGCACAGCCAGTAGTAACACCTGAGTGTCTGTAATTTTGATGCTTAAGTAGGGCTGGAGCAATAGCATAGCGGTAAGGTGTTTACCTTGAACACAAGAAGAATCCCAGCATCTCATATGGTCCCCTGAGCCTGTCAGGATAGACTTCTGAGTGCAGAACCAGGAGTAATATCTGAGCACCACCGGTGTGACAAATCCCCCCCCCCAACAACAACAAAAAACTACGATGCTTAAATAAAGAAGGTTTTTTATTTTTATTTTTTCCCAACTTGTAAAAGATTTTTATACTGTTTATTCCTTTTATTCCCAACTTGTAAAAGATTTTTATACTGTTTTTCAATAATGAGTTAATGTTTCATTTATAATGAATGCTCTATATCTATTCTGGCAATTTTTAAATCCATAGAGATTTCAATTATGATTACTTTTTAATGCAAAACTTTAAGCATATTCTATACTACTTAATATGAGGTTTTACTTTCTTTCATAGGCTTATTCAGATTATTTTTAATTATTTTTAAATAATTTTTTCTTTGAGCACTATAGTTACAAACATGTTCATTGGTGGGTTTCAGTTGTGAGATGACCCCCCTTCATCAGTGCAAATCCTGCCACCAATGTCCCCCATTACCTTCCTTCTCCACCCCCTGCCTGTCTTCAAAACAGGCATTCTATTTCTCTCTCACTATCATTGTCATGATAGTTGTTAGTGTAGTTATTTCTTTAAGTGCACTCACCATAAGCTTCATACTGAGCTGGAGGTTTGTCCTCCAGCCCTCATCTCTATTGTCTCTGAGTATTATTATCATATGGTCTTTTATTATTCTTAAATCTCACAGATGAGTGAGACTAATCTATGTCTCTCTCCCTCTGACATATTTTACTCAACATAATCGTCTTCATGTCCCTTCATATATAAGCAAATTCCATGACTTCATTTTTTTCTAACAGCTTCAGAGTATTTCATTGTGTATATGCACCATAGTTTAGCCACTCATCTGCTGTCTGGCACCTAAGTTCTTTCCAGATTCTGGCTATTGTAAATAGTCCTGTAATGAACAGAGAGTGCAGAGGGCATTATTATATTGTGTTTTTGTGTTCCTAGGGTAATTTCTTAGGAGCTGTATTGCTGAAACATATGGGAGCTCATTTTCCAGTCTTTGAGGAATATCCATATTGTTTTCCAGAAAGGGTGCATTAGACATCATTCCCACCAGTAGTGAATAAGAATTTCTTTCTCTTCACATCCTTGCCAGCACTGGTTGTTCTGGTTTATTTTTGTGATGTGTGCCAGTCTCTGTGGTGTGAGATGATACCTCATTGTTGTTTTGATTTGCATCTCCCTTATGATTAGTGATGTAGAACATTTTTTCAAGTGCCTCTTGGCTATCTGTATTTCTTCTTTGAGGAAGTGTCTATTCATTTATTCTCCCCATTTTTGATGGGGTTAGATATTATTTTCTTGTTAAGTTCTGTCAGTACCTTGTCTGTCTTAGAGATTAGACCCTTATGTGATGGGTATTGGGTGAATAGTTTTTCCCATTCTGTGGATGGCCTCTGTATTCTCATCACTGTTTCCTTGGAGGTACAAAAACTTCTCAATTTAATATAGTCCCATTTGCTTCCATTTGTTTGGACAGTGGTGTCTCCTCCTTGAAGATGCTCTTGGTCTCAATGTCATAGAATGTTTTGCTTACATTTTCTTCTATATGCCTTATAGTTTTAGGTTTGATATCAAGGTCTTTAATCCATTTTGATTTGATCTTTGTGAATGGTGTTAGATAGAGGTCTGAGTTCATTTTTTTTTTTTTTTTGCATGTGGCTGACCAGTTTTCCCAACACCACTTGTTGAAGAGACTTTCCTTGCTCCATTTTGCATTTCTTGCTCCTTTATCAAAGATTAATTGATTGTATGTCTGGGAGTCATTCTGTGAATACTCAAGTCAATTTTATTGATCTGTGCGTCTGTCTTTATTTCAAAACCATGCTGTTTAAATGACTATTGCTTTATAAAACAAGTTAAAGTTGGAGAAAGTGATACCTCCTATCTTTATTTTCCTAAATAGCTCTAGCTTTTCATGTTTCATTTGGTTCAACACCTGGCTCTGCACTCAAGTATTACTCCTGGCTGACTTGGAAACTAAGTGCAATGCTAGAGATTGACACTAGGTCAGTAATATACATGACAAATATCCTATCCACTATACTATCACCCAGCCCTTAAACTTTTAAAAAATGTTTAATTTTCCTCTCTTCGTTCATACTAAATTGCATATTTGTAGAAGTTAGTCTTTCATATAACTTTTTATTATAGTGGCATAGAATATCATGATAAGTTTTTAATTTATTTACCTCTATAAAAGGACAGTTTTGAAAATTTTATTAGCTTATTCATTTAAATTTTTTTGAGATTTTTGTAGTTATTTTTATATATACATACATATATCATCTACATATAAATAAAACAATAAATGTATGTGTCACCTCTATAATTAAAAAATGATCTCTTTTATGGACAGGATATAAAGAAACCTACTAGGGAAGAAATAAATGACCAGTGGAGATTTGGTCTACTGAGATGAGTTTACCTGAGAATGGGGGTGGCTGGGACATTGGAAGAGAGAAGCAGACTCTCATGATGGGTGTGAGAATAATGTATGAATGAAAAGTATAATTAATAATATTATAAATCACAGCACCTCAAAAAAGGCAAAATAAAATTATATAAAAATTTAAATAAACCAAGACAAAGAATATACCATTTGTTGCAATTCATGACAGCAGCACTAGGAAACCAATAACAAAATGATTGGTGTAAAATACTATATTACTAAAAATAATTGAATTATATCTTAAAAGGTTTGCTTTATGCTAATGTGACAATTTCAATCAAGTTCCTGTTTAAACTAAAAAGTAAAATAAATTTAAAAAATTTCCAAAAGTGTCAGGTAGGCAAATATTTGACAACTTTATTGAACTTGAGAATCGTAATAAACCAATGTATCTTGAAATTCAGTTGAGTAACTAGCCATACTTGATATTTTTCATAATGTATCCCTTTATGCAGTGGATATGCATGAGCTATTCATACTTTCCTAGGAAGATTTTGCCTGTATGAACATTTTGGCCTTAGTAGTTGAGCTAAAAAATATATTTGTAATAAAAATATTTGAGCAAATATTTAACTGTTAAATGCAGTTGCTTTTTTATTTTTACATTGGGTATTCTTTAGTGATATGATTGGAAGAAACTAATAATTATAAGTGGTACTTGGCTCTATGTATGTGTACATATGAACACCTAAGTCAGATAAGGAGAGAATTTGAGAAGTATAATTATTGCTGATCTAATCTACAAAAATGGTAATATCTTATTTTTGAACAGCATTTCTTTGGTTACTGTTGAAATGAACATACATATTAAAGTTTATTAATTATAATGTTTCCTGCAAACATTGTTTTTCTTACCTTTCATCTATATTTCTTTTGATACTTGACTTTTAATATTTTTATTAAGGCACCATGATTTACAGTTATTTGTAGTTTTGTTTAATAAGTCCAGTATTTTAATACCAATTTCACCAGCAGTTTCCAGTTTCTACACCAATTCTCAGATTCCATCCACACCTCAGTCTGCCTCTTTAACAGGGAATTTTTTTAATTGGTTGTTTTAAATTGTACCTCATGCATAATAAGAAAGTGGGGAAGCTCTGAGTTAGAAAAACTTCTTTCTTCACCCTCTGGTATTCCAATAATCTGTAGGCTATTCGTCTTACTGTTTTCCATTAAGTGCCTTACATTCTCTTCCATTATTTTACTCTTCTTTTGCCACTTCATTATTGGCTTGTATTTTGTCTTCAAGTTCTCTGATACGGTTCTCTGCATCAGAATTCTGTTACTGTGCTTTTCTATTGTATTCTTTAGCCCCTTTAGCTCCTTTCATTTCCATTTGTATGGATTTTTTTATACTCTGAATCAATTATTCTGTGAGGTGATTAAATTTCTCTTCCAGTGATTGCTTAATTTCCATTGTCATTGTTGCCATTCCATGGAGTGTTGATTTGAGATCCTCCTCCTTCAGGCTTGAGAATGTTAATGAACTCAAGGACCTCTCTGAACTACTGTGCCTGTCTGCCAGCACAGCTGAGTTCCTTTGTTTTCCAAACACTGTACTTAGACTTTTGTGGGTGCTTTTAGCTTTCTGGTTATCTGGGTTCTGATTTGATTAATAAATTTAAGCTAATAGGTTACTACTTTAGACCTCTATTATCCTGCTTATTTCTATTACCATGAATAGTATTTTAGTTGAACAAGCATATGTAGTTGTTGTCCCTTACTGATAGTTGTTGAGGTTTTTATGGGAGTATTCTGTCTTTAATGTAAGACCTTATAGTTTCCCAGAATTTTTTTTTGTTGTTGTTGTTGTTGTTTTTGGCAGACACCTTACCTCTAGCGCCACGTCCCCGCACCCCCCCCCCCAGCATTTTTAAGAATATTTGATAGTATGGAGTATAGATTGTACTGGGTGTTGACACAGTCAATGGGGTTTCAGCTCTCTCTTCCAAACTTCTCGAAAGTGGGACGGAGTTGAAGGGGCCAGTTATTATTTCTCAACATCATGCCTTGATCAACAGAATGGTACATTGACATCAGCTTGCTCAAGTTCCAATGGACGAGCAGTGAGCGACACAGGTACAAGCAGGATTTAAGGAAGGGGTGGTGTGGGTACTTTAATTAGGGAAGTTATCTCATCTGACATTTTCTGTATCCATTCATCTATGTTTCTAGGTCATGACTTTTTTTTTTTTAGGGGGGGGGGTTTGGGGGCCACACCCATTTGATGCTCAGGGGTTACTCCTGACTAAGCGCTCAGAAATCGCCCTGGCTTGGGGGGACCAGATGGGAAGCCAGGGGATCAAAACTTACTTGGTCCTTACTTGGCTAGCGCTTGCAAGGCAGAAACACCTTACTTCTAGCGCCACCTCACCGGCCCCAGGTCATGACTTTCTTTAATGACTGTAGAATAAACATAGGTGTGTGACTATCTTTATGGATGAAGGATATTGTGTTTCTGAGTTAAATTCAAGTAGTTGATCTTCTGGTAGCTCTATTTTTTGAGATGTCTTCATACTGTTTTTCCAAGAGTCTAAACCAGATTACATCATCACTGAGAGGGAATGGCGGTTGCTTTTCTACTGCATCCCTGACAACTTTGTTCCCAAACTTTGGATACAGATTTTTCTAAGTGGTGTGAGGTGGAAACATTATCATTTGGATTTACATTTCCCTGATAGTAAGTGATATAAATCTTTTAATAAATGCTAAATTGTTTTTGTTTTGTTTTTAAACTTTATTGAAGCACCTGCTTTACAAAATTGTTCATTGTTAGGTTTCAGTCATATAATGTACACCATCCTTAACCATCCCATCAGCAATGTCTGTTTCCCTCCTACCCTCCAGCCCTCACCCCTGCCTTGCTATATTTAAAAATCTTAATTATATTTTTAAAAACACTAAGAAAACATGTAAATGTATATGATTTACTCAAAACTGTAATAATCATAATATAGTTCTTTTTATATAATATTTTATATAGATATCTATTTATATAGTTCTATAGTTCTCTCATCTTTTTTTTCCTATATAGGACTTCAGGAACTACTATTCTAAATATTGTGTTAGCTGTTCTCTTAATTTTCTTAATAAACCTTTTCAAGCAACCTTTATAAAAATCTAAGTGGTACAGTTATGTTTATTCTATTTTATTGATATTTTTAATTTAATCTTTTCATGGCATATATTTTTCTTAGTGTGAACGTTTCAAACATTTTCTGTTTTATTTTGAGACAGAATTTTTCTCATTTTCCTGACGATATTATTTTAAGGTAAAATCTAGTAGTGAAAAAGTCCTTGGGGTATGAAAAGGAACATGTATAGTGCCTGTAGTTAATCCCATGAAAGTATGTTTCAAGGGTGGAGAAACCCTGTATCTTTTAGGTCAAATTCCCTTTTAAATTTTCCCAATATTTACTGTGCCTATGCAAAATCAAAAACAAAACAAAACAAAAAAATAAACTTTGCCACACCAGCCCTTCTTTTTTTCTCTTCTTTTTCCTTTTCTTTCTTTCTTTCTTTCTTTCTTTCTTTCTTTCTTTCTTTCTTTCTTTCTTTCTTTCTTTCTTTCTTTCTTTCTTTCTTTCTTTCTTCTTTCTTTCTTCTTCCTTCTTTCCTTCCTTCCTTTCTTTCTTTTTTCTTTCCTTCCTTTCTTTCTTTCTTTCTTTCTTTCTTTCTTTCTTCTTCCTTCTTTCCTTCCTTCCTTCTTTCTTTTTCTTTCTTTCTTTCTTTCTTTCTTTCTTGCTTTCTTTCTTTATTGCTTTCTTTCTTTCTTCTTTCCTTCCTTCCTTCCTTCCTTCCTTCCTTTCTTCTTTCTTTCTTTCTTCTTCCTTCTTTCCTTCCTTCCTTTCTTTCTTTTTTCTTTCCTTTCTTCCTTTCTTTTTTCTTCCTTCTTTCCTTGCTTCCTCCTTTCTTTCTTTCCTTCCTTCCTTCCTTCCTTCCTTCCTTCCTTCCTTCCTTCCTTCCTTCCTTCCTTCCTTCCTTCCTTCCTTCCTTCCTTCCTTCCTTCCTTACTCCCTTCCTTCCTTCCTTACTCCCTTTCTTTCTTTCTTTCTTTCTTTCTTTCTTTCTTTCTTTCTTTCTTTCTTTCTTTCTTTCTTTCTTTCTTCCTTCCTTCCTTCCTTTCTTTCTTTCTTTCTTACTTTCTTTCTTCTTTCTTTCTTTCTTTCTTTCTTTCTTCTTTCTTTTCTTTCTTTCTTTCTATCTATCTATCTATCTATCTATCTATCTATCTATCTATCTTTCTTTCTTTCTTTCTTGTGGTTATTGTTTGGTTATTGTATTCGTTGCTGTGGTGGTTTTTGTAGTTGCTGGTCTTGGTCTTTTGTTTGATATTTGTTTCTTTTTTTGTTTTGTTTACTTTGTTTTTGTTGTAGGTTTTGTCTCTTGTCTTTTTTGTTTTCTTGCCTTTTTTTGTTATGTTTCTCTTCTTTTCCTTTTTCTTTTTTCCATACAGAACCACATAACTTGAATGATCTTGTTCTGCCTCATACATTGAGGGGATAAAAAATGAATGGTACCAGAACCAAACAGTCGTATGAACATTGAGTAGAAATTAAAAAGAGGGGCCGGAGAGGTAGGGCATTTGCCTTGCATGGAGAAAGACAGTGGTTCAAATCCCAGCATTCCATATGGTCTCCTGAGCCTGCCAGGAGCTATTTCTGAGCATAGAACCAGGAGTAACCCCTGAGCGCTGCCAGGTGTGACCCAAAAACAGAAACAAACAAACAAACAAACAAAAGAAATTAAAAAGGAACAGATTTAAACACCAAACCCAAAGTCAACAACAACAGAATCAGTAGCCATCAATCTTCTACTATACATAGAGGACATCAGTTATTCTAGCAGTTCGTGGGGCAAATAAGGGGTATGGTGGGAACAAGGGTAGAGGAAAGACAACACTGGTGGTGGAAATACCCCTGATTCAATACCACTATGTACATCAAATATAACTGTGAAAGATTTGTAATTCACGTTGATAACAATAAAAATTATTTTAAAAAAGTAAGACCTGGTAGTGAATTTTTCTAACTCATATGCTAACCACATATTGATCTGTCTTACATTATATTTGAAAGTAATATTACCTGTTTTCATATCTAGCCATAGTGCACAACAGTCTTTTTATTACATATTCTTGCAACACCTACAACTATTTTGTTTTGTCAACCTGTAGACATACATAGTATCTTCTTATGATTTTAATTTATACTTTCTTGATTACTAGAATAGTTATATATTATTTTGTGCCAGCAATCAATTCAAGGGCCCACACATGCAGGATATGACAGGCTAGAGCAATAGTACACCATAAAAGGCACTTGCCTTCTATGTGGTTGATCTGGGTTCAATCCCTGGCATCCTCCGTAGCCACCTAAGTACAAGCAGGAGTGATCTCTAAACACAGAGCCAAGAATGATACCTGAGTATATCCCCCATGAGTCTCAGTAATACAGTGAGTATCACTGTATGACACCACTGAGTGTGACCCCTCCAAACGAGAGTGAGAGAGATAAATAGATAGAAATCAGAGTCTCTTAATTCTTACTCAATAAGGGTATTCATGTTCTTCCCAACCAGGGGGGTAAAAGAGGGGGATATGGGATGCATGCTGGGAACAGGGGTGGAAGGAGGACAACATTGGTGGTGGGAATGCCCCTGATTCAATATCACTATGTACCTAATATACTACTGTGAATGATTTGTAATCCACTTTGATCAAAATAAAAATTATTAATAAAAAATAATAAATAAAAAAAAACAAAACTCTCAAGGCTGACCCTCACTTAAAGATATTTTTCTGTGTAATATATATTCACCACCTAAGTTTACTTAAAAAACCTAAAAGTAAAGGCAAGAAGGCATGATAATTTTTGGCACACCTGCATCTGGCATGTCCCTTTTACAGTACAAGTTGGTCAGCTCTAGAAGCAGCTTGGAATGTGGGTGATCTGAGAGAAAAGAGACTTGGTTACTCCTAGTTCTTGAGTGGAGAAAATATGTATTATATATGAGTCTTTAGTAACATATGAAGAAACCCATGGGTTTTTATTTAGGGACATATGTTTTTCTTAAATAATCCCTCAGAAAAGAGTGGAATGTCCTATATTTCTATTAAGAAATGAAGTTAAGAGGCATAAACCTGGAAGGTTTATCCTGAGGAACACTGTAATATTACACTGTGATATGATGAAGGAACAACCACAATGAAGAGAAGGGATGAGGAAAAATAGTACTCAGAATTATTTATGATTATTTTATTTTGATATCTAATTTTATAGTCTGACTGACATCTATATTGACAACCCTAATATGTCAAATACAGAGTGTAATGATTCCGTATGAAGGGATTACATATAAATATCAACTTGACTTGCTATGCTAACCTTCTGTTTCTATGCCAAGAGGTAGGTAATAATAATACAAGGCAGAATATCAGATCTGGCAGGAAGAAGACGGGCATGAGGGCCCCTTTATTTCTTCCTTCAAACAGTGACATGTTTTTTGTCAATACACATCAGCAATTCTAACTTTGTTCTGGTAGTACTAGAGAACTGTAAAAGTGGAACTTATTTCTTATGTCAACAGGGGCATAAAACAAGATAAACTCTGTTTTCCTCTTTAATTTTAAAATTATGTTCATCTAAAATTTTAGTTACATTACTAAGCATTTATCAAGACTATATATATAAACATGTGAACACTTTTATCTGATTCTTGATTATCCTGAAAATCATTTATCTGAGTTGTCTAATATTATAGTATAATTGTGAGTAAGAAATATATCAATAAATATGTTATCAAGTTATAGTAAATATATTATGTACATATATAAATCATATATGCAGTGGGCTAGTTTAAATCATTGGTTTACAAGAATAAATATGTATAAGCATACTAGCCTGCTACATGTTCCAATATTTAATGTACTCATCATAAATTATTAACCTAGGTCTGTTTTATATTTATATTTTTCAATTTACTTAAAATGTATCAAATGAATAAATATGTGAATAAATAATAAATGAGCCAATACATAAACATAAATTATAAATACTTAGTATTCTAAATAAATACTAAAAAAAGTGGTTAATATATGTAAACCTTATTGATTTCTGTGTAGTTTATTGCCAAAAAGGCCTTTATTTTTAGATCTTTTATATTAATGCACATATTTATTTGTTATTTGGCTTTTTAAATATAAATTTTGCTATAATAAATTTAGCCCTGTGAACTTAACATCATTTTTTTAAAAGCCCATCAATCTCATTGCTAAATATTTTTTCTTGATTTCTTGATCATAGAAGTAAAAAACAAAAAGATAAGAAATCACTTTTATTCTATCCTCAATTTCTATACTTCAAGAGAGGACTTATTGTCAATATGGGATTCATGTGCCATGATTCTTTTGAAGCAAAACCCTTAGCTTTCTTCTCTTTAATAATATTTTATTAAAACATACTTTAAGTTTTGAATTAAAAGGAATTCTCTCTGTGACTCAAAATTATGTTTGGAGTTATCTTGCTGGCAAAACAAAACTGGAATAATGGTCTTAGTTGCTTCTTAAGGAGGGAAAAGGCTAAAGAAGGGTCAATTGTTTGGACCCCAGTGGCAGGGAAGGTTTTTATCTTTATCTATTTTCATTTTTTATCTTTATCTTTATTTTATTTTTTCTTTATTTCAATCTTCTTCTTCTATCACATTTCAGCTCACAACTTTTCTTTCATATTCCAGGAAACTGCTTCTCTTATGGTTCATCGAGTAGAAAAAAATGGCTCTTTTTCATGAGCTTTGTATATAAGATTGCCAAGAAAATAGTGGCTTGTTGGAATAGCTGGTTTTCATACTATTCAGGATAATTATTCTTTGCTAGAAGTACTTCTAGATTGGTTCCTTGTCCTATATGTTCTCCACCCTAAGGGGTAGTCTTTCATTTCCAAATAAAGACCTCAGGTCTCAGGAAGAAACTGCTTTTTCTTTTCCTTTCCACAGCTGGGTTGTATACTGCTGGTATCTTTGCCTGTTGGCAGATAACTTGTGGTGGAAGTTCCTGAACCTGCTTTTATTTCCCTACCTGTATGTGGTTTATTGCCTGGGATTGTAGCATAAGGCTTTTGCATTAGTGGCTCTTTTGATTGAGAATGCCAGTGAGTTTTGTCACAATCAAACCAGGACCAATCAAACCAGTATCCCTTTGTCACTTTTTAGGTTTAGGATTTGCAGGTCCATTCCCCACTCCACACACACACACACACACACACACACACACACACACACACACACACACACACACACAACCAGATTCTTCTCCTCTGCCGCATTTAGAGACTTGTGCCCTTCACTTAGCATGATCACTCAGAAATGCAAACATCTGTTTTCTTTGTGAAAATTGCCTACTTCCTTTTTTCCAGTAAACTGATAAGATAATGAATGCATGTTTGCAACTAAAGTGGGAAAATAGAGAAAAATATATTTAGTCAAAAAATAAAAGAGCCAGAGGGACTGGGGAGTTAGTATAGCTGGCAAGATGCTTAAATCCCTGAATAACAAAAGCAGTTTGAGGGGAAAAAATGGGGCATATTATATTCCCTGACTACAAATTACATTACAAAACTATAATAATAAGGATGTGTGGTATTAGAATTAGGGCATCTCAACTGTATCTATAATTAGTCTATGACAAAGAAACTAAATGCAACACATGGATCAAGGAAATTATCTTCATCATGTTTCTGAGAAAAAAAAGGAGGCCACATGCTTAAAAATGAATGCAGACCACATAAAAGTTCATTAAAAATGGACTCCTGTAATATTCCTGACTGTATTCACATAGGAGAAGACATAGGTAAAATTTTCCATGATAGTAATTATATGAGAATCTTGAATGATTTAATAGCACTGGCTAAGAAAACAGAAATAAACATAAATGGAAAAACATTGAACTTACAAAGTTTTACACCATGAGATAAATGATTATTAAAATAACACCTTACTAAATGAAAGAAAATAGTCACAGTGTACATCCAACAAATAGTAGCCAAGATACATTAGATACATAACTCATTAACAAATAAAGCAAACAACCCCATTCAAAATGGAAAGAGACTAGAACAAACACTTCACCAGACATACAAATAGCAAACAGATATATAAAAAGAATTAATTATCACTGTGTGTTAGGTTACACCTTATTTTACCCTTAACAAAGATCATCACTGGTTTCTTTATATTTGTTTGTTTACAACTTGGTCTTACTCAGAACAGATAGTCTTATACGTAAACCTGGGTGGGACAGGCTCAGGATAGCCTGAGCTATCTGCCTTTACTATTTCTTTACTGCTCCACCTGGGGGTGATCTCTGTACTCAAAACAAAACAAAAACAAACAAACCAAACCCCAAAAACAAACAAACAAAACAGTCTGGTAGGCAGCTTGCTGGAGATACAAGGTAGAAGACAGCTAGACTATATGTGTTTCGCTCTCAGTCTGGTTTGGATTTATTTCATGTGCGACCTTGAGTCAGACTCGTTCACCTGGAGTTACAGATATGGCACATGAGATGATTTTACAACTGAATATCAATCCATCAAACAATGGGAATGGGTGCCGGAGCAGTGGCACAAGTAGTAAGGCATCTATCTGCCTTGCACACGAATAACCTAGAACACACTGTGGTTCGATCCCCCCAGCGTCCCATATGGTCCCCCAAGCCAGGAGCGATTTCTGAATGCATAGCCAGGATTAACCCCTGAGCATCACCTGGTGTGCCCTCCTCAAAAAAAAAAAAAAAAAAAAAAAAAAGTGGGAATGACCTACTTCCAAAATCCAGAAACAGCTTCTGCTAGCAGGTTGTATTGAAAAAGGAACCTTCTGTATATGGGTGGAACTAAAGAGTACCATGCTAAGTAAGGTTGGTCAGAATAACAAGGATGTATATACAATTGTTTCTAGCTTATGTGGGATATAAAGTATATAGTTAGGGAATAACAAGTGATCAATTGCTACAGAACCAAGCTTACCAAGGTGGCTGGGTGGAACAACTTTGGGACATTGGTAGAGGGTAGCTGACAAGTAAACTCTTTTATTACCAATATTGTAAATCATGGTGCTTCAGTAGAAATTAAGAGGAAGAAAGGAAAGAAGGAACAACATACAAACGAATGAAGAGAGTGAGGGAGAAAGGAAGGGAGGGAGAGAAGAGGAAGAAAGAAGGAAGACCTAATTATACTGTTGGTGTCAACTAGCTCAGCCTCAATGAAAAGCAGTATGGAGACTTTTCAAATAAAACTTAAAATAGAACTTTGAAGTGACCCAGTGATTCCATTACTTGGCATATATACCAAAAGTGCAAAAAATATCTCGAAAAAGATATTTGTATGCTATGTCCATTGCAATGCTGTTTACAGGAACCAAAATCTGGGAACAATCTAAGGTGCCAAACAAATGATAAATTGCAAATGAATTGGGGTATAAACATGAAATGGGACAAGCAAAGATGATATTTCGCAGTTTGCTGAAAATTATGCAACTGGAGGTTATTTTGCTGAGTGAAGTGAGTTGCAAAGGGACAATTACCAAATGTGCACTCATAAGTAGAGGATTAATATAATCAATAGGATTAAAAATGTTTAACAAAACCATACTCTCATACTCTACCTATGGAATTAAGTATGTGTTGAAGATTCAAATTAGTGAGGGGAATGAAGAAGAACCTAGTAACAATGGTAGAGGAAATTGGGAACTCTGGTGATGAGTGTGGTGCCATATTATTTTTCTAAAGCTAATGTTAATGCTATTGTAGAGTAATGGTTCCTCTGTTTTTAAAATCTCATTTTCATCTGCGCTATAGCAACACTTGTTATTCCCTAATTCTGCTAGATTACTTCAGAGATGATCTTAAAATAACTTTTATAAATATGAATCTAATTGTGACTTAAGACAGAGCAGTGGGTTAGGGGCTTGCCTTTCATGTGACTGGCCTAGTTGATACCCACCATTCTGTATGTTCCCCTGAGTTTCATCGGGTGTAGTTTCTGAGTGCACAGCCAAGAGTAACCCTAAGCACAGCCATATGTCACCCTATCCCAAATTCTAATTTAAATATATTACCAGATAGTTTTCATAGTGCTCAAAAGCACTCATCATAGAGGATCTTAATAATAACACCTTTGGGAAATTCTGAGTTAAATTCTACTAAACAGAATTCTTCATTTGAAGTTCTTTTTAAAGCTTTGGGGATTTATACATTATTATCATTCAAGAGATATTCTATTACTCAACTTTTCCTAAGTGTTCCTAAACATCTAAAAATATTTGTGGAAAAATGCAGGGAGGACTAATTTTATTTGAAATGCACTTTCTAAGATAGGCTATGATTTTCTTTCTAAACCTTTAAAATTGCTTTAATCCATAAGATATAGCACAAATTCTTTACCAGGCCTATGAAAGCTTCTACAATCAGCACTTTTCTGGACTCATACCTTGCATCTTTATTCTCAAACATGCCCCTTATATGGCTCCACGAAATTATGTCTAGATCCCTGTCATTTATATTTTCATGCCTTGTAAATGTCATTTATATTTTCATGCCTAGTTCTACTTAAAATGTTTTCATTACTTTATTTTCTTGGTAAAATCTACTTTATTACTTTATTTTTTAAGAAAAAGTACAAATATTTCCTTTGTAAAACTTGAGCTGACACACACAAATTGTTAATCTCTGCTTTGTAGCTCAATTGGAATTTATCTTCTTATTTTTTTTTTTTTTTTTTTTTTTGGTTTTTGGGTCACACCTGGTGATGCTCAGGAATTACTCCTGGCTCTGTGCTCAGAAATTACTCCTGGCAGGCTTCGGGACCATTTGGCATGCCGAGCATTGAACCTGAGTCCCAGGTCATTTGCATGCAAGGCAAACACTCTACCACTGTGCTATCACTCTGGTCCCTAATTCTTGTAGTTTAAATTATGTTTTCTACTGTTCCTCTTCTGTGCCAGAAGTGCAATAAAGCTGAAGTTTCTTTACTATTAGTGTTTATTAATTCTGTGTCCTAAACCGAGCACATATGTGATGCTCATTACTGAGCATAGAGTTAACACTCTCTTGCTTTAAAAAAGAACTATATTACAATAAAGTTGGTCTGTGTATTATTTTATTATACTCTTGTTTGCTAAATAATATATGGTAACTTCAGGGATTAAATATTGCCAGAAGAAGCAACATTATAATCCCAACTTCACTGCCTAATAAAAGTATATTTTCCAAATAACTGGTAATGCCTAGCTTTTCTCATTTATGCTTTCATTGTCACCTTTGACTAAAACGTTAAAAGGGGGAGAATAGCTTCAAAGGAACTGAAACCATCATTGAATATGTTACATTCACAATCTTGGATGGAGATCAAAGGAGAAACTATAAATAACCCTTCCCATTTTAATTTAAACACTCACTCACAGTTGGCTATAGATCTTTCATATTTAAAAGCATAACAGTGGTAACAGCTGACTATAAAAAGCAAAGAACAGATTAAGCTTTACCTCGAAAAATGAGATAATCAGAAAATTAATTTACTCAGAAAATTAACCTTATGCATCTTTTACAATTAAAATAGAATATAGAACCTATATTACACATAAGAAAATAGAATGAGAACAGAATGCAATAATTTTCCAAAGATTCAAGTATCAAAGATTTATAGTTTGCAAGTTAAGCTTTTGCCAAACTTTAAGATAAACTTAATTAAGAATTAAGATTAGAGAAATAATTCAGAGTAGATTTTAAGATCATCAGGCAAGATGCCTTTGGACCCCGTGGTTTAGATATATACATATACCACCCTTCTCTCTATATCACTGATGTGTATGAGGTCCCTAATGATCTCTGTTATCTCCTTACTACCTCTTCTTACTTGACCTCTTCATTTTTTATCTTCCATGTCATTGTCCTTCTCATTTCTATACTTTAGGGTTAAGCATAATATAGATATTCCTCCTTTGTTACCCTTCCTTCCCTTGTCCTATTAATCTGCATACCAGAGATAAGTAAGATAATGTGGCATTTGTCTTTCTTTTTCTTACTTACATCACTTAACATGCTATTCTCCAGTTCCATCCAGTGACAGCAAGTTGTATGAATTTATCATTCCTTGAAACTGCATATTATTATATATTATATATATATTATATGTATAAACCACACTTCATTATCCTTTTATCTTTCATTATAGCTAGGTTGGTTCCATATTGTGCTAAGTGCTGTGGTGAACCATGGTGTACTGAAGTTCTACTGATGAATGTTTCTGTCTCTTGCAGGTATAGGTAGTAAAAAGTGGAATTATTGGGTCATATGAAAGTGCTATTCCGGGGCAGGAGCTATATATCACAGTTGATGAGTTCCTTTGCCTTGCATGCAGTGACCCCAGAGGAACCCGGGTTCCATCTCTGGGATACCATGCGGTCCCCGAGCCTGCTAGGAGTGATTTCTAAGCACAGAACCAGGAGTAACACTGGAGGGCTGCCGAGTGTGGCCCAAACTTCCCACTCCCCCCAAAAGGGAGTACTATTCCTACTTTTCCGAGAAGTCCCTATCCTCTTTTTCAGAGTAACCAGACAACATTCCCTCCATCAGTAGATAAGAGTTTCTTTTTCACCATTTACTGACAAATACAGATTTTAAACAGAGTTTGGAGATAGCAAAAAGCCTCCGGGATTAAAGCAATTTCCTTGCATGTTAGTAACCTTGGTTCAAATCCCCAAGCACCTGGAGTATCTTAGCGTAGTTATGGAAACCCTCCTCCATTCTCTACCAATGTTTAAGCAATTAGGTATCCTCAAGTCTTTTCATTAGACTGATTGACCAAGAATCTCCAGGGACCCCAGACTCTAGATTACCACCTAGAAGACTGCTCCCCACCCAAATATGTATATTATATATAATGACATATATCATATTATATATATTATATATTTTTTATATTATTATATATATGGCATGACATGATGGAGGAGATATCTCAAAGAGTGATTCATGTCCTATTTATAGAGGCTTGGAATTTGATCCCAAGCACTGTATGCCCTGCCAGCATATTACCATCAAGCAGGATCACTGCCTAGATTAATAGCCACAGTGCACCTCCCAAGAGGCCCCCCACCAGGACTCCTCCAATTCTAAGAGTAGTAAATTTAAATTTCAAAAAAGTGACAGTAGTCCCAGTGATGGGGGTGGGCATCCCCTGGTGACTTCCTTGATGTATGGAAAGGAGAAGTGATATCCTCATGAAAGGAATCTTCATCTTTCTCTCTTTTAATTTAACTTAACATTGCCACTCCAGAAACTACTAGGGAAGGACATCTATGACTGATCAAGTCTATAGTCAGCACTTAAGCTGGTGTTTTGGGTCTGTAACCTTTCTCTCAGGAAATAATTTTTAGGAGCTAAAAAATAAAGTAAAAACCAGTTTTATTTAGAAATTTTGAGGAAAGGGAGGAATAGAAAGAAAACAAAACAAGGATTTATCCATAGGCAAGAAAGTCTTGAATGGCTTTTAGGACCAGCTTATATAAATATTCTTGGGGTTGCCTTCACAAGGAGTTTTCTGCAGACAGAATTGATCATAGTATTCTCATAAAATAAAAAGAGAGAGAGACTTTTTCTTTTTGCTGTGTGTTAATCTCTGTGGTGTGAGATATTTCATTGTTGTTTGGATTTGCTTCTACCTGATGATGAAAGATGTGGAGTAAGCATTTTTATGAGCCTTTTGGTTGTCTATGTTTCTTCTTTGAAGAAGTTTTTATTTATCTTTTTCTTCCCATTTTATGGGGTTAGATTTTTTTTCTTACTAAGCTCTACCAATGCCTTTATATCTTAGATATCAACTCCTTATCATATGAAGATTGGGTGAATAATTTATCACAATCTATGAGCAGTCTTTTGTATCCTGATCAGTCTTTCCACTGAGATACAGAGTATTTTGCTGAGTAAAAAGAGTCAGAGAGAGAAGGATGATATGGCACATTCACACTCATTTGTGGGAAATGTAAAAAATAGATAGTACGGTATTAACATTCAAAGAATAAATGAATGAGTACATATATGCAAATGTTTATTGTATATATGGTAAGAACATGATTATTTACACTGGTTTGAAGGTAAGTGCATGTCTTGAATACTGGTAAAAAAATTGAAAATGATTAAGATTCAAATGATTTATGATCATAGACAAAAAGAAAATGATCAATTTCAAAACAAAACTCAATACTACACAGACTTAAGATTATTTATAGTTGTAAATACCTGCTAAATTTGGACTTATGGATAAATTTTCTAAAAGTTTATAAGATCACATGTAATCGTTTCAAGCATAGTCCCCTATCTCTCTCTTAGAAATGTATCTGCAACTCTATTGTGAGTATTAATTAAAGTGACATAATAAAAGTTGTTCACATAATTTATTCTATTAATGGCAATGAAGAGTTAGTTACCAAGTCTTATGTTGGAAACCATACAAAAGATGAATACTCATTAGCATTGCGTTGTCTTATCAGTTTAAAGTTATTCCTAATATTGGCCACCAGATGGCAAAATAGGAGAAAAATTTTGTTTATTTGAAGAATTCTTTCCTCAACTACTTGATGGCATTTCTCTCCAATGTTTTCAAGAACTATTGACAGATTCATCCTGATCTTTGTGGTTTTTTTTACTATGTTGCTCTCATTCTGCAGGATTTCTATTTTTTCTATCACCTATTTTCCTATTCGTAATATTAGTAAGATCCCCTAAAGAAAAGGCCTTTAGGAATTCCTTTGAGGACTAGACTATTGTGAACATTTATTCTAATTGCTTAAAATGGTTTTTAAGCTAAAAATGTTTTAAATTTTATTGGAAACTGTATATGATTCTTCAACACTTTTTTTCAGTAATTTGAGAAAATTCTGTAATAGGCTAAATGTTTGGTTTATTTTTATTTAAATATTATAAGTATCTTGCACAAGCACCATTTGTTGACTTCTAATTTAAGATTTCATAAAGAAAGCATGAAGTTGTACCTTTTACAATAAAATGAAAACTATTTATGCTTCATTTGCCTATTATAGGTTTCTCTTACTTAAAAAATGTCTAGGGTGAAAATGCAGAACAGTATCAGAGTTTTGGTATAATTTAGAACAATTTTTATAAATAAATAAATCTTTAATATATATATATATATATATATATATGTTTTTGGGCCACACCCGGTGGTGCTAAAGGGTTACTCCTGGCTGTCTGTTCAGAAATAGCTTCTGGCAGTCATGAGGGACCATATGGGACACCGGGATTCGAACCAACCACCTTTGGTTCTGGATCCGCTGCTTGCAAGGCAAACATCGCTGTGCTATCTCTCCAGGCCCTAAAATATATTTCTAAGGCCAGAGCAATAATACAATAGATATGATGCTTGCTTTGCATGCAGCTGATCTGAGTTTGATCCCTAGCACCCCAAATGGTCCCCAAGCTTACTAGGAGTAATTCTGATTGCAGAGCCAGGAGTAAAGTCTGAGTGCTCAGAGTGTATCCCCAAAACAAAACAAAACAAAAAATGCACCCCTTCCCCTTTTCTTAAATATTTGTCTTATAATAGTGCCAGGGATCAACCCGGGTCTACTGCTGGGGCCTACCTATCTGGATCCAATTTGCTATTATAATAGAAATTTCCGTTGACATTCTTTGGATGAACATATTTGCAAAGGTCACACTTTCAGAGCATTTTAAAGATACTCCAGATAAATTTTGCTCTTAACAGTTTGCAAATTAAATGAGCAAGTTTCGCAAATGCTAATTTTAAGTTCAGGAATATATTACTAAAAAACAGCATTTTCATTACTTACTGTTGAAAAAACAAATCATAGACATAGTAAAAACTCATTAAAGATGGTCTCTTTCAAAATAAATCTGTTCTCAGATTTTTTAGGAAGAATTTTATCTGTGTCCTCAAATGGCTTTTCTTTGTACTATGACTGCCTTCCATAATACACAGAACTTTCAGGCTCTTGCAAAATGTTTGTGCAGAGCTGGAGTGATAGTACAGTGGTAGGGTGTTTGCCTTGCACACGGCTCACTCAGGACTAACCTGGGTTCTATCCCCGGCATCCCATATGGTCCCCAAAGCCATGAGTGTCACCAGGTGTGGCCCAAAAAAACAATAACAAAAAGAATAAACAGAAAAAAATGTGAGACAGATCAGAACAATACTATAAAAATATAGCAATAATTGGAGATATTACCATTTGCACTAACATGCATGACAATAATAGAGAAACACAATACTTGTCTCAAGACAGGCAGGGGATGAGGAGGAGGAAAATGGGGGACATTGGTGGCACAAAAGTTGCACTGGTGAAGGGGGGCGTGCATTTTATGGCTGAAACCCAATTATTAGCATGTTTCTAACCATGGTGCTTAAATAAATTATTAAACAATAAAAGAAAGAAATTCAAGCAGAAATAAAACCAAAATGTTTGTGAGAGAGGTCAGTCAGTACAGTACTAAAAGAATATAGTAATAATTGAAGATACTTAAACCATGTTTTTAAATAAATTGCCTTGGTTTAATGAGCCACATAGCAAAAGAGCTTTGTAAATAGCTGGGGATAAAAGGTATTGAACTTTACTTTAACCAATTTAAATAAGTTTAGGTCATATTTTCTCTAAGAATTAAAAATCAAACAACTTTATTAAATAGAATGATATCTAAGAAAAACGTGATCACAAGTAGAAGGCAAGATTGTCATATTTTCTCTAAGAATTAAAAATCAAACAACTTTATTAAATAGAATGATATCTAAGAAATACGTGATCACAAGTAGAAGGCAAGATTGATACATTGTGTTTCCACGGTTGAACCAACAGTGGAGAAATGAAGACTACTCTTTTCATCTTTTCTTTCTACTCTATCATATGTCTTTTTTTGTTTACTTGTTTACTGACTATTCTCTAGTAGATTATGGAAAATTGTGTATTTCCAGGAGTTCTATCCAAATACTAATGTGCCTATAGAAAGAAAACAGTGTCTATCATACCCAGAGAACCTGCAGGTAAGCCCTTAGGTCTCATTTGTCAAAAAGGAGCCATATGCAAAGTGGGTGGCCCAGGTGTGATCCCTGGCACTCACTGAGTATTGCCAGGAGTGATTCCTAAGCACAAAACAAGGTCTGAGAACTGTAGAGTATGGTACAAAATCAAACAGAAAAAGGTATATGCCTTCTAAACTCAATTTACTTCTGAGTCATACAGTAAAAGGAAACAATTTTTAGTGAGTATTACTCAAAAATTATAATTGTGCTTTGAGTAAACCATCAGTTAGTGATGTCCCACACTTCTCTCAATTGTTAGTAATTTTGCAGGGCTTAAAAAATTAACAATAGAAGTACATGAAGATTATATGGAAACACTGTGAACTAATTTGATAATTTAAGTTAAAATTCATATTAAAATTTTGAGTATTTTAATATACCATAAAAGTTAAAATTCCAACTATAAATTTAAATTGTAACAGTATTCCTTTCTAATCAAACAGCTAAGAGTAGAGTTTGCTTAAAAATCTATTTTGTTTATTTGGGGGTCACATCTAATGTCTCCTGATGCTCAGAGCAAATGGGTGCTGGAAATACAGAGAACTGAATGTGGAACTAGTATAAAAGAAGTATGCACACTAGTCAGCTCTTTGACATTTTTGGAAATTAGGTTTCATTATTAACCTTTGAGAAAACCTCTGAAAAACTGTTCTCCATTGTGTCTTCTCAAATACTTTACTATTGTATCTATTTGAAAGCCTTCACTTTACTAGTGAGGAGTTATACCAATTTGGAGTTCTGCGTATCTTTTTTTATTTATTTTTACAGATATCATTAACTAGAGGTTTTTTTCTATCTTTTTGGTCCCCATTCTTTTTTTATTTTTTTTAATATCTTTATTTAAGCACCATGATAACAAACATAATTTAAGTTGGGTTTCAGTCATAAAAGTACACCCCCTTTACCAGTGCAACCTATCTCACTACTCTCTCACCCTTTACCTGTATTTGAGGCAGGCATTCTATTTCTCTCACTCTCTACCATTGTCATTATAGTTGTCAGTGTAGTTATTTCTCTAACTGAACTTACCACTCAGTGGTAAGCTTCATATTGCGAGCATGTTATTTTAAACTCTACTTCACAATTGTTGAATTCCTACTTCTGTAGTGTCTTTCTAGAGATATCATTGACAATAAGGGAACAGAAAGGAATTTATTCTGCATTTCACTGTTGAGTTTCACATAGCAGATATTTGCTTAATCTTAGTTTGAATCATGAAGGTAATAAAGATCAGCTCATTATAAAATGGCTGATCCTCTCTTCATAATCTGAGTCTCTCCTTCTTCCCTCCATTTGAGTGTGGAAT
This sequence comes from Suncus etruscus, assembly GCF_024139225.1. Classification (NCBI taxonomy): domain Eukaryota; kingdom Metazoa; phylum Chordata; class Mammalia; order Eulipotyphla; family Soricidae; genus Suncus; species Suncus etruscus. Next base: position 83,414,027 of record NC_064850.1, read on the forward strand.
ACTTTTCCACCCTTCCAATGCTATTTTATCTTCTAATGTTTGTGAGATCATTCTTGAACTCATGCTAGCAGTTCCTTGAGCTTTGACATTCAGTTCTTCTTCCAGTCAACAAGGCTGGCTACTGGTGACTTGTCCTCATCCTTTAGATATCCAACATGATGAGCTTCCCATTTCTATTTATTATTTTTCTCCGCTTTCATTTATCACTGTTTATATACTGCCAGTATTGTCTTTACCCGAGTAATTTTGGTTCTTGGAGCTGAGACTCTCCCCCCACTTGAATCTAATTGTACAATCCTCTCATTTTGATAATAGAGTTTCTATTTTGTTGTTTTTAGGTTTATTAAGTATTCTGAGAAGTAACCTTTTGATGGTCTATATTTGTTTTGCAGTACACAAGAATTACAGGGTGCAAATAAAATCTGAAGAGGCTAAAATGGTGGCAACTAACTACCAAGTAAAGAGAGAGCACTAATTAAAGTGTCTTACAACTAAATCTTCCTGATGTTAGGGTGGATAAATTAGAACTATGTGAATTTTTAGAGACTGATTCTGAAATGGCAGAATGAATCCAATTATTATTCTTACCCTAAAAGTTGGTTAGCAAAATTGTCGGCGAGTATCAGTTAATTCTGTGAAGCTAGTTATTTGTATAAATGGCTATTAAATAAAATCAATTCAATTCTTGGTATTCTTTGTTAAATCCATTGTTTGCATTTCCCTTTCCCCCCTTTTCTTAAAATATTTTAATTAATCTATTTTATAGTATGACCAAGGTTGAAGATTATAGAGAGCATCTCATTTTCCAGAACTATCTGCAAAAAAGTATGAAGAGAAAGCATCTTAAGAAATGTAACTAGTTTTGATAAATGCTCTGTTCACCTTTTTACTATTTGTTTCACTGATTTTGTTGTTGTTGTTGTTGTTTACTTGTTTTGAGATCACACCGGTCACACTCAGGTTTTACTCCTGGCTCTCTTCTCAGGGATTACACCTGATGGGCATGGGAAAGCACATGGGATGTCAGGAATTGAACCCTGATTGACCATGTGCAAGGCTAGTACCAGATTCATGGTATTATCACTCTGACAATCAATTTTGTTGATCTATTCCATTCACAAATTTAAAACATAATCAATTTTCTTTGCACACTTGAAAAATACCTTTTCCAATTGATTTATGAAATAGAAAATTATTAAATCTTTATTCATTACAAAGTCTAACACAATTTGGTAAAGAACATAAAATATTGTTATCAAAACCATAATAGTGTGCTAAGTGTAAAACAGGTAGGGTTCTTATAAACAGCCATCCAGGATTTGATTCCTAGAACCAAATAGAGTCCCCCAGGACTACAAAGCCAGGAGAAATTTTTAAGCAATACCAAGTATGTTGCTCAAAACAAACAACATTATAGTATTAAAATGTTTGCTAAATTACTTCCCTACATGTTAGTGGATTAAGTAAAGGGTACATAAGGTAATCAATTTAGAATCCACACTTTCAGCAATTCAGATAGGTGAATTGCTTGGTAGCAAGGCCCATCTGAGTTTTATTCCATAACTTTAAAAATTAAATTCTTAATTTTGTGCCTCCAAATTAACATTCAGCAGGCTCCAATGGCAGCTTCTGGTGATACAGTCAATGAAATTTGAGAGTTCAATGTTCAGGCATAGACATGTGATGCTGCTTTGACCTTGTGTTTATAGGGGTCATAAGGTCACCCCAGATGTGCTCAGGAGCATTATCTAAAACCCATATATTTTCCAATCCCTTCCATCTTGTCTAATGAGACTGGGCTTTGCTTTACTGATAAAATAAAAGCTATTCCTTATTAGCTTCATCAAATGTTTTATTATTCTCTTCTGTTTTCTCCTCTTTTTTTTTTTTTTTTTGGTTTTTGGGCCACACCCGTTTGACGCTCAGGGGTTACTCCTGGCTATGTGCTCAGAAATCGCCCCTGGCTTGGGGGGACCATATGGGACGCCGGGGGATCGAACCGCGGTCCGTTCCATGGCTAGCGCTTGTAAGGCAGACACCTTAGCTCTAGCGCCACCTTCCCGGCCCCCTGTTTTCTCCTCTTACCTTCCAATACATCTGTTTTTTCTCACCCCTGAGTCTTTTAGCCTCTATCTTTCATTTACCCTGTTGGAAATTTCCATGTTTCTGTCAGTTCGTTTCAAGAATCCTTTATTAAGTGATTTATCATTTCTGGTCTTTAAGCACTTCATAATTATTTAGTCTGATTCTTTGAATTTCTACCAATAATGTCCTCCTTAAAAATGAAAATAGAGCAAAATCAAAAAAAAAAAAAAAATAGGGGCCGGAGAGATAGCATGGAGGTAAGGCATTTGCCTTTCATGCAGGAGGTCATCGGTTCGAATCCCGGCGCCCCATATGGTCCCCTGTGCCTGCCAGGAGCAATTTCTGAGCCTGGAGCCAGGAATAACCCCTGAGCACTGCCAGGTGTGACCCAAAAAACAAAAAAAAAAAAAAAAAAAAAAATGAAAATAGAGGAAAGAGAGAGATTCTATCAAGTAATATTTGGAATGGTACTTAGATTCCACAAACTTCTCCTATCAGTTGGTACTTGAAAAAAGTATAGTTTTCTATAAGTCTCTGTAGTTCTAAGGTAACTTCTATACAATGTCAAGTTGTTTTGCTTATCCTTTTTCTCCTGTCCATTAACTCATTTCTATTTTCCCTGTGCTGGACACTTTTAAGTAGGGCAAATGTCTTTTTTTAAAAACAAGTAGCCATTTATATTACTTATGTTACAAATACTAAGCAGAGTGATTTACACATAGTAGGAATTAATAATTCCTGGATTTTAGTTTATATCCTCTGGCTAGTTAAAAAATGGATATTAATTATTTAATGACATTTACACTGTGCAACTCTATAATGTTAAATGCACTGGTTTTCTTCTAGTGTATTTTCCTCTTATAGTAGCATAACAAGGCTTCAATAAGTTCAAAGGACATACCCCATGTACATTATAAATATTGTCATTTTTGATTGCTATCAAGGTAAGCAGAACATGGATGATCCAATCAGAATGGATAAATTATAAACCATATTTTTCAACTCACAATTAAGAGGTTTTAAATTAAACCTTTGATCGCCAGTTTGATTTTTTTGACTCAGATAAATGTAGTTCCTACTTTGGAAAACATTGCTCTGACCATGGCTGTGACCTCTCTCTTATTGTACCTTTCATCACAAGATCAATAGTTCATGCTACTAAAGAGAGGTAGTTACCTAAAACATTCTCTTTTCTGGATTCCTAGGATCTTGGCCCAGAAGACCTTTGAGATTCTTCACAGGCCTGTTTTCTTAGCTGCTCTTACAGTGGTAGAACTGAGCCATAAAATGTGCTGCAGGAAAAGCTGTTTAGTAGGATATGAATGGAAGTTAGTCATCAAAACTGAGAGGTCCACACGTGGTAATCATGATGACTCTAGCATGTGAGACACAGACAAGGGAGTGAACTAAGGGAGGAGGGTTAGAGAATGGAGATTCAGTGTGCTTGTGGAGAATCTGGGTTACTCAAGAATTCGAGCCTATGTGGTCCATTGATAAAGATTTATTAATCATTTATTTTCATTATTTTCTTAGCATTTGATGGACCAAACATGATTCATGTGACCATGACATATAGATTTCTTGTCCTCATAAAGCCCACATCTTAGAGAGATAAACTGTAATAACAGAGAATTACAAAAGTTATATAATTTATGACAAAGACATTAAAAGAGATGTATGCTAATGATGATTGGGCAGGCAGCACTGCGCAGCTAGGATAGGACAGTTAAACCATGAAAATGATCATAGCAAGAACATAGCCTCCAATACATGTATAGACATATATTCAGTCATCTGGGAGCATTTGTATTTCTTCCATATTATAGATATCATAGTAAGTGCTACAATAAATATAGTATGCATATATAGATATATATGCATATATCTTTGTATTAAAGATTTTATGTTTTGGCATCTTTCCTATTTAATCCAGTAATATCAGACTTTCATAGTTGTACTATGAAGTTACAGGGCCTGATGGAGTGCATAGAATAAGAATTTCCTCAGAGAGATCGACAGAGAGAAGAAAAAATATCTGCCCCAGATGCAGGCATCAGGAGGGCAGGAAATAAATGGGACAGCAGTGACAGGAATTGGACACTGGTGAAGGGTATTATGCTTTGTATGACTAAAATTCAATCCTGAACATCTTTGCATCTGAGGAATTAAACTGTGCTGTTTATTTAAACCTATGTTTCAATAAAGAAATTCAAAAAAGAATTCCCTCAGTTAACAGGTGATCACATAAAAACAGCTTCTGAATTACAAGTTATCCTTTGAGACACCATTAGTTGCCAAAGGTGAAATTACTGAGCACTTAGAGACCTGAACTGCAAGCACCTCAGTTTCCTGCTGGTTTCTGGTCTGTTTGCAGTCATGCATTGGGCATTATTTAATACTTTTTGCTGTTGTATAATAAAACCAGAAGATTGCTTTCCATGTCTTCATCGGCCAAAAAGTAAGAAAGAAAGATTTAAAGCTGTTGGAGGCAGAGAATCCCAAGTGGATTCATATGCAAATGAAATAGATGCTTTTGTCTTCAAATCTCTGTACAAACCAATAATACATCTGAATTATTCTGACGTTATGTACCTCCTGGTTTGGATATCTGATCAAACAAATGTCCTTAGTAAAGTCTATGTGAAACATATTTTCTCATATGAATATTTAAATCAACACTAATTTATAACAAGTCCAAAGTTTGTATAAAGAACCTATCAAATGACTCTACATATATCATTTTTTTCCCTATATCTTTTTCAGGATGAGTTTAGATGAGTAAATTTATAAAATTCTCATGTACTACATAATAGATTTTTAATGTTTTCTGGAAATGTTATTCAATAAATCTAAGCTTCAACCAATAATAATCTTAAATGTTTGAGCAAATTGAAATTTTGGCTACATACAGTTAAAGCAAAGACCTCTTAAACTATTGTGAAAGGAGCTAGGAAGAGATTAAGCAGGAAAAACTGTCAGCTTTGCCTGTTGTCACTGAAGTTTTAAATTTAAAGGTGTGAAACAATAGAATTGGTGAGTATGTGATTGTCCTTCCCTCAAAGTTCAAGGTCTATTTGAAAGTGTTTGAATTTAAGTGCAGTAATATATTCTGCTACTAACTTTAAACCCTACAGAGAAGTGATAATTTAGAGTATTTTTCTCCATTTGCATTTCTCTTGGAAGACAAGTAACACAGAGCATTTTAAAAGCTTTTTATATCTTTAGAAAGAAAAGAAATGATCTAAAAAGGACAAGATGCTCATAAAAAGTTCTCAAGATCAACTAATCATCTAAAACACAATCAACATTTTAAGAAATTTTCACCATAGGAAATTTAGTTTTCTTCTAAGAGCCACAGAGTTCAATTAAAATTTTATTCCTGACATGACCTAGATACTACTCTATGAATTCCTTTTAGAAGCCTAATCCTACAATGGGTAGACTACAGACTTCTGTTTTGTCTTAATTTGGCTTTTCTAAAAATGTGGTCTCTCTCTCTTTCACCCCACTTCCAGTTTTTTTGTCATTTTCTCTTTTCCCTTTCTGAATCTAATTTACATATTAAAATGATAGTCTTAAATAATTTTCCTAATTCTATATTCCAAACAGAAAAAAAATCATATTTTTTATTTTATTGACATTTTCATGTTATGTTACACAATATATATTGATATATTGATAAAATCTGTTAAACTAAATAAGTAAAATCAGATATAAGTTATAGTGGAATTTGTATTCATGGTTGGAATCGCAATGTCTGATCTGAATGGCTAGGTGACTGTCTCCTCCCCATGCTATTCCATTTTGTCACTTTCTAAGCTACATACTTAAGAGAATGACCTCCCCAAAATAATGATGAAATGGTCAAGGATATATGAGTATCTGTGTTCTCCTTCTAGAACCTCCAAAGTAGCTCTCAATAAAATAGTCCTAAGGAGTAAAAATGCATGATGCCAATGTTTATATTCATGGGACCTTTATTTCAATATAACCCTAGAAAGATAAGTGTCTTGCTAAGTAAATATTAAAACAGTGAGAACTGAAGAATAATTTATACTTGAGAAATAAAGCCAAATTCAGTAAGTACTCCATCAAACAAAAGAGGACACTGCAGCATAGTTTTAATTTTATTTTTTCTGTAGTTGAACTAATAATTTGATTTATGTCATTATGTAATACTTGGTTGGGGAGAAGTAGCTTTATTACACCAAAGATATAGAATAATTTCTAGAAAAATCATACAGATCAAGACATAGAAATATAAGGCATTATATATGACAGCCATTATTTATGGTTCTCATAAGATGGAATCAAAGTAAATTTTCTGAGAAGAAAATGAATATCCTAATAATATAATACTACTATGCAACTTCTGTTTTATTCTTGGAAATGGAATGTGGAAATACATAAAAATAAAAACTTTTTTGTATTTTTGATAATCCTCATTTATATAAACAAATATATATTTACAGGTATAACCTATACCCTCCAATGGTTAATATGAAATTGACACTTCTATGTATAACTCTGTGTGGGAAGCTTTCTGTTCCTTTACTTGGGAGAGATATGCTTATACTTAGAATGAGGTCAAAACTAAAATATCCTTTTATTTCCCTTCATGTCTTTTTATTTGGGGGGGTTGGTTTTTGGGCCACACCCGGTGATGCTCAGGGGTTACTCCTGGCTATGCACTCAGTAGTTGCTCCTGGCTTGGGACACCAGGATCGAATGAGGTCCTTCCTGGGTCAGCCGCGTGCAAGGCAAAGACACTATCGCTGTGCCCCCTTTCATGTTTTTAAGGGGAAATATATCTGGCAGACTCAAACCAATGCTCCTGGATAAAGGAAGATTACTGAAAAATTTAAGAGTAAAAAATATTTTTATGATATATTTATTTAAGTAACATAATTACAAATATGTGGGGAAAATATTTTTAAAAGTAGTCTAAGAGCCAGAGTGATAGCAGACAGGGAGCTTGCCTTGCTTGCTGCTGATCTGGGTTCAATCCTGGCATCCTAGATGATATCCCAAGCATAAACAGGAGTATCTTTAATGCGGAATCAGGAGTAAGTTCTGATCATCATGGAGTGTGACACCCCCCCAAACAAAACAAAACAAAACAAAAAGTAGTCTAAGAGACCTAGATGGGACTGGAGAGATAGCACAGCAGTAGGGTGTTTGCCTTGAACGCAGTGGATCCAGGATGGATGATGGTTCGAATCCCAACATCCCACATAGTCCCTCATGCATTCCAAGAACGATTTCAGAACGCAGAACCAGGAATAAACCCTGAGTGCCGCTGGGTGTGACCCAAAAAGTCCCACCACTAAAAAAAAAAAAAAAAAGACCTAGAGGGATAATATAGCAGGTAACTTGGATGTAGCTGACCTGGATTCAATCCTTGGCAACACACATAATACCCTAAACACCACCAGGAATGGGCACAAAACTATAAATTAACCCTGAATACTGCCAAGTGTGGTGGCTCTAAAATAAAATCAAATAAATTTTAGTAATTCTTGATTTTTTTAATCTTTCTGGTTTGGGAGCCACACCTGGTGACGCTCATGGGTTACTCCTGGCTATGTGCTCAGAAATCGCTCCTGACTTGGGGGACCAAATGGGAGGCTGGGGAATCAAACTACGGTCTGTCCTAGGCTAGCGCAGGCAAGGCAGACGCCTTAACGCTTGCACCAAATTCTTGATTTATTTTTTTAAAGATTAATTTTGATGAAGTATGAAAGTAACAGTATTAATTGTATAACCCAGAGTCAAACTCTTAATATTTAGCAACTTTTAAAATACATTTTATTTGCATAAAATATTTTTATTTTATTGGTTTGAAACCTGGAACAGAACTTATGGAACTGTGAAGAAAGACTCCATCCTATGACATGTGCAGATACCAAGATCACTAGCTACAGAGGCCTGATTTTATCATCCACGATGGAGTGGAAAACTTCCAGACATCACAAAAGAATCACAAGAGAACATGTATGGAGCCTGTAGTTATAGCCATGACAGTATACTTCAAGGGCAAAGAAACTCTGTATCTCTTAGGCCAGGGGAATTCCCTTTCTAATCTCCCCGATTTTTATTGTGCCTATGCAAAATATATATATATATATAGCACAAATTAAAACTTTTTTTTCAAGTCTTTTTTTTGTAAATGTTTCTTGTGTTTTGGGGTTTGTTTCTGTTTTGTCTTTTTTGATTTTTGTTTTGTTTTGTTTTGTTTCTCTTTTCTTTGCTCTTTTTTCTTTTTTTCCCTGTGCTATGATTCGTCTTTATTTCAGGACCGTGGTTAGTGTTCGGTTGTTGTCAGTATTGCTGTGGTGCTACTCAAGTTTTTTGTTTGTTTTTGTTTTGTTTTATTTTGGGTTTGATTTTTCTTGTATTATTTTTATGTTTCTTGTATTATTTTTATGTTTTCCTTTTTTCCCCATTCTATTCTCTAGAAAGACTCCTCCCATTTTTCGCTTGTTTGAATTTTTGCCCCCCCTTTTTTCTTTTCTTTTTTTAAATTTTTTAAATTTTATTTTTTTTCTCTTACCTTCAAACAGAAACACATAACTTGAACCATCTTGTTCTGCCTCACAAACAGTCATATGAACATTGAGTAGAAATAAAAAATGATCAGACCTGAACACCAAATCCAAAGCCAATTACAACAGAATCAATATCCAGTCTACAACAAGCTAGACACAGAAGGGACCACTGTACTAGCAGCCCCGGGGCTGAAAGATGGGCGATGTGGGAGGCATTCTGGGAATGGGGGTTGAGGAAGGACAACATTGGTGGTGGGGATGCCCCTGATTCAATGTCACTTTGTACCTGAAATACTACTGTGAATGATTTGTAATCCACTTTGGTCAAAATAAAATTATTAATTAAAAAAAATACATTTTATGTTTTGTTCAAGATGGATAACATGTTTTATATAATCCTTGCTTTAGTAGTACAAATTTATATTATTTAAAAAAGTTAAGCATTCAATAAAGTAATTTCTATATTATATCTTATTTTGGCTCATAACTTGAGAATATTTAGTACTTGTGACTAACTGAAGTGTCTTAATATGGAGAGTTCAAATTATAAAAGTCATCATAGTCAAATAAAATTTAAATGTTCCTGTTTTAACAAAGAGTAGTAGAGAGGTACATTTCCAACTTCAACAATTACCAGAGGTGTGTATCTTAGTTTATCCGTAAAAGGTTTTATGATGCTTAGAGGCAGAGATTGGGGGAGAATGTCTTTGTATTGATTACTTTTGAGTAAAATACGATTATTTACAAATATAACACTGCTTTTGCCCCTTAAAAATTTCCAGATTTCTTTTCATTTTATTTCTGTTTGCAAATTATTTGGAGAACTGTGGTGCTACTCAAGTTTTTTGTTTGTTTGTTTTTGTTTTGTTTTATTTTGGGTTTGATTTTTCTTGTATTATTTTTATGTTTCTTGTATTATTTTTATGTTTTCATCTTAGAACTAAGATGTTAGACTTAAAAGAAACAAATTGTTTCTCAATTGATATAAAAGTCTTACCACAATCACTACTACAGTTATGGATCTAATACTAGAAATCAGGTGTTTTTGATTCCCAAGAAAGAGGATTATCATACATAGGAAATTTTATTATAGACATCAACAATTTATGTGCCTCTGGAAGCTTTAAGATTCTGCTTATGAACTTATATGGCATCTATAGACCATAAAAAGTTTCAAAACTATTAAGCTTTGTTTTACATAATGAAACAATTATAAACCAACATAATCAAATTAACAATAACACAGAGGAACTTGACAAAAAATAATATAAAAAGGAAATATTTTGTAAATTTTAGCTTTGGTATAACATATATCTACAGTAAAAAATGTTTCCACCATTATTGTTGAGTTTCATTTAATGTACAAAAAAGTGTGCACCATTATGGTTGATTTTCAATAATGCACAAAGCAATATGCAGCAAAAATTTTTCCTTTGAAAATATGGGATACTAACCTGAGCATTTTTATGTTGAGAAATTCTGGAAAATATCCCAGAATGGCAACCATTTAGGTACTTTTTCAACACTATATATGTATATAATATATAATATATAATGTATCTAAACCTAAAGAAAACAGATATTAACTAGTAATTTCTAATGTGATGAAGCAATTTACTGAAATTAGTTTAGTGAGCCTAGAACATATTACCTATTAGTATTCAGAAATTCTGGAATATATATAATTAAACATAGATACTTAATTCATATTTCTTTGGTTCATCTCTCAAACTATCTTAATCAATAAAGTTAGTTGTTCACTTGTTCAACAAATATATTGATTTATCTCTATTATACAGCAGGAACTAGGGATATTTAAAAGGCAAAATACAGAAACCCCTATTATCATGAAACTTTTGATCCTTATGTAGAACATAGGTAATAATGTTGTCATGTTCTCTGACCAAAACAATAAAAAGAAAAAATTGGGGAGTAATTGAAGAGGGAAGAATTTTAAAACAGAATAAATAGATAGGGAAGGTATCTTGAATATTAATTATTTGAATAAGTAAATAAAAAATTTGTGAAATTTTCTTACAATAGAAGAGCATGAACAAGTTGTTTGGTGATCAGGCCACCCTATTAGAGCAGCAAAAAGAAGTCTTCAGTGAACTAAGTTGTAAAAATTAGGTTGAGTGGTGGACAGAGAAATGATCAGATGGGCGGATGGAGATGGGGGGTGGCCACTGGTGATGGGAAGGTTACACTGGTAAAGGGGGTATACTTTTTTAATATAATTTTTATTTTAATCATAATGGCTTACATATCATTCACAGTGATATTCCAGGTACATTTTAACATTGAATCAGGGGGATTCCCATCACCAAATTGTCCTCCCTCCACATACTTTTAATGACTAAAACCCAATTTTAAACATTTGGTAAACATGGTACTTAAATAAAGATATTATAAAAATAAATAAAATAGAATTACTTAATTCTAAAATATAAATAAATAGTTTCCATCTTGGTATTAATTATTAATTATTATTAAATATACATAGATGGCATAGCTTTATTCCTATTTATTAGCAAGGGAGAAGGAAAGAAACTTCATGGAGAAGGAGAAACACAAATATGAAAGAACGGGGAGCAGAGTAAAGCAGTCTCAGGTGCATTGGTGGAGAGAAAAAAAAAGGACAGACTTAATATCCGACCCAAAGTCAACAACAATAGAATCAAGAGACTCAAACTCTAAAACTCTAAGGATCTAAACATTAAATGGGTCTGTAATAATGGCAGGCTGGAGGGCAAATGGTGGTGGTTGGGGTACGCTCTGGAAACATGGTGGAGGAAGGTCAACACTGGTGATGGTAATTCATCGTACATCTAAAACCCTACTATGAAAAACTCTGTAAATCACAACGGGTTCAATAAAATAAAAGATACCTAAGCACAGAGCCATGAGTATGCTGAGCACCAACAAAAGTATCCCCATAACTCCCCCCCAAATACCCTACTTCTTGATTTTATTGTTCTTATATGTATCTTTTTAATTTATAGTTATTCATTCTGCTCACATTTTTGCTATATCCTTGCTTTTACTTTTTGGCTTTGTTGTTTTATTTCCCTTCGTTACCAATTTGGGGCATTTTTCCTGAGTCCATTTATTTCCTGGGTAGGCTTATGTTGTAAATGTCCCTCTTATTACTTATGCTTCTGTTACATCTCAGCCCTGGTAAGTTGTACCTTCATTTTCATCTACTGCCAAGTATTATTTTATTTCATCTCTGAATTTCATGAACCAATAGTTGTTAATTTTCCACAAATTTATGATTTTCTTTTTTGTTGTTTCATATCGTTAAGATCTAGAAAAACTGCTTGATGTGACTTTAATATTTATACATTTCTTATGACTATATTTGGTCCAAATATATGTTCTATACTTGACAATATTACATGAGCTTATGAAAAGATGAGGTGTTCTAGAAAAACCTTTTAAGTCCAGCTTGACTAAATTATCACTTGAGCCATTGTTTTCATGGTGAGATTCTGTCTGGATGATTTGTCTGTTGCTATAAAAGGGACTTGAAGTCCTCTACCATTAGTGTCTTACTGTCAGTGTCTCCCTTTATATGTTAAAAGTTACTTTATATACTTCAGAGCTGCTATGTTCGGTGCACCTATATTACTAATTATGTCTTCTGTCAGTTGGAGCCTTTTGTCATTGTATAAAGTCAATCTTTGTCTCTGCCACCTCTTTCATTGCTCTGTCCCAAAGTCTTACTTGATATAAATATAGCATTTTTTCTTGTTATGTTTTTTAATGACAGTAAGCACCAGTTTCCATTTCTGGTATTTAAGTATAAATTTGTCTTTGCAGTTTAAGCAAGTCCCTAAGAAGTAGGGTTTTCTTGATTTTAGCATTTTAATCTATCTGGCTACTTTGTGTCCATTGATTGGTAAATTCTTTAAGTTTATAGTTGGTTGATTACTACTATATGCTCAGTCTTTCCTTGACTGTTTTGTATGTAGTTTTTAGGTACACATTATTCTTTTATTGATCAAAAGGATTCTTTCACCATTTTATTTTTGTAGGAGAGGTCTTTTGCTGGTAAAATTTCTCAGATTTTATCTATAAATGATTTATTTATCCATTATATCTGAAAGAGACTTGCAGGAAGCAGGTAGTTAATAATCTCTGAGTATTTTGAATCTGTTATTATATTTTTGGGTGGTTTTAGAATATCCATTGAGAATTTTGATGAAAGCCTGATGAAAATATATTTATAAATAGCATGCTTCCCATACGCTACCATGGCAGCCACCTTGATATTTTCTCTTGAACTCTTAATACTATTATGTGTCTTTGTGTAGATGTCTTTGAATTTAGATAAGTATTCTTGTTTATTCTCTTGCTTACCCTATTTTGAAAGTAATACTTTATTTGAATAACATTTTGCTCCCTTCTCCTATCCCTTGCTGAGATACCCAATATTCTTATATTGCCTATCCAAATAAAGTTGAATATTTCTTAGTTTTTCTTTTCTATTATTTTTTGTTCTAAGAATAGTGACTATACCACTTTAGAAAAAAATATTTTACTTGTTATTTCTGTGATTAACTTATTTTTTAAGTTAGTAACTGAAATTAAAAGATATTTATGCTTGGGTTTCAGGAATACAATATTATAACACTACCCTTTTACCAGTGTTGATATCTCTCCATCAATGCCTCCTCCTGCAATTCCGCTTTGCTTCTGACCCACCAGTCTGTGTCAACCAGAAGCATTTGTTGTTTTGCTTTGTTCATATTTTGTACTGTAGTTTAGAATACTGTAGCTGATAGGAGTTCATACATAACACTTTAACACCTTTCTACATCTCCTTCTCCTAATTGAATTGCTTTGCTCCATCATAACTGCCCCTTTTCTGTCCTATTCCCAAGATCCCTACATGACATTTTTCCTGAGTACTACTTCGCATGTTCTTTGTTCTTTGTGTGTGTGTGTGTGTGTGTGTGTATATATATATATATACACATATATATATATAATCTCATTGTTATGTTTCATTATATTCCACATTTGAAAGAGAATATTATGTGTCAGTCTCTCCTTCTGACTAGTTTTATTTAGCATTATGTGCTCTACAGGATTCTCCATGTAGCAGCAAATTGCATAACTTTATCTTTTCTTATACCAAGTAATATTCCACTGGGTAAATATGGACCATATTTGAAACTTTAATAAAAATACATTTGTAAGAAACCCAATAAATCAAGAACATTAGAGAAACATGGGGAAAAGAATAGTTCAAATAGAGGAAAATGACACATGACCTCAAAGTTAATAATGTACAAATTTATCAGGTAAACTAAGAGAGAAAAATAAATATAAGGAAAATTTTGTGAGTCTAATTTCCCCCAAAATAACTAAAACAATTCTTGGGAAAAAGAATATAGGAGTCATCACTTTCCTCAATTTCAAACTGTACTACAAAGTGGTAGTAATTGCAATAGCATGGCTTAAACACAGAAATAAAGACAGAATCACAGATAAATGAAGAGTTGAATATCCCAAGACAGACCTTGTCTGGTCATCAATTGGATGCTTGGGTTGTTTCTATATTTTGCTTTAGTGGATAATGCTATGAGGAATATAAAGGAGCAAATGTCTGTCTTCTATTTTGTTTTTGCATCCTTGTGTTAACATTCTAAGAAGTAAAGTTTCTAGGTCAAACAGAAACTCAATTACTAAATATTTTTGGGAAAGTTCAAAAAGGATGGACCAGTAGATATTGCCATTGGCAATAAATAAGAGTCTCTTTCTCTGGAATTCATGCTAATTAGCATGGGTGTTTCTTGTTTTAATTGATGTATGCCAGTCTATGTGTTATGAGATGATACCTTGTTTTAATTTGCATCTCCCTGATGATGGCTAATGTGGAACATTGTTTAATGTGCTTTTTGGTTATATGTATTTCTTTTTGAGGAAGTTTCTATTCATCTCTTTTCCCCATTTTGGGGGTTGGATTCTTTTTACTTATGAAAAAGTATATATCTTAGATCAGATGAGTATTAGGTAAATAATTTCTCCCAATTTCATGGGCATTCTTTGTATCCTGGCCATTGTTTACTTTGTGGTGCCAAAACTTCCATTATTATTATTATTATTATTATTATTATTATTATTATTATTATTATTATTATTAGTTTTGGGGTCACACCCTGCAGGCTCAGGGGTTACTCCTGGCTCTTTGCTCAGAAATCTCTCCTGGCAGGCTCGGGGGACTATATGGGATGCCGTCCTTCTGCATACAAGGCAAACACCCTACCTTCATGCTATCTCTCCGGCACCTGAAACATCTTATTTTAATGTAGTTCCATTTGTTTATCTTTATGACCACTTGCTTGGTCAGTGATGTCTCATTCTTGAAAATGAGTCTTTACTTTCAGTGTCATGAAGAGTTCTGCCTGTGTTTTCCTCTATATGTACCTTATGTTTTCAGTTCTGATACCATGGTCTTTAATATATTTTATTTTATTTGCTTTATGGGCCACACCCTGCGGTGCTCAGGGTTACTCGTGGCTCTGTGCTCAGAAATTGCTACTGGCAGGTTCCGGGGACTATATGGAATGCTGGGAATTGAACCCAGTTCATCCTGGGTCGGCTGTGTGCAAGGCAAATGCCCTACCACTGTGCTATCTCTCTGGACCCAAGGAATCTTTAATATATTTTAATTTGACTTTTGTTCATGCATTAGAAAGAAATCTGAGTTCTTTTTTCTGTTTCTTTTCTTCATTTTTTTTTTTGCATGTAGATGACCTGTTTTTCCAACACCACATGTTGAAGAGAGTTTTCTTGCTCCGCTTGATTTTTTTTTTTTTTTTTTGACTGATCATATACCCGAAGGTCTGTCTTGGGATATTCAACTCTTCATTTATCTGTGATTCTGTCTTTATTTCAATGTTTAAGCCATGCTATTGCAATTACTACCACTTTGTAGTACAGTTTGAAATTGAGGAAAGTGATGACTCCTATATTCTTTTTCCCAAGGATTGTTTTAATTACTTGGGGGAAAAGTAGAGTCACAAAATTTTCCTTATATCTATTCTGCTCTCTTATTTTACCTGATAAATTTGTAAATTATTACCTTTGAGATCATGTGTCATTTTCCTCTATTTGAACTATTCTTTTCCCCATGTTTCTCTAATGTTCTTGATTTATTGGGTTTCTTACAAATGTATTTCTATTAAAGTTTCAATTTCTTCCAATTTTATTGGTCTTATTTGAATGTAGGTTAATTTGTTTATCATAATACTATCATTTCTTAATTTGTTCTCCTGAGTTTTTTGTACCATTTTTATTTCCTTTATAAATTTTTGAGTAATTTATTACAGAAATTTGGAATCATCAGATAGGGAATTACATTTTTCCATGTTTGTTATTATGAAGAATTGTTATCTCTTTGTGATGCCATATTTCCTTCAGGTTTCAAATCACATGGTCATATTATATTCTTGGACAATTTTGTTTTTTTGTATTTATCATATGTTTAATTTTTATTTAGACATAAATTTACATATCATTATCATAGTTAACATAAGTTCAGATGTTGCTCTTCTGGGTCACAATTCTCTGATAAAGTAACAGCTTAGGCATTGTGCCCATCCTTACACGTGTCATCAGTTTTCCACCACAGCCTGCCTCCTTAATATGTACAAACAAGTTTACTTTGCATTGATTTTAACAACACACAGGCATGTGGAATTATTAAAACTTAGATCAATAAAAGTCATTTGTGTTCTTTGTTATGACTTTTAATGGTATTACTAAAGTCATCATCTGAGAATTTCCTAAAATGGCTGATGCTAGCTGAGCCTTCTGTGTTACTGTTTTTTATACTTTGAGCACGGTGGTCTTCTTGTACAAGTTTCCTACCAGATTGCTGTGATTTAACTGGCTAACTGAACTACGAAATTTGAATATATTCATATTTGGAGGCAGGTATTGTCTAGGAATTATGAGTTAGAATAATTTAGTAGTTTGGCATCTTGATGAGGTTCAATTGTGGAATCGGGCTGTTTATATTGGATGTTGTTGGATATAAATGCTGACTATAAAAGGGAATATGCCTGACCCCATTCTAAGAAAGCCCTGGAGTTTTTACCCTGTACTGTTCTACCTGGGAAGATTTGATACCATGGTCTTTTTGAAATTACTTGTCCACTTTCTTAATCATAGTCTTTTTGTATTCTCAGTGATATCAAGAAAACTTAATGACTCCCTTGGAGTCAAGTACTGTTTCTAGTTAAGATAATTTTAAAATAAGTATTTTTAATTTTTCCATGACTTCTGAAAAAAAATCTCTTAAACTGCATAGTAAGAGATTAAGTTTCTTAATTTATAAGTTAAGGTATAAGTTATGGTATAAGTTGGCTTTGAAGGTTTTTTCCAGATGGGACTAAAAGGCATACTATTGTGACCATTCAAACAGGCTGCCATGCAAGAACTATGTTGGTTTATTTTGTACTTTAAAATGGGTGCCATAAAACATCTTTTTTTACATGCAAAGTAAAGTCAAAGTACTAAGCTTTATTGAGTTAAATTTTAAAAATAAAGTGAAATGGTGTGTGATACTTAGGGATATTACTTACTTAACACTTTATGAACCACTACAATTTTTAATTTGAACTTGGAGTTTTTTATTAAAATTTTTATATAACATCATAATTTACCAGGTTATTTATAATACAGTCATTTCAGGCATTACATGTTTAAACACTAATTCCACCATCCATGTGAGCTCCCCTTCATAAACGTCCCCAATTTCCTCCCACTACCTCTTCTGTCACAAACAAATTTACATTATATTGCTTGTTATAACACAAAGACAAATAGAATTATTAAAAAAAATTAGATCATACTTACCTGGCAGGAGCGATTCCATGATCAGAAAGGTGGTTTCCCTAGAATGAGTCTTGCCCATTGCACTCCTGGTGTGCTGGCCCAAATGTGGGAATCTCGACTGCACAATTTGTGATAGTGGGAAACTGCATATGCACTTTCCCCTGAAAAAAAAATTAGATCAATAAGGGTGAATTTACAATAAGTTTTATATATCTGTGGTGTTACCAAAATGAGTGCCTACAAATTTACTGGGCTGTGGTTAGTGCTATTTGAGCCTTCTGTTTTACTACTTAGGCTACTATCAGATTTTCTGTGATATTATTGGCTGGCACCACCATGAAATGTTAAGTTGTCCAGAATGATAGGTTTGGAAATAATTTGGTGGCTAGGCAGCTTTATAAGGTTAAATTGTGGAGCCATTTCTGTTGGAGAGTGTTGGAGATGGAGGTGGACTACTGTGTATTCAGGCAGAAAGGGGGAATATGCTCTGAGTATCAGGGTGGACCAGACTACCTGGGAAGATTCAGTCAAACCACAAATTTTAATCAGATTCTTGATTTAATCAAGGATATGACATTTGATTGTCTATTTGTAGATATTTTATTTGCTTTTCTGAGTAGACAGATATATAACAAAATCTACTACAGCGCTAAAAGAAAAAGATATATTATGACAGTTGTTACATCTTTAGACACTAAAAATTGGCCAACATACCTGTGAAAGTGAAGAATCATGAAAGTTGACAATTTCATTTGCATTTAAAAATGAGTTTCTTGATGAATATGTTGCTTTATGAATCAATAACTCAAGCAGAGAAGTTAATAAAAACAGCAATAAGAAATATCAAAGTACTTCTTAAATGGAATATTTAGGTTGGAATGCAGATAATACTTGGAAGTAATACCCATAAAAGATTAGTCAAATACCTTATTAAAAGTTTGGGTTTTTTGTTTGTTTGATTGCTTTTTTAATTTTTTTTTTTATTTTGGGGCCACACCCGGTGATGCTAAGGGGTTCCTCCTGGCTATGCACTCAGAAATTGCTCCTGGATTGAGGGACCATATGGGATACCTGGGGATTGAACTGCCATCCGTACTAGGCTAGCACAGGCAAGGCAGACGCCTTACCTCTTGTGCCACCACTCCAGCCCCAAAATTTTGGGTTTTATTGAACTAATAATGGGAATCCTTCCAAGGTTAAAGTGATATGGTATGATAAAAAACATTGAGAATGCTAAATTTAATCACCATAGAGAAAATATTATTATTAAAAGGTACAGTTAGGGGGTCATAGTTATTTAGGGATTTGGATTACTCCCACTATTTTTCTACCAAACAATGCTGTTATAAATATTTGTACAAGTCTGTTCAAATCATGATGCTGTTATTCTTTTTGTTTGTTGCTTTGGGATTTTTTTTTTTTTTGCCACAATACTGTCTTCAGGGCTTACTCTTGAATTTTCTCTCAGGGATCACTCATGGCTGGCTCTAGAAAACATAGGGTGCTGGAGATTGAACTTGGGTCAGCCACTTGCAAGATAAACATGCTGCCCACTTTCAAGTTTCCTTTTCTTTCTTTTTATTATTTATTTATTTATTTATTTATTTATTTATTTATTTATTTATTTATTGTGGTTTTTGAATCACACCCAGCAGCGCTCAGGAATTACTCCTTGCTCTATGCTCAGAAATCACTCCTGGCAGGCTCGGGGAACCATATGGGATGCCAGGATTTGAACCACCAACCTTCTGCATGCTAGGCAATTGCCTTACTTCCATGCTATCTCTCTGGCCCCATATAGTTTTATTTTTCTTAAGTAGATTCCCAGGAGAGGAGCAACTGAGTTGCATATGTCAATCATATATATCATTTATATATAATATATAATTTATTTATATAAAATATACATGGATTATATATAATTTATATTCATATATGAATATATATTTGTATATAATTATAGTTATGTATAATTTTCAACATAAGAATAAAATTCTGAAATACTTTTTTAATATCATCTATTAATATTTTATTTAAATGCCTGGGAATTCATATATATATGATACATTAAATTATAATTATTTCCTCAACTATTTCAAACAAAATCTTTCTCCCTGATTTCTCATAATCTATATTTAGGAGATGCTGTCAGTTTAACTTATACTGCATTAAAAATCAAATTAGTTGTATGAATTTTATGCCAATTTTTTCAAAGTTTGATATGATTATTATGCAAAGCCTTGTGTTTTTTGAAAAATGTGCTACTGGGGCTGGAGTGATAGCAGTGTGTGGAGCATTTGCCTTTCATATGACTGACCCAAGTTCGATCACTGGCCTCCTATGTGGTCTCATGAGTGTGCCAAGAGTAATTTCTGAGTACAGAGCTAGGAATAATCCCTGAACACCACTCAGATGTGTCCCCCAATTTATTTTAAAGTACTATTATTACTTTAAATCTTTATTAAACTGTTCTTTGTGCAATATTAGAATACAGTATATTTAATAATAATTATACACTAAAATTATAATTATATGGTATGATAGAGCAATTTTTTAACAAATATTATTGTACAATCACTTTTAACTCTATATTTAAAAATTAAATTTTGAGACGACCGTTGATGAAAAGAATTGCACATTCCAAATAAAGTCACTTATTTTTAAACTTGGGGGTAAAATTGACATATCTGAAAAAAAAAGTGTGGTTTTTGTTTGTTTGTTTGGTTGGTTGGTTGGTTTTTGGGTCACACCCGGCAGCACTCAGGGGTTACTCCTGGCTCTATGCTCAGAAATAGCTCCTGGCAAGCACGGGGACCATATGGATGGCAGGATTCGAACCACTGTCCTGCATAAAAGGCAAACGCCCTACCTCCATGCTATCTCTCTGGTCCCTGAAAAAAAGTTTTTAAAATGATCATAAGCTGGGCCCGGAGAGATAGCACAGCGGCGTTTGCCTTGCAAGCAGCCGATCCAGGACCAAAGGTGGTTGGTTTGAATCCCGGTGTCCCATATGGTCCCCCGTGCCTGCCAGGAGCTATTTCTGAGCAGACAGCCAGGAGTAACCCCTGAGCACTGCCGGGTGTGACCCAAAAACCAAAAAATCAAAAAAAAATCATCATAAGCCAGGACATTTGACTTAGTTTTCTAAGTAAAGATAAATCTACACCAGGTTCTTTTATATGCTTCTTATACCAAAATAAAAATTAGTATTCTAGAGTCTTATAAAGTCAACAAAGAGGAATTATTTATTTACATAAGAAGTTTCAACCTAATGGAAAACAGAGGTCAATACTTAACCTTCTAACCAAAAGTTATTGCAGATTATTATTCAAAATTTTTGAATAATCATTCTATAGAGCTAATTTCCCATTTGTGTCATATTCCTTCTTTCAAAGCATGAAATGTCCTAGATAAAACAGAATCTTATGATTCATGACACTAAACTTGAACAAAATGAAACTTTATTTGCTCTGTATTTAAACCAAAATAAATCAAGGAAAATTTAAGCCAAACATCTTTTTAGAGATAGACAAGATCCCTCTTCAGGGCTAGCCAGGAAATATTTTGAAATGTATGTACCATGAGGTCTCTGTCATAACTCCTTAGCTCTGCTATTGGAACATAAAAGCAGCCAGATGTAGAAGTCCACTATTATGATTGTATTCCAAAGATGCTTAATTTTTGTTTCATAATCATGTGCCATATAATAAGATTCTTTTAAATACCTTGAGACTATAAAACACATTTTGCCCTCCTTGGAATTATAGACATAAGGAGTTAATATGATCTGGTCTTTGGGCTATAGTTTGTAGGAAGCCCTATCAGAAATAGTTCTCCTCCCTCTTGTTCAGTAACTTTTATTTCCATCCTCCCCCACTCTCTCAGGGTTTGTCAAACTCACTGCTATAAACACAGCAACAACAGCAACAGCACAGCAGGTGGTAAGGAGAAAATAAGATGCATACTACTATTCTTACTGTTCAGCTTGAAACTATTTTGTGAAGTATATGGTCTCCATTTATTGTCCAATTGCTTTGATATTAAAAAGAAACAAGTTCTGGAACAAAACAAGTTCTTTCTCTCCTCCTCACTCCCCTTCCACTTCCCTGTCCCTCTTTCTCAACTTCCTTCCCTAACTCTATCTTTATCTCTCCAATTTTAAATTCTTTCTTCCAGTGGTTAAATGCTATAGTTTATAAAATCACTTTGGGAACCAAATTGTACATCTGAGAGTTAATGCAAGAAATAAATAAAACTTGGGGAGCAGAAGCAGGAAAAATGGAAAGAAATAAACTTGCATATGTAAAGGCAACCATATACTTCCTAATATTTATAGAGAAATCACAAGTTTAGCCCTTAAAAAGCTAGCAGTTAGTTTTAGCAATCATGATGCAGAGTAGAAATGGGCCATCCATTTCTAATTACTCTTTTTCATTCTTACATTGGCCAGAATTCAATTTCTAGCTATGTTACATGAATAATTAAAAGATTGAAGTTTCATGATGTACATTATGTCTGGATGTGTTTTCTATAGACATTTCAATTCTTCTGAAGTAAGCACTTTCATAGATTGCCACCTAAAATACTGAGATTTGTACAAATGGAAATATTTTAGGATTAGTGGGGATTCTAAGATATATAATAAAACTTTATCATAACTTTTATATCATGGAGGGTTAAAATTATGTTTATATGTCCCTGGTTGTTTGGTTTTTATCTTATGAAATTGGACAATAAAAAATGTAATGTAAAGTAGTTAGTTTACTAGTAGTGTAGAAAAATGTGAAGAAAGTATTGTGTCATTGAGAACTAATCCTATCATAGCATTTTCTTTTTATTAGATACATTAGAAAATTTTTAATTTAATTTCTTTATTTGAAAGGATTAGTAACATCAACACAAACAGCATAGTGACTGACATAAAAATTCAAGTTAATACTTGGTATCTTCTTGAAATGATATCCTAGTAAATATTAATAAAATTAACCTAGATATTCATTAGCAATATATGCTATGTATTTTTTTTAATCACACCTGGCAGTGCTCAGGGGTTACTCCTGGCTCTATGCTCAGAAATCAGTCCTGGCAGGCCCAGAGGACCATATGGGATGCCAGGATTTGATCCACCATCCTTCTGCATGCAAAGCAAATGCCCTACCACCATGCTATCTCTCCAGCCCCTATACTATGTATTCTTATTTACCCACTTATACACACTATGCAATCAACACAAGTGATTGCTTAACTTCCATTGCAGAACTATTTTTTGCTTATTTTACTCCCAGAATATTGCATGAAGAATGAATGCCAAGATCTAGCACTTTACTCAAAACGCATGAAGGTAGGTAGGTAGGTAGGTAGGTAGGTAGGTAGGTAGGTAGGTAGGTAGGAAGGAAGGAAGGAAGGACAGGAAGGAAGGAGGAAGGAAGGAAGGAAGGAAGGAAGGAAAGGAAGGAAGGAAGGAAGGAAGGAAGGAAGGAAGGGAAGGAAGGAAGGAAGGAAGGAAGGAAGGAAGGAAGGAAGGAAGAAGGAAGGAAGGAAGGAGAAGGACGAAGAAGAAAGAGGAAGAAAAGAAGAAAGAAGGAAAGGAAAGAAAGAAGAAAGAAAGAAAGAGAAAGAAAGAAAGAAAGAAAGAAGAAAGAAAGAAAGAAAGAAGAAAGAAAAGAAAGAAAGAAAGAAAGAAGAAAAGAAAGAAAGAAAGAAAGAAAGAAAGAAGAAAGAAAGAAAGAAAGAAAGAAAGAAAGAAAGAAAGAAAGAAAGAAAGGGGGAGAGGGAGGAGGGAGGGAGGAAGGAAGAGAAAGAAAGGAAGAAGAAAGAAAGAAAGAAAGAAAGAAAGAAAGAAAGAAAGAAAAGAAAGAAAGAAAGAAAGAAAGAAGAAAGAAAGAAAGAAAAGAAAGAAAGAGAAAGAAAGAAGAAAGAAAGAGAAAGAAAGAAAGAAAGAAAGAAAGAAAGAAAGAAAGAAAGAAAGAAAGAAAAAGAAAGAAAGAAAGAAAGAAAGAAAGAAAGAAAGAAAGAAAGAAGAAGAAAGAAAGAGAAAGAAAGAAAGAAAGAAAGAAAGAAAAAGAAAGAAAGAAAGAAAGAAAGAAAGAAAGAGGAAGAAAGAGAAGAAAGCATGGTTTTTTCTGTTTTGTTTTATTTCTGTTCGCTTTTTTGGTTCTTTGGCTATACTCAGCTGTGCTCAGGGCTTACTCCTGGCACTGCTCTCAAGGATCACACCTTGCTGGTCTTGAGAGATGATATGTAGTGCTAGGGATACAATCTGGATTGACTGCACATATGGCAAGTTCCCTATCTGCTGTACTATCTTTCATCCTCTGCTTTATTCTATAAGGTTCTCGGTGCCAAGAACCTGCCCATTTCTATGAAACTTGGCTTTGCCTTGCAGGCCAAATATCTTGTTTGGCTGGCTAATATTGTGATGCAGTACCACTCAAGCCAGCAAGAAATGCTAGGTGGCTACTTAGTGCTAAAGATGAAACCCTAGGTTGTGAGTCTTTAGGGCATGCATTTCATCCATTTGGAGTTGGGAAAGTTTCTTTTCACATATCCTACCTTGATTGCACAGCAACACTTGTGGTACCCCACCAATCTGAAAGTCCACCAGAAGCAATCCTTGAGCACAATGCCAGGAGTAATCCCTGATCACAGCTTGGTGTGACCCAAAAACAATATTTAAAATTTTATGTCTGCAACATTTTGGCACAAAATCAAACTTAACCAATTTGACTACACACTTCCGAGACCTGTTAAAAGGACAAGGAAGGCAACCATAATATTGATTATGTATCGTGTACCAACCACAAGGTACTGTGAGTGAATATTTTCCTATTTTCAGACATGAGGTAATAAGGTAAGAATGATAATCAAAGTACTCAGTATGACACCTAAGTGGTGAAACTAACATTCTGAACAGTAGTGTTCTGTTCCAAAGCTGTGCTTTTCTAGAACCCAAACTTACTTCAGGGTAAGTGTATCACCCAATTTTAATCAGAGACACAATCCAGTTTTATAAGCATATGCTTGCCAAATCAAATGTTTCTAAGAGCCATACAAGAGGCTACCTACTTTCAACATAGCTTTCAATAATTGACATAATTTTTATAGTAGCACAGCTGAGTAGCACAAAACTACTCATGGGAATCCAAGTGAGCAGAGATTACTCATGACATGGTATAAGTAGTCAAGTTTAAACTTTTATACTTTGCACCCAAATTCATTTTAAAATATATATAACATCTTGTTGGAAAATCAGTTTTCTACTATCTATATCAAGCTCATGTTAACTGCATCAATTTTTTGGCTTATTTTTCAGTAAGGCAAGTTGTATTTTTAGGTTCTTCATAACAATTGGGTTACAAAAGGATCTTATAAAGGTTGAAGTTGGCATTCAAACCTTAGTGGACTGGTTGTAGAGTCTGGACTTTAAAAATAATGTGAGATGATTTCATTAAAAATAAATTATTATTCACTAGCATGTTACAATGAAAATTATTGAAGTTTACTGACATAATCTTTTTGTATTAGCCAACTGAGACATGAATCAGGGCTCATCAAACTTTCATGGGAGGTCTTCTTATACTGCAACTTAATACCTGGAAAGATGCTCATAGCAAGACAAAGCAAAATCAGGAACAGTTAAAATTACAACCCATATTTTTCATCTTTCTAGGAAGCCCATGCCAGAGAGCCCTATAATAAGGAATTGTTAAAATTGTTAGATGAACAGTTCACATTATCCTGTTTGGCATTTGTGAATAATTTACATTAGTGTCTATTTCACACTGACAGAAAACTGAAGACTTAAACCTTTGTGTTTGGTTGGTGGCTTTTCGTTTTGAAGCCACATTCCATGGTTACTATCACTTACTCATGGCTCTAGGCTTAGTGATCCTTTCTGTTTGTTTCAGAGTACTATTTGTTGTGCTGGGGATTGAATCTGAGCCAGCTGTGTGCAAGGCAAACATTCCACCTCACTGTACTACCTCTCCAGCTCCCATAGAGTTACATTTTGTGACAAAAGTAAAATGCAAAAACAACGTTCAGCCTTGTATATATGGCAGCTATTTTAGATTGATGAGCACACATCGTGTCACCACACTTCTTTTCTGGGAACCACCTTATCTGTACACTATTTTTATCACATTGTTTTCTTTATCTTATTGTATGTACTATATTAAGTTATATGTATTAAATGGCATGATTTGGAATATTTGGAGGAGTTTAAAAATAATTTTGGGGGAATGGGAATTGGATTACATGAAGAGATACTGGGGAGATTTCTTGGCTCTATTACAAGGGCTAAGCTGTGCTGGGGGACCATCTAGTCACAGGGACCCAACCAGCATTGACTGGCTGCATAGAAAACACCTTATACCAACTCTCTCTAGTCTCCTGATTCTGAAAATACAGAAATAATATTTGCTTATTTTATATCATCACCATTTAAGGGAAAACTTCCATAGTAAAGCTCTTGTTTTAGAGGGTTGGGGGAAATTTGGATTCTCATATCCAATGTGAAAATGCTTGGTGCCTTTTGGGTCTTGATGTTTGGTGACAGTTTCCCAGACATCTCCTTCACATAGTTTTTTGGTGATGAGAGAAATGCACCTTTTCCTTAATCACTTTACACCTCTCTCTTCATGTTTTTCATGCTTTTTGTGCCTTTCATGCTCTGAAGATTAGTTTTTACCATGTAACAATATCACATGGTTACATCTGAAATTATTGTTTTGCCTGAGCACCATGACTAGCACCGTAAGACAAGGTCTGTCTCTGTATATCAACTTTATAAATGAACTCTTCTGCTGTGTTAATATAATTTAATTAAAATTTCTATTTTTCTAATTATATTGGAAAATATGAAGGATGTTTGATGAACCCACTTTTGGCCAGGATGTGAGGGAGCATGCCAGAAGTGTAGAATTATACATTTGCTAATGTCTGCTCAAATAAAAAATGCGTAATATATTTAGTCAAAACTTGCCCTTCTAGAAACTTTTGCATAGATATGTTTGCTGAGTTACAAGGATGTTTATTGCAGCTGTTTATAACTGTTAATTTCCAACTGCATATAATCAAATATTCTTTCCAAAAATCTTGAATAATGAATCATACAATTAAATACTTTTAATTTTTAAATGTAGGGATGTGTGCATATTTGAAAAGAAGATATTTCCTGAGAGAAATGTAAAATAATGAATAAGTATATTATTTTGTGTGGTATAAAAGTACACACCTATAAATGATCCTATATTCTTGGATTTTGTCTAAAGAAATAATAAATAAAGGAATAGTAAGCTGTGAGTAATGGGTACTTTAAAATTACCATTGTAGGAAGAATTTAAAGGAAGAACATTAAAATCATGCTTAATACCCTTGTGTTTTGCTGTTGTTTGTTTTATGTAGTGTTTGAGATTTGGACCTGAACCAATGACTGTTCCTAATTGTGTGTTCAGAAGTGATTCATGGTGATGCTCAGGGCAACAAATGTGGCACCAGTCATTAAACTAAGGTCAGGTCACATGCATGGCAAGTGCTTTACTTCCGTACTATCTCTCTAATCCCTAATTACATTTTATAAAATATAAATTATTGCATTTTGAGGGGTTCAGGAGTGAAGGGAATTAGCCTACACCTGGCAATGTTCAGGACAAATTTCAGCTCTGTGTTCATGGGTCACACTCCCAGTATTAGAGGACCATGTGATGTCAGATGCAAGGCAAATATACTCCAGTAACATTTCTTTAGCTCTAGTTTAAATTATTTTAATATAAATTAATTTTAGGTTTAAGAATGGTCTATTTTATTCAAGTTTTCTTACTAACATTGTGATTTTTCCAAGTTTCTAAAAAAGTTTTATTATTGTAATTGAATCGCCATTAGATACACAATTACAAAGCTTTTTATGATTCAGTTTCAGTAATACAGTGTTCCAACACTCATCACACACATGTGCATTTCTCACCACCAACATCCACAATTCCTCTCTTGCCACACCACCCCCCAACCTGACACTATGGCAGGCATTTTTCTTCTTTCTCTGTACTAATTTATATCTAATAGCAGTGTCATTCAATTAGCCCATACAAAAATGAAAAGCCCAGAATGTTGCACACAATAAATATTTAATTTTTAATATACATTTTGAGCATTATTTGAGTTGTGCAGGATATTATTACACTATAAGATGCTTAGTCCAAAGATCATATTAATTAATGTGATAAAAGTGCTTCAAACATGGCTCACAAAACTGCAGAAAGCAAAGTGGTGGCCTTGGTCACTTTATATAAAATAATAAGTATTTATGGAATTTATAAATGAATATCTTGCTTTAGATCAACAAATTGGATTATGCTTTTCAGCTGCGAAAAAGGGAAAAATGGATAGATAAATAAATAAGTTGTTATATTAAGTTTTGTACTGAAAATTGCTCTGTTTTTACTTCTTTTATAGTACCTTCTCCCCATTCCTTTTATGGACCAGTTGTTCAGGTAGTTTTTTGTCTTAAGTTTGTGTTCATTTCACAGAAATGTTTATGCCCCAAACTTCTCTATATTTCTTCTGAAAGTATAAACTTTGAAAGGTCACTTGCTTTCTCAGGGCATACTACTAACTCATCAATGTATATGTTTTCATAACTGTATATATATGGAAGAACAACATAACTATAACTATATATAACATAACTATATATTCTATGTCTTGATATCTATTGTTTTAATATGTGGTGGTATATGTTTATGTCTTGATGGTTTATGTCCTGTACCCCTATGTATTTTTATACAAACTTAAATAATTATTTCATCAATTAGGTGTAAGACTTCTATATAAAATCTTCTCATGTAAGCAAAAAATTGGAATCAAACATGGAAGAGCAGGCTGTAGAAATAACATATAAGGAATTTGTCTGGAAAGCAGCTTGTCTTGATTATATTCCCGTAACCACATATGAGTGTCTGCAAGATTGATCCCAGAGTCAGTAGTTAAGTCCTGAGTACACAGCAGGTGTGGTCCCAAAATAAAAATAAAAACATGAATGATCTAATAAAAGTTGTCAGATCCTTGCTTGAGAACAAAGTGAAAGACTGAAGTTGTGTTTCAATGAGTCAGAGGCTTAGGTAAACATAAAGGAAAAAATGGGTCAATAAGACATAAAAAATAACAACAAATAAAAGGCTGAATGTTTTTTTTCTTGATAGTAGTTTACTCAAGGATAGCTATAGGACAATAATTCAGAACAAGAAGATTGTCTGTTTAGGTCTAGAACCCGCTCAAATGACATCATCAATCAGAACAATCATGAATGAACTAAGAAAGACCCAGATAATTTCTTGAGGATTTAAAAATCTCAAAATGGAAAATAAATAAATGCTCATCCTGATCACAAAATATATAGTACATACTTTTTAAAAATTAGGGAAATAGCATGCAATTGTTTTAGAGACATTTAATAAGTATGAGCAATGGACCCAGGGATTATATTAGAAACCTTCTCATAGGCTTTGGTATAGGTTGATAGCATTAGTTATCCTTTCATCCATTTTTATGTGACACATTTGAAACAGTGTTCTTAGAAGATAATACTATCTCCTTCTGAGAGCTGTTCTTCTTTATTCTGCCCATCCATTCTCTAGTGACATGAGCACCACCAGAGCAACTTCTGGATATTTAAATTAAAAAAATTAAAAATTTTGCTACTGCTTTGTGTATAGATACTACCAGGCTGAGTGAAGTTATTCAGAAGGAGAGGGAGAGATACAAAAAGGTCTCTCTCATATGTGGAATTTAAAGAAACAAGTGGCCAAAGGCAACAGAACATGAAAATTGGTAAATAAACTGATCATATCATAGCAAGGGCAGAAGGGATTGAGGGGGTGAGAGGCAGGGTGGAGGGAAGTGGACATTCTTGTGGAGGATATAACATTGGAATATTATATGCCAAAATTCTACCATAAATGGTATTTTAAATCACAATGCCTCAAATAAACAAGCAAACTGAAACTGGGAAGGTAACACATGATAGAACTCACTGGTCTAACATTTTAGGACCCCTGATCACCATCAGTGTGACTCCAAAACAAGAATAAACAAAAAATGTACCCTAATCTTAGTGATACTATTGTAGTACTTTTGAACAAGAATATGAGAGAAACTTGGTAAAGCTCAATAGCATTATTCACAATTTTAATGAATTTTTGCTTTATTAATATGTTGTATTTAATGGGTATAAATGAAGCTGAAAAGCTATTTTATGTTTATTTTTCTCATATAATTTATTCCATAGTTCCCTAAATATATCATAATACCATTTGTTTGTTTGAATTGTTTGAGTCCACACCAGTGTATGAGCGTCATTCCTGATACTGCATTCAAGAATCACTTCTGGCAGTTTTAGGGGTATAAATCAGATGCCAAGATTTAAATCAGGTCAATTGCATACAATACAAGTACCTGACCCACTGTACTATCTTTCTAGCACTAATCCTAACACATTTTATTTCAAATGCTTCTATAGATTAAATGTTAGAGACACTCTTGTTAAAGAACAGAGAATATTGAGAAAAATTAAGCCACATTTTATTTCTATTATTAGTGCACTTAGTGATTAATGCCATTGGTCACTATGATATAATAAAAATAGAAGAGGTGGATTGGGTACAAAAAAATAGAAGAGGCAAGAGTTCTTCACTGTGTGACTGGTTGGTTGTGAAAGGTTGAAATAACTCATATTAACATTAATTGTGGAATTAGCAAGAATTCAATGAGAAAAGTGTGGAAAAATAGGTTAGTATATAATGAGAAAAATATTGAGTAGAGCAACTGTACATGTCTGGGACTGTTTTCAGGGCAGTTTTCAAGACAAGAAGCCAATACTTGTAATAAAAAATTAAAAAATTTAAAGAGCACTTAAAAGACATTTAAAAAAGTTAAGCACCTAAAGGTATAAATGCTTCAACATTACAAATGTTGAGAATTACTGCCAAGAAGGAGACAGCCCTGAATGAAGTGTGATGTCTTTTTCCTCTGTTCTGCTGTTGCTATCTGTAAGCAACTTGACAATGAACAGGCAGTGTTGAGAGCAAGTATTCACAGTGCAGATCAAGACCTTGACCTTGTAGTGTTTATAGACTGAGCTTATCTACTTGGATGCACACTAATGTGTTCTGGATCATAACACTTATTGGATTTATTTTAGATCTTATCCAAATTAAATGTGATGGGTGACTTCCCAATGGACATTATTCTCGATACCAAAACACCCGTGTAATGCCCAGTCTACTATAGTCTAATTCTAGCCAGCAGATTAATTAAAATCTGTTTTATGTTATCCCTTTGAAAGTGAGTTAAATAATTCCACTTCTTAATGTGCTTTTAAAATTCCAGTGTATTCAATAATGAGAATATTTGGCTATGGGATTAAACCATCACATTTCTTATATTTTGTTGTGCTTAATTTCACTCAAATCAGAATAAAAACTTATTTTAGGGGCCGGAGAGATAGTATGGAGGTAGGGTGTTTGCCTTGTTTACAGAAGAACCGTGGTTTGAATGCTGGCATCTCATATGGTCCTCCAAGCCTCTTAGGAGCAATTTCTGAGCATGAAGCAGGGAGTGTCTCCTGAACACTGCCGAGTGTGACCCAAAATACAAAAACAAAACTAAACTAAACTAAAAACACCTTATTTTAAAAAAATGTCTTTTAGGACAAACTGGCTTTCTGTTTTTTTATTATCATATCTATAAAGTTATTGCATTTACTATATTGATGTCATTGCCATTAAAAATAAACTCAAGTTTAATTAGCAATGCAAAATTATTTAAAGACTCAGATCAACTCATTTGGAATCTTGAGAACTATTCTTTCTGTTGTGACTCTAGTTTGAGGAGAGAAATTTAATGGAATTGTTATTGAATACCTTTCTGTTGACATGTATCCTGGAGAATTATTAGCTCCATTTGTTACACACAAAGGCAATACCAATAATTGTTCTCTTTCTTGCTCTCTGCCATAAATTTAACTTAAGAAACAACTTTGAAAATTTAGTAACAAATAGAAGTAGAAGAACATGAACATTACATAAAATGTATACTAAAGTCCTAAACTTATGTTTGTGTTGGTCTTGCAATATATGGTCCAGGTTAAAACTAAACAAGACCTCTGAACAAACCACATATGAAAGAGTTAGGGGCAGGAATCATGTAGAAACATAATTTTCATCATTTAATCTTCTTAAAGATGGCCTGCTTGCTTCAGCCAGGAATATAGTTCAGGGGTATACATATCATGCACTTACCTTGCATGTGTGTGGGAGGGCCTATTAATTCCAGTTCTATGATTATGGAATGGCCCAGGACTTCTTGTCTTTAATGAACACAAGGTGATATGGAATGGATGACAAAATTTGCTAGGGAGTCATACTCAAGCTGTGCTTGTCATCAAGAGAAGCTTTACAATAATACTTGGAACCAGATATTTGTGCACAAGTTATATTTTAGGGTTATTCAGGCAGTTCCTTGCAGCACTTCTATCTGAGTATGTTTGGCAAAGAGAAGAAACATACATTAAAATGAGCTGTTTGTTGCCAGGGGACAATGATAAAAAAGACAGTGATAAATCTCAGTTTTGTAAGTTGGGAAAGAAAAACTGATACCTAGAAATGTAATAATTATAGTATTTACTTCACAAGTAGGATTCTGTACTGATTATAAAACACCTTACATTTAAAAACTTGTTTACTTGTCTGTTTATTTCTTTATTTTATTTAGTGCTGGTTTTGCCACACCTGGTGGCATTCAGGGCTAGTTACTTTTGGCTCTCACTCAGCATTTACTCTTGGCCGGCTTGGGGAACAAGATGAGATGCATGGGATCAAACCCCAATTGGCTATCACATTCAAAGCAAACAAAAACCCTACCCACTCTCCTATCTCTCCAGCCCCACAATTTTATTTTTAGGCACCATGACTTACAAAGCTATATAGTTGAATTTCAGATATACAATTTTTCAACACCAATCCAATTACCAGTGTCAATTTCCCTCCACCTATTGTCCCCTATTGTCTCCATCTCCCCAGCCTGCCTCCTTGACACACACATCTTTATGTTTAATGATTATAATTTGAATCTCCTGCTTTCAGTTTTGTTGGTTCTATGGTTCAGGATATAGTTACATAATACTTCTTTACTATCAGTGTGTCTGGGACCACTACCCCTGGCCATTACCATCCATCTGCTTACTCCTAGTTCTGCATTCAGGGGTCATTTCTGTGGACTTGGACACATATAGTGTGAGATCCAATCTGGGTTGGTCATGTGCAAAGCAAGTGCCCCATCCATTGTACTATCACTCTCTAGACTATTATTATTTTTAAAATAAGAAATATTTTATTAGGAAAAGACTTTTTTTAATCCAGCATAGTTTTCAAGGTTGTAGAGGGTTGTGATCACAATATAAGATCAGCTTCCATAGAATATAAAACGGAATCTTAGTCTGAATGACTAATGACTGGGTTAAATCTTCTGTTCTTAGGAAGTTCACAGGTCTGTCTTGTTCTATGAATTAAGCTTTTACGCAGGCGTAGTTAAATTAATTTTAATGAAATTGAATCCTATTTTAAAGATACTTTTTTCTCAAATAAGGGCACTTTTTAAACCCCCTGTGACAAAATTAGCATGATGAAAATAAACCCTGTAAGTTTTCAGGAACCCTTTGCTTTTATTCTAGCAACTTAACTGTCATAAGACTGAAAGTCTACACATTTAAACAGCACTTTTATTCTGTAATTAAAAGATTCACTATGCCAAAATTATGAAAAATGGAAGTAAGGGTTTTTTTTTCCTTTCTAATAATCATTCACCTTTTATTTACTCTAACTGGATAATCCTGGGACTTAGAACATCCTACTTGGGTCAAAATATGTGGTTTTTATTTTTCTTACAAAGAGCAAACCCTTATGAGACAGTCTTTATTCTTTATGGCAAATTTTTTCCAGTAATTTCCAGGCAGCAGATAGAGCAAGTGATTTAATCTATATAATTTGGAGAACATGATTAAAGCGCTAGAGCTTTGCTTATAAGAGGTCTAAGTTCAACATTCCTGGCACCACATCATCCCCCAACATTGTAAAAGTGAACCCTGAACCCCAGGCCAGGTACAACTTTTTCTAATACTGCCAAGAGTGGTCAGTACACACACACATACACACACACCACATCTATATGACAGCATTTACTCCCTGTTGTCTGAGTGGGAACAGTATAACACAGTATAGCAACTCACCACTCAATCTTCATCTTTTCTGTCCACTGAGACACATTCTCAGTTATTAATCTAGTTTTATAATGCCTTTATGAATATCCAGGTGAGACATTTCAGCTCACATTTATTGTTCAATGCCATACTTACAAATGATCAATTTCTTTCTTTAATAAGGTCAGTTATGACACATTCAGAGCAATGTTTCTCAAAATCAACTATATCAATTCTCCTCCTTGACACACACATCTTTATGTTTAATAATTATAATTTGAATCTCCTGCTTTCAGTTTTGTTGGTTCGATGGTTCAGGATATAGTTACATAATACTTCTTTACTATCAGTGTGTCTGGAACCACTACCCCTGGCCCATTACCATCCATCTGCTTACCTCCTGGTCATGAGGGTAAGCAGTGGACACCACATATAGAGGGCAGTAATGACTAGGGCACAATTTGCATAGTGGGGTATATTCTGTTGTTCACTTTAAAAAGGTAAATTTCAGGTGAATGGAGTACATTTGAGTGTTTTTCTTTTTCATTTAAAAAAGTCTGATAGGTTAAATAAATTTAGAATCTTTGCTAGAGAATTTTGTCCAAATTAAATTCCTTTTCAGATCAACTAAATTGGCAACACATTGAAAACGAGGCACCTTTCTAAGAAAGATGGATGATAAGATCTCTTTTTTATTGTATGATGGAAAGTCTATTATATTCTACTGAGAGGCAGGTGATATCTAACACACCAGTTCCAACAAAACAATTTCCTGCAATCATGCTCACGGCATCCCAGAAATGTGAATGCCATATGGCGGATCCTTCTGGTATTATCAGGTGGACCAGTAAAATCCACTTTCTATTTTGAGAGGAAAATTGATTCAAGAATCTCGTTATGATTTAAAATGCTTGTTTCACAGGTTGTTTATTAAAAAAAATTTCCCAAATGAAGAATTCTCTAATTGGGAATATCTGTTTATAGTATTTGATTGCTATGACATCTGCTTTGTGATCACTACAAATCCCATAGGTTTTCTGTTGAGTCTGTCTCTTACCCCTCCAGCAGAAGAAAGGACACAAGTTTCCTTATGTCCTTGACTGAAAAATTTTGTTTTACAGTATAAGTCTTTTCTAAATAGATTTTGTTTTTAAGATGCTGATTTTTTCAGAATTATCTAAACTGCACAAATCCAAGGGAAATAAACAATGAATTCTCCATTGTATTTTACATGATGCATATTAGCAATTGATTCTTAATAAGGCTAAGAGCAGGAATGCAGAGAGACTGCCTAAAACCTAAGATGCGTTGTCTACCTTCTGATTCTGCTCTATAAATGAAAGTATGCCTGGTGACAATTAACTCTGTTTAAGTTCCAGAATGGTGGTGTTCTGATTTTTCTGACTTGAGTTTCTGTTTCTGTTTCTGTGGGGTCCCTCCCAGATTTCTCAGTCAGCTGTGTGAGGGAAGGTCAAACCCCTTGCTGATGGTCTGCGAGTCCAAAAATAACTCCCAGAAAGATAAATTAAATCCCATTCTTCCATCCCCCCTTTTGGGGGAGACCTTGGTAATAATATCCGGAGTAAATAATCAACAAATGCAAAAGATTAGGGGACCAAAGTTTCAGCAAAGAGAGTCTTTTGTCAGTTGCAGCCAGCTCCAAAAAGCAAACCGAACAAGCCGTCAGTTCTGGCAAAAGAGCCCCTTATGCCTTCCCAACAAGCTATTTATTTCTTTCCTAATCACCCCCACCTGGAAGATCCAGGTGGGACGACAGGCAAAAACAATATTACAACAAATACACAACAAGCTGGGCCAGTGGTTCAATGTAAGGGCCCAAGTGCTCGGGATCCCCATGGCAACCTGAGAGCACTCATGGTGGTCTCTCTTGCTGCATTTGATGATTAAGGGAGCAGGTAATCTAGAGATCTGGGGATTAGACTGGAATCATGTGCCCCCTAAGATAAGGTATGTACCTTAGCCTGTTGTGTATGCTTTGCTCCTAATTAATTCTTTTAGCATTTAGCTTGTTTACTAAATTTTCTAACCCAGCCTGACTACTTCAGGCCTCTGAGAACCCTTACATCAGAAACAACAATACTTTGAACCAGCCTATTGCATTTAGTATAATATTTTGCTGTTTCAGCTTTGTTCCCCTATTTTTTTCTTTCTCCAAATTGTTTTGCTGTTTCCTTGAAAGTAAGGCAAATGATAAAAGAACCTAAAGACATAGTTCAGTATCTTCTGGAAATGTATTTATATATCTGGTCCAGAATTTAAATGCATATTTAAAAGTTTTATTAAATATGATAAAAGCTTAAACTGTCCTCTTCAGAAAGGTTTTAAATAAAATATTAATCGTCAGAGTCTAGGTTCTATGGCTGTTGCAGTGTCATTGAGGGAGTAGAATAGATTGATTGTCTTGCCTTAACAAAAGGAATTCTTCCAAAGTAAGAAGAGCTTCGGAGAAAAAAAATCAGATTTTTTTGTTTGTTTGTTTTTGGCTCCAGCCAATAATTCTTAGGAGCCATTCCTGGATTGGTGCTTAGGACACACTTCTAGCAGTGCTTGGGGGACCATATGGTATTAGGGATAAAACAGGAGTCTGTCACATGCAAAGCATGTGATCCAGCCCTTTTAGCAATCTCTGGCCTGTGGAAACCATCATTTTTACCCCTTAGAATTCATTCCTAGAGGCATTAAATAAAGTTAATAGTGTGCAAGGCAGGCATCCAGCCTTCAAGGCTTTTTATGGGGGCAAGGTGTTAAACCATCTGATGTTGGATTTTTTGTTCTTGATTTTGTTTTTAACTGAATCATTGTGAATTAAAAAATTATAAAGATAGTCATGCTTGAATTTCAGGTGTACAATGTTCCAACACCGATCCCTTTACCAGTGTCCAATTTCCTCCATCAATGCCCCCAATTTTCTTCCTGCAATCACCCCACATCCCTCAATGACAGGCAAAATATACTTCCTTTCAACATTTAGTTCTCTTCCAGACTTATCACTTAATTTTACTAATTTTACTAATGTTTATTTAACCTATCACACACACACACACACACACACACACACACACTACCCTGCCAGTGGCATGCTTTGTACTGGAAAAGAGTTCTCATACTCTGTGCTTCTATAGTCTTTGAGCATATTATGAGAGAGATTATTTTCTCTGTTCCTCTGCCTTTGCCTCTGCCTAACTTTACTCAACATAATACTCCAGATTCACCCACATAACAGTAAATTATATAACTTGGTCTCTTATTATAGTTTAATAGTATATATAATAGTATTTATATATTTGTGTGTATATATATATAGTATATATACATAGGTACCATAGATTCTTTATTTAGTCATTTGTTTTGGGACAACTTGGGTTGTTTCCAGATTCTGGCTATTGTGAATAGAGCTGCAATGAACAGAGAAGTGCAGGTGTGTTTTCTGCATTGTGCTTTTGGGTCCTTGATATATATTCCAAGGTCCAGGCTGTGGAATTGCTGAGTTGCTTAGTTCCTAGTTTTTTGAGGAATGTTCACATTGTTTTTCAGAAAGTCTACATTCCCATCAGTAGAGAACGAGGGGACACCCACACACATCCACAGCAATACTGGTTGTTCTTTGTTTTTTTAAATGTGCTAGTCTTTCTGGAGTGAGATAACTCATTGTTGTTTTTATTTGCATTTCCCTGATAATTAATGATGCAGAGTATCTTTTCTTGTAACTTAGTCCATTTGTATTTCATCCTTGAAAAAAAATTGTTCTTCATTCATTTTCCCTATTTTTGGATGGGGTTGTTTTTCTTTTTCTTGTAAAGTTCTACCAGTGCTTTATATATCTTGATAGGAACACTTTGTCAGATTGAGTGGTGAGCAAATAGTTGTTCCCAATATGTGGGGTAGCTTTATGTTCTAGATATCATATACTTTGCCATGCAGAAGCTATTTTTAATAGCAAGTATAAGTGTTTGATGACTATGAAATACTTATGGATGAGGCCGGAATGGTAGTACAGTGGTAGGGCAATTGCCTTGCATGCAACTGACCAAGGACAAACATGGGTTTGATCCCTGGCATCCCATATGGTCCCCTGAGCCAGGAGTGATTTCTGAGTGCAGAGCCAAGAGTAAACCCTGAGAACCTTCAGGTGTGGCCCAAAAACTGAAAGGAAAAAAAGACTTGGGCAGAAAACCCTAAGACAGAATACTGTAAAGCAAACAAATTTTGATTCACTGGAGTTGAGCTATAGGAGATGCCAGATGAAATGTCATAATTTGTCTCCTTATCAGTTATTTCATTTTAAATTCTATCTCTAAATACCAGTGCATAAAATTAATTATAGTTCACAAGAAATAGCCTTAGATATTTCCACAAGAGATATGTTATGCTTTCAACCAATTTATAAGTTTATGTCACTTTTAGAATTATTGAATCTTAAAAATCTCTTTGAGCAAGCCTAAAATTGTATTTGTCAGACACCTTATTGAGGAATGCTAAACAATGATTAATTTGACCAAAAACTTAATTGCCTAAAATCACTCACTGTGACAGAAACCATATTTTATTTTCACTTC
Organism: Suncus etruscus; assembly: GCF_024139225.1. Classification (NCBI taxonomy): domain Eukaryota; kingdom Metazoa; phylum Chordata; class Mammalia; order Eulipotyphla; family Soricidae; genus Suncus; species Suncus etruscus. The sequence goes on from NC_064850.1 coordinate 83,452,336, forward strand.
CCCTCTTATTTTAAATGCTTTACTTGTATAGTCTACTCTATTCAGAAACATCTAAGTAAAACTATAGGAAATAACATATTTATATTACTAAAACAAAAATGAATTGACTGTAGTCTTTCTGTTAATGAACTCTGATATATTGTATTTTGAATAATGAAATATACATATGCATAAATATAACTTATGCATAAGTTTCTTCTTGTCAATATCAAATGCAATGATACTTTATAAGTCATATATTACCCATGCAACATTTGCCATAATGTAAAATGTTAGTATTTCTTTTTTCTTTCTTTCTTTTTTATTTTTTTGGTTTTGGGGTCATACCCATAAGTACTCAGGGGTTAGTTACTCTTGGATGTGTGTTCAGAAATTAGTCCTGGCAGGCTCAGGGGACATTATTGGTGCTAGGGGTTGAACCCAGATTGGCCACATGCAAAGTAAATGCCTTACCCACTATGCTATCACTTAGACTCCAAAGTTAGTATTCTCTTTCTACAGTGTAGCTATTATGATGAAAATCTTATCCAGAGCAAAATACATTTCAAGAATCATCAAGTAGTGAATTTAAAATCATGACAGTTTATTCCGAAACAGGCAATATTATCAAGAGTGATACATTGTTTTAAATTATTTGATAGTTATTTGATAATCACTTTAAATTATTTTTTCTATTGTAGAAAAGGAAAACCTAGATTGATAGAATTTAAAGAAAGTAAGCCATGCAAAGGATAAAAACTTCATAAAAGTCTATGAAAGATATCTCTGTGATGCTACTTTGTTTCTAAAGAAACAAATCTTTTTGTGCTAGTCCCAGTGTCAGGAATTGAAGTGAAAAATCTTAAAGTTTTGGTGTTTTCTCAGTAACTATTAAATAAGTCCCCACTGCTATTTGTATAATCATTGAATTGGGAGTGAGTAGGGAAAGCTAAGTGTTCAAAATATACAAATGCTGGAACATCTCTAAGTATGAAAATATTGTACACTGTATATTAAAATTACATTGCCATAGAATTATGAGTTGGTCTGCTTCCTCCCATTAATTCCCTTGTCCTGGCTTAGATGTTTAACATTAGTTTGTTGATGTCTCTTCTATTTGATGATTTCAACATCTATGTAGAAAACAAATCTGAGCCCCTCTATCACCTGATGTGTGCCTTTGCTGATGACCCATTCACTGGCTTTCAGACACTGGAATTTATCAGTGAGTATTATTTTGTTTCATAATTTTCTCCTTTAGGGGAAAAAGCTGTTTTATTTTTTTATTTAAACATTTGTTTACTTACGACACTATTATTAATGCTTTCTTGTGGTCATAATCCCAACACACCCATATCAACAGTGTACCCATCTTTCTCCCTTTCCTCTCAACTACCCTATTCACAGGTCTCCCATCTCAATTGTGTGTGTTCAGTTACCCTGTTGTTTTGTCTTTGGATATTTGCTGATGCCTGTTGCTCTGTATCTTTTAGCTCCACATCAGAGATTATTCTGTTTCTGTCCCTTTTATTCTGACTGACTTCATTCGGCATATTATTCTCAGGTTCTATCCATGTTGCTACAGATGATTTGATTTTGTTCTTTCTTTATGCTGGATAGTATGCCACTGTCCATGTAGACCACCTTCTTGATCCATCTATCTGTACTTGAACATTTGAGTTGTCAGAATTCTCTCTTTGATCTCTTTTCCTTTTGTATAATCCTCACTGCCTGCCCACAGAGGCCAGCTATCATTCCTGTCATATCTAGCTCACAGTGTGTTTTCCAGAACATCATATAAATAGATCTCTTTTACAGTCAACCTTCATTATATTAGAGATTTCTTTCCTACCCACCACTCTTCAGGTCCCTGGTCCCTTAATCTACCTCATAGCTTTACATTTATACCCAGAACACTTAAAATGGTCTCAGCTCATGGTTTTCTTTTATGCTTATCAATTAAACAGAGAGAAGCAGAAACATATTAGAGGCTTACACATTTGTGTGTCAACTTAGTGTGTTTATGACTTCACTAGCTATTTAATTCTCTTTTCTAAAACCCTACACTTAATTCTCTCAGAGATTATTTGGGAACATGCGCTGACTTTATTTCCACACTGCTTTTTCAAACTCCCAAGTTATATAAAAGATGATCTCTTTGGTGGGATTTTTTTTTCTTCTTCTTTGGTCATGCTCATGTCCATCTGTCACTTTCTTCCTCTGGGTGCACTTTTCTCTATGGCTCCAAAGTATTCTGACCATTTATTCTGCCATTCTCATAGCAGTATTTCATGGTTCTTGGTCTCACACACAACTTCTTCAACTTCCAGTTCAACTACTGCCAAACAAGAATAACTTCCACAAGAAATAAGACAACCAAATGTTCTTGCTTAGCTTACTGTTCTTTGTTTTGTTTGTTGTTTGTGTGAGGAGAACGTGATAACCACTACACTATGGAAACTACCGCTATTGTTTGCTGTTTGTTTTAAGGCCATACCTGGTGGTGCTCAGGGTTTACTCCCGGCTCTGTGTTCAATGGTTATTTCCAAAGGTGCTTGCAGGACTCTATAGGATGCTAGAGATGAAACTGTATTGGCCGCGTGGCAGACAAGCAACCTCCTTGCCGTGCTATCACTTCAATATCTCACTGTTCTTCCTCAAATTTATATTTATCTTAAAAGACAAAATATATTTGTCTTTATTTCCTCACCATCTTTTTTTGAAGATATCAGAACATGTTATCTTCACTTGGATTCACATCAGCTTCATCCTTGAACTCTGGCTCTTAACCTTGTTGAAATGAGTTTGTCAAACAAGTCTAATCCCTCTCTGTTACCAGATGATTTCTATTTTGTGGGAAGAGAAGGGTGTGTTCAGTGATTCTCAAGGCTGACTTCTGGCTCTTTGCTTAGGTATCACTCTATGTAAGCTCTAAGGACTCTAAATAGTGTCAAGGATTAAATGTAAGTCAGACTCATGCAAAGCAAGCACTCTACCTTCTGGACTCTTATTCTGGCTCTGATAACTTCTCTTAATTACCTTTTTGTCACAAACCAATTGTTCCTTGCATGCTGCCTACCCAGGTTCTATCTCCAAAATATTACCCTGAGCCCCTTCAAGAGTGATCCCTGAGCTCAAGGCATTGAGACAGGTGAGTTTGGCTCCAAAACAGAAACAACCAGATAAAAAGTTTAATGATAGTTTCATCTTATTTTTTTATTTTTAAAAATTACTTTATCTAAACAAACACTGTGGTTTACAAGGTTGTTCATAGTTTTTTGATCACAGTTACAAATTTGTTCACTATTGAGTTTCAGTCATACCATGTACAAACCCTTCACCATTTTATATTTTCTGCCACCAATGTCTCCAGTTTCCTTTCTACCCTCACCCCAAACCTCTTTCCTGCTTTCTTCTGTGCCATTAAGTTCTTCAATCAAACAACTCCCTTAAAAAGGTTAGGTGGCCATACTGATATCAGAAGATATAGACTTTTAGCTTAAAAAGGTTGGTCACAATAAAAAATTATTTAAAAAAATTAAAAAGTAAAATAAAGTAATAGTGACCATCTTTCCAATCATGAAAAAAAGGTTATAAAAACTGGAGAATGTCATACTATTTGGAGTGGATACTAGAAAAAAATCATATGCAGTGTCATGTGCACATCTTATGCAGAAGTTATTTTCTCTACCAATTGTGGACTATTTTCTCTTTTACAAAGTACATTGTGTTGCTGATGCCAATTATGGTGATTGGCTTATTGGGAAGTGTAAGGAATGTAGAATGTATTTATTTTTAGCCATGCCTATATCATGTCAATTATTTGATAATAAAATTCATTTTCTTTTTTTTCAAGTAAGGGTTCACAAGTAAGAACAGAAATTTTAAAAAGTAAATTTATATTTCTAGGTCATATATCTAAGAACAAATTAGATGTTAGGTCAAATTGTCTTACAGCCATGTCAATATTGTTCTTAACTTTAATAAAGATATAAAAAATACCACTTGTGCAGTTTCTAATTTGTTCATTTCTAAGTTTCTTTAGCAGTGATATTTATCATCACTCCTCCATATACTGCTCAGGAATTTTTTTTATTAAGAACTCTGACAGGAGAGATAGTACAATAGATAGAGTAACTTGCCTTGCAGGCAATTGACCCAGCTTTGATTCCAGGCATTCTATCTGGTTTCCTGGATCCTCCAGGAATGATTCCTGAGTGCAGAGCCAGGAGAAAGCCCAGAGCACCAATGGGAGTGGCCAAAAAAATAAGCCCACCAGTAAGTTTCTCTATCAATATAAAGCCAAGAACCTTCTACCAAATACAGGAGTCACACTTGCCAGCACTTTTTTTCAGGGATAATGTTCTAGCAAAGTACAATTCATTTGTTTCATTGCCATAATATATGAGATAAATATGCTGCCTTCCATAAAAATCTTGCATAGCATATGAAACTTGTAATGAAAAGGAAATCTAATAATCTAATATTAAACAATGTATTATAAGTTTCATGGTTAGATGTTTCTTTAAAGATAAACATCTGGGAAGTAACGTGATATGCATGGCATTCCTTCAGTTAAGTATTGTAAATCACAGTGTCTAAAGAGAGAAGAAGAAAGAGAGAGAGATAGAAGAAAAGTTTCTGACATAGAGGCAGGAAGTTGATGGGATGGGTGTGGAACAATTGGACGCATACTGGGGTAATTCATGTCAGGAAATGAACACTGGTGAAGAGATGGACATTGGAACATTATATGACCAAAATTCAATTATCAAAAACTTTTTAAAATATTTTTCTTTTTTATTTTATTTTATTTTATTTTATTTTTTTGTTTTGGCAGCGTTCAGGGGCTACTCCTGGCTCTGCACAGGAAGCTAAGGAAACCTCATAGAATGCCAGAGATAGAATCCGACTCTGTCCTGATTTGGACACATGCAAGGCAAATGCCCTAACACTATGCCATCACTCCGATCCTTATCATCAACTTTTTTTACCCTGTTTCTCATGGTGATTCAATAAAATGAAAAGTTCCTATTACATACAAAACTACTAACAACTGTAGCCAGAGCAAAAGAACAGAGGGTTGGGCATTTGCCTTGCATGTGACTGACTCTGCACATGGTCCCAACCCCAATGAGTACCATGAGTAACTCCTGAATGCAGAGCCAGAAGTAACCCCGAGCATTGCCAGAGTTGGTCCTAAAACAAAATAAAATAATGACACAATAAAATAAAAATAAACATTTGTTAACTTTGAGGTCAATGTATGAGACTATTTTTATATTAGGTCTAATACTGAGTGGACAGCTGTATAAGAAATGAAAATGGTACAAAATAAATATAGTAAACTGGGGATGTTAGCAAACATGTTTGTTTAGATTGTTCTGAGCCCTCTTTATCTTTGAAGCTAAGCTTCTTTTTTCCTCTGAGAATGAGAGAGACATTCTTATATATGAGGTTCTGATAATCAGAAACTATTTCAGAAGATAAATTGTAGAGTAAGAGTGAAAGTTCCTGCTTTTGATTTTCCTTCACTCAATCTAAAAATAATATATGAAAGACTGTATTTTGGACCACTCATGATCATAATGACTCATAATTTTTCTCCTTTTATATTCTTACTGCCTTATACCGTAAGTTAGAATATCTTATTAAGGAAAATGGATATTTAAATAGAAGTCAGTTTAAGGATTTGGGCTGATTAGCAGTGCTCAGGAGATTTGGAGTCTTTCAGTATTATAACCAGACATGCTTGTAGGGGCCTTTAATGCCAAGGATCAAATTTATGTTGGACATCTGCAATGCATGCTGGGGATTTAGCCTCTGTACTCTCTCTTGCCTCTGAGACTGATCTTGTAAACTGATCATTAAGTTTGTGTGAAAATGTGGGCAATGTGGGACAGTTAAATTGCTATGCATACAGAAGAGGTAGAACATTAGAAACACAAAAGTAAGGTCAAGACAAATGGACAAGAACTTAAAATGGAAACTCCTGTAGGAGGCTAGTGAATGGTCAGGAGGAAAGAGAACTTGTCAAATGAACATTTGTAAAGTGTGCTGAAGGATATAATGAAACCCAGCTTTCTCCCCACAAAGCTTTTTTTGGGAAAAGGGAAATGTTTATGTGATACAGCAAATAGAGGCAAGGGAAACAGTAGGATATCAAATCGAAGTCTGTCCATAGTCCCTAGGTAGTGTTTGAAGTACCTAAAAGAAAATGCAGGTCGGGTATTGATTCACTCAGTGGTAGAATGTAGGGTCCAGGTTTGCTGATTGTTAGTTATGTTTACAGTACTTATGGCACAAGACTTTGTGGCTTCTTGAAAGTTGTTGATCAAACATTTTGTCCTGGTTCAAGGGCCATAACCACTGAAACACTTCTTAAGAAAAGATTATGGGGCCGGAGCAGTGGCACACGCAGTAAGGCATTTGCCTTGCATGTGCTAACCTAGGACAGACTGTAGTCCCATATAGGTCCTTCAGGCCAGGAGCAAATTCTGACTGCATAGCCAGGGATGACCCCTGAGCATCACCAGCTGTGCCCCCCCCCAAAAAAAAAAAGATTCAAAGAGAACAATTAATTTTTATCATAGTTGGTATATATTTCTATATATTCATACATTTGTTTAAATTTTTATTGAGCACCATTTAATTACAAAGCTATCCATGGTTGAATTTCAGGCATACAATATTATTCGGACATACAAGCTTGTTTCACCACCAATATTGACCACCAAATGTCACTTTCCTTCCTCTCCAGTACCAAGGTTCCTTCCCAATCCCACTCCCAACCCCAGACAAGCATATTTTTAAGTTTAGTGTTGTGATTTGTGTCTTGTACTTTTAGGTTAAGCTTAATAAGGTTAAGGTCCTCTACATTATGGGAAATCATGCATATTCACAATGATTCTTAGCTAAGCATAATCAACAAGGTGAGAAAACATTTAGAAATTTAGGAGCTTAGGGCACTGTCATAATAAGATATAATGCCCCTCTTCATTAAACTATAAGACAATTAAGAAAATGTACTTTTCTCATGTTTCATTTTCAATGTAAACCAATTTTCTTTGGAAATATGAAGAATCCCACAATCTGATGGCATTGCACCATGTACACAAGATACAAGAGTCTACAGAATAAAAGCTGTGGTAGGGCCAGAGAGATAGTACAGCAGTAGGAAGTTTGCCTTGCAAGTGGCTGACCCGGGACAGATCTGGGGTTCAATTCCCAGCATTCCATATGGTCCCCACGCCTGTCAGGAGCAATTGCTGAGCACAGAACCAGAGGGAACCCTGGAGTATCGCTGAGTGTGCTCCCCACCCCACCCCCAAAAAGCTGTGGTTGATACGATTATTTTCTAGGCATATTCAATCTAATTACCCTCATCACTATTCAATATACCGTATTTTCCTGCGTATAAGACGACTGGGCGTATAAGACAACCCCTAATTTTGCAGTTAAAACATAGGGTTAGGCCTATATTCGCTGTATCAGACAGAACATTTCTGTGCTGCAACTGTATGCACCACAGTGAGCCAATCACAACAAGCAAAGGTTCAAAGGTAATACTGTCATAGACTTCCTCTCTGATTCTGGCCAATCTGAGCAGGCTTTTGACAGTGTAGATTCGGGTCCAGAACATTGTCTAATTTGCATGCATAAAAAGCCTGCTTGGATTGGCTGAGTTGGAAAGGCGGTTGGAGCAGCCTTGCAGTGATTGGTGCAGGATCGAGTTGGAAAAATTCGTTTTGTGGCAATATTCAGACAATTTTCATTTAGCAGCATATTGAAACATTTTTCGGAATATACTCGGCATATAAGACGACCCCCGATTTTCGGTTGACTTTATTTGTTTCAAAAGTCGTCTTATACGCCAGAAAATACTGTATATTCTGAGTAAAGATTCATGCGCTGCGGAAAATGCAGGTCCCTGACAAGAGGATGAAAGTCCATCTAAATACAAAGGAGAGATTTTACAAATTATAGAAACATACAGATAATCCTTACCAATGGACTAGTTTCATCAAAATTTTTATTCAGGGCCAGAGAGACAACACTTGATTTTGATACAGCCTATCCAGGCTTGGTCCTTGGCACCATGTGTGAACATTGAACAGCATCAAAAATGATACCTGAGCATAGAGATAGGAGTGAGCCCCAGAGACCTCTGAGTATGGCTCCAAAACTGCCCTAAAGATGTTCAGAGCATGGAGACATGGTTTGCAGCAAGGAAATAAAAACTTAGTTATTTTTTCCTTCCCATATTAGTGTGGTTTTCTGGTTTGTCATAGTGCTTTGTTGTTGTTGTTGTTGTGTGTGTGTGTGTGTGTGTGTGTGTGTGTGAGTGTGTCTAGTTACTACAGAATGTCTTTGTTCCTTAGATTCCTCTGTTTTCTATACAATGTCCTTCCTTTCCTTTCCACTGTCACTCCGTTTCTTATGCTGATCCATAATTCAGTCCATTGCAGCTTTGTCCATTGCAGTCAACTGCAGAGTCAGTTTAGATATTCTGCTATTTCATGCACAATATGTTGCATAACTGCTACATGAGGCAATTTTGGTCTTTTCTTTTGATGACCTCACAATTGTTGGTTATACAGTGCTACTTGACAACAGAGTCTTTGACTTTAAAATATGATATCAACAACATCATTAAGGAAATTTAGTTTATTTGGTTGGCTTGTTTCTAGAAATTCTAGTGTCATGAATGAATATCTTCTTTGCCATCAGTGTCTCTGCATGGTTGATTTCTGCTGACACCTGTAAGATGTGGTCTTGGAGCAAATTCTTGCAAAGGCTTGTTGTATGAAACTGAACTAATCTTAATGAGATTCTTAACCCTAACTCATGATTTCAGCTCTGGACAACACCATTTATTTTCATTCTTCCTACATGGCCCCTCCTGACTATTTCTTAATTATTTGTAGCCTGAGCAACAAGATGCAAAAATCTTGAATACTACTACTTCATGTTGCCAGCTAGCCTATGTTTTCCCCTTTAATACTCGAGATTTTTTTCTATTTTTGTATCTGATTCCTAATATTTTCAAGTACATTAAAGACAGGAACTCTGGATTGAAGTCCTTTGTGGTAACTACAAATTAAAAGGCTGATTTTTTTTTATTTTTGTTGTTTGTTTTTTGAAGGGGCACTTACTCCTTGAAGAATTCAAGGGAACATTTATGGTGCCAAGGATCAAACCCTACCATCCATGTGCAAAGCAAGCACCTATCTACTGTCCTATCTCGTTGTTCCTCAAATTAAAAGTTATTGTATTAATTCAAAAAGACTGAAGTTGAATGGAATTATTTGTTAAATTTACATTTAATAATTGCTTCAAAGAACTATGTTTAGTATATATATTTTTTAGGTTTTTGGGTCACACCTGGCAGCGCTCAGGGGTTACTCCTGGCTCTGCACTCAGAAATCGCTTCTGGTAGGTTCCGGGGACCATATGGGATGCCAGGATTCGAAGCACCGTCCTTCTGCATGCAAGGAAAATGCTCTTTCTCCATGCTATCTCTCCAGTACCTAAGTTTAGTATTTTAAACTAAAACCACTTTTATAGAAGGAGTCCAGATTTTCTTTCCATGTCTGACTCCTGTTGTAGGAAAGGTATACCTTTCCTATGATTCTGGAATTTGTTTGTTTGCTTGTTTGGGGCCTCACCTAGTTGTATTTAGATCTTGCTACTCACTCTGTGTTCAGTAAATACTGCATTTAGTGCTCAGATAACCTTACATGGTGCTGGGGATCAAACCAGTGCCATCCATATATAAGGCAAACACCTTACCTCTGTACATACTCTTTGGTCCTAAGTCCTACATACATCCTAGTGCTCCCCATCATTTAGTTCTGTGTCCTTCAGGTGCTGTAAAGTTGCTCATTGACCATTGTCACCTGACTTTAAAAGCTATCTAGAAATTTCTAGAAAATCTTTAAAAATTATTTTTATTTAGAAGTGCACCAACAACTTCTATCTTTACGTTCTTCCCTACACTTGCCACTAAAAATTAGAAATTTATGTGATAAAAGTTGAATTTGAATTTTATAACTGGATTCTCTTCTGTCTTCCTTCACAGTGTAGGGGGAAATTATAGATTTAATATCCATAGAGGACCGGAGAGATAGCATAGAGATAGGGAGTTTGCCTTGCATGCAGGACAGTGGTTTGAATCCCGGCATCCCATATGGTCTTCCAAGCCTGCTGGGAGTGATTTCTGAGCATAGATCCAGGAGTAACTCCTGAGCACTGCTGGGTATGATCCAAAAAAATCCATAGATAAATAAATGTTTGTCTAATTCAGAGGTCCTCAAACTTTTTAAACAGAGGGCCAGTTCACTGTCCCTCAGACCATTGCAGGGTCTTACTATAATAAAAACAAAACTTATGAATGAACTCTTATGCACACTGCATATATCTTATTTAGCAATGAAGAAGCCAAACAGATACAAATACAATATGTGGCCCACGGGCCACAATTTGAGGACCACTGGAAGCAAGATAGTTGATTAGAGAATTTGCCTTTTTTTATTTTTTTTGGCTTTTGGGCCACACTCAGTGGGGATTCTCTTGACTGTGCACTCAGAAATTGCTTCTGGCTTGAAGGACCATATGAGACATCAGGGATCAAATCTGTCCTGAGTCAGCAGTATGCAAGGCAAACACCTTATCTGCTATCGCTACAGCCCTTAAGAATTTGTTCTTGTTATATCTTGCTTATTTACATATAATTTTCAGTTGAATTTCTTGATATGCCTTTGATTCTATGCATAGACTTAGTCTATACATAAGTTTCAGATATATATATACAATAGTAGTTACTAAAGACTTTCAAAATACATTTCCTGGTTTCCTTGAAGAATAATTAGTGAAGGTACTATTTGTATCAATAGATTTATCAATAGACATAAATTTATAAAATAAATATTTGAGAGTCACTTTTGTCAGACATCCTTTTAAGGGGTCTGCACAGCATTTGGAAAATATTTTTTAATCAGAATTTGCAACTTTATGTACAAATCAGTGTTCCAGCTGTCCCTTTAAAAAGTTCTAAGATAATTTACTTTATGTATGGCACAAATTAGATTGAACGTCTTAGCAGCATGACTTCATTTGTATAAGGATCCTTCCCTTAGACCATAGTCCTCGCCACCCCCTACTGTCACCCTGATATGTTGGCTTAGTGTATGCTACTAATAACTCTGTTTCTTTCACTGTATTCTCTTATTGTGGATGTCCTACTTCATTATATCCAAAGTTTTGTCAGTTACTGGGAAATTCAGGTAGCTGGAGGTGGCAGATGCAGCACTTTGTACAATAGCTAAGAGTTGTAATCAACCTAAATGTACAACAGACAAGTGGATCATAAAAATGTGACACACACATATATATATATATACAATAAATATTACACAGCTGTAAGGAATGATGCAGTTTGCTTCAATATGGATGAAACTGGAAGATATTATGTTAAATGAAGTAATCCAGAAGAAGAGGATAAATACAGAATGATATCACATGTGGTATTTAGAATAATTGAATGAAGAAATGCAATGCAATGGTTTAAATAGGAGTTGTTGAGAACACACTTGGCCCCAGAGTATAGCTAGGAGAAGGAAAGAAACTGAGTAGAGGAGGAGAAACACAAATATGAAAGAATAGGGACAGGGTCAAGTGGTCTTAGGTGCATTGATGAAGTTCAAAAGAGACAGAACTAAATATCCAAGCCAAAGTCAACAACAATGAAATAAGGAGACTCAAATTGACAAAACAAAAATTAAAAATAGGCCTGTTATGCTGGCTGGCTGGGAATCAAGGGGTAAAGGCATGAATGCACCCTGGGAACATTGGTTGAGGGAGGTTAATACTAGTGGTGGAATTAGCCCTGATATATTGTATGTATGTCTGAAACCCAATTATTAAGAACTTTGTAAATCACAATGGTTTTAATAAAATATTTAAAAAATTACTGGAAAGTAACTTTTGTTTATATCATTGATTCATATTCTACATATGAACAAAATTAAAAAGGGTATGTCTAGAAAATTTACCAGGTATCTTCCCTGTTTTTGAGTTAACTTTTGGTTCTTGTCAGATTTAAGTTTGTGATTCTGAAAAATCTATAGATGACTGGGGAGAGAGCTCAAAAATCTGCAGTGTATTTTCTGCATGCCAGAGCCATGTGTCCAAGCCATGTGTCCAAGCACAGCCAAGATCTTGCAAAATCATTGAGCACTTCTGAGTGAGGCCCAAAACAATAAAAGAACAATAAAGATCAATATTATTAAACTAATTCCAAAATTGACTTCTATCAGTAGTAAAGAGTAATCTATATAGAAAAAGATCAAAATGAGGACCAGAATGATAGCACAGTGGATAGGGTGTTTGCCTTCTACGTGACCAACCCAGGTCCAATCCCTGACATCCCATATGATCACCTGAGCCTGCCAAGAGTCATTTCTGAGTGCAGAGCACTGCTGGATCTGACCCAAAAATAAAAAATATTAAGATAAAAGGAATTGCAGATACTAGACCTCTAGATTTCATGTAATTGTGAATAGAATTGTTATAGTATATAAACAAATTCAGAGAATAGAAAATTGATAATAAAACTTTGAACTTTGATTTACCTGTGTATGGGAGAGAAAAGTAAGAAGTGAAATAAAGTGGTCTAAGTACAGTAGTGAATAATCTTGGCACTTTCATAGAGGTAGAGGTATATAATAAACATTAATAGGGGCCGGTAAAGTGGCGCTAGAGATAAGGTGTCTGCCTTGCAAGCGCTAGCCAAGGAAGGACCATGGTTCGATCCCCTGGCATCCCATATGGTTCCCCCAAGCCAGGGGCAATTTCTGAGTGCTTAGCCAGGAATAACCCCTGAGCATCAAATGGGTGTGGCCAAAAAACATTAATATTATAATTACCATTATTTTAACCACATTTAACTTGAATATAGCGATATAAAGAAGCTGGAGAGATAGTACAGGGGTTATGGTGTATTACTTTCATGTGATCAACTCTGGTTCAAATTCTGGCATCACATATTATCTACCCAGGAACCACCAGGAGTGATCCCTGAGCACAGAACTAGGAGTAAGCCCTTAGTATTGCTGAGTGTATCCCCACCAAAAATGCCACAAAAATAAAAATATAAATAAAATAACATATGTGAGGGACAGAGACAGAGGGAGAGAGACTGCCATAAATCCTTGCAATTTTAGATCACCTTGCAATACCTAGTGCTATATTATCTTTTTCACCAAGTAATTGTGGGCACTGAAGAAATCTGTCCTAATTTACTTTCTAATGATATTAAGTGTAATAGAGTGTATATTTAGTCATCCAAGTCTGTATTCCACTTATAAACAGAAGGATCTTTTGGCTTTAAATATATAAACACAAACCAGGGTACAGTGATGGAGAGTTTTTATTTTGTTTGTTTTGCCCAGGAAAATAACATTTTTGACAATCCAATTTTTATGTTCTGTGTAAGATAAAGAAATTCTTCCTAGAAATATGTCATAGAATATTTACAGTTGTAGTAAAAAGTTTTTCTTAACAGTCTACTTGTCATTACGTACCACTGATAGTAAGATAATTCTTTGACCCAAACTATTGTTTTATATTCTCCATTATCACTCCATTATCTCCATTATCAGACTTGCTTACCTATCACTTACCCCTTTTAACTTCTTGACTTTTCTTCTACATACTACAAATAGAATACTGTTAATATTTTTTTAATGTTGGATACTGTTATTTTTTTAAATGTTGTCAGGATTCCCTCCTTAATTGGCTTATTGGGAAAGTCTGGGTAAGCCTCTCACAGCTCAACATGGGGGAAAAAAAAGAAGAAAACTAACTTAATTGAACTTGTGAAATCACTTGGGAGTTTTAATTGGAGTCTCAGTCATGAACCTGTGATTTTTAGAAGTAGAAAAGTTACTCATTAGATTCTACATGAACTTCTATATGGAGTGAAATAATTTTGAATGTAAAAATATTATCAGGAAATAAAAAATTACGTTACAAATAATAAAATATAAAATACATTATGGGGAGGATTGCTTTTTATTTCTTTTGGTGAAGGATGAAGTTGGAAATATTTGTTTTGAATTATTTTATGAACAAGGCAGGTATTCTGTAAAGTAATGCTTTTATTATGAATGAGTTTAGGAACTAACAACAACAACAACAATAATAGTCGTAGAGATATAGTTCAGGGGTTAGAAAGCATGACTTGTCTTGTCTGACCTTGAGTTTATCAAGTGACCTCCAGAGCATTATTGAAAGAAGTGCTGGATAATCTGAGCATATGCATGTTCCAACCCTAGCACTGAACCTGAGTCAGTTGGCCAAGTATCATCTGGAGAAGCATCCAAGTCCATTGAAAATTGCTTGGGAAACTCAAAAAAGGAAATGAAAGATACCAGAGGGAGATAATGGTGAATTTTAAGTAAAAAGTGATATTTTATACCTACCCAGTCATTCTGAAGAAAATCACATGAGAAAAATAAGCTAAATAAGGGAAGCATCTAGTTAATTAGTTCAGACTAAAATGAATATTTCTTTTCCTTAAAAATTTTTTTCGGGGCCGGGCGGTGGCGCAAGAGGTAAGGTGCCTGCCTTGCCTGCGCTGGCCTTGGACGGACCGCGGTTCGATCCCCCGGCGTCCCATATGGTCCCCCAAGCCAGGAGCAACTTCTGAGCGCATAGCCAGGAGTAACCCCTGAGCGTTACCGGGTGTGGCCCAAAAACCAAAAAAAAAAAAAAAATTTTTTTTTCATTAAGGTATCATTCTGTTGGCTTTAAACCAACCAGAATATCTTTCATATATCTCAGATTTCATTTGAGTCAAAAATTTAGCCAAAATTGCCTGGGCACTTTTTTTTTTCTTTAATTTTCTTTTTTTATCTTCCTCCCTTCCTTCCTTTTCCTTTCTTTTCTTCTCTCTCTTTCTCTCTCTCTTTCTCTTTCTTCCAAAATGTACTCAGGGCTTAATACTGGCTCTGTTCTCAGGAACCACTTCTAGCATTGAACACAAATCAACTGTGGGCAAGGCAAGTAACATCGTTTCTACCTCTCCATATAAGATTTTATTTTTTTAAACAACTCTGTGAATTATTTTATTTTAGAGACTAACTCTACTGATAATTATTAATCATGACAATAAAATAGAATTCTTGAAATATTTTTATCATTCATCTCAATATTTTCCTCAAAATAATAAAATTGAAGTAATATTGGTGGCACCTAAGATATTTTCATATTATTTGCTACATTGTCTTTAATTTAATCTGTCAGTCTTTATCTTTCTTAGTTTCCAAATATATTACTTATGACTAGATTTAATTTTATCTGTGAAGATAGAATGTAGTCCTATTAATTTTAAGTTTCTACATTGAATCCTCTTCAAAACACTTGTTTTGATTAATATACAAAATAAAAACATATTTTATTTATTTTATAGCAGTTTTCAATCTACCATGTTGAATTTTGTTCCATTTCCTTTTAAACTGGTAGTTTAACATTGTTTAACTTTCTGGACTTGGATTATCCTATTTAAAGTTTCATCATAGTTAAACTCAAGTGCAAGTTATCTTGACTTTTCCCAGGAGTAGACTCTTACCATGGTTACTTGAACTTTAATAAGAAAAAGATCTAGATTCTAAATTATAAATTATCTTTTCTTTTTCTTTTCAAGGCCTAGTCCTTTAAAATCAGACCAGAGAAATGTTGGGAGATTGTTTCATAATTGGGCTGCTTAGTTTCTTTCCTGTTCCATTGATCCCCATGAGGGATAATAACTAATAGATGTTTTACATGTTGCTGTGGAGTGGGTTGGACAAGAAGTGAGAAGATCAGGGAAGAATAAGAGGCTTGGCGGGGAGGGTAGTGGAAGGCTTAGGGGTAGAGTGGAGGCTTTACTCAAATTTCTTTCAGTGAAGTGATTCCTGTTATTAAAAACTCTTGCTGAGAATTTCTTCTCCTGGTGAGTATTTTTCTCATTTGTCTGCCATCTTTTCTCCTTTTCTCCTTCGTGGAGGGCAATGGTGATTCTAGGAGTCTTTTCCTGGCCTTCCTACTGAAAAGTTAGTAGGGGCTATGTCACAATTTTCCTTCGGAATATAACGTGCCTACTTAATAATCTGCTGATAAGAGACTGAGTTGACATTCTTCTTATATTCAGACAACTCTAGTCTAGAAAAAACATACCAGTTTCCATATGTTTATCCCACTTTTCAGACAATAAGTATTTACCTCACCAAAGAATTTTCTATGTTCCACTGAAGTGCAGGAATCAATGAGTCAAATTTTCTCACCAACTACTATGAGTCTCTACCTCTCCTGAAATGCTTCATTTTCAAAACAAAGTGTTCCTATTTTTCTCTTGTGGTATGCCTGTGGAATCAAGACTTCAGGTACATTTTTTCATGGACCTGGGGAATTGCAGTAGAGAGAAACATTAATGATCGAAGGAACTTGTCTGCCATTTCTTAGTAAATCCCTATGTGGAGGAATACCTTGGCTGGATTGTTAGTACCATTTTTGTTTGTACCTTCTATAATATAAAAGAGTCCAATGGGCATGAAGTTAGAATGTGTGTGAAAGAGTGGAAGGCAAAGAGGACAGGAAGGGAGGGACACTACTCATGTGGCATTATTTTTACCTGAATTTTTATTCTACTTTGACACAAAGTTCATCATGATTTGCAGCTTGCTCTACCTTTAATAACAATCAGCATAGCAAAAAATATATAGTGAAAGGAATAATAGCAAACAAAACAAGAATACCAAAAAGAAAATAACAATTCTAGCAAACACAAATAACAGTAAGCACCAAAACAAAACAAAACAAAACAAAATAAACCTGGTATTTTCTGTAAGTCAAGGCACTATTCTAAACCCACGAATGCATTTAATGCTCACTCACCCTATAAGGACAGTATTCTTGTTGTAATGCTGTTTTTTTTTTTGAAAACTTATATAGAGTTGTTAAAGAATTTTCCCTTGATCACACTGCTGACAATGGGTGACCCTGATTAGAGCCCAGGCAGCCTGGCTCAGAGGCTCATCTAACCTGATTGTCCTTGTCAACCATATGGCATCACCGTGAACAGGTGTTGGTAGTAAAGCCAATACCTACAGGGATAATTTGTTAAGTCAGAATTGATATGTGAAAGAGCATATCAAATTTAGTCTTAATTAAATATTTTATTTAAGAGAAAATGTCAGATTACAGATGCAACTTCATGAAATTGTGTCCAACTCAACGAGTGCAGTTCTTTATGGATTAAATAAAGCAAAAAGATTAGCTATTCATGTATTGAGAACATTAAAAAAAAATTCCTTCATCAGAAAAGTGTCAAGACTGTGATGTAGTGAGTAATTATGTCTGTAGATATATTAGGTGTAACTATAAAGGTAACTTTTTCAAAATTTCTAAACACAATGGTTATCTCATTTCAAACTTGTGTCTCAGCATTTCTTAATTGGAAAATAAAAATTGATCAAATTAACTTTCAAGCAGACATTGTTAGTCTGTCATTGTATTAGTGTCATTTTGTGTTTTCTTAAAATATCTAATAATTTCTCACCAGAGAAATTGTACAGGGTTAAGGTGCTTCCTTTGCATACTGTCAGTCACTATTCTGATCCCCACAATTTATATGGTCCTCCTGTGCACTTCTAGGAGTCACTTCTGAGCAGAAAGCCAGAAATTGCTCCTGATTACTTCTTATAATGATCCAAAACCAAACAATATCATTGATGATTCCTTCTTAGTTTTAAACAAATAGCTTTAAAGCAAATTTCTTCCTTCTTGCATTCACTTTCTCTACCCTCTTCCCCTCTGCTGTGCTCTTCATTCTTTACCCACTGTTTCTGCTTC
Organism: Suncus etruscus; assembly: GCF_024139225.1. NCBI lineage: Eukaryota > Metazoa > Chordata > Mammalia > Eulipotyphla > Soricidae > Suncus > Suncus etruscus. The sequence continues at coordinate 83,470,207 of NC_064850.1, forward strand.
AATCTCCCTACAGCATTAGCTTCTCATGCCAGCTGTGGGATTCCCAACCTCTGCCCTTTCTCCAACCATCTCCTTCTCCTCTCATAGCAGGTAACTGTGGTAAATGGAGCTCTTTAAGCAGCCAAAAGTTTTCTTCTCTTCACAAAAATAAAATTGGTTTGGGTCTGGAACATATCATAGCTAGCAGGGCATTTGCCTTGCATGCAGCTGACCCAGGTTTGATTCCCAGCATCCTATATGGTTTCCCAAACCTGCAGTAGTGATTTCTCAGCTGAGCTGAGAGTGGTCCCTTAGCACTGCCATGCATGGCCCTAAAACAAAACAATTAGTTAACTGTTGTGTATTTTTTGTAATATTGTTTATGCCTGTTGTCCCACCTGAATCTTCCAGGTGGGGGTGATTAAGGAAAGAAATAAATAGCTTGTTGGGGGAGGCATAAGGGGCTCTTTTGCCAGAACTGACGGCTAGTTCAGTTTGCTTTTTGGAGCTGGCTGCAACTGACAAAAGACTCTCTTTGCTGAACCTTTGGTCCCCTAATCTTTTGCATTTGTTGATTATTTACTCTGGATATTATTACCAAGGTCTCCCCCAAAAGGGGGGGACAGAAGAATGGGATTTAACTTATCTTTCTGAGAGTTATTTTTGGACTCGCAGACCATCAGCAAAGGGTTTGACCTCCCCTCACAGTCAACTAAAACTCAAAATCTGAAAAAACTGTTCTTGGTTTTGGGGATCATTCTCAGCTTTACTTAGAGTTCATGCCTGGCGCTATGCTTAGAGGTCATTCTTGACAGTTCTGGGATAAAATCAGGAGTGACCACTTGTAAAGCTTTCACCTTACCCTTTGTACCGTTTCTTGGGGGTCATGAGGAAAAATTTTTCATGAACTCTTATCTCTAACCCATTCAACACAAATTTCTGTCAACCATTTTTAATTGCTATGAAACAAATTCAGCAGAATGGTGGTTTGGTGAATCGGCTTCTAGCAAACTTACTTTAAATAAAGTGACCATTGAAGGAGCTGATGAAATGGAAAATTATCTTTGAGGAGCTGGTTCTAGACTGTGCTGGTTCCTTCCTTCCTGATTGTTCTGCTGCGATGTTATGAGTAATAACAGCATGCTTTGTGCCTAAGCTCATTCTGGGTGGCATCTGTTACTTGATAGACACAATATGGGCTTCTGTTGGAAAAACTCTGGGGACATCCTGCACTCTTATGATCATGTGTGTTCTCTGTAGCTACTTGCTCACAATTTAGCTCTAGATGTAAGTATTGTATGTGTCTGTGTAGTTATTTGTGTTATATTAAGATGACATATATATGAGATCTGCCTGTTAGATACACACTACTAGATAAGAGAGAATTAAAATTAGGGCATCAGGATTAGAGTTAAATTAGTTAAATTAGAACCGAGTTTTTAGAGCCTTAACCAAATTAAACTTACAGTGACCATTACCAACTTCCATATAGCCATATTCAGGAGATATATAATTTTCAACATATTTCTTGAAAATACTTTGGGGGGGGGCGGAAAGATAGCATGGAGGTAAGGCATTTGCCTTGCATGCAGAAGGTCGGTGGTTTGAATCCCGGCCAGGAGTGACTTCTGAATGTAAAGCCAGGAGTAAACCCTGCGCATTGCCGGGGTAACCCAAAAACTAAAAAAGAAAAAAAATACTTTTGAAAAAAAAAAAGGATATACTCACCATTTCTTGTTATTTCCTTACATTCCCAAATATAACCTTCTCTGCCTTTTTTTTTCTGTTTTTGTTTTTGTTTTAGTTTTTTTTTTTTCTGTTTTGTTTTGATTCGGGGATGTACCAAGCAGTACTCAGGAATTGCTCCTGGCTCTGTGCTCAGGAATCAGTCCTTTTGGGACTTCAGAGACCACATGGTGTGCCCAGGATCAAACCTGGATTGTTTATGTGCAGGGCAAATACCCTATCCACTATACTATTCCTTTAACCCTCTGGCTGTTTGTTTTCACTTTACTACTCTCTTTTTAATCATCTACTCCACAACTAGACTTTGGTCTTCTGACAATCATTGCATTCTTTGTTCATTTATTTATTGTTTTATCTTTTGAGTCACACCCATCTATGCTCAGAATTTACTCTTAGCTCTACATTCACTTCAGAAAGGGTTAGAAGACCATATAGGGTGCTAGGGAATATGGATGGCACAGGCAATATCTCTGCCACCCATACTGTTCCTCAATCCCTTATATTGTTTAATATACAGTTATGCTCAAGTCTTCAATGAATGACTGGAGAATTAAACTTTAACAAACTAATTTTAATTATATTAATAATTTTTATATTTGTATATTTAGTTTTGATCTCTCCCTAGTCTAAGCACCTACAATTATTTAAGTGTTTTAAATGCAAACTTTTTGTCATCTCTCTCTTCAAGTTTTTATTCCTCTAGCAGCCTTGGTCACTCTGTAGCATCATGTTAGTAATTAAAATCTGCATTTCCATCTCTAATTTTCATACCAGCTGGTCTCTTTCTCCTAAATCTCCCCTTATCACCTTACTCTTGGAAATAATCTGCATCAGTTACCTCCCAGATCATAGCATTTATTCTTAAATCACTATTTTCTTTCCAGGCTCATCGCCCTCTGTACTGTTTTTATACTTTGGCCTTAGAAGGAAATTCTAGCATTCTGTTCTAAGGTAAAAGTTGTTAGAAGGTCTTTATTCTCTTAAGAACAGAGTCATATGTATACAAAATGCCTTCAAAACTTGACCTCTCCTTAGCTCTTTAACATTTGCTTTTTGACATGTATCCATCACTCATAAGGTAACAATGTCACATTTCCAAAATGTACTATGTGGATTTATGGTTTCAGGCCTCTGCATTTGTTCTGCAAGACCCAGATGAAGCATCATTCCAATACTGATATTCCTCTTCTGTATTCCAACAGCTCTTTATATACTTATCTACCTTAATGCTTATCAAGCACTTATAGAATATCTTTTCTGTATCTTGCCCTGAAATGTAAATCTTATTTACTTTATCTCACCAAAATCTATTCCAGTAAATAGTAGCTAATCAGTATTAAATAGATTATTAGCATATAAATGAATGAATTTATTATCATGATAATGAGAAAATTAAAGCTCCATACTTTTTATCAGTTAAAAATTTCAAATGATTCATCTGAACAATTCCATTTATATCATTTTATTTATATTTTTAAATCTTCCTTGGCATTTAAGGGATTTGCACTCCTGCAAACGACATTTAATGTTTTATAAAATTGTATGCCCTATAAAGTGTGCCATTTTTTACTTTTTTTCTTTATTTTTTGGTTTTTGGGTCACATCCAGCAGCGCTCAGGGGTTACTCCTGGCTCTATGCTCAGAAATCTCCCCTGGCAGGCACGGGGGACCATATGGGATACGGGAATCGAACCACCATCCTTCTGCATGAAAGGCAAACGCCTTACCTCCATGCCATTTCTCTGGTCCCCCATTATTTTATTGAATAAAAATACAAAATACCTGCTAAAAGAGACTTTAATGGCTTCATCTATGGTGGTTTTCTGATCCCTATAAAACCTATAGAATTTTAAACTATTATTTTATTATAGATAAGGAGCATGTGGATTGTCAGAAAATCAGAAAGGTATTTATCAACTCATCTTTCTATATTCTTCAGTGCAGTCATTTATTTATTTATTTATTTATTTATTTATTTATTTAGTCTTTTGAGCCACACCTGGTGGTGCTCAGGGTTTATTTACTTCCCGGTTCTGAGCTCAGGAATCATTCCCGGAGCATTCAGGAGACCAGATGGGATGCAAGAGATGGAACCACTGGTCAGTTGCCTCCAAGGCAAGCACCCTACCCACTGTACTATCAGCCTCAGGCCCCATGATTTTCTTCTAATAATATGGCTTTCAAAACTATCCTAGCATCTTCAGAAGCTGTGTAGCATTCTAGATTAATAAAAAAAAAAAGTAACTCATTTTGATAGGGCCAGAGTTATAGCGCAGAGGTAGGGACTTGCATGAGGCTGACCCAGGATGGACCTCAGTTTGATCCTTGGCATCCAAAATGGTGCCCCAAGCCAGGAGCGATTTCTGAGTTTATAGCCTGAAGAAACCCTTTAGCATCACCAGGTGTGGCTCAAAAACCAAAAGATTTGGGACATTGGTGATGGGAATGTTGCACTGGTGAAGGGGGTGTTCTTTACATGACTGAAATCCAACCATAATCATGTTTGTAATCAAGGTGTTCAAATAAAAAGATTAATTTTAAAAAAGTGAAAAAAAATCATTTTGAAATTTTCTGGGCTATAATCTCTCCTAAAACTTAAACTATTTCTAAAAGAAACTACATTGTTCTCTACAACTAGAATAATCAGAGCTCCTTTATTTACCTCTTCTTTAACATGATTCCAGATGTTGAGTACTTTCTGGAACTACATCTCAAGTCTGTATCCTTAACTGCTTTTCTTTCAGTTTTATTACATTCAGGGCTAGAGAGATAGTTCAGTAGCTAAGATGATCACATAGCATGCAATTGACCTGGGTATGATCTCTAGCACCACATATGGTCTCAGAAACCTCTTAGAAATGAGTCTTGACTACAGAGAATGATCCCTGACCCCAGAACTAGGAGTAAACCCTGAGCACACACCCCTGCCATAAATATTCTCATTAAGCTTTCAGCAAAGCTTTCTTGTTTCTGTATTTTAGGCTATAATACAACAGAGAATAGGAAGTAGAATAGTGTTTTTTCATTTCATTGGACTTGTGAACACCTTGAGAATCTGATATGAAACTCATAAACATTAATGACATATGTGGGAAAAAATTAGATTGTTGCTAACCCAATGAATCTAGTTTAGCTAGGAAATCCAACTTAGTAATTAATGGAGTGAAGGATGTCATATTGCGATGTATACGAGGATGAGTTGGGGTTCTGGCAGTGTTCATTGCATTGCATAGGAGAACCTTGTGTTATCAAAATCAGGACCCTGTATACTTATATGCAAAGCATGCACTTTAGGACTTTGAGTCATTTCCACACTCCTGGTAAGTTGATGGTTTCAGTGATTGAATCTCAAATGACTATTTCATTTGCCCAATGTTACAAATGTTAGCTACTTCTGTTTGGAGTCTTAGGGGTTTTTGTAGTGGAATGTAGGAAGACAAGACATCTTGTAAATAAAGCAAGATGAACTTGAGCAGTCTTCAAGGATAGTTGAATTTTAGACAAGGTTAAGTGAGGTGTTTACAACATTTTAGATAAAAAATAATATGTCCTGAGAAAAGTATTCAGACTAGAGAGAGAAAGGAGAATGGCTAGTAATAGTCTTGAGTTGAGACAGAGATGACATTATGTGGAATTGGGAAATAAGCTAAATTAAATTTGCACTGCAATTTATATTCAAGATAATTTAGCAATTATTATGTGCAAGTGAAGTAAAGCAAATAAATGATAAAACAAGGAATTATAAAGAATTTTAGAAGGTTATGTGACAAAAAAATTTTAAAGCAAAGGGTGGATTTTTTGTCTTACATACAATTGACTCTGGTTTGACCCCAGTACCCCAGCTTCCACAAAGAGTAAAGTCTGAGTGGTCCCAAAAAGATAAAAAAAAATTAAAGCAGGGTATGGAGATTGCATTGTCCTATGGGCACAAGTTGTCCTTTTTTATTTAGTTAAAGCACAATCCACTGTAAAAGTTAAATTTGAGCAAAAACTTGAAGATAGCTATGAGAATTATTCAAGTATGTTAAGGTAGAGTGATCCAAAGATAGTGGGATAAGTTCAAACTATTACTTATGTGTCTGAGAAGCAACTAAAAGTAAATAAGAAATAAAAGTTAGATGGAGAGATTAAGTGGTATTTAGTGGGCACAAAGAAATATTTGTTTTCAACAAAAAAATCAACAAAGATTCTATATTCTTTTAGTTTCTTAATTTAAACTCATTCATCTATGGAATATAGATTATTTTATTAGATTGATACTGAAGAAGCAAATTTTAAATTGTTACAAAATTCTTGTTGCTAAAACATTTCACACTGTTTAAATACAAATAGAGTCAAACACAAATAAGTTCATTTTTACTGAAAAGTTATACTGAAAGGTTTTCAAAAGATGTTAATTGAGAAATAGATAGTTATATAATAACTTCATTTAAAAAAATGAAAAACGGGTTGGGGTAGGGCATTTGCCTTGCACGTGACTGACCCAGGATGGGCCTTGGTTTGATCCCTGGAGTTCCATATGGTACCCCAAGCTAGGAGCGATTTCTGAGCCATAACAAAGAGTAACCTCTGAGCATCGTGGGGTATGGTCCAAAAACCAAAAATGAAAAATAACATGGTGTTTGTAGGTTTGTGTTTGTTATGATTTTAAAGCACATATGTATAATTACTTTGGCCAAGAAGATGCAATTTAAAAATAATAGATTGAATGCTTAATGGTTGACACCTTTGATTCCAAATAATTTCTCATTTTGGGGTGGATATACTCAACAGTGCTCAGAGCTTATTGCTAACTCTGTGCTTAAGGAACACTCCTGGAAAGATTTTAAAACCATATATTATTTCAAGAATCAAAATTAGGTTAGCATCCTACAAAACAGGTGCCTTACCTATTGTACTAGCTTTTAGGGTCCTTCACATACTTTGTCTTGACATCTCCTTCTAATACAAAAGATGTGGCAAAGCCTTACTTCCATTTCATCCTGCAACAAAGTCAGATCCAAAATGTTTTTCTGTACCTGATCATACTCCTGGTCTTCTATGGCCAGCTATATTCTCTACCACTTTCCCTGATTTTTATTTCTTGTCTTTCTAATGGCTTTGTCAGAGCAAGATTTTATTACCATTTTTAAGAAACAGTAACCTATAGTATTATAGAGGTAAATTGGTTTCTTTTTCAAGATTCTATAACTTTTTTGGTATGGTGTCATAACATTTTATTACAATTGTAATTTCTTTTTAACTTTCAATGAACTACATGTAACAAGTCTAGTAAGTAATAAATTTTAGTAGGTTGCCAGCTAATGGTTCTTATCTTTACTGACATGCTATACTATATTAATTTTGGTAGTAGACAATTAAAAACCCTTCATTCATTAGACTGAAGAATTTGTACAGTGAATAGGGCACTTGCCTTGCATCAAGCCAACCTTGTAGTACATATGGCTCTCCAAATTCTAGCAGCAATGATCCCTGAATGCAGAGTCATGAATAACTTTTGAATACAGTTCGATATAGAAAAAACAACAACAAAAATAAATACATCAGTAAATGGAAGTCCTGGATTTAAATGTCAACTTCAGCCCTCATTATAGACTGTCTTTGTCCATGTTATTTTAGAGTTTAGAACTTTATCTTCTGTCCTGAGAAATGAGGATACCCCCATATGTTGTAGACTTGTTGAGAAAATTGAGTAAGATTTTGAACTAAATAAGGCTTCAATGTTTTGGTAAGTGGCCGAATGATAGCATAATGGACAGGACATATGCTTCGTAAGGGGCCCAGGATCATTCTCTTCAGCACATATGGTCCTTCAAAACTCACCAGAAGTGATACCTGAGTACAGAGCCAAGAGTGATCCCAGAGAACTGTTGGTTGTGGCCCAAAAATAGAAAAAAAGAAAAAAACACAAAGTCTTCAATTTCTATTAATTGACATGGTAGGATATTTTTATGTGGTTTAGAAGAATATTTCTTTATTAATGTTTAAATCTAAAATATGTTACATTTTTGAGACTGTGTAGTAATTTTATTTTTTAATAATTTGTACATAAGGTTTCTCCATACCTTTTCTTTTATATATATATATATATGTATGTTTTTAATTTTTATTTTTATCATATTGGCTTACATATCTTTCACAGTAGTATTTTAGGTACATAGCTACATTTTTTTGAATGGATGCAAGAGACAAATAGAGAACACAGTGGGAAGTGTGTTGCCCTTACATGCAGTTGGCCACAGTTCATCTTGACACCAAATATGATCCGTCAACCACTGCCAAGAGTGATGCTGAGAGTAAAGCAGTGAGACAGGAGTAAGCCCTGAGCATGGAGGGAGTGGTTCAAACCCTTCTTCCCTCAAAAATGTGTTAATTCGATATGGGACCAAAGAGATAGCATGGAGATAAGGCGTTTGCATTGCATGCAGAAGGACGGTGATTCGAATCCCGGCATCCCATATGGTCCCCCAAGCCTGCCAGGAGCGATTTCGGAGCATAGAGCCGGGAGTAACCCCTGAGCACTGCCAGGTGTGACCCAAAAATCAAAAGAAAAAAGAAAAAACATGTGATAACTTGGTAATATAGCAATGTGATAATATGATAATTAAGTTTCAGTATGAAAAGATTATTACCAGTGTAACATGTCAAGTTCTATTAACCTCATTTAACCTAGTTAAATGTTCTGGAGTGCCAAATGTAGGAATTCTTTGACAATCTGTCCTCATAGTTTTTGCTACATAATTTAATTATTTTCAGTTCAACAATATTGTGTTCTTCAACTTAAATTCTCTGCTAAATACTTGTTACTTCCTATTCACAAAAAATAACCTTTCTTTAACTCAATTTCTTTCTTATTATTAAAAAATCTGTACTCAGTTACTAAATATCAAATAAATAATAGATCATCAGAAACCTATTTTTGTTTTATTATAATACTTTAAGGCAATAATATTGCAACAAAATATGTACAAGGTAATAGAGTGTCTGCTATTTGAGCTTTTGACTTTAGTTTGTTTAGTTTGTTTGTTAAAAAATATATTAATATAAAATCAGAAAAGGTTTTTTTGTTTTGTTTTGTTTTTGGATCACACCGGCAGCGTTCAGGGGTTACTCCTGACTCGATGCTCAGAAATCGCCCTTGGCAGGCACAGGGGACCATATGGGATGCTGGGATTCGAACCACCATCCTTCAGCATGCAAGGCAAATGCCTTACCTCCATGCTATCTCTCTGGCCCAAAATCAAAAAAGTTTTGCTTCAAAGCAATGTAATAATATTCTTTGGAGCAGTGGTCCTCAAACTATGGCCCGTGGGCCACATATTGTATTTGTATCTGTTTTGTTTCTTCATTGCAAAATAAGATATATGCAGTGTGCATAAGAATTCGTTCATAAGTTTTGTTTTTACTATAGTCAGACCCTCCCAATGGTCTGAGGGACAGTGAACTGGCCCCCTGTTTAAAAAGTTTGAGGACCCCTGCTTTGGAGAGTGTCATTGGTTTGATTTAATTTTCTCTGATTTGGAAAAAAACATAAATTTGCCTAATCCATACTACTTGTTATTGTGGGGTAGAAAATAGAAACTAACATCTTTAAATTAATAGATACATTCTTTAAAATACTTTGAAAGACTTTTTGAAATATTTATGCAAGATTAAAGGTTCATTCATGATATTCTTGGCTCCTAGACATAGTTCCAATAAAGATGTATGGAGTTGTCCATTTATCAGCAAAAGAATTTTCAGACATGATCAGGTATCCAGGAATTAAACTCTTCTCTGACACCATCTACCTGGAGATACTATCAGATTCTCTAAGTTAAGGGTTCAGCCTCCCAAGATCCTTTGCAACTTTAGACACTCAATACAATACTCATGACTTGACTGCTGATCTCCTATCAGCCTCAAAAATATTTCCACAAGGTCCCTTATCAAACTTCAGGTGCCACTTGTAACTCCAGATTTTCTCCTTCTGACCAATTGCTATAAATTTTAAAAACATTTAAAGATAATTATATGAGATTGATTACATGAGTGCCAACATAATCATTTTTCTCATTGGAGATATGAGAAGTATATTATGAGAACAAGATATTTTATGTTATTTTCAAAAAGTGCCGAGTTCTTGGGAAATATCTCAGAGGTTTGGAGCATATACGGTACTTCTCATATAGGAGGCCCAGGTTTGAACTCCAGCACTGCATGAATCCCTGAGCACCAGTGGAAGTGACACCAAAGCTCTAAACCAGGAATACTCCTGAATACTATCTTATTTACCCCAAAATGAACAAATAAGCAAAAATGTAGATTTACAAAAAGAGAGACTAGGCTATTTTTAGTAAATTTGATTTCTTAGTTTAGGCTTTGGGAGGGGAATGAAGGGAGATTTGTGCCACACCCCATTGTGCTCAGAGTTTACTCCTGGCTGTGCACAAAGAGATCAGGAGACCATAAGAGGTGTCAGGGACCAAACCTGGGTGCGTAGTATGAAAGGAAAATGCCTTACTCACTGTACTATCTCTCTAGACCCCAAGAGTACTGTTAATTTGGAATTGATGTGTGTGTGTGTGTGTGTGTGGTTTAAATAACTTCCGAGATTGCGCAGCAAAAGGGTTCTGCTGTCTAAGATTTGATACAGCTCCCTGAAGATTCACTCTCCTAGGTGCCAAAATTAATTTTCTCTTGAAGTTTGCCACTTACTTTAGGGAAAGGCAGCTAGTAAATCCCAAACTGCTAAAAAGTTTGACAAGAAATGCCTTAAGTTAGACTATGTAGAAGGAAATCAGGTTGTTGTGCTACAAGAATAATGAAGGTGCTCACTGTATTAGTTGAATGACATTTGAAAAGTTGTAATTCCATAACCTTTAAGGATGTATGGTAACAAATGTAGACTTTCAGAGTCAGGTGAACCAGGAAATAAGTCTTAATTCCTTGCTTATTAATCAGGCTCCAGGATAGACTTGACCCTTTGGCTCAGCTATAAAAAAAATTGCCCTGATATTAAAAACAAACAAACAAAAAAAAACCAAAAAACAACTGGAGTGAGTTGATGTTTTCCCCAAGAAAGACTTTTTTTGTTTGTTTGTTTTTATAGTTTTTGGGTCACACCCGGCAGTGCTCAGGGGTTATTCCTGGCTCCAGGCTCAGAAATTGCTCCTGGCAGGCACGGGGGACCATATGGGATGCCGAGATTCGAACTGATGACCTCCTGCATGAAAAGCAAACGCCTTACCTCCATGCTATCTCTCCGGCTCCAGAAAGACTTGTTGATGATGTACACTCATGAAAAAAATTTAGGGCCAGGAATATAGTTCAATGGTAAGGTGCTTACCTTAAAAGTTTGAATATATTCAAAAGTATTAAAAAAGAAAATGAATCTTCAAAAGAATGTAATGATTCCATTTAAAATGTTACTTTTATGTATTTATAGTAGAGGCATTGAATTTAGCCCCTAGTTAACAAAAAGTAATTAAAATGAAATACGATCATATTATAAGCATTTATATGAGCAACTAAATTAAAGGCAGTTGAGATGATCTGATGGTTTTGAACTGTTTGACCTGGGTTCCATGTTGTCAATACCAACATTACTGAGCTATACATGATATTGGCCAGAGAGATCATACAAAGACTGCTCTTGTTTTCAGTGTAAGTATAAAATGGTAGCAATTGACCTCTTGAGAGTTAGATGCATTGGAATTTTCTATGTTCACCATCCTGCTGACTACTTAACCCACTATCACACCTAATGGATTTTCTGCAGGACAAGGTTATATTGCATTTATTTTTTGTTTTATTATTTTGTTCAGTGGCCACCAAACACAGAGCCAGATATAGAAATGGTCTTACTGAAAGAGTTAAAATCCAAGTAGGTAGTCACCAAAACATTACTTCTTTTGAAAGCTTGGCTTTCTGCTCTGTTAGACTAAAAGAATTAATAATTACCTGAAGATAATGTTTTACTTCTGTACTAGCCTCAAGTCTTCTTTGGTTTCCAGAGGCTAGGAAAAGTGGTTACCATTCCAATTTCCAATATGAGGACACAATATATATTCTCTCCATGTATTCTCTCCCACTTGCTCTTTCCATACATATTTCAGTTCACTTTAAATGATACAGCTCAAACTTTATAAATTAAATATATATTAATTATGTTGTTCTAGATTTTAATAATAGTTTAAGTGCAGCCCAGAGAAATAGGATAGTGGTAGGAATTTTGCCTTGCACGCAGCTGATTCAGGACAGATGGTGGTTCAATTCCCGGCATTCCATATGGTTCACTGTGCTTGTCAGGAACGATGGATGCCTGAGCACAGAGCCAGGAGTAACCCCTGAACACCGCTGGGTATGTTCTAAAAACAAAACAAAACAAAAAAGTTTAAGTGGAACAGAACTTTTGTACTGGGAAGACTCAACTTACATTTTCTCTCTCATTTAAAGATTTCTTTGGGATTAAATTATTTTAACAATGAATACTTACTCAAGTATAGTCAGTATTTATTAAAAATTATAAATAAATAGGTCATTAAGTCCTTAGAACCAATGTACAACACATCATCATTCAGCACCTTTCTTAAGAATACACAGCATGGGGCCGGCGAGGTGGTGCTAGAGATAAGGTGTCTGCCTTGCAAGCCTTAGCCAAGGAAGGACCATGGTTCTATCCCCCAGTGTCCCATATGGTCCCCCCAAGCCAGGGGCAATTTCTGAACACTTAGCCAGGAGTAACCCCTGAGCATCAAACAGATGTGCCCTCACAAAAAAAAAAGAATACACAGCATAGGGCCTCCAGAATGACTTTTTTTTTTTAGTAGAGGCCTTGCTTGAAAAAATAAATCTCTACCTTTCTATACAGTAAATCTCAGGATCATTTCCATTACAGTTTATAGCAGAGGAAGTTGAAGGTGATAAAAATTCTTATCAACAAGGAGTTCACAGTTGTATATGTGATTAAGGACATGCACTTTGGTTATTTATAACATGTGTCTCGATTTAAAGAACCCCCATTATCATAAAATCAGCTACGACATATAAAGTGATTGAAAATGAAGCCATCATTCTTATGCCTATTCTGGGAGAAAAGACAGATAGATCATAGGGAGACTTTTATAATATACATTTTTCACTGGTTGATGACACATAGTGAAGTAAAAATCTCAGAACTTTTACCTGGGAGCTGGGGAATTGTTTTTACAGTAATGGAAACATGAAATACTATTAATCACTCTTTACACTATGAATTTATTCCATATTACTTATAGAGAATTGTCTATTATTTAAAAAATAGCTTTGGGGCCTCACAAGCAAAGCTCAATGGCTACACATTGCTTGGTATTCAGGAGTCACTGTTACCAATGCTTTAGAGATCATATATTTCTGGTGATGAACCATGGAATCCTGTTGTGAAGCATAAATTCCTTCCCATTGAGCTCTCTTTGGCCTTGTCTTATTTTAAAAATTAACCTTAATTTTATTACCCTCATATACTTTTTTCATTTATTTTTAATACTTACTAATTTGGAAAAAATTTAAAAAAAAAAAGAATTTGGGGGCCTCACATATCACTTCAATATATGCATGGATTGACCAAACTGACTACCTGACTTCCTCCTCTATCCACCACTTAATTTACTCTCTTCACTTTACACATCTCCTATTCCCTCCAGGAATTATTATAGGGGTCACTCTAAGAATAAAATTTTGTTCATTTTGTGGGTTTTTTTGTGTTTTAGTTATTCATATTCCATATGTATGAAACCATCTGGTAATTCTCTTTAACTTTATTATTTATTTAACATACTTAATTGACTAATTTCATACATTTTGTTCCACATTATATACTTTGGTTTGTTGTTAATGGCAGAGTAGTTTTCCATTTAGGAAATAAACAAAAGCTTCTTTATCTAGTCATCAAACAATGGATATTAGTAGTTTTACATTTCTTAACTACCATGAATACTCCTGTTTTACATTTCTTAACTACCGTGAATACTCCTGCTATGACCATAGAGGTGTTACTTTTTTTGGAGTTAATATTTTCACATCCTTCAGATAATTGGCTTGGAAAGAGATCTTCTAATCAAATAAAGTACCCAATTTTAAAGTAATCTTGCCATTTTCTAAAGATGGTATACCAATTTTTATTTTTTCAACAGCATTTTAGGGGTTTTTCCCTCTATTTTCTCATCAATTTTTTTCATTTATAACGTTTTTTAACATATACCTATTTACCAATCTGGTCAATATTAATTAAAATTATGTTGAATATTTTATTTTTCTATCTGTAAATTTCTGATAACTTCTTTGGCAGAATTTGATCTGAACAGAGGTTCAGATCTTTTGCCTATGTTTTGATGAGTTTAATTTCTTTTGTCATGAAATTGTGTGAGTTTTTTCATATAATCTACATCTCAACCTATTGGCAAAAGTATAATGTGCAAAAAAATAACATTCTTGGTTTCTAAATACAACTTTATTAATAGCAACTAAATAGCTTTTTATTCATAATTACAAATATTATTAACTAATCTCCTACTAATAAAAATGTATAACCTTACCAAACTTTTGCTGCTATAAAAATAATGCTAAAATATAGTGTTCATATAATTTTGATCTCACAAGTGAAAACTTTGCAAATAAATTATTAGTAATATAATTGTTAGGTATTTACTAATCTAATAAAGAAAAATAACATCAGTACACTTTCTGTTTACACAGTTATTGTAACAATTAAAAATATATATTTTATTTTTATTACTTGAGTATTTTGGTATACTTTATTTTAATATTGGTTTATTTTAATTTTTCTTGAAGCACTGTGATATAAAATACTGTCAATGATAGGGCTTTATGTATAAAGTTTCCCTACACAGAGACTTGAATCTTTTTCTCGAGGTTCATTCCCACTCACCTTTCCAGTCCCCACCTTTGTTGAGACCAGGATTGTTAATATTTTTTTCTGTTTTTTTGAAACATTTTTACTGTTTCAAAATAGAAAACCTATTGTTATTGTGAGAAGGCTTCATGGATTCGTATACATCTTTTTCCTTATCTGTCATGTATCCTGAGATATTTTAATGACATATTTTTATGAAGGAACTTTTTATAATTTCCTATTGAAAATCTCTCATACAACTAGCTGTTTCTAGTAATGTTACCTGGAATTAGTTTGATAGGAGATAGATATTCAGCCTTAGTAACTCCCAGATGGCTTCACAGTTGTCTCAACACAATTTAATCTAATTCTTCCACTGATTAAACATGCCACTTGCAAACTGAAGTCCCATATGCATTTGTATTTATGTCTAAATTTTATTCTGTTTCACTGATTAATCTGTCTTTGTGTTCAATAGAATAAAATGTTTGAATACTAGTAGACTTACAATAAAACTCATTTATACCCTGCCTGTCCTCCATGAGAATTATTTGCTCAAATTTTCTATTTGTACATACTTACTTTTCCATGAAAATCAAGCGTGTAGCACAGTTTAGGTTTTAAAAACATGCTGGAATTGTATTTACAGTTTGTGTGCCATTTTAAGTGCTACTCATTCATGGTTTTAGTGGAAGGATCTTTCACTGAAGGCACTGCAAACTTATGATCTATCTTTACAAATTACATGAATTGCACTATCTTTATAAATCATTCTTTAATATATTTTCTGTGTATTAGAACTATTTAAATGATTAAAACTAATATATAGGGGCCGGAGAGATAGCATGGAGGTAGGGTGTTTGCCTTGCATGCAGAAGGACAGTGATTCAAATCCCGGTATTCCATATGGTCCCCCGAGCCTACCAGGAGCGATTTCTGAATGTAGAGCCAGGAGTAACCCCTGAGTGCTGTCGGGCATGACCCAAAAAACAAACAAAAAAACCTAATATATATTAAATTTAATATATGTTCTGTGTATTAGACTTATTTAAATTTTATGGAGCTCTGCAAGGTTTAATACTTTCTTCAATAAGTTATTTTAATTACATTTTCTTGATTAACCATATAATTTATAAATTTCCAAGTTCATTTCAAATTACTGAGAATACTGTAGTTTGTTTTTTCTTGATTTTGAATCACACCCAAGAGTTCAAGACTTTTTTTTTTTTTGTCTCCCAATTCACAATACAGACCAGGCAAAGGGCCTATGTTGAGATGTATATGGGGTGCATTTACTGTACCTCCTCTTTCTATACAGTCAGCGCAAAGAACACAGCCTGTAGGAAGAATTGGGAGGCCTTATCTTTCTTTTTATTTTTTAATATATATAATAATATTATATAAAATCCTTCACCAGTGCAACATTCCAATGACCAATATCCCAAGTATCCTTCCTTGCCACCCCATACCGGCCTGTACTCTATATAGGCTTTCTACTTCCCTCATTCAGTCACATTTTGTTATGATAGTTCTCAGTGTAATTATTTCTGTGACTGCACTAAATGATCCCTGTGGTGAGCTTCATGTCGGGAGCTGGACCCTCCAGTCCTCCTCTATTTTGTCTCTATTTTATTTCTGTATCAGCAACTCAGGGATCATTGCTGAAGGTGCTAAGGGTGTGGAGTGTGGACCATATAGGTGTCAGAAATGGAAACTGGGTCAGCCACCTTGCCAGGGAAGAACCTTACCTGCTCTGCTATTTTCCCCATCCCAATGGTAATTTTATTGCCTTTACCCTTACTTTTTGGAGACATTATTTACCCTTTCATTCACTTAGTATATGTGTGTGAGTTGATGTGCAACTATTTGTCATGATTGTGTTGTATTTTACATTGTATTTCTTAACCAAAACTATCTCTGTGTCTTTCAATTCTAGAATACTTCTGAATTTTAATTATTAGGCTCTTGGTTTTTTTTAGCTATTTCTGTATTTTCCTATTTCTTGGTCTTGTGTTGCTAATCTCTAGTTTCTAGTATAATATTAAATAATTGTCATTCAATAACTTTGTTTTCTTATTACATAAGAATTTAATACAATACATTTTGTCTAAAATCTGGCTTCTGTTCATGATGAGTTTGAGTAGATAAGAATTATGTACTTTGGGGCCAGAGAGAGCATGGAGGTAAGGCGTTTGCCTTTCATGCAGAATGTCAGTGATTCAAATCATGGCATCCCATATGGTCCCTCGAGCCTGCCAGGAGCAATTTTCTGAGCCAGGAGTAACCCCTGAGCACTGTTGGGTGTTACCCAAAAACCAAAAACCAAAACAAAAACAAAAACAACAAAAAAAAAGAATTATGTACTTTTGCATTTATTTTTCTTTAATTCATATAAATTAAATATTTATTTAATTTCTATTTTGATACATTTTATTGTAGTTTTTATGATATTATGGTTAATTTTTTGTGACTATCCCAACATGAATTCACTTTAAATTATTGTACTATCCTCTCTGGCCTTGAGTATTAAATCCTTAATTCATGATTTTCTGAAGCATGAATTTACAGCATGGAGGTTATATTATTATGCTCTGAAGAATTCTGTGAACAGTTGACAGAAGAATGAGAAAGTAAATAAAACAAGCACATAAAATCAGAAGTTTTGTGTGTTTGTTTTGATCATACTAAGAAGTGCTCTGATCATCCTAAGCAATGCTCAGGACAAACTCTGGCTCTATGTTCAGGGAAAATGCCTGTCAAGATATGGGGAACTCAGATTTGCCATGTGCAAGGCAAGTGCTCTATTTGCTGTACTATCACTCTGTTCCCACAAAATCTTAAATCTTAAATAAAGTCCTCCAATACAAAATATTTCAAACAGCATCCAGGGGTTTATTTAAGTTAGGTCTGAAAGCAATATTGTAATATACTCATATATCAGTAGTATATTAGTTTGTTGTATATCAGTATATCACTCAACAATACTACTGTATTCCAGGAGAGTAAAGAAAATGTAAATTACTTTCTATGATATTTATGTTTAAATATTTAGAAAAAAATTATAATTTTTAATTATTCTAGTAATAAGTGATATTTAGTATTATAAGCAATATTTTATAATTTCAGCTGATTGAGAAATTTTTTCTTCAGGTTCCAGAGCAGAACAATAGTAAAGGGCATAAGGTGCTTGCCTTGCACACTCCCTAAATGGGTTTTATCAATGGCACCATGTTTAGCCCGAAGGCTTGCTAAGGAAAGAGCCTGTGAGTTCAAAGCCAGGAGTAAACTCTAAGTACTATCATAAATAGCTCAATTATGGAAAATCTCCAAAGAAGTAGAGGAAAAGGGAGCAATTAAGGAGCAGAAGGGAGAGGAATTTGTTCAGCAAAAATATAGTCCAAGGATTTAAAATGTTTGCTTGGCATGTGGCTGAGATAGCAACTCTGGTTCAAGTCTTGTCATAACATATGGTTTTCTTCACCCTGCCAGAATGTCCCTGAGCACCTCTGGTTCTTTTCTCCCATCACACACACACACACACACACACACACACACACACACACACACACACACACACACACAGTTCTGTGAAATTTCCTGTTCTTTAAGAACTTGAAGAATATGCCATTGTTCTGCCACATTTGGATGGAAGAACTATAGGAGAATCATGGAAAGCAACTATGCCATAATCACTTGAAAATATTTTTGTTTGTTTGTTTTGGGCCACCCACACACGGTGATGCTCAGGGGTTACTCCTGGCTATGCACTCAGAAATCACTCCTGGCTTGGGTGACCATATGGATGCAGTGGGATGAACCGAGGTCCATCCTAGGCTAGCACTGGCAAGGCAGATGCCTTACCGCTCCGCATCATCGCTCTAGCTCACTTGAAAAGATTTTAAAATTTTAGATAATTCCATCCTACCACTGCCTGACCCATGTGTTTGAGAAGCATTGAGTAATTCAGAACCAAAAGAATTGTGGCCCTGGAAATAGGAACATTAGTGACTGTTTTAAAAGGAAGACTTCTTGATGATATAACTTTATAGCTGTAAAATGTTTTGCCAAATTAAAAAGGCTAAGCAGAACATTGTAATATCCCTCGAAAATAGAGTGTTGTCCAGAAATGTTCACATATCCAGGGTTCCTGTGTAGTGTTGCTGCTGTTTCAGGCAGGTGTGAGATAGGAATTATAGGAGTTATACACTACCATTTGTCCAGAAACAGAACGTTCTGTCTGTGAGATCCTGAAGCTGCAGGCTTGCAAATGAAGTTATTCTTGCAGTCTGTTATGTGATTAGAGCTCTTGAAACAGGCTGAATTCCAAAATGCCATCTTAACCTGATTTTCATTCTCACTGGAGATTGTTTTTGAAAGAATCGCTCTGTGTACAATCCAGATATCTGGAGGGTTTCTGTCAAGTGTGGACAAAGGACTTCAGTGAAGTGCTGAAACAGTTCCTTGTGAGGAAGAGCACTTAAGTTTGGTTTCAGTTTACTTTTTCCTAAGACAGTGCAAAATTTTTGTTTCTTTGTTTGGTTTGGTTTTTGGGCCACACCCACTGGTGCTCAGGGGTTACTCATGGCTCTGCTCTAAGAAATCACTCCTGGAAGGCTCTGGAAACCATATGAGTTTCCAGGGATTGAACCTAGGTCAGTGCCAGATCTGCTGTGTGCAAGGCAAAAAGTCTTACCACTGGTCCCAGACAGTACAAGTTTAATTGGCCTGTGTGTTTGAGTATGTGCCAAGGTGTGGGGAGAAGCCGTTTCTAAAGATGGGTATTGTAGTTTGTTTCAATAAAAAAGAGAAATACTTACTCACACAATATTTTGGTTATATTTCTATTGTTATTTATGGAATTTCTGTTTTAAATGTCCCAGCTTCCTATATTAAATCAGGAGTAAATTAATTCATGCTTTTCAATATATCATTTTTAAAAACTAGTAATTTATTTTTATGTTTTCTAAGATATAGCTATAGATAACTTGCATACTTTCATTTTTTATTTTATTAGGCAATTTGGTTGTATATTCTGAACATATAAATAAAGCATGATAATTTATTTACTTTTGTTTAAGATACTCCCTAGACTTTAACTGATCTTTAAGTGAAAACTTCTACTTTAAAGATATATTTACGGGGCCGGGCGGTGGCGCTAAAGGTAAGGTGCCTGCCTTGCCTGCGCTAGCCTTGGACGGACCGCGGTTCGATCCCCCGGTGTCCCATATGGTCCCCCAAGCCAGGAGCAACTTCTGAGCGCATAGCCAGGAGTAACCCCTGAGCGTTACCGGGTGTGGCCCAAAAACCAAAAAAAAAAAAAAAAAAAAAGATATATTTACAACTCAATAGCAAAACACTTAGTACACTGATAAAAATAGGCTATAATATAGGGTGCTTTACAACAAAGACAAAATTAGTAAATATTGAAATAGTGTTATACATCACCAGTCATCAGAGAAATGCAAATCAAGACAATAATAGGGTATCATCCACACTTAATATATTTTTAAAAGAATCAATGACAGCAAGTGTTGATGAAGATATGGAGAGATACTGGGTGAATAATTCCAATGAAGCTGCTATAGGAAACTATGAGGAGGTTCTTCTAAGTGTAAAGATAAAACTACTATAATATCTCACAGTTTAAATTCTTAAATTTTTTAAAATTCTGTTATGTTTATCCTATAACAAGATAGGTGAGGGATGGGCCCCATTGTACTTAGGTTTTACTCCTGGCTCTGCACTCATAAGTCATTTTTGGCAGTTTTCAGGGGATAATTTAGTGTACCACGCATTGAACCTGGGTCAGCCTGTGTAAAGCAAGCATCATATCCACTGTACTATCTCTCCAGCCCCTAACAATCCAATTCTGGATATTATATGGAACAATTGAAAATATTATCCTGAAGAAAAATTGATGGGGCAAGAGCAATAGTATGGCAGTAGGGCACTTGCCTTGCAAATAACCAACATGGTTTCTATTCCTGACACCCCATATTTTCCTCCGAGAACCCACCAGGAGTAATTCTGAGACAGAGTCAGGAGTAAACGCAGGTGTAGATTAAAAAGAACAAACAATAATCAATATAACAACAAGAATACCCCATAAACTTAAATGTCCACTAAGGGACTATTACCAAAAGCCAACAAGTAGAAAAAATTAATGTTCACCAACAGCTAAATGATAAAACTTTATTATATGCATATAGTATAATATTATTAAACTTGTAAAAATAAAGCAATTCAACATAATGCAACTTGAGTAAATCTTGAAATATTATTCTAAGTAAAATATGACAGTCACTGAAGTCAAATAAAGCACAATTTCATGTGAGTGATTATTTAATAATAACAAGTTTATATAATCACAGTAAAATGGCAATTACCAGGAGATGGGTACGAGAGATATTGGCAAAGGGTACAAACTTTAGTAATTAGATCAACATTCTATCTTGATTTTAGTGACAGTGATGGTATCAGTGTTTCCAAGGGTCCAAAGTAAAAAAACATTTTTTTTCTTTTTGGTTTTTGGGCCACACACAGTGATGCTCAGGATTTATTCCTGGCTATTCACTCAGAAATCACTCCTGGCTTGGGGGACCATATGGGGCACTGGAGGATCCGTCCTAGGTTAGCGAATGCAAGGCAAATGCCCTATCACTTGTGCCACCTCTCAGGCCCCCAAAGTAAAAACAAAAAAATATGTATTGCAATTAAATTTTTTATTTTTTTTCTGGTTTGTGGGTCACACCTGGCAGTGCTCAGGAGATACGCCTGGCTCTATACTCAGAAATCCTCTGGCAGGCTCAGGGGAACATATGGGATGTCAGGATTCAAACCACCGTCCTTCTGCATGTAAAACAAATAGCCTACCTCCATGCTATATCTCCAGCCCCTTTTTTTTGTTTGTTTGTTTTTAATTTTTATTGTGGTCAAAGTGAATTACAAATCTTTCACAGCAACATTTAAGGCACATTGTGACAGTGAATGAGGGGCATGTTTTATTTTGTTGTTTTTTTTTTATATATTCACTGTGAAATTATAAAGTTGTTCACGATTGGACTTCAGGTATACAATGTTTCAACCAACCCCAGTTTCTTCACTAACTAGTGTTTACTTCTCTCCATCAATGCCTCCTCCAACAATGCCTCCTCCAATCCCATTTGCCTCTCAGTCAGCTTCTACAAGAGGAGCATTTTATTTTAATATAAAATTTTGCTCTGTAGTTGATACTACTGATGCTAATAGGGTTTCATACATAACATTTTGCCACCTTTCAGTACCACCACTTCCTCCGTGTTGAATGCTTTTCTCTACCATAAGGACTCTTCCCTACCCCCTTCCCTTCCTCCAGACCCCTCAAGTGGCTTGTTACCTAATGACGTTTTTCAAGTTCTTAGTATCTATTGTCTCTGGGTATTCACTATTCTACCTTTATGTCCCCTGAATAAGAGATTCATCATTCTGTGTCATTCTCTCTTCCTCTGACTAACTTCATTTACCATGCTAAACTCCAGGTCATCGTATTTTAGGTATTTAGTACATACAATTAGTGTATATACATTATGCCTTAATATATCTGGGGAGATTGATTTATTTTATACATAAATAATTCATAGAAATACCAAAAGTAGATTTATTGTCATGTGTCAATTCTAAAACGATAAGAAAATGAAACATTTTAAAAAACATCTTAAAATGTTTCAAAGGAAAAGATGTTGAAATTTCATATTTAAAACTGCAAATAGATGTATTATTTTTTGTTTTTGTCGAGAGGTTCTATTTATTTTTACTTTTGATAGCTTTTTGAGATTTGTCTTTGTGTTCAAGGATTTTTGTCCAGTATTATCCAGTTCAGCCAGGTGAAAATTTTTGCACCTGACAAAATGAATGTCCATGTAGACATTTGTGATTTTAGCGTTCTAATACTATTCTCAGTCATTATTAAAAACAATTATTCTGTGCACCTGGATTTCTATCCTTTTTTTTTTTTTTATGACCATTGTATCGTTGAATCACCTGGACCTCTTGGCTCACAAAGATGGGAATGGAGTGGCTGTTGAATTTCTGCTATAGCTATTTGGAGAATCAGATGATGAGAACTTTCTGTGCACGATTTGAGGAGGCAATAAAGAGGCGTTTGCAAACTTTGGTGTGGTCCAAGGTTAGAAATAGGTTGAACTTCATGATGTCCATCAACTTGCCACAATGTTGGACAATAAAGCCATTTGAACAAGAGACAAATAAACTCTCAAGAGCTAATAATGTATAATGTGGTGACTATAGTTAACAAGAACCTATTTTAACTTGAAAATTGCCAGGTCTTTAACATTCTTATTCCAGAAATTTAAAAAATAGCTATGGATGTGTTATCTAGTCTTATAGCAGTCTTTTCTCATTATATACTTTAAATCAGCATGGTGTACACAATGCTACATGTCAACTATTATCTTACAGCTGGAAAAAATGGATTTATCTGAGGATAAATAAAAAAGATAAAACAGTGTGGTGATATTTTATTTCACTTTCTGAAATAAACAAAAGCAAGCATTCATTTTATCAAGTAAGAGAATTGATCAAGAGAACAAATATAGTTTGAAGAAGTAAATATACACTCAACATAGGATCACACAATCAAATCAATCAATCTTAACCTCATAAAACATATTTAAAAAACATCAAATTAGGGAGATTGTTCCTTCGGTATTTTTTTGTGCTTTGAGCATATTTTAAACTTTTGTTGTTGTTAAAAGATTATTTAGAGGCTACTGGAAAATAAAATTCCATATTTAAAACATTTTTCTGTATATTATTTATAATTACAATAGTCTGTTATTAGTAGTAAATGTTTTTTCTATTTGATTAAACAGAAAATCAGGGTTCTACATGGAAAAATAGGGTAGAGTGCCAGTTTTATCCAGTTCTGTTATTTACATTATTGTTAGTATGGTTGCCATACTAATAATAATTATTTACATATTTTTAGTATGGTTGCCATACTAATAATAATTATTTTCACAGAAACTTAAAAAAATTCCTGCAGGGCACCTCCAGGCATTTTTTAAGAGTTTGCAGGGTTTTCAGAACATTCTAAATACAGTAGTTACTGCTTATTCATAGAATTCTAAAATTCATTCTCAAAGTTCTTATCTAAATGACCTTACACCTCTTAAGAAGGAAAAAAATAGCAGAACTGCTTGTCTGAATGCTCAATTTTACTCTTTATACTAGTGTTACTAATCTTTCCATATGTATTGACTCCAGGGAAATGGCCCTATCAGACTTACATATGAAGTTCTCTTTTGGTGTCTACAACAGCATATATATCTTCTATTATTTTCATATTTTCTTTCACTTCATCACATCCGTAAGAATATGATAATTAATTCTTTACTCTTATTATAATTATGGACGATTTTCAAGATGCTCTGAGAAAAACATTTTCTAATTTGAAACGTTTTCTAGTGTGGGATTTGCTGGAAAGCTTTTGTTGTGGTTATTGACTATTAGCTAATGGATATACACAAATATACATATTGGTTTGGGGGCAATACCTGGCTTATTACTAGTTTATTAATTAGCTCAAGAATTATTCTAGGCTCTGCACTCAGCAGAGATAGCTCTGCTGTCATCTCTGCTGTCGTGCTCAGGGGAATGGATGGGATACCAGGAATCAAACCTGAGTTTATCACATGTAAGGAAAGTTCTCTACCTACTGTGCTATTACTCTGCCTTGCTAACAGATATTTACAGACACAAATAATTTTGTCTCATTGCAATATTTTCAATGGTTAACATTTTTCTGGTAACACATTTCTTTGCAGTTCAAAAACATAAACCTGAATTGTCATAAATATATGCATGCAGACACTTATTTTAACAATTTATTATAAATATATTTATTAGTAGGTAACACTGTCTAATCCAAAATAATGATATTGTGATTTTCTTATATTTCACTAATGCTATTTTTATTGTTTTTGAGACACACCCAGTGTTGCACAGGGCTCTCTCCAGGCTCTACGCTTAGGGATCACTCCTAGCACAGGGATTATAGAAATGGGTCACATCTTATGCTCTGTACTATCTCTCTAGTTTTAAAATTAAATAAAATGTTACTTTTTAATTGTTTTTCAAAAAATTGGAATTTTCGGTGGGCAGCAAGATGGTGGAGTGGGTAACGTGCTTGCTCTGCATGCAATTAGCCTGGGTTCAAGCCTGCCAACCCATATGTTCTCCTGAACACCATCAGGAGTGATCCCTGCACAGACTCAGGAGTAAACCCTGAGCACTACCGAGTACGTCCCCAACCATCATCTCAAATATTGGGATTTTATTTTCTTAGACATCTTATTGCCAAAGGGTACCGGTTTAAATTGTGTGTCAAAATGACTGATCAGCAGTCTGGGTTGACTTTTGCTATTCTTCCTTTCTCCTGCTGATATGTCAAGAAAGGTTTATATATAACCCTCAGAATAATGCTCATTCTAATGTCGTAGATAAACCCACTAAGGAACTCATAGAAATCTAATTGACTTACAGTGGGGAAAAAGTAAAACATTTTCTTTCCTAAGAAAAGTCTCAAATCTCACTGTGCTCTGCCTACTTTATGAATATAATAGCAATTAATAAGAGACCAGAACCAAAAGCCTAATTAATATACAAGAAAAGGGAGTCTATGAATGAGTAGACAGAACCAGATATAAATAAGGTTTTCTGTGGTCAGAGTTGGAGAAGACTTGAGAAAAGTTTGTTTGGGGAAGAGGTTCAGGTAAGGTAAATGGACAGGATTTGTTGAAATTTGCTTTGACAGATTGCAGCTGTTAGGCATACCTGATAAAACTTGAGTAAAGAATTCTCTTGTTTTCTTATTCATGATATTGAGAAACAAATTATTGTTTTCCAGGGGATTGGGCATAAAGTTAAATAAGTGCCAGAAAACAAGGAATAGGTTGTTGAAATGTAACAAAGGAAACATACGCTAAAAGTGTCCAAAATAAAAATATTTAGGATATATTTTAAGACGCTGCTTCATTAAACAATGTTAGCTAATGGGGCAAACCTCTACCAGTGGAAAAACACAAAACTATTTTGAAGACTGTGTACTATTTATATAAAGTAACAGAATGTGACAGTGCATGAAAAATGCATCTTCACATAGGCACAAGAGACAACTTTAATATAAATTGTCAGACAAGCTTCTTTTTATAATTTATCAGTGAAAAGAAATTCTTGGGATGCTATCTTTGTTAATGTGCTGAAATTAGCTTGGATGGTGTTTTCTGAAAATTTAACTTAAATATTAAAATGTAAACATTGGGATTGGAGAGATAGTAGAATAGCAGGGAGGGTACTTGCCTTCGATTCCTGGCTTCCCATATAGTCCCCTGGTCCTACCAGGTATGATCCCTAACCACCAAGCCAGGATTGCCCAAGCACCACCAGGTATGCACCAAAACAAAGAAACAAACAAAAAGTAAGCTTTAAACTTTATATCAGGTTAGATATATATTATATGTACATATAAATTATCATATATATAATACACATAAATGCTTTATACATTATCTAGTCCTTAGCCATTATGAATTCACATATATTTATATATAGTTGGTACAGGATATTGGAAAAATCTTAAACAGCACAGTACCTTAAGCTTATTAGGTAGCAGGTACTTACTTGTTAGAGTTGCCACCTACTGAATGACTTTTTCAAACATCTTGGCTCACTGAATTTTCAGTGTTGTGAATTTGAAAACAGTAATAAAATGTCAGCATAAACTATTCCACTACTTAGATGTCTAGATAGTTTGAGTCATAGTATGATGTCTCTTTGGCATAAACACTATAGTAATTTCTGCATATTCTGTTTCCTTGGAAAAATGAAGTAAGTGAATTGAATACTTTTATAAAAAAAAACAGACTTTTCCAGTATTATAGTTGAAATTGTTGTAGGTGGACTAGTCTTCAAGGGATATAAAGAGCTTGGAGTAGTGCAAGATAAGATTGAAACGTGATTATTCCTGCACTATATAAATATGGTAAGGATAATCAAGGGGAGTCTCAGATAGGTGACATGACATTTTAACTAGTGCAGAGGATGAATTCAAGTTTATAGGGACACAATGGAATGGCTGAGGAAGATAAAGGTAAAGCTCACTCTGTCACTTCCCATCTATATCCATATAGCCAATCAGTGTATACTGATGCAGGATGCAGAGGAAAGTATAGCTCATTGCTTTTGAACTAATCGCCCCCCAAATCATGCTTAAGTCTGGAAAAGTGGATGAATAATTCTATTTATTTTCAGTAACCTTTGAACAACGAGTGAAGGAATCGGTGTATGAATGCCCTGGTTCCCTCAATCCTCTGATAATTCTGGGAAACAAGTTCTTCAACTTTGTCAAACCTTGTACCCTATCAGTGATATGATGCTTTAGGTTCTCAATAGGGTAGCTATAAAATACTTATTATGTTTCCCTTATTCTGGGAAAATATTTTCACATTCTCTACCTGGTAAAATATTAATCTACAAACATAAGAAATGTAAGTTTACCAATAATAACAACAACAAATAGCCCTAACTGAAAAAAATGTGCAAAGAAAATAGGCACTTTTCTTATGGGCACTAACCATATTATAGGTATATTAAAAAATGCTCATCAGCATTTATTTTAAATATAGTGGAAGCCTTATATCCCAATCCCACTGGAAGCAAAGCCAACATATGAAATAATCAACTCTAGATTAGAGCAATAAACAGGCTCAGGAATTTCCACTACAAGCTGTCTGCAAGCAGGCAAAAGGGTACCAGCAGGCAGGCAGGCTAGCTGTGAGGCAAAAACCGGAAGAAGTTTCCCTGACCCAAGTCTTTATTTGGAAGAGAAGGACCAACTTCTGGGTGGAGAACAGGTAGGGGTAGGGGGCAATCCAGAGGTTCTTCCTGCCCAGGAAGGATAAGCACATGCAAAGAAGAAATATCCTGATTACAGTGAAAACCAGCTACTCCAACATATAAGGAAATTGGAAATCAAATGACAAGATATTAAGTCACATAATAAGAATAACATATACCAAAAACCTAGAAACAAACCAATCTTGGCAGGGTTTCAGTAAAAAATGAAACATCATTTGCCATGGGTAGAAATAGTTTCTGGGAAGAGCTGGCTATAATACAGGTAAGGTCTTTGCCTTGCAAACTTCTTTTTTTTTTTGGTGGGGGGAGTGGAAGGAGGCTACACCCAGTGGCATTCAGGGGTTACTCCTGGCTCTGCTCAGAAATTGCTCTTGGCAGGCAAAGGGGACCATATGGAATGCTGAGATTCGAACCACTGTTAGTCCTGGGTTGGACACTTACAAGGCAAAGGTTCTACCACTATGCTATCTCTCCTGTCCTGCCTTGCAGACTTCTGACCCAGATTCAAATTCTAGCATCCTATATGGTCTCCTGTGCACTGCCAGGAGTAGTTTCTTAATAAAGAGTTAGGAGTAAGTTCTGAGCACTGCCAGGTATGGCCAAGAAAAACAAAATCAAAAATGTAAGAGAAAGAATTATTGTCTGTATCAACCTTTATAAAAATAATGTGGATACATTTTGAAAATTAGAAAATAGAATTCCTATATGACAGTAACTATACCCCTTGGTATTTTCATATTACACAAAACATTAACTCAAAAATAAATATATATACACATTAATTTTATGCAGTACTGTTTGCAATAGAAAAATCTGAAAACCACAAATGTGTTCAAAGCCATATAGATAAAAGCAATTTTGGTGTGTATACACAATGAAATTCTACTCATCTGTAAGTAAAATTAAATTATTCAGGGCTAGAGAGGCTACAAATGATTGTGCTCAGAGCTTATTACTGGCTCTATGCTTTGGAATCATTCCTAGTCCAGCTCAGAGAACTATCTGTGCTTAGAAATCACTCTGAGTGAGGCTCAGAAAATGTGGGCTACCAGAAATTGAACCAGGGTTAACTGCATGTAAATTAAAATTTTTAATCCTCTGTACTATTGTTCTAGCCACAAAGGTAGTATTCTGAGTTGCTACAGTTTAAATGGAGCTAAAGGTTGTCATATAAAGCAAAATAAATTAACAGAATAAGGACAAACATAGGATGTTCTTACTTTAAATATGGCATACAAAGCAAAATAAAAACAAAGGAATTGGGGCTGGAGTGGTGGCACTAGTGGAAGGGCATTTGCCTTGCATGCACTAACCAAGGACAGACCACGGTTGGATACCCTGGCATCCCATTTGGTCCCCCAAGCCAGGAGCGAGTTTTGAGCACATAGCCAGGAGTAACTCCTGAGCATCACTGGGTGTGGTTCCAAAACCAAAAAAAAACAAAAGAATTGACATATGTTATAATAACAAATCTTTGAGAACAAATCTACAGAACAAAGCTGCCAAACAAAGGGGAGATGACTTTAGGGCTGGGAACAAAAGAGACATCAGAAGTGATATAAAGACATTTTTGACAGTCCTGGGCACTTTGGTTGTGGCAAAAGTGCAGAAATTTTGTACATCAAAAGAATAAATGTTAATTCTTTTGTAGATAAGTTACATCTGAGATCACATTGAGAAGTGTTTGAGGGACCATATGTGGTGCTAGCAACTTGTCCACTATACCTTTTGTATTCTGCCATACAGCTTTGGATAGAGATAGCATGGATGTATGGCATTTGCCTTTCATGCAGAAGGTCATTGGTTGGAATCCCGGTATCCCATATGGTCTCCCTAGCCTGCCAGGAGCGATTTCTGAGCATGGAGAATGAGTAACCCCTGAGCGCTGCTGGGTATGACCCAAAAAACAAACAAAAAAATTTTTTTTAACTCCTATTATTTCATGGTTTTGTTTGAAAAATACTCTAACTTAATGTAGCATAGAAGGATAATTTGGAATTAAGAGATTTGTTCTAAATGTTCTACTTTGAAATTTGTAATAGTAAAGAGACTAAAATCAGAATTTATGTCAAAAGACAGGGATATCTATTCCCCCAAATTAAAAAAATGTTTATAGATTGCTAAAATCATGATAAGCATTAAATTCATGTTAAATTTAAGTTTCAGTATGTTTTTATTTGTTAAATCATCAAAATGTAAATTTTGCAAGGATATCAAATCCTACTCAATGCTATTTATAAGTTCTGAGTCAACTTTATGTGATGAAAAGTTATAATATTTTAATAAAACTGTTAAATTTCTGAACAGAAACAAGAACATACTAATCATCTGTCTTAGTTTTCTTATGGAATTTTTCAGTGTCAAAATGTATCAGATTCAATATAAATGATTTATTTTTACAAATATAAAAATAAAAACAGAACATACATAATCTTTACATTTCAACATGAATAGACATGCCAAATAATCTGGTTAACTAGTATCCTATCTGCCTACTTTTGAGTATACATGATAATGTATATTTGAATATATTTAAGAAAAGCTTAGTTCTGCGGCATTGGACTCTCAAGCTGTATCAAAACAGTTAATTTCTTTATTTCTCTGTTAAAATCACAGACTGTTAACAGTTCTGCTATTGTTATTTTCACTTAGTTCATTTCCATATTATATTAATAGACATTATTTTCTTGTATGCGTATATGTATGACCTAACTATTTAGCACTAGTCCCAATTTTTTTCTTGCTAATTTCTCCAGGACCTAGCAGCAAGTCAGTAAATGTTTGAGTATATGCATAGATGAAATTATGGAATAAATAAAATTGAAAATAGCAATTGAAGGCTATATAATATTTATATGCTGTTGACTTTAAAGGTGCAAGACAATAAAATATTTTCAAACAGTATCACACTGGGATAAGTAAATGACTAAGGATGGGAGGTATCAAAATGCCAAGTTTAGGAAAATGATACTAGATTATGTAGAATTGGGTCAAGAGAGATCATTAATACAGGAGATTAGGTGGTTGCTTTGCATTTATCAGACCCTAGTTTGGTCCCCAGCACTCTGTCTAGTCTGATCAAAGAGAAGACAGGGGGAAAAAAGAGGGTACTAAATTTTTAAACACCATTCCATTTCTTTTAAAATGAAAGACAACATAAATTAAGAATTTTAAACCTGGTCACAAATGCATGGTTAGTTTTTCTGTTTTTCGGCATTTAAAATTTGCTTTATAGAAATGATTGTATTAATCCACATGATTGCAAATACAAGAACATCTATTAGAAGTTAAAGAAGAAGAAAAATATTTATCTTGTAGAACTAGTTGTATTAGATGTAGCAGCAGATTCCAATAGCACAGTATATGAATTCACTGGACTGCGTTTCTCTATTTTCTTTTTGTTTTTTTGTTTTCTTGGGGGGAGGGTCACACCTGGCAGTGCTCAGGGGTCACTCCTGGCTCTGTGCTTTTACATGCTTACTGTTTCATAAGTACTAATATAATTTTAACTGTTCTGGACTGTCTAATATAAGTTAAGGTTTAACCGCCATAAAGTAGACTACTTCCTCTCATTAATTTAATTTACTAGTGGTTTAATCCACTATTTAAAAAATAGGTTAAAAAATGATTTAACCCACCCCTTCCCCCAACACCCTGCATCTTTTATTGGTTGAACTCTTTGTTTTTATGCAAATAGTCAACTTGGAGAGCTAGTTTGTTTCTATTTTAAGACTGGTATGTAAAATGTCATGGAAAACAATTTTTAAGTATTTTTTTAACTCTCCACAGGAATTAAAGTTAAATTTTATCTCCAAGTTTTAGAATATATACACTTTTTATTGCAGAAAAGTCTCTTGAGATAGTACATTGCTACATAGTTATTTCTGTGAACTGTCTAATTAAAATGGAAGCTCATCTGATATGCTGTTGCCATCAACTTCAGTTTTAGGACGTTCCTTATTTCAGCTACTACATTATGAATATGGTGAGTTATAATACTTTGGAAAGATACGATAACCTGTGTTTAGGAAATGACAAACAAAATGAGGAGGAACAAAGTTAGGGAAGCCTTTACAAAATAAAATATAACCTCTGAAAAGAAAATGATCAAAGTAATAAAAAAATGCAACCAAGTGTCTTATACTAACACATTAAAAGGCCTCATTAAATGTACTAATCACAGGATTTATTTTATACATATTATTCCCTAATTAACTTAAAACATCAGGAGTCATGAGCAATTTGTTTTTTTTATATTTGATAGTAGAAAACAAATAATCACATTAAAATTAATTTTATATTGGAGCAAGCACAATGTGCATGACTGAAATGTATATTCTTTATATACTTGATAGGATCAGATGACCAATTAAGAAAGGAAGACTCTCTGTGATTTCAATAAATAGTTAAAATATTAGGGGCATGAGGAGATAGTACTAGGTAGTTTAGCTGTTTGCTTTGCCTATTCAATCCCCAGAACAGTGAGTCCCATATAAGGGAACACTTAAGCTTAAGTGGCAAGGCCCTTAAATCCCCAAAAATATATATTTGGGTAACGAAACTGTACTCCAGAATTGTTATTATGAAAATGTTATAATGTTAGTTTTTAAATTAACAATTTAAGGTAAAAATTTCATTTCATAAGCTTACTTAAATTGAGCCACAAACATAGGCACTCTGGTAACCTGGCTCTGAGGTCACTTTTAGAGGCTCTTGGGGAATTATATACAGGGTTGGCCATGTGTAAGGCAAGCACCAGATATACTGTATTATCTGTCTAACTCCCCAAAAAACTTTTTTTTTTTGGTTTTTGGGCCACACCTGGCGGTGCTCAGGGGTTACTCCTGGCTGTCTGCTCAGAAATAGCTCCTGGCAGGCACGGGGGACCATATGGGACACCAGGATTCGAAACAACCACTTTTGGTCCTGGATCGGCTGCTTGCAAGGCAAACACCGCTGTGCTATCTCTACGGGCCCCCCAAAAAACTTTTAAAATAATGTAAAAAAGCTGCTTAATAAAAAAGAACATTTGATATTTATCATCAAACCCTAAACAGTGAGCTTTCTTGATTCTGTGGTATGAGTCTTTAAATGACATCCAAATAAGAAACTGATAAGATTAAACCTCAAATCATGACCGATTCAAGAGAAATTAGATAATAATTCTGTTTAGAGAGAAAAGGTCAAAATAATTGAAATTGTTTCATCAGCATACCAAAGTTTATGTTGACACAATTGCAATATATATTTCCCATAAACCCCACTAATACATTTTCGATCCTGAGTGATCATTTCTTTATGATAATGTTTTATGCTCAGATATGCTTATTTTAAGTATTTAAGCACTTAATCTGTTCATTTGACATTTATGAAGCTAATAGATTTTAATTTGATGTTAATTCTTTGTAAAGGGAGACATTCTATCAGACAAAACAGCTTTTTGCTTTCTTGTGAAATCATAAATGTGGTTTCTCTTGATCTTGATTTATTTTTTGAAGTTCTTTATCTCTTGCATTAATTTCAATATTTGTCTTTCTTTTATAAAAGCCACAGCATAAAATATACTTTTTACATTCTCAGGCATATATCTATAATAGCTTGACTTAAACCTTGGGGTATAGAAAGAAACATTTAGTTTCAGTTACTAAAATATAAATTAATGCTTATTTTCTATAATAAAATGTTTGATTGCTTTCTTTTGTCTACACATATATTACATTAGAGTTCTTTTCTAAACCATAATCCTGATCACATTTACTCCCACACTTAAAACTCTCAATGACTTTCTCCAACTCATCAACTTTAATTACGTAGCTCAAATACATTAACAACTATCACATCTATCTCCAGCCTACTCTTTAATCTAACAAAACTACTTTCTTTCTTCAAGAATATCAGGGGTTCTCCATTGTTTTTGTTTATTTGTTTGTTTTTAATTTTGCCAAGGCTATTCTTATTATCTAGAATGAATTTCTTCCATTTCTGTGATTTGTTTTTTTTTTTTTTTCAGTGCTCTCAGAATGCAATCAGAAATGGCTTAACTTATGCTTCAGGCTAAGGGGCCACTTCAGATGCTCTCTTGCATGTGTTTCTGTTAGGGCTTTGTCTTTATCTCTTTTTAGGCCTGAATTGTGAAAAAAACCTTGTAATAATAACTATCTTTTGTACAGTGAAAACTTGAATTTCTGTATACTGCAATAATCCTAAATTAAGCTTCCTAGGAGAATGCAGGGCTCAGGAAATTAGAGAATTGACTAGAGGGGCCAGAGAGATAGCATAGTGGTAGGGTGTGTTTGCTTGCATGCAGTTGATCCAGGAAAGACATGGTTTGAATCCCCAGCATTCCTATGGTTCCCCATGCCTGCTAGGAGCGATTTCTGAATAACCCCTGACAGTTGCCGGGTGTGACCACACACACCCCCAATTGGAAAGTTAACTAGAGTTGAAGAGTGAAATTACTAGAATATAGATTTGAATCATATTATGATCCTAGCACCCAAACTACCTCAGGTGATGAGTCTAGAGATGAGTCTAGAGACTGGTGGCCATTCTGGATTCTCAAATGGGATTCCAATTTGACATCGCTACTATATATTTTAGTCTTTTAGAGGAGAGTACTAGGACATATTAAATAATTTCAAACATAACTTTTATCTACAACTCCAAATCAAGGTTTAAGATTTAAACTTTTATGAATCTTTAAAGAATCTGTAGGGGCAGGAATGAAAACACTTGTGTTACAGATGGCTGATAGAGGAGTTATCACCCAACACCAATGGGTATTTCTCTTCTCCACTAAACAAAGAATTGATATGTGTTTTCTTATCTCAGCAACTTTAGCATTCATCATGGTATATGAACTCTAGTAATCTGCTGATGTGTCCCATCATTGTGTAGACAATTTATTAATCTCTTCTATAACATCTTGCACACACCTTGGACACTAACAGACAATCATCAGTTGATTGAATTAGTAAGCTGATAAAAACGTACAGCTGTTAATTAAATCACTGTTAGTGTCATCTTCATAAATTTTCTAAATTTTTATATTCATGATTATATTGTAAGTATTATACCAATAAATTCTTGGTCTAGAGAAGTACTAGAAAATACAAAATAATATTTGTGTTGTATATTAATGACCCTGGAAATGTGAATCTTTTTAACTTAACCAAAAAGTAAAGTAACTTGAAAATGTGATGATGTTTTCCTTTTGCCTGAAGGTAAGCATATGTTTGTTCAGATCTATGTGGCCCAGATGTTTCACAGCATAAACTCCTGTAGCATGCAAAAATATCTATTTGCATTTACAAGTCCACATAGATCTAGGTAGGTTTATAATCTTGGGATATCTTGTTACCTGGTCCCTGTAATAAATCAATTTACATAGGAAATATACACTTTCTATTTATAACAGGCAATTTTTAATTTTAATGGGGGGGGGTCACACCAGGTGGCACTCGGGGGTTACTCCTGGCTCTGCAAGCAGAAATTGCTCCTGTCAGGTTCCAGGAACCAATGGGATGCAGGAATTGAACAAAGGTCCGTCCTGAGTTGGCCACGTTCAAGGCAAACACCCTGATTCTGTGCTATCATTCTGGCTTAATAGGCAATATTTTAGAAAAGCCTTATTTGTGGCATTCCTAAAACTTTGAATAAATAATACATAGATTTA
The DNA here is from genome assembly GCF_024139225.1 of Suncus etruscus. Classification (NCBI taxonomy): domain Eukaryota; kingdom Metazoa; phylum Chordata; class Mammalia; order Eulipotyphla; family Soricidae; genus Suncus; species Suncus etruscus. The sequence goes on from NC_064850.1 coordinate 83,505,393, forward strand.
GGGAGAAATTGGTCTTCAGATTTAAATGTTAAAAAACTTAACAGCGGGGCCGGGCGGTGGCGCTGGAGGTAAGGTGCCTGCCTTGCCTGCGCTAGCCTAGGACGGACCGCGGTTCGATCCCCCGGCATCCCATATGGTCCCCCAAGAAGCCAGGAGCAACTTCTGAGCGCATAGCCAGGAGTAACCCCTGAGCGTCACAGGGTGTGGCCCAAAAAAAAAAAAAAAAACAAAAAAAAAAACTTAACAGGTAATCAGTGTCACTCTTTTCTTGGGAGGGGGGGCACACTCAGTGACGTTCAGAGGTTACTCCTGGCTATGCACTCAGAAATCGCTCCTGGCTTGGGGGACCATATGGGACTCTGGGGCATGGAACTGCGGTCCATCCTAGGCTAGCGCGGGCAAGGCAGATGCCTTACTGCTTGCACCACTGCTCCGGTCCCCAGTGTCAAACTTAATATATACCATTACACTAGGCGTAAAATGAGATTTGCACTGACAAAATTCACATAGAAACTAGTTATCACTGTAGCATCCAGCTGCTTTGGCTTCTGTACTGCTCCAATTTTATGATCTCCTACCTATTTTATGGCTTCTGCTCACCTCAGAACTTTCAGTTCTGCCCCATCAGAACTGGAAGTAACAGATGGTAAGATTTTTGTGAATAAGGATTTGGAAAATTAACTAAGAACTTTCTGTCCAGTATATGGACAAGATGCCAATAGAAAATGATCTTATGAAGACCAAAATTATGCTTGACTTTATTAATTTCTGAAGTTATTGTTTATTAAAGATAACTCAAAGTTATTGAGTTTTAATAGCACTCAATGAAAATTATCATAATCAATAATCCTATAATTTTTAGATTTTTTCTCTAAGATGAGTTTCTTTTATTGACTCTTTATTGACTCTTCGCTTATTTGTCTCTTGACCATCTTTTTTCCCTTGAGGTTTTTTTTTTATCAATTGCAAGTTGGTTTTTTTTCTCCAACTGCTCTGGTGCCAGGTTGACACAGACATGCTCAATTTTTTGGCTACCAATCCACAAAACATAGTTCTCTACTGACTTAGATAAGAAATCTATACTATATCTGTTCAGTCACCAGTGAGTAGGTATTTCAATTCACTCATTGCCTTTGCCTCCAAATTTGTGACAGCGATGACAGCCATGCTGAATGCTGCAATTCTGTATCCATCTGAGACTGGGTGACAGTTTTTAAGGTATTTTATTCTTTACTCAATGGAAACAGATTTTGTGTGAAAGAAAAAAAGCATATTAATACTGTAAAATATGAAGCAATGGGCCACTTTGAGAAAGACTAACTCATATTACAGGATAGGAGGTATCTGTATTTATAGTTGTTAAAGAAATATTTTAATAGGCTTAAAATAAGATGTATTTATGAGATTACAATTTGGTTAAGTAGACAAAAATATTAGTCAAATATTTGAAATGTAAAAGAAAAAAGGGAGAGAGATATGTAGAGAGAAAGAGAAGAAAGATTGAAAGGGGCACAGAGATAAGTAGATACACATAAAGTATTTTATAGATAAAAGACAAAAAATGAGAGCCCGGAGAGATAGCACAGCGGCGGTTGCCTTGCAAGCAGCCGATCCAGGACCAAAGGTGGTTGGTTCAAATCCCGGTGTCCCATATGGTCCCCCGTGCCTGCCAGGAGCTATTTCTGAGCAGACAGCCAGGAGTAACCCCTGAGCACCGCCAGGTGTGGCCCAAAAACAAAAAAACAAAAACAAAAACAAAAAAAAAAAAAAAACAAAAAAAAAAAGACAAAAAGTGAGACCCGGAAGAAAGAAATAGGACCAAAATGGTGTTAAAAGCTGGAACCACAGAAAATCTTGAGATCATCTATAAAAGTATATAGAGGAGTATTTGCCTCAATTTGGGTCAGAGGTGCCTTTCTTCAGCAAAACACTATTATGGAAACTTCAAAGAGCATAACTGTCAAATTTGTACATTAGAAAATTAAAAATACTATACACTTATACAGCAATGAATATTCATGCTTGTGAACTAATAAGGTAAATACAGCTATTTAAAAAAGCTGTGTATTGAAGTTATAATGGCAACAGAAAATGGAACTTTATAAATTACCAAATAAATACAATACTTTTTCTATGATGAACTTGGGTAAAAATTACCCCATATACTTAGCTTTGCCAATGATTCAGTAACAGGGACATTTTATTCATGGCTAAGGGGCATGTAAAATAGTACATCATTTCTGGATAGCAATTTGGAAATACTTTTAAAAAATATGAAAATATTCATGACTTGTGAACCATTTATTTCTTATCCTAAATTATGCCTTAAGGAAATAATCAGACATAAACATAAAAATGTATAATCAAGCATATCCATAGCTACATTCTTTGTAGCAATAAAAATGAAAACAGACTTATTATCTTGCAGAGAATGAAATAACACAATAAAATTTTATATAAACATTAAAGATTATCCTAAGTATATTCAACACCAAGGAGATGAGTTATATGTAATATTCATGTCAAGCTATATGTGAAACATGATTCCTAAATTACTTGATGAAATTTCCACAAACTACATAAATTATTGTCAATAACTAAATTAACATTATAAAATTTTTTCACACTCTTCCAATTAAGAGTTTTACATGAAAAATTGTTTTGTGTAATTAGGATAATCAATAAGTATATTTCCTCCTGATTTATTAAAGTTTACAGTGTCAGTGTATAGTTTTAATTCTAGCATATTTTTCTGTATATCATGTTATTAAATTGCAGCATTATGTAAGTATATACTTTGCTGTAAGTATCACTTCAAAGAATTCCAAACTTGATTACCATTGTATTCAAGGTTAAAAAATATTTTATCAAAAAATATTTTTATCTCCTTAGATATGTTCTAGTGTCCTTTTGCAGTTAATTTTATTTTCTAACAAATACTAGAAAAAAATCTGCATTTTCATTATTTTATCTAGAATTTATGTATGATTTTCAGACACATCCAGACTGTAGTATATGATGATAGTTTATTTTGAGTTTATATTTTAGAAGGAGTATTTAATATATTGTTTGCTCAAATAATTACTCTTGGAATGAAAAGACAATAAGAATTGGTGATAAGAGGGACTGGAGAAATAGTACAGTGACAGGCACTTGCCTTGCATGTGGCCAACCTGCTTTCTATCTCTGCTTCCTTATGGTGCCCCAAGCCTGCCAGGAGTGATCCCTGAATGCAGAGCTCGGAATAAGTCCTGAGAACTGGTGTTATCCCCAAACAGCAAACAAATAAATGCATGTAAAAAGAACTGGAACAAAGAAATCCAAAACAAAGTTCTAGAGGAATCAAATTCAAAGTCTGTAGGGAGATTACTTGTAAAATGAGAACTGAAGTACCAGTTACTATTATTGTGACTGAGTAGATAAAAGAGTATTATTATATTAGTAATATAAATAAATTTCCAATTACAGGAAGTATAGAGACTAGAAAAAAATCAATGTTTCTGAAGCAGAAGGATGGGAAATGGCCCAGAATTGAAGCTAGAGAGTTAAATAGAATCAAATCAGCCAGAATATTACCAACCAAATTGGAATATTTGGATCTTATCCATGGAGAATCATTTTACTTATGTGAGCAACTTGATTCATTTTAATTCTTGGCATTTTAAGAAAATTGAACTGATTGAGGGCCAGAGCCATTGTATGTCAGGTATCTTGCATGCAATCAACCTAGATTCTATCCCTAGCATCCCATATAGTCCCCTGAGTCCACCAGGAGTGATTCCTGAGTGCAGTGTCAGGAGCAACTGCTGAGGTACCAACAGTTGTGGCCACCACCACTCCCAGATTGAGTTTATGGTTCTGTTTAAAAGTGTATTAAATTTGTGTTGCAAGGTTCTACTGCTGAGTTGAGCTATTCAGATTCTGTGAACCTGTACCCTTTTCTGACCTATATAGCCAGCTATTTACTCACAAAGAATTTTATTCAGAAGCAAATATTAAAGATTTATCTTAAAAAAAAAAAGATTTATCATTATATAATTTTCTCGACAATTTTTTTCCAGAATCTCTCCTTAGGATAGTTGCACAGATACAGAATATTAGTTATTTTATCTCCTTTTGTTGTTTTGTTTTTGGGTCAGACCCAGTAGCACTCAGGGGTTACTCCTGGCTCTACGTTCAGAAATCGCTCCTGGCAGGCTCCAGGGACCATCTAGGATACTGGGATTCTAACCACCGTCCTTCTGCAAGCAAAGCAAATGCCCTACCTCCATGCTATTTCTCCATCCCAGTTATTTAATCTCTTGTCTCTACACTTCCTTAATGAGAAAGAATTCCCAGAAAAATCTGTACTGCTTGAGATAGCTGGGGTCTTAGGCATCAACTGCTCTCCCTCTACCAGCACTACTATATTTGGGCATACTGTAAGTGACTTTGCCTGGATCTAGATTCTCACTAATAGATGCATTTAAAAACTATAATAAATCAAATTCTTCTTTAGTGCCTTCACTTTCTAACTTAATGACTCCAGGTTATTATTGAGTTTGATAATACAATATTTTCTCTCACGATGCTTAGAATATTTACTAGGAAGTCCAGGTAGCCATAAACAATAATTATTATATTACATATATGATCATATAGATACATTTTATTTACTTACTAAGAGTATTATCAAGTCTTCTGAATTAGCATATCTTTTGTGCAATGTAAACCCCTGTGACCCCCAAATTTTTTCATAATATTGTCATTCAGGCATAAAAATCCATGGATCATGATTTCATAAGCTATCTAAGTAGAATATCTAAAAATAATGCAGCTGCCTTAAGCTGTATATTATGTATGTAAACATTATTTAGAATGGCAAAACGTCTGAAATTTACCATGTAAACTTGAGAAAGTGTTTATATTTCTGCATCTCAATTTTTTTATATATAAAGTGCAAGTTATAAAAGTTAGAATAGTATTAATAGTTAAGTGAGTATATACATAAGCATATCGGTATAAATGTAAGAGTCATGAAGTTTCTTCATAAGGATTCATTTTCCTGCTTAATAAATACTGTGTCTCCAGAATCAAGGCTTATATACATTTTCTCACCAGATAGGCCTGAATTTATTGCTTAGGACATGCTCCAGCTAGGTAAAATGGAGAAGAAAGAAAGACTGTAGAAGTCAACAGTTAAAAACAAAGCAAGAACAAAAAGCATTAAGAAATTCAGAGCCTTAGACTTTCTGTGCTGACCAGATTTGGATGTTATAGTTGGATTCATAATGTTACTTTGCTTCTTTTCTGATTCTGCCAGGGAACAACTACTACCATTCTTCTGGAAAGTCATAGGAAACATATTAAAGTTTGTTAATTTTTTTAAATATTTGACTGAATCATATTGGAACAGGTACATAAAATACATATAGTTCAGCATCATGTGCACAGATACATTATATAAGCAAAGAAATGTGAATTCAAGTCTGTTTACTAGCTATTAAAATTCTCCATCTATTTTAACTTTTCTGAGTCCCTGATTCCCTGAAACTATTTCTTCATCTAAAATATAAAGAAAAGGTTGCTGTGAATTTCATAAGGCTTTTGAAAAAGATATCAATCATTCATGAAGAAGGCATTATCTAGGCATACACACTGTAGCATGAAGTAAGTGATCAAATCATTACCTTATTGTAATTAGAAGGCTTACGAGATAGTACAATTGTTAAGTTATTTGCATATAAACAGCCTGGATTGATCCCTGAGCACAAAGCCATAAGTAATTTCTGAACATTGCTGGATAGTACTCCAAACCCCAAAATATTGTAATTAATTTTACATTTAAAGATGAGGATTTATAAAAATTATGTGAATATGACTAAAGAGATAGCAGAGAAGATAAAGCATGTGACTTGCAATTGGCTGACCCTATTTTGATTCCTGCTGTCAGATATGTTTCCGATAATCCACCAGGATTAGCTCCTAAGCACTTCTGGGTATTGATCAAAGCTATACCCCCATGGGAAAAATTATGAGAATTTCCAGTTGACTTAGGACCTTAGAGATAGTACATGGGTTAAGGCACTTGCCTTGCATGTGCTTTATCAAGGTTCCAGCCCCAAGACTACATATGGTCCCCAAGAACTGTTAGAAATGAGCCAGGAACACAGTCAGTATTAAGCACTAAATACACCAGCAAGTTTGACCTCCACCTCCTCCAAGAAAATAAAAAAGAAAAGCAAAACAAACAAAAAATAAAAATGTACCACTCTGGGACTGGAGAGATAGTATGGAGGTAAGGCGTTTGCCTTTCATGCAGAAGGATGGTGGTTCGAATCCCGGCATCCCATGTGGTCCCCTTTGCCTGCCAGGGGTGATTTCTAAGCATAGATCCAGAAGTAACCCCTGAGCGCTGCCAGGTGTGACCCAAAAACAAACAAACAAACAAAATGTACCACTCTATCTTGAAGCAGGTACATTTTGTCACTATTATTACTAAATATAAAATTTGATAACAGAATAAAAATAATAATACATTTCACAAAAGACAAAAATAGAAAAAATATGTGGTTTTCATTCGACTTCTTGATTAATCTTCTATCACAGAGCTACTGCTTTGAGGATTTTCCATATTACAAGCCTGTTTCCAAAGTTCAATGATCTTATAGATAAAACCAGTGTTGGCATAACTATCTCAAGCACAGCTATGCAAAGAGAGGTTCTTAGTTCTTCTGGCGAGAAATAAGAGAATGTCTGAGAAGTTATATGGGATATTTGAGCTAGATCTTGTATCCTTTTTAGTATATAATGGTCAAAAGATCTTTTTGTTTATTTTGTTTGGTTCCATACCCTGTAATGCTCAAACCATGTCAGTAGTGGGGAAAAGATTCTGGAATCTATGCAAAACATATACTCCAGCCCTTCAATAACTTCTCCCCTAGTCAGAAGACTTACAAGTTAAAACATTAGTAATTAAATATGAGCATCTCTTTTTGAAATTTATTTTTCTATTTTTAAATTTTATATTCTAAACATATTTCAATTATTTATAGCACTATAACATTTCAGGAGTAGTCTAATTATTCTTCTAAAATTAGAGAAATGAAGTCAAATTAACCAAATAAAAAAGCAAAACCCAGAAAAACACCCCTACTGATTAAGTTGAAACAAAAGAAAAACAAATAAAGATAGCTAAAGGCATAATCTAATATTAAGAATTGAGCACAACATTTTCATATTTTACATATGGTTAAAAGAAACAGGGGAAATCAAAATCGGAAGCCTTTCATTAGTTCTACTAACATATTTCTATTTTCAAATTTCCATTTCTATTTTATTTCTTTTTGTAAACGTGAGATTTCATGTCTAACACTATGTCATTGATGTTATGATTCCAGAATCCAATATTACTACACTACACAAACAAGAAATATCAACATTCTCCACCACAACATCTTTTCTCTATTTTTTTTTTGCCTTGCTTTTTGTTTTGTAAGTGAGCCATATAGCATTATATAATAAACACCATTAGACTGTAAAGGTCACAATGGGAAGGAAAGCAATGCATAACCCCACCACACTTATTGAGCATAAATGGTAGATCTAAAGACCCAAACTGTTTCACCTACCTATATAGCCTCTTTGATAAGAACTTTAGAGAGGAAATGTTGAACATGTTAAAGGAACTTAAAAAAACAACAACAACAACCATGGAACAGACAAAAAATTCAGGAGGATGAAAGCAGAAACAAGTAAACTTCAAACAAAAATGACAGAACTGAACAACTTGGTAGGCGAAAAGAGAAATTCACTGATAGGCCTCACCATCAAAGTAACAGTACTGGGAACAAAATTGGTGAGCTAGATGAGCTGCATAACACCTCCAGAAAACAACAAAAGTTGGAAAGAGTCTTAAAATAAATGAATAGTTGACAAGAGAATTTTGGGATGAATTCAAGAGGAAAAACATATAAATCCCTAAGGGTCAGGAAGATAACTTCCATAAAGAAGCAACAGTCAAATATTTCACTGCTGAGAAATTGCAGAACTGAATAGCTCGTGTACCCAAATACTGGATACCCAAAAGATACCAGCTAAAAGAAATTCAAATAAAAATATAGCAAGACACATCCTAATCAGAATGATGGAAACCACAGATAGAGATAGAATACTTAAAGCAGAAAGGTCAAAAAAATGAAATTACATGCATAAGAACAACCTTAAAATTATAAAGTTCTCTTTTAACAGATATGATTTATTTAGATTTTAGCTGGAGATTCAGAGTTTTACTCAGTTTCCTTCCCAAATATTTTATATATATATATATATATATATATATATATGTATATATATAATGAATTATTTTCCTAGCTTGGCAGAAATATTATTTCCAATGAACATTTATCTAAATATCTATGGTGTGCATGTGTGTATATATAAAATATCTAAGTTCAAAATAACAGCTACAATGATGAATAGCTTTTAAAATATTAAGATCTACAAATATTAACAAGTATGGAAAAGAACATTTCATTTTTATCTGGTCTCCCTAAACTCGATCAAATTTCAGACCATACCAAGAAATTATTCTCTTAGTGAATAGAAGTTTTCAAATTTCAAATTTTAATTTAAGATGTATTTTCATTCTTGGCAGCCTTCTTAAAATTCCTTTTTTATTTTTTTGGTTTTTGGGTCACACCCGGCAGCATTCAGGGATTACTTCTGGCACTATGCTCAGAAATCACTTCTGGCAGGCTCAGGGGACCATATGAGATGCCGGGATTCAAACCACTGACCTTCTGCATAAAAGGCAAACGCCTTACCTCCATGCTATCTCTCTGGCCCCATAATTTTTTAAATATATAAAATCTTTATTTAAGCACCATGATTACAAGCATAATTGTAGTTGGGTTTCAATCATAATCAGAATACCCCCCTTCACCAGTGCAACATTCCCACCACTAATACCTCCCTCTTTTTCCCACCTCTGCCTGTATTCGAGACAGGAATTCTGCTTCTCTCATTTTTTTTTTAACATTTTCATGCTAGTTGTTAGTGTAGTTATTTCCCTAACAGCATTCATTATTCTTTGTGGTGAGCTTCAAATCGTGAGCCTTCTGGTCCTTCTGATCCTTAACTCAAAATCCAGTATTTGGGTACACGAGCTATTCAGTTCTGCAATTTCTCAGCAGTGAAATATTTGACTGTTGTTTCTTTATGGAAGTTATCTTCCTGACCCTTAGGGATTTATATGTTTTTCCTCTTGAATTCATCCCAAAATTCTCTTGTCAACTATTCATTTATTTTAAGACTCTTTCCAACTTTTGTTGTTAAGGATCTTGGCCTTATTACAATAATGTCTTTAATTTTTCTTAAAACCCAGAGATGAGTGAGACTATTCTGTGTCTATCTCTCTCCCTCTGACTTATTTCACTCAGCATAATAGATTCCATGTACATCCATGTATAGGAAAATTTCATGACTTCATCTCTCCTGACAGCTGCATAATATTCCATTGTGTATATGTACCATAGTTTCTTTAGCCATTCATCTGTTGAAGGTCACCTTGGTTGTTTCCAGAGTCTGGTTATTGTAAAAAGCACTGCAATGAACATAGGTGTGAGGAAGAGATTTTTGAATTGTATTTTTGTGTTCCTAGGGTATATCTCTAGGAGTGGTACAGCTGGATCATATGGGAGCTGAATTTCCAGTTTTTTGAGGGTTCTCCATATCATTTTCCATAAAGGCTGGACTAGATGACATTCCCACCAGCAGTGAATGAGAGTCCCTTTCTCTCCTCATCTCCACCAGCACTAATTGTTCTTGTTCTTCATGATGTGTGCCAGTCTCTGTGGTGTGAGATGGTACCTCATTGTTTTGATTTGCATCTCTCTGATGACTAGTGATGTGGAGCATTTTTTTAATGTGTCTTTTGGCCATTTGTATTTCTTCTTTGGAGGAAGTATCTGTTTATTTCTTCTCTTCATTTTTTGATGGGGCTATATGTTTTTTTCTTATTAAGCTCTGTTAGTACCTTGTATATTTTTGACATTAGCCCCTTGTCTGATGGGTATTGGGTGAATAGTTTCTCCCATTCTGTGGATGGCTTTTGTATTCTAGGCACTATTTCCTTTGTGCATGTGTGTGTGGGGGGGGTGTATTTATGTTTTCAGTTAAATAGAAGATGCTCATATATCTTAACTTCTCAAAGTAAACATTTTGCATATTAAAATTTTGCACCCAATTACTAGAAGATATTTTCCCTTCTGCTCCTCAGGAGGAAAGCTGTAAGTAAGCAAATGCAGGTGCTCTCATTTCGGTACCCTGAAGTTTATCCTATTACTGAAAAAAGTAAAGGAGGAAATGAGAGTGTTTACCTTTGCTTTTCCTCGAGCAATTGCTTTGAGAAAGATAACACATATAATTTCATATCACTGTCAATGATTAAAATAACATCTAACTCAGGACTTTTGTTCTTAATATGTAGTACTTTGTCTTCAAGGGTTCAGCACACATTAGCCCATTATTATGCAATATTTCTTTGACATAAGTAGTATTATATATTTATATAATATATAACATATATTATATATACTATATAATATATTTGATGAATTTATATGTAGTGAGCTGAAGAGACTTTGTAAATTACATATCAATAGTTAAATGGGATTTTTAATCCAGGCCCCTGGAGTCTGAAGTTTTTGCTAATATACTATCTTGTAAAAGCTAACCACCCTGTTGTTGTTGTTGTTGTTCTTCTTCTTCTTCTTCTTTTTTCCTCCTCCTCCTTCTTATTCTTCTTTCTTCGTCTTCTTCTTCGTTGTCGTCTTCTTTTCCTCCTCCTCTTCCTCCTCCTCCTCTTCTTCTTTTTCATCATCATCATCCTTGCATTTAAATTTTTCCCTTATCAGCACTATGATGTTTGTCATTAGTCTACAAACTTTATGATTTCCCCCCTATATTAAAAAAGCTCTAACACAGCAGGTCTATAGAGAAAGTGAGAGATGGGTCTTAGGTTTGAAGGAATATAACTTCAAAGCTAGAGACTCAAATAGGGAAAAATGAAACATAGTATGACCAATATCACCTATTTCTTGTTATGGCATAGACTTCCTATTAGCTAGAAGTTAGAGAATTTTTCATCAGTTATTAGCTAGACTTTGTTCTATTAAATAGAGGTTCTAATTTGCATATTTGGAAAGAGGTAGACAGAGAAGAGAGAATGCATATGCATATCTGAATGTAACATTTATTGTTTAAATTATGTAAATTAATTTATCCTGAGGATTATTTTATAAATTAATATCTTTATTTAAACACCTTGATTACATATACGATTGTAGTTGGGTTTCAGTCATGCAAAGAACACCCCCTCTTCATCAGTGCAGCAGTCCCATCACCAATGTCCCAAATCTCCTTCTTCCCCACCCCACCCCCACCTGCACTAGAGACAGGCTTCCTACTTCCCTCATTCGTTCACATTGTTATGATAGTTCTCAATGTAGTTATTTCTCTAACTGAACTCATCACTCTTTTTGGTGAGCTTATGTTGTGAGCTGGACCTTCCAGCCCTCCTCTCTTTTGTCTCTGGGAATTATTGTAAAAAGGTCTTTTATTTTTCTTAAAACCCATAGATGAGTGAGACTATTCTGTGTCTATCTCTCTCCCTCTGACTTATTTCACTCAGCATAATAGACTCCATGTACATCCATGTATAGGAAAATTTCATGATTATATCTCTCCTGACAGCTGCATAATATTCCATTGCATATACTGAAGATTATTTTTAAAAGAAACTAAATTATTCAAGTAAATTTTCCCTTTAATACCCTAAAAGACCTTTGTGAAGTTATTCAAGGAATTTAAGAGAATTGCTTTTCTGTTTATTGTGCCCTACAATGTAATAATTTTCCATTTTACCCCCCTGATAAAGTAACTGTACTTTTTCATATGAATAAGAATTTTAATTTTTAGAATTTGGAGGCCTACTCAAGGGCAGTGTCCAGGGAATACTCGTGGTGGTGCTAAAGATCAAAATGGGGTTGGCCACACGCAAGGCAAGTGCTTTACTTTCAGGCTATATGAAAAAGATTTAGGGCCCAAGATCTCCAGTGTAGAGAAGTGACCTGAATGGAGCTTGCCATATGTCATATATACATATAAAAATATCATTTTCTGGATGATAAGGTTCACTGGGAAGTGTTAGGAAGAAATATGTTAGCCAGTCTTAGAAACTTAGCCAGAACTGTCAAACCATGGAATGGGCCCCCCTGTTCTTATCACAGTAGTGTTTGTGCAGAAAGCAGACAGCAGGCTGAGAAGCTCAGAAATAGAAGGGAATATTAGGAGGCTAATGGGGTAGACAAATGTTCTTATTTGGAGATCTTTTCATTTTATACAAAATGGATGCCACTTAGAGTTATTCAGTTATTTCAATGAATTTTAATCTATTTAAGAATATATTAGCTATAAAATAAGCCAAATGGAAAATATCATAAGTTAAAATAAATTATTTCATTAATTTAAAAACATATTTGAAGGGCTGGAAAGACACTCTTGGGGTTATGGAACCTTCATTGCATCAGAAAAATCCATGGTTGGTTCCTGGCACTGTATATTATCCCTAAATACTGCTAGAAGCAACAAGTGGGCAGAGCCAGGAGTAACACATGAACACAAATGTGTATAAGTCCCAAATGAAATAAGTAATAAAATAAAGTAAAACAAGGTAATAGAGAGAGTAGATAGTTCAGGAGATCAGAAATTGCTTGCAATTTTATCTTCAGTACCACACATGGCTCTTTTACCATTTAGGATATGACCCCCCAAAAAAATTTCATTTGAAAATCATTAAGATTTGCTATTTAGGCTAATGTAAAATGTAGTTATAATGTTTTAGAAAATATTATAAAATGGGGCTGGAGGGATAGTAAAATGGGTAGAGCACTTGCCATGCATGTGGTCAACTTGGTTTTGGACCTGGCAGCACATATGGTCCTCTATGCACAGCCAGGATTGATCCTTGAGTGCAAAGCCAGGAGTTAATCCCTGAGCACAACTGGATGTGGCTCAGAAACAAAAAAAAAAGAAAATACAACCTGAATATGAGGTAAAGATCTGAAAAAACAAATATGTGTATGTATATGTATATATGTGTGTATATGTATGTGTGTGTGTGTGGAGAGAGAGAGAGAGAGAGAGAGAGAGAGAGAGAGAGAGAGAGAGAGAGAGAGAGAGAAATGCGAAGACAGAGAAAGGAGAGAGAAGAGAAAGTAGAGAAAGAGAAACATCTGCAAGTTTTATAACTATTTGTGTGTGGCTAAAGAAACAGGAGAAGGGGCTGAAGATAGCACAACAGTAAAGCATTTGCCTTGCACGTACCCTCCCAGGACGAACTTGGGTTCGATTCTCAGCATCCCATATGGTCTCCAGAGCCTGCCAGGAGCAATTTCTGAGCTCAGAGTCTGGAGTAACCCCTGAGCACCTCTGGGTATGGCCCAAAAACCAAAAAGAAAAAAAAGAAAGAATAAAGAAATAAGAAGAAACAGGAGAAACATGCTTGGGCGTTAATAAATTGCTATAAAATTTATAACACAAATGTTTTTTCTAATAAAAATCCTGAATTATCAAAGACTAAGGTAATATCTGGGTCTAATCTGAAAGCAAACAGGATTATATAATATTAAGGCAAGTGAAGTTATCTACAAAGGATTACCATGGCCTGGTCCTGGTATTTTCTTTGGATACTTAATATCTCCAACTGTACTCTGTACTCTATATTAACTCCTGAAAATGTAGGTTTTAATTAATGTTCAGGTACTATGAATTTCAGGGCTAAAATTACAAACTGAAAAAAATTTGTTGAAATAGTTTTCGAGTGTAGAGACACATTTCACTGTAGATTTTGGAATATTACAAAATATGATATTTCTGGGTCTCATTTTTTATAGGTTATTATTAATTAATCCTGTTATACCTGATATGTAGAAAGAATCACAGTATGCAAAGTGGTACAACACTACATTGAGGATGCCAGAATTTTTAAAAAAGAAATAATAGGGTTTCCGAAAAGAAGAAATTTGAACTTAAATACTGTGGTTCATTTTGGCATTGAGAAAACTTCCATCTCACCTTGATATTTTTTTTTTGTTTGGTTTTTGTTTTTGGGCCACACCCAGTGATGCTCAGGGGTTATTTTTGGCTATGCATTCAGAAATCACTCCTGGCTTGGGGGACTATATGTGATGCTGGGGATCGAACCCAGGTCTGTCCTGGGTCAGTCGCTTGCAAGGCAAACATCCTACTGCTGTGCTATCACTCTGGCCCCATTGACTTGTTTTATTTTTGGGTCACCCTTATCAGTGATCAGGATTTCCTCTTGGCTCTGCACTCTGAGATCACTCCTGAAGGGACTCAGTTACCACCTGTCTATGCTGGAGACTGAACTCTGCTTGGTCATGTGTAAGGTTAATGTGTTACTTACTATATTATATGCTTTCAACCACTCATATAATTTTTTAAAATTTTTTATTGAAACCAGTGATTACAAAGTCCTTCATAGTTGGATTCCAGGCATATCGTGACAGTGAATTAGAGCCATTCCCACAACCAGTGTTGACCTCTCTCTACCAAAGTTCCCAGATTGCATCCTTTACCACCAGCCTTTACCTCTTGGCCTGCCAGTATGACAGACCTATTTTAAGTTTAGATTGTTATAGTTTGGGTCTCTTAATTTTATTGTTGCTGACTTTGGCTTGGATATTCAGTTTTGCCCTTTTTTTCTCCACCAATGCTCCTGAAATCACATGGCCCCTAACCCTATCCTCTTTTATTTTTCTCAGTTTTGTAGAAAATCAAAGAAATATGAGGTAAAACACAAAGTAATTCATGCCGCCAGGTTCCATGAAAAAGGTGGGAGCCCTTATCTAGAAGATAAAAATAAAATAAAAAAATTGAAGAGGAGGCTTGGCAGTTTTGTGTTTATTTGTTTGTTTGCATAGGCACAGCAACATTGAGGAAATTCAAAAGGAAATACCCATAGCCTACAAAACAGGGTGTCCCTAACCATGAAGCATCCTGTCATACTCATATGATTTTTAAATTCCTGTATATAGGAAATAACAAAGATAATCAGTGGAAAATTAGTTTATTTGCATAGCAGAGTTTGTTCAAAGTCAAGCTTGATTTATGCATAGTTTATTGGACTCATTTTTCTAATTTTTAGAATACTGAAAGCAATTCCAGTTGGATTGTGCCAGACTCTTTAGTCTGTTTCAATTTTATCTGTAGATTCCTAGCCATCCATATTCAACACATTTATAAATAAGGACTTTTGATTTAGGAGAAGCTAAACTCCAGGGTTGGACTTGGTCCACTCAATGCTTTATTATCAATAAATTAGATATCTCACAAATCATATCATTTAGATGTATCTCTTTCACATCATTCTATGTGAAAATCTCATTTCATAAAGAGTTTGGGGTTACTGAAAGCCTATTATAGACCTTTTGATAGCAAACAATTCTTGCATAAACTATGCCAAGGATGAAAGAAAAATCTCTTCATGTTCCTTCATCAGTATTTGATCTTCCCCTCATTTGGGCAAAGTATTCTCCAAAGCAATCCCCCAGAGGTTGTGTGCTTCTCTTCTTTAATTGCCACTAGAGAGCTATGAGTCCTCCTATTTCCTGATTCTGCATAGCTATTTCTTAGACCAAAATTATTCAAAAGAAATTAAAGGGGCTGGGAGGATCAAATATGGTATGTTTTCAGTATGGTGCTGTCAAATTTTTGGTGGATTCCTGTACACTTGGAACATGGAGGATAAGTAATGGTAACTGCTACGCTTTAGAATTTCAGTGGAGCAGAGGTTTCACATAGGCCTGACATCATTTACTAGTTTAGAGAGGTTAGAACCTTAGAGCCTTGCTAAATAAAGGCAGCCTCTTAAAGTCTATGAATAGTATTCAGTTGTAGAATCTGAGCATTCTCTTTGCCCTATTGATTGAACTCATGATCACTTATGGGAAACATGCAGCTTTAATTGTCTTGCTTGATTGACTTCATTACCTATTATTATCAGTACCTCCCTTAGTACCTACTTAATAGAAATAAATAGTACGCTTCTACATCTTGTTAGTATGTAGATATTATATCATGTTAAAGGAATTGGTATGTGCAAGGGACTTTCTTAAATACCTCAACCATATCTGCTTAGTTAGTCATAGATATGTGCTTTTTGTCCTTGGTTTTATTTTGCCTTTGTTTTGTTTTTTTGTTTTTTTAAGACCACACCTAGTGAAGCACAGAATTTCCTACTGGTTCTGCACAATGGAGGTGCTGTGGGACCCTATGAGATGCTCCCTAGCATCACATAGTTGAACCTTAATTGGTATAATGCTAGGTAAAGGCCTTACCTGCTCTACTAGATCTCTAGTCCCTGCTATGTACCTTGTAAAAAATTATTCCTTTCGCAAATAAAAATTTCAAACCCGAAGAGGGTGAGAAATTGCTAAAGGCTAAGTAAGAATTGTAATTTGAGATTGAAGCCTGATCTCAGAGTCCTTGGTGTTAGCTACTACATCATTTTCATGGCAAAGAACTCATTTGAACAAAATATTCAGCATTTCTTCTCTCATATAACACTCATCATTGAGAAAACTGAGATACTGGCTTTAGTGCTTTGACCTCTTTAATTGACATGAAGCCAAAGTTCCTCTTTATAGCCTAGGAAGAGTAATTTAGCACTCCATTCAAAATCATATTTTAGTGGCTATCCAGTTTAAATATGTTACTAATTTCTCTGGACCTCACTTGCTTAATCTGTGAGATGGGGGTCTTGGTAATAACTTCTCAATCACAGTCTTTTGTGCTTATGAAATTATGCAATGAATTGGGGGTCACTATCAAAATGCCAGATATGTACACATAAATTGCTATTGTTTCTAAGTCCCCTTTAATCCATTGTAGAAATGAAATGGCACGATAATAGTGACACGTTAATAGAAGAGTATCTGACATAGAAGTATTCTATTACAAGTCATTATTTCACCAGTAAACTAGATTTTCAATATTTCACTAATGAACCAGTGAACATGTGATCATTGGATTTATGGCATATGACCACTATGTAAGAAGCAGCATGCAGTGCGACACATTGAATGAGTATTTATAATATGCCAGGAATGATCGCCTTGTCCCAAATTCTGAACTACACCTCTGTATCACATCTGTTCTCACTTCTTTCCACTCTGCTTCAGAATGAATAATAATCATGGAACTGGGAGTTACTATCTCTCTCAGTTAATTAGAAATGAAAAAACTGTACAGTCAGAGGGCGGGATATGAGGAGGAAAATAAGATAATAGTTCCCCAAGGAGGATGATTCTCTGGGCAGCAAAAGAGCAATTGTACCCACTGAGGTTTGAAGCCTGGGGAACTGGAACTCTTTCCTTCCCAGCCCACACCCCCAACTTCCTGAGTCTGACAGTGAAACTGTCCTGTTTCTTTCTTCAAATCAAAAAGTTCCCCTGGATTTTCGTTCACAACAGGACCCTCAAAGACGAAAAATACAGCGACTTTCGCATAAAAGTCATGCTTTTTTTCATTGGATGATGAGTTTGGGAAACCCAGTCCTAGAAACTCCACCTTCTAGAAGAAAGCATGCCTTGAGGCAAAGAGGCACCTTAAGGGTTAAAGTTGTTTGCAGAGAGAGAGAGAGAGAGAGAGAGAGAGAGAGAGAGAGAGAGAGAGAGAGAGAGAATGAGGTAGGCAAGTAGCCCCAATTTAGGAACTGCCATTTCTAAATAAGCAAAAAATTCAGTCGATGCTGCTTTCAATGAACGAAACAACTTGCCTTGACCACTGTGTGCATGTGTGTGTGTGTGTGTGTGTGTGTGTGTGTGTGTGTGTGTGTATTCAGTAGTTTGCTGTTCTCTCTGTCATTTGCCTATCAATCATATCTTCTGTCTAATCAGGCTGAGACTAGTCAATCACCGTTCATCAAAAATCACAGGACAGTGCTGCCTTTCCCTCCAGCTCAGTTTTCCAATAGCTCTCTATTAATTATGCCCCAGCAATCAAGAAGCAAGTGACTCTCCTATCATTCGGGAGTCATTCTTTCCCTCTGACCTAGTCCCTCCCCCTGTGCCAGTTTCCAGCCCCTCAAAGATGCTTTGTGCAAGAAAGTGCTAGTTCCCTGTTGTGGCTTTATGGATGTTCCCTTCAGCTTTCTTCCAGGCTGCCCCGCCCCTATCCAGGCAAACTGAGCAAAGGGTCCGGGTTTTCCCCCCCAAAGCCTGACTTGCCTTTTGCTAGGAGGAGAGCTGGAGAGGGAGCGCGCGTTTGGAGCGGGCAGCTCTGATTCCAACCCCAGGCTGCTTCATGCAGGCTGTCCCTCTCCTGCCACCCCGTGCATCCCCTCCCCGAAGCAGCTGGCAGGGTGTCTCCATTCAGCCACGTTTGGTATGCACGAGCACGGCTGCAGGCAGAGGGGAGGCAGCTTTCTTAAGAAGGTTCTGTGGCTCAGGCGACGCCTCTTGACTTGTCTCCCAAGTTCCAGGAAGCCTCTGCCCTGATGGAATTTGCAGGTGTGGACATGGCCATGGGATGCCACGGCCGTGGGGGACGGTTTCTCTTCTAGGCACTGCTCAGGGTTGCAGTTTCGGGTGTGCCCGTGGAATTTGCAAAGGGTCATGAATCAAACGGATGCTCCTCGACCCCTAAACTGGACCATCCGGAAGCTGTGCCACGCAGCCTTTCTCCCATCTGTCAGACTTCTGAAGGTACTGTAACTTGCTGCTTTGGCTCTCCTGCTTTTCGGGTCTAAATCGACAACTTCTCGCGCTGGAGCTGGGATGCACCTTTAGGGTAGCCCCAAGACATGCGGGTGCTGGCTCCAGTGCCCAGGGCTGGAAAGGTTCTAAGCACCCCTTGCTCCCGGCTGTCAGGGATGGATGGTCCAAGCAACATTTGCGAATGAGATTATGGGAGCAGAGAATGGGCTGCCTGAATGTTCTCCCCTCCTCTTAAACATTCCTAAAATAGAATTAATTAACTTCTTTGGAGAAGAGTGGGAATCCGTGTGGGAGTATATTCTCTTACTCCCGTGTGTTTGGCATCTAGGTTCTTATTTTCCCTCCCCCTCTCCCTGGGGAAGCCCTTCGACCCACTTTTCCTTTAAATGGAACCTGAGAACAAAGGATTCTCATTATTTAAAAATCCCATGCCCTTAGGTGGTGGCTCAGGTACAAACAGAAAGAACCTCATCAGCTTGTGGCATTTTAGGTGCCTTTGTTTTTGAAACCTACTTAATCATTTTTGCTAAGTGAAGTCAGTAGTAGGAAAAGTATTGTCAGATGTAGATTGAACGGATGTATGTCCTACCTAGGCTCTCACACAGCTCTGAGTTACACAAAAGGAAGGTACTACACCTGGGCGAGAGTTGTTACCTTGTATTTAGGGTTCTTTTCTCCTGAAAAAGAGACAGGACAAAAAAATCTCACAACATCTTAATGTCTCCCCTTCGTCACTTGTGTCATAGAAAAGGAAATACAATTACACAATTTATGAGAGGCGAAAAATAAGTATTTCCCTCCAGAAAAGAGAATGTGGCAATGCTATTTCACATCGATTTAAAGATCAAAAACAAGTTCTTAATTTTCTTTTCCTAATATATGACAGTGTGATTTAATTGCCTTGGGATATTGAATCCAGCCAGTCACAATGAAAGATTAACAAATTAGCCTTGAGTAAATAGTGTGTCTGTATGCATGTGTGTGTGTGTGTGTGTGTGTTTTCTAGCTGGCATAATTTAATATGAGCAATTATATAAAACTAAAAGGCTCCCTGAAACATAGAATTACCTATTGCATTAATTTTTCTTATGTTGTTAAATGTGAACTGATATGCAGGATGCCTATGTAAATAAATTAGATTTTTTTTTTAGGAAAAAGTAGGTTTAGGTTTGAGGAATGGGAAACTTTCTTGAATTCAAGTGCTTTTGTTGTTTTAGAATAACATATGTGATAAAGCATGAAAAATAATGAGGCCAGGTAATTATGAAAAGAATGTAAATTTTCCTCCAGAATCACTACTGAAACAAGGGCCTGGGACAATTTACCAAACTAACAACTATGACTGAAAACATAGATTCCAGCTATCATCTGAGCAATGAGAAACATTTTTAGTTCAAATTATTTGTTTACCTCCAGATAATTCTTTTTTTAACTTAAGGATCTAACCTTAATAGATATATGTATATTACCCCCAATATATTTTTTATGTGTATCCCCTATCACTAGAAAATGTTATTCACTGTTTGTAGTCATAGAACCAACAGAGTATCTATTTGAATAAACTTGCTTTTGGAGGGAATAGATGTTATATTTATCAACTGGAACTACAATTTATACTATATATCTGCAGATATTATTAGCACACTGCTCAATCATAATATTGACATAGTGTTTTTAAGAATAATTTATTCTTCCAAAGTACATTTATGGTGTCTTTTCAATTCACTTAAGACCCCAAAACAGACTTTTACTAGAGAACTTTTTTTCCCAAATGACTTTCCCTATGGATTCATTTGAAACTCTTGAAAAGGAAGTGACACTAAATACTTCTAGTGGTACTTAAAGGAAAACAAAGGCTTCATTTTTTTCTGAATAAAGATATTACATTCTGGGTCAGAGTGCTATCTGACCACCCACAGTCCCTTTTCCTCCTTCCATCTTTGCTTTGCTAGTCCCTATGCACTCTTGCACTGCTTTTCAATTTTAAGTAAAAGGGAATATCTGAATAATCATATGAATCTTTTGGTTAATGTTTTTGCTGGTTTGTCTAGAAATTAAAAATGTAATTACAGTAATTCTTGACATTTTTACCTTCTGTTTCCTCTGCCCCCTCTCTCCGTCTACTCAGGATTTTGGGGGATTTTTGTTTGTTTGTTTGTTTTGGGGCCACACCCTTCGGCACTCAGGGGTTACTCCTGGCTCTGCACTCAGAAATCACTCCTGGCAAGCTCGGGGGAACCATATGGGATGCCAGGAATTGAACCCAGGTCAGTCCTGGGTTGGCTGCATGCAAGGCACAGCCCTACTGCTGTACTATCTCACTGCCCCCCCAATCAGTGTTTTATTATATATATATATATATATATATATATATATATATATATATATATATATATATGGATGGCTTTTCTTGAGTATGTTGAAATTATCCATTTACTAGCCCAATTCTTCTATTCAACAGGTAATTTTTTTTCCTCTTTCAAATAATATTCTTGTATGATACTGACCTTTCCAGATTACTGACTTATATGCCATGTAGGGCATTAGGGCATTATTGGATTTAGTTAAACTCAGGCCATTTGCCTTTTCTGACAGGTTGTGCTCAAGATAATTTCCCTCCCTATACTTTCCTTGAGAATATTCTCTGTACATTTCCTTTAGTTCCATGCTAATGGTTATAATTCTGTTTCCTGTATTTATCATTTCCCAATAGAAGCTGGATACTATAGAATTAAAAGGAGAGAAATTTAGTATCCAAAACCCAGTGAAAACTGGAATATACTTATTATATTTTCTCAAAACATTTAATTTATTATTTTGTTAATCAGAGTAAAATTTGAATTTGCCAACCAGCTCTCATTTTGCTTTTGGGATTACATTTGGAAATAACGTTCGAAAGTGAATTTCTGGACAGGCTCAAGATGATGTTAGCCAAAAGACAGAGGCTGTTTTTCAAACAAATACATTTCAAATGGGAATCATTCCCAACAGTTTCTTTCTATTTGTTGTTTGCTTCATACTTAAGTGTCTCAAGATTTTATTTTATGATTATTGCCTAAAAGTCAAGTTAATTTCAATGACAGAATGCTCTTAAACATGTTTCTTACTCATTAGCAGGCCTTTTCCAGCCATTGTTTTATTTGGGAGAGGTTCTTTTTTATAACTTTGGTTGAGTTTCAACATTTAGAGCAAAGAAATTTATTTGTATTGAAGTCTCATACACTTATTAAAGGCAAGGCTTCTGAAAAATGAAGTATTTGGGAAAGGAAAATCTCAACAAAATTTGTATATTATGTTTAAACTGCTTAGTTAATGAAGATCAGATAATTAGCATAACTTCAGTATATTTTCAAGTTTTACGTTGGGAAATGGTATGATTTTGCCCTGTTTGAGCAATATCAAATAGCTATTTAAGAAATTACATTGTTGTCCAGAGAGCCTAAACTAATGCTTTTTATTTGACTGGGTTCTTACCTAGTTGTGTGGTCTTAGGTTGAGTTACTTAACCTCTCTGGATGGTGTTTAAAATGAAGGGCTAGGATTTCTTGACTTAATTCTCATGTTTGAGTCTTGTGAATAATGCCATGCTTTGTGCTCATAGTAAGATATAGTCTACTAGAGTTAGAAAATAATTATATTGGACTTGAATATTAAGATGGAAGGACTAAAATAATAAGCAGTATTTAATATCTAGAGTATATTGTTTTCCTAGCCATTGCATTTGTACAACATCCTGAAAGTATCTAGGGTGGATGAAAGATCATAGAACCTGGCTTTTACAGATTAGAGCTATTGAGATTGATGAGGACCTGAATTAATGCAACAATTAGATGTAAACTAACAAAACATTCTTTTTTGTTTTGTTTTGTTTTTTGGGCCACACCCGTTTGATGCTGAGGGGTTACTCCTGGCTAAGCGCTCAGAAATTGCCCCTTGCTTGAGGGGGGGGGGACCATATGGGACGCTGGGGGATCGAACCACGGTCCTTCCTTGGCTAGCACTTGCAAGGCAGACACTTTACCTCTAGCTCCATCTCACCGGCCCCCAAAACATTTTTAAATTGATTAGTTGTGGTGGAAGGAAGTATTTTATAATATTTCTGAGTTTTTAATCTTTGCAATAAAGCTGGTTGATACTCCCAGGGTCCTGATAAGGAAGGATGGATCTTCTCATTTTCTGGTTCTTCTTTGGTGAGCTATATAGGATATAGCAGTTATTGAATGTAGGAGGAATAACAAAACATAGGAAATCTAATTCCATGTCATAGATAAATGAAAATGAACTCTTCTGAATGCCTGATAGCAGAACTCCTTGAAATAGATAACAGCTCATCAGTAGTATCATTTTATGTTCTTAGACTTTTTTTTAGTAATTTATATTCTGCCATTTTGTAAAATTATGCATAATAAACTCAAAATTTTTAATCTCGAAAAAAAGCTCATATTTTTCTTTTTTCCTATTATATAATATTTAGCTATTATCTAAAAAAGGATTAATGAAAATGACTGGCTAGGCCAAGGGAAAAAATTGGAAAAACATTGATCAGTTTAGGCTTTTATAGCCACACAAATTGTGCACTATTGTCAATGTCTTCTACTCACATTATTCCATATAATAGTTAATAAGGTTCATTATACTGCCCTTAAACATAGCAAAAAGCTAACAACATAATGAATTTGGTTCATCTTCTTTACATTTATACTAGGTAAATTCTAGAAACAAACTTTTGGTGGTGTTCTCCAATTCCAGAAAAACAAATTATGTTGAAATTAGTCACAACCTGTTTCTTAAATCCATGGCTGTCAAAGTTTCTTATCACATCAAAAATTCTCAGTTTTCTGTGTTGGATAGAGTTCTATCAGTAAATAGAGTTTTTGCTTAGCCAGGCCAAGTTATTTCTTTAACAACATGCTAGTAAATGGCAGTTTTTAAGTTTCTGTAGCCAAAAAGAAAACAAACATCTATTAGATTTAGATACATGACTATGGAGAATGGAACTTGCTATGAGCCAACAATTTCACTAAGTGCCTTTAAGATAGGAAATTTGCTAATTGCTTTTAGGAAATCATAGTGTATTGCCAGACAAATTTTACAGAGTAGTAAGACAGAAATCTATGTCTTTCCAGCTGAGCCTGCCAAATGATGGTAAGTTTTCTAAAATGAGACCAGGGGATTAGTAGCAGAGCACCTGCCTACCATGGAGCCATAACTTCAATTCCTAGCATTACCCCATATGCTAAGTTCCATCTCTATGATCCTGGCCATGTTGTCATTGAATGCTGCCTAGTGTTCCTGTTAGCTTATGGCTAAGTGTATGTGACCACAATCCGATATGGGACCCTGGATCATCATCACAACAACAGCAACAACAACAGCAGCAAGCAGCAGAGGAAGAAAAAGGGAAAGGATAAATTCATTTTTTTCAAAAATACATATTAAAAACTAGAGGAATGAGAGAAAGTAAAGAAAATAGAAAATGTGCCCAAACAAAAATCCAGGAGAGAGAGAAAAACTAGTGGTTATTCAATGATAGCTTTGACTAAAGCTGCTGAAGAGACACCATGTGAAATGTCTTTTTGTGAAATGTTCCTCAGGCAGCCTAAAGGAAATTTCTGAGGCAACAAGAAGCTCTTGGTCTCTCTGGAGAGTGCTGCCTCCTGAAGCTCTGCACTGGAGATGAATAATGAAAATGTGGTTGCTGGGGAAGGAGGAAGGACATGGCTGGGATATCAAGGTTCAGAGTAACCTGGCTCTGGAGCGACTTGTAGAGTCTCAGTTATATGGGCCAAGGACCAAGCTCAGTCCCTTCCCAGAAGATAAGTCCTACACTGGTGGGGATGTGGGGAAAACAGAGCACATAGTAAATCTGGAGTACCTCTGGCTATGGTCCACAAACAAAAAAATTAAGACTGAAAGATCATTTACATTAGATTTAGCTTCCCTGTGTTGTTTATAGCCAACATATGATCAAAAACTGAAGGCATATTTTTAATTCGTTTTTATTTATTTAGAGTGCACAACCTGCACTCTACCCATTGTAATTTGGCTCTGAGCCCTATATTTTGGGTCTATATATTTTATGTCTTTATGTGATCTTTTATGTGTTTTAAAAATTATTTTATCATGTGATATAAAATGTTACTCTTTTTTTGCTTTGTTTTGGCTTTGGTTTTGGGGCACATGTGGTTGTTCTGACTTTCTCCTGGTTCTGTGGTCAGGGAACACTCTTAGGAGGAGTTAAGGGATCATATGTGGTACCAGGGAATGCCCTATCAGCTAAATGCAAGGTAAGCTCCTTACCTGCTGTGCTATTGTTCCAATACAAAAATGTTAGATTGTTTTCTACTGAATTGAATGGGATATGTGTTTATGGTCAAGACCCCAAAGCATTGTGTATATGCACCTTCTTTATTTCCACATGTACTCTATCTTTTCTTTAAAATTACAGTGATCACTATGTGTCTCTCTCTTAGAATCCAATGCTATCTAGTGAGATGAAGTCAATAATGACCATTTCATGTTGTTTATATAGCTAAAGCTTTATTAACTATGCCCACAGTTAGAGTTCTTCCTTAGTGCCCTTCATCGCTGCCTTCTGCTAGGTCTACTTTTGTAGCCTCTCAGCAACTGAAAAGAAGAAAAAGATTCTGGAAAGTGGCAGATAAAGATCACCATTCCTTTATTTATAAATCAATTAAGATTGTAACATTTTGTATATTTAACTACTTAGAGAATATTTACTTAGAGAAATATTTACATAGAGAAAAATCTTGTCTTTTGGTGCCAGGGATCAAACACAGGGTAAAAAAGGCATCACATAAATTTTATAATTGTTTCCTAAGAGATTATGTAGGAAACTAATTAAATAGCAGGCTGAGTAGTCAGTAGATAGTCTGGATGATAAGAAAAAATGGCGGATCAAACTCTTCCTTATTTTACATTAAAAACTGGACACTTGCAGGTTTGGAAGCTATAAAGCTTTGACAGGGAGAAAGATCACTATGTTTAATTTCTCTCTTCATTGTAGAGTCACTGTTGATCTAAGCAAACTCCCTTAAATCTGTTCCTTTTCTTTTCGTTTCTTTTCTGTTCTTTTCTTTTCTTCACTTTTCTTTTATTTAATAACTTTTTATTGTGGTCAAAGTGAATTACAAATCTTTCACAGTAATATTTCACATAGTGACAATACTGATGGGGCATTCCCACCACCAGTGTTGTCCTCCCTCCATCCCAGTTCCCAGCATGCATCCCAGCATGCATCCCATGTTTCCCACTTCTACTTTTTTTTTTTGGTTTTTGGGTCACACTCGACAGCGCTCAGGGGTTACTCCTGGCTCTATGCTCAGAAATCTCTCCTGGCAGGCTCGGGGGACCATATGGGATGCCAGGATTCGAACCACCATCCTTCTGCATGCAAGGTAAATGCCCTACCTCCATGCTATCTCTCCGGCCCCCATTCCCACTTGTACCTTTTTATCTCTACTTTGTTACAGTGGCTAGAGATTTTCATTCACTGAGTTGCCTAGTTGACTCTCAGCTCTTATATAACTGGCCAATCAGTTCTGCCTTTTCCTCATAGATATGTTTCTGCTCTACCTCCTTCTGTTTATTGCTAGTTTCCAAGATAATTCTCTTGGTCTCTAAGTACTATAATATCCTCTAGATTTTCTTTACATTAAGTTGATCTTTTTCAGATATAATGTAAGAATCCAGTGGAGGGGGAAACATAAAATTGTGGGTTTTTCCAGTTTAGTTCCCCAAGAAAGCATCTCAGGTTTTGTTTTTCAAGGCTGTCTCTGTACCATAGGGGTATTCCAATTCATCACCAGGAGATCTGGGCCCAAGTATCAATACTGATTCCAAACAACTCAACATTCTCAGGCTCTAGCATAGAACACCTTTTGGATAACTATCATCAGGCGTGGTCTTTGGATCTCCTAAACATTATGTGAGAACTGCCATAACATAAAATGAAATTAAATTAAATAGGGTCATGGAAATGGCTCAACAAGACAATTGCATGCTGAAAGTGTGGGTTCAGTTCCCAGCATTACACTGTTGGTCTTCAGATACTATCAGAGTGGCTTCTAGCTCCAATTTGAAAAAAACAAACAAACTGAGTATCATTGGGTGTGGCACCAAAACAAATACATTTAATAAAGAAAATGAATTAAGGGACTGGGGGTGTGACTCCAAATGGAGAACAGATGTCTAGCCTATGTGAGGCCTTAAGTTTGATCCCTGATACCAAGTATTCCCCATCCTGATGACCCATAGAACCACAGGACTTGAATACCTTTGGGAGATGCCCCACACATCCATGACTTCCAGGTATGGTGTAAAAATAAATTAAACATTTTCAGAGGTTTCTATTATCCTGTAGAGAAAAATTTGAGATTCTTGATAGTATATAAGACCCTCAGTTATCTGTTCTTTGTCTACTTTCATATTGTATTTTTTTCTTTCCTTAAATAATGGATTTCTTGTAGCTGGGCTTTTTTCTAAAAGCTATTTTCACTGCCTTAAAGATGTGAAACACACCTCCTACATAACTCTTGTCCTTCTTTTAATACTCAACTTGTATGAGCTGGAAAAATTAAGGAAAAAATCCTGAGTCCCCAAAGTTGGTTTAGGTACTCTTTTGCATATCCATAAAGTTGGTGGGCTTTTCTATCTCAGCATTTTAGCAATTGTAGCATTATGAGCTCTTCCACTTTATTCTGAAGATCTTAAAGTTGGGAATATAATCTTAGACAATTTGGTGAGTGCAGTCTTTTGCAGAGAACAAAATTGAGGAATTGTACTAAAATAATCAAATGTTGGAGGAAGAGACAACCATTCATTTTATGCAGTACTCAAAGGTCTCTATATAGAAATCACAAAAAAATTAAAAAGTCTTGGCATTATTATCAATTAGAACTTAAACTAACATATTTCACATATTCACTAAATTCAAAGATTAGTCAAGGAATTGGAATAGCAACTAGTATTCAATAAAAGTTATATTTTTTAAAAATAATTTTTATTTTGAGCAAAGTGAATTACAAATCTTTCACAGTATTATTTTAGGTACATAGTGACATCGAGTCCAGGGCATTCATTCCCACCATACCACCAACGTTGTCTTCCCCCCACCCAAAAGTTATATTTTAAAAATGAATAAAAAAGAAAGTATACTTAAGTAAAACTATAGGTTGGTTATACCAGATGTCTGCTTTGAAGCTACTCATTGAAAAGGAAAGCAAGAGACTGAAATAACCTTATCTATAGATAATGCCAATAAAAAGTAATTTCCTTTTTTTTTTTTTTTTTGGTTTTTGGGGCCACACCTGTTTGATGCTCAGGGGTTACTCCTGGCTAAGTGCTCAGAAATTGCCCCTAGCTTGTGGGGACCATATGGGACGCCAGGGGATCGAACCGCAGTCCTTCCTTGGCTCTAGTGCCACCTTACTGGCCCCAAAAGTCATTTCTTAATTTAGTGATAATAACTTGTTATATATATTTAATTTAATTATATACATTTAATTTAATAATGTTAGCAGGACTTTTCTATGAATAACAGAAATTTTTACTAAAAGGAAAACACCTTTTAATTTTATGAATATATTTATGCTATAATCTTTAATATTCCATGACAAACCTCTAGCGATAATTATATAGACATAAACCTATGAAGTGTAGTGGAAATTTGTTTATTTATTTTGTAATGTTCAAGGCTTATTCCTGGCTCTGTGCTTAGTAATCACTACTGACAATGTCTGGGACTATATGTGTTGCTCAAGGCAAATGCCTACCTACTACACTGTTCCTCTGGTAGTTTAAACTGAATTAGGATTTGCTTTTCTTTAGTCTTAGGTGATTTTTACTATGCCAAGTATAATAATGGAAAGAAATCTTAGTTTCCCACTGAGTTAAAATAGATCAAAGGCATAACATATATCTTGGAAAAGAAATCAGAATAAGTAGAAAATTATATTAATTATCTTTTGTGGGCTCAAAAATCAATGTGACTAAAATGAAGATAAATCATTATTTTCTGGTATAATAATCTACTTGTGTTTTTTGTTAGAAAAACTATTTGAATAAAAGTGTTTCAAAGAATTTGCAGCTGTCATATAATTTGCTCATTAAAAATGCTAGCTGTAGAGTGCTTGTTCATGAATAAATGAGCTCTTGAACAGTTAGAATTTCAGCTATTTAAATTTTCCTTCCTAAGAATGGAATGATAGTACAGCGGGTAGGGTATTTGTGTTGCATGTAGAAAGCCCAGGTTTAATCCTTAGGGTCCCATCTGGTTCCCTGAGCACAGCCAAGAAAAATTTTATGTGCAGAGCCAGAAGTAACCACTGAGCATTACTGGGTATGACCTTCCCCTCTCCTCAATAAAACAAAACTAAACAAAATAAAAAAAAAAAACTCAAAAAAAGGAGCTGGAGAAATAATACAGTGGGTAGGATATTTGCCTTGCATACTGCTGAGCCAGGTTAGATCCCCAGCATCCCATATGGTCTCCTGAGCCTACTAGCAATAATTTCTGAACACAGTGCCAATCAAATGTTGGCACTCAGGGTTAACCCCTGAGTGCTAATGGGTATGGCCAAAAAGAAAAAAGAAAAAAACCAATACAATAACACTATAAATAAATAATACTTGAATATTTTAGATATGGCTAATGATTTTTTTAAGAAGGGGTTTTTCAGTCCAGAGACAATGATAAGGTACTTTGCATGCCACTTGCCCATTTATAATAATTTCCAATACAATCTAATTCCCTGAGCTCTACAAGGAGTCACTAGTAGCAAGGAATCTTCTGTGAATTGTAGGACATAGACTACCTTTTGCCTTTATCCAAAGGATACCAGAAGCACTCCCTGAACTTTCACATTGTAACTCCTTAAACTAAAATGTCTCTAAACATTGTATAAATATGTTTTGGCTGACACAAAGTCACCTACAGTTGAACACCAGTGTTTAGTCACTAAAGGTGTTATTTTAAGGGACATGTTTTTTATTTCACTGGAATCCCAGTATAGACTTCTATTAATGTAAAAGGTATGCTTAATCTTTAAACATATATTATTTTAATTTATAAGAGACTAAAATTTAACTTACCTTTGGGAAGTCATCTGGCTGAATACTATTCCCTGAATAGAATATGTTTTCATCTTACTGTTAACTTTTTATAAATTTATTGTGACCAATTTAGAAATGTTTGAATATTATGCACATAGAAGCTATTTTTTGTTTCTTTTAACATCTTTTGAGAAACTTTCTTTTATTCTTTTTAAAAAAATTTTTTTAAAGAATTCTTTTTAAAAAGAATTCTTTTCTTTTATTCTTTTTTTTTAATTTTTTTGATAAATCTTTATTTAAGCACCATGATTACAAGCACGTTTGTAGTTGGGTTTCAGTCATAAACAGAATACCCCCCTTCATCAATGCAAAATTCCCACTATCAATGCTCCCCTTTGTGAGTTAAAAGCAAAACAAGTTTTTATTGACGTACGTATATAAAATTGAAATATTTAATTTGTATTATTTTCTACATACAACTGTTTAAGATAAAGCAACACAAAATTAAATTTAATGAATAAATTAAAAATACTTTAATTCATCAAGATGAATTTTTCTGGTGGTGCTCATGAGTTATGCCTGTCTCTGTGCTCAGGAAGCCAATCCAGGTGGGCTTGGGGGACCATGTGCATTTTCAGGGATCAAACCCAGGTTGGCAGCATTCAAGGCAATGCCCTAAACTGCTATACTATTATACCAGCCCCTCAAGATGATTGTTTTAAATGATGTTAACACATGTGGCTAGTCAAATATCTTGTTCGATCCAATAATTAATAAGACTATATGGTTTGGCTGTGTAAGAACAGTGAGTAGGGCTCTTACCTTGCTTGTGGCAGACCAGGATTCAACCCCAACACTCCATATTGTCCCTGAGCACTGCCAGGACTGAACACTAAGCCAGGAATAAGCCCTGAGCACTGTCAAATATTACTCTAAAAACAAAAAAGATAAAAAGACTATATGGTTCAATTTTAAAATAAGTGTAATTAATACTAATTTCTACCATTAAACTTAACTAATTAAATGGACAAGAAGAGAAATTAGATTTTAGGGCACATTACATATTAGTTAATTTTCTCACTGATTGCTTAATGTATTTTTATTTTAATTACCTAATTTTCTCATCTATAAAATTATAAGAGTAGAAATAGTCCCAGAAATATTGTAGGAGTTTGGGTGCATACCTTTTATGCGGTAGATCTTGGTTTGATCCCTAGCACTACATACCCTAGCACCATATAATCTTTCTCCTAGTATTGACAGTTATAAAAGTCTTAAAGATCTACTGGTGGTCCTTTTGGTCACTGTCTCCTACAGTCATGTGGACCAACACCTTATATCTCTTGTGGGGGGAGGGGCAGAGCAATGGCACAATCAGTAGGGCATTTGCCTTGTATGTGGCCGACCTGGGACCTACTGAAGTTCGATCCCTGGCAATTAGGACCCCCAAGCCTGCCAGGAACTATTTCTGAGCTCGGTTAGGAGTAAGCCCTGAGCACTGCTGTATGTGGCCCAAAAATTCAAACAAACAAACAAAAATTCTTTTTTTTAAATATGAAACATTTTTTTCTTTATTTAAACATCTTGATTACATATGTTATTGTTATTAGGTTTCAGTCATGTAAAGAATATCCCATTCACCAGTGCAACATTCCCAACACCAATGTCCCAAATCTCCCTCCATCCCACCCCCACTTGTACCCAAACAGGCTTTCCAGTTCGCTCACGGTTCACCAGTACAACATTCCCACCACCAATGTCCCAAATCTCCCTCCATCCCACCCCACCCCCACTTGTGCCCAAACAGGCTTTCCAGTTCACTCATTCATTCACATGATTATGGTAGTTCTCTGTGTAGTTATTTCTATAACTGCACTCACCACTCTTTATGGTGAGCTTCTTGAAGTGAGCTGGATGTTCCAGCCCTCCTCCCATTGTCTCTGAGGATTGTTGCAAAAATGACTTTTATTTTTCTTAAAACCCATAGATGAGTGAGACTATTCTGCATCTCTCTCTCTCTCTCCCTCTGACTTATTTCACTCAGCATGATAGATTCCATGTACATCCATGTATAGGAAAATTTCATGACTTCATCTCTCCTGACGGCTGCATAATATTCCATTGTGTATATGTACCACAGTTTCTTTAGCCTTTCGTCTGTTGAAGGGCATCTTGGTTGTTTCCAGAGCCTGGCTATTGTGAATAGTGCTGCAATAAATATAGGTGTAAGGAAGGGATTTTTGTATTTTTGTGTTCCTAGGGTGTATTCCTAGGAGTGGTATAGCTGGGTCGTATGGGAGCTCGATTTCCAGTTTTTGGAGGAATCTCCATATTGCTTTCCATAAAGGTTGAACTAGATGGCATTCCCACCAACAGTGGATAAGAGTTCCTTTCTCTCCACATCCCCGCCAGCACTGATTGTTCTCATTCTTTGTGATCTGTGCCAATCTCTGTGGTGTGAAGTGGTATCATCGTTGTTTTGATTTGCATCTCCCTGATGATTAGTGACGAGGAGCATTTCTTCATGTGCCTTTTGGCCATTTGTAATTCTTTTTTATCAAAGCATCTGTTCATTTCTTCTCCCCATTTTTTGATGGGATTAGATGTTTTTTTCTTGTAAAGTTCTGTCAGTGCCCTATATATTTTGGATATTAGCCCCTTATCTGATGGGTGTTGGGTGAATAGTTTCTCCGACTCGGTGGGTGACTCTTGTATCCTGGGCACTATTTCTTTTGAGGTGCAGAAGCTTCTCAGTTTAATGTATTCCCATCTGTTGATCTCTGCTTCCACTTGTTTGGAAAGTGCAGTTTCCTCCTTGAAGATGCCTTTAGTCTCAGTGTCATGGAGTGTTTTACCAATGTGTTGTTCCATATACCTTATGGTATCAGGTCTGATATCAAGGTCTTTAATTCATTTGGATTTTACCTTCTTACATGATGTTACCTGGGGGTCTATGTTCGCTTTTTTGCAAGTGGCTAACCAGTTCTGCCAAAATTCTTTAGGGACCAAACAGTCCCTACAGGTGTGACTCAGTAGGTGTTACCCAATTGCCCAATTTATAAAGCTTTTTATATGCATACATATACATGCATATATGTATACATACAAAATTATATGCAAGTTTATATACTTGCATAAATATATTTGTGTAAATATGTATACTTGAGTATATTTATGTATGATTGAATACATGTATATATGTATACATATATCTTATTTGTTCTGTTTTAATGTAGAAGCCTAATAAAAATCTACAGTTTAAAAATTATAAAATACAATCAGCTACATTTGAATGTAATATTTTCTAGATTAAATTATTATGAAGACAACTTAAAAATACTGTTCAACAATTGGGTCAGAGTGGTGGCTCAGGGCATAAGGCATCTGCCTTACACACACTAGCCTAGGACAGACTGTGGTTCGATCACCTAGTGTCCCAAATGGTTCCCCAGTCCAGCTCAGTGATTTCTGAGGGCTTAGCCAGGAGTAAACCCTGAGCATCACCGGATGTGCCCCCCCCCCAAAATATACTGTTCATCTATACTGCACCATGTATTTTATTAGGCTGAAATGAAGGAACTAACATTTACTAAATGATGACTGCAGCTATGACAAGTTTAAATGTGTTAATATTTTAACGATATAAAGCATGACTATTTTGAGAATATGCTTTTTAATCTCTTTGTTATCCAGTACCCAGATGATTCATTTGTTTACAATATCAATACATGAGTTACTCTATTCTCTAGTTGAGACATGCTTGAAGACAGAAAATAGGTGAGAAACCTTTCTGTCTTCTTGTAAATAGGTGCAGGTCAAGAGGAAATTCTAAACTCAGAATTAGAAAAGTCTAATAATACGCGAATCTCTTATTTTCAGCTAAAAAGGGCAAAAATTGTGTCTACATTTGTTTTACAGGATGGCTACACAGATCAGTTCATTTGATGTTAAGAAAAGTATTCTTCAAGTCGAAAATGGTGGAGTTAGAAACCCTGTTTCAATCCCCAGCACAAACACAATCCCCCAAACACAAAACCAATAATCAAACAAATTAAAAAAAACTTTTAAAATGTAAGTTTAATGTCATTTTGCTTTCATATATTCATTTTTCATAATTTGGGAATAAGACTGTCTTCTAAAGAATAGAGGTAATCTCTTAATGAGAGATAACAAAAGTATCTCTCTCTCTCTCTCTCTCACTCACTGAATGACATCATGGTACAGAAAGTGCGCCACATATTGTTCCCCTATAAACATGAAGGATGTTATACAGGTAGTCAACAGTTCATTGTGAACATTTTCAGATATCAAAGTAGTATTTAAATAGAGAGGGCATACAGCAGCTTTTCTGTCAGACATACTTCAAGAATATTCTGAATGGAAAGAAAGGACTTCCCCATCATCTCACAGTTGGCAACTGCTGTTTACTGACCAACTGACATGGCATGTGACAAATAATTAAATTCTAATTCCTGTATGTTTTGATCTACATGGACTGACATTACAAAAAATCACAGACTGAGTAGTTTTTCTTTCTTTCTTTCTTTCTTTCTTTCTTTCTTTCTTTCTTTCTTTCTTTCTTTCTTTCTTTCTTTCTTTCTTTCTTTATTTCTTTCTTTCTTTCTTTCTTTCTTTCTTTCTTTCTTTCTTTCTTTCTTTTTTTTTTTTTTTTTTTTTTTTGTGGAGTAGAGGCAAACCTAGTGTTGCTCAGGGCTTCCTCCTGCGTGGCTCTGCATTCTGGAGTCATTCCTTGCAAGGTCTAGGGACCACATGGAACACCAGGGATCTAACTCAGGTCAGTTGTCTACAAGGAAAACACCCTATCAGCTGTACTATTACTCTGGCCCCATTTCTTTTCCTTCACTGGGATGTCAGCTTGTGTGCCTGTCATGACCACTTTAGCATGAAAGCTTAAAGTCACAGAATCATGCATTAAATCACTGTCATCTTTTGAGCCACTTGTAGCAGAAAGTTACTAATCATAATTCCAGGGGTTGGAAGCTATGATCATGGCACCAAATTAGTTTGGTGCATATCCTTTTCCAGACTTCATGTATCTCACACAATAGAAGGATATAGTGTGCTCTCTGGGACTTCTAGGAGGCAACATCATTGAGGGTTAGGATAAGAATTTTCTACGTATAAATGATTAGCTCATAAAACATTGTTTTAAAGTTTTATTGGAACACAGTTACAGTGGCATTTTATATACTGCTTATACTTTCTCAAATTATAAGGAAAGGATTGTATAAGTTGTGATTGTGTGAGTCACACATCCTTTTAGAATACTGACTTTTAATTAAGAAAAAAAGTTTGCCAATCATGATCTAATCAAACCTTGTGTTGTCTTTGGGACAGTGGGGGAGGGGAGGGCTCCCTAAGTGGTCTTTAGGGAATTAAACAACCACTCATAGCCATTTTAGTTGGCAGTTTAATACTAAGCATTTGATGGTGGAGACCAGAAACCCAGAAATTCAAATACACTTTTAAGAACCGGAAAGAATCAATGCTGCAGATGAAGTCCAAAGTCAGTCTTTTAGAGAATTCCTTCTGTTTGGAAAGACTTAATCTTTAGCTCTGTTCAGTTCTTCAGTTAATTACATGAGACCTGCCCCTTTAAACTTGAATAAGTCACTTAAATGTTAAACTTAAATAAAACATGCACATAGAAGAATCAAAATAATATTTAACCAACAATTATCTGACTCTTATTACTAGACAAGTTGGCAAAGAAGTTTCCCATAGTACAGGATCTTTATTGCCTGATGTGTATAGTACCTAGGGATTCACACATGCATCACCAATCCATATATATTATATTGAAGTTATATTTACTACCTATTTACGTGTAGTTTGCTAACAAAGAAACAGGAAGTAGCTCATATTAACCTAAAATTTTTATTGTGTTTAATCTGTAGAATATTTAATAAATAGAGTGGAAGTGCAATTAGACAACACAGGGACCCTGTCTATTAATTATAGAACCATAGAGTTACCAATTTGAATTCTCTTAGTTCATATACTAGACTTTGTTTTTTTACAGTTTAGTTTACTCTGTTACTCTCCATTTTGATACCACTTGTGTCTATCTATCTGTGACTTTTTTAAAGATTTTTTTGTCTCTCTCTTTTTTCTAAGCAATCTCATTGGCTCAGTTTTGGTCAGATGCCCATTCTTACCTAACTATTACCATGAAATTACATAACCAAATATAAAGCTAATACCTCTGTCCATTCTTCAAGTAGGTACTGTGGGCGGGGACAGATTCTCTTAATAAGGATGTGGGCAGTATGCTTCACTAATTCAATCAGTAGGAATTCCATAAACACATGGTTTTAGAAGCTTAATGACTCTGGAAGTTATCCAAGTCTTAATAGGTACTTCAAGGAATTCAAAAGTAAAAGTTCACTGCAAGTGAAGATAACCAATTAGCCAATACTTTTTGGTACTATAAAGATATTAGCTCTAACAGAAAGATTTGAGAGCCTGGGTAAAATTTTAGGTTTTTCATCATAAAAAAACATGGTCAAATTATGAAGAAATTCAATGAGTCCTTCTGTACAAGGTAGTATGATGGGTTTCAGGAGACCCATAAAATTCCTCTTTGAATGTAGTTGTTTATGCTTTCACTATTGTTGAGAGGTTCTAGAGTACTTTTAATGTGATTGTGGCTGAAGGAAACCATAATGATCCCCAATTTGTATCTCTGTGAGAAGAACATAAAATAGCATGCTTTTTACATGCTTGATAATATATCAAATATTACAAGATTATACTTTTAATCAGCCATGTTTAGAGAGTTTAGATGAAGATAAATTAATGGGTTTTTCTGGTTTTTTGTTTTTGTTTTTTTTTTTTTGTTTTTTTGTTTTTTGGTTTTTGGGCCATACACGTTTGATGCTCAGGGGTTCCTCCTGGCTATGCGCTCAGAAATCACCCCTGGCTTGGGGAGACCATATGGGACACTGGGGGATCGAACCGCGGTCTGTCCTACGCTAGTGCTTGCAAGGCAGACACCTTACCTCTAGCACCACCTCGCAGGCCCCTAAATTAATGTTTTTAATATTTAATTCTTATTTAAAGCATTATGAGTTACAAAGTTATTTATAGTTGAGTTTTAAAAAGACAATGCCTTGGCATCAATCCCACTATCAGTATCAGTCTCCCTCCACAAATGCTCCCACTATCCATTCCATAGCTCTCCTTCATTACCAACCTGTTTTCATAATAGGCATCTTTATATGTTTGGTTGTTAAAGTTTAAGTTTCATGAGGGAAATTAATGTTTTAAAATCAAAGTATCCATAGACATGTGCTCTATGACTTAGCTTTCTTTCTAGTCCCATTGATACTCTTTTAAAGATGAACTGATCATATATATTTAATGTTGTCAAATAAGTTTGTATTGTATTCAAGTATAGAGCATTTTACTAAACAAAAGTGGAAAGGAAATTGGCTATTAAAAGTTTTGTGATTTTAAGCCAGAATGATAGTACAGAGGGTAGGACTCTTGCCTTGCATGTGACTGACCTGAGCTTGATCCCTGGTATACTGTTAATTTTCCTCTGAACAGCTGGAAGAGATCACTGAGAACAGAGCCAGGAGTAACCCTTGAGCACTTACCAAGTTGGCCTAAAGAAGCCAAAAATGTGTTTTTCTCCCCATGATTTACAAATATTCTCAAAGATAGTGTTTCATGAATACAGGACTTCAACATAGCTCTGCCAATTGGTGTGTTACTCGCCATCCACCACTATTTTAGGACTCTCTCCTCAATTCTCTCCCCCAAACTAGATTTCAACCCCTATTAGATATTTTTTACTTTCTCATGTGCTTACTAACTCTATAATCATCTATTGTTATGTGTGAGAGATGTGTAAAGGTATAAGCCCTGTAGACTCTTTTTGAAATGATGCAATTTCTTGATACATGTTTTTATATATCTGTGGACAGATGAGGGGTATCAATACAGCCTGGGAGGGTGGCAAATAGCTTTTTCTATTTTCTAGAAGAGGTATTTCATATGTGAGTATTACTGGGAAGTTTGAGTAGAAAAAAATTCCAGGAAATCAGAGTAGAATATAAAAGGCTAGGAGGCATTTTAGAGAGTTTGCATTATGGAGGGAAGTTGGGGATCTGGGCTATGGATTTATCAGAAATGCCCTCAACAGAAGGAATTTGATTAGAGTGGCTTGAAACTGTTGCTGTTAGTGGGTGTGGGGTATATTTATATTGCACTGATGTACAACTCGTACTCATTTAACATTCTGCCCAGTTTAAGCTGCTCAAGTTGAAGTGCAATGCAGCCTCCTCCTCACCCTCTGCCTCAGAGAAGCCTGTAGATAACTTCATTGCCCCCAGCTGTGCAAATACAGAGGGAAACCCAGATTCATTAGTCATTACAAGTAGAATTGTTCAGCATGGAAGGGATGCTCTGTTTAGAGAGTAACCCTGTAGGAGGGATCTTCATTTTCCTTTTCTGTGTGTGTATATGTTTGCCCCTGGCAAACTCATTTTCTGTATCCAAACACTTTGCAAATACCTCATCATAGAGAAATGATTTGTCCTGTTTCTTCCACTTTAAAATTTCTTTATCTAAAGTGATAATGGCCTTATGAGAATTATATTAAGACGAGTTTTGGCACAGATCTTCATGGACTCTTGGCAGCTATGAAGTGTGAGGCAAAGGAAAAACTGAGCTTACTTTGCAGTTGCTAATAGTGGTATATTACTGAGCAGGGGTAGTTATATTCTAATACATTACCAAACCAATTAATTCCAAACATCAATTCTGTTTTTGTCTCACTTCTCTGGTGTGATCTTCTATGCAAACATCTCTATCAACAGATCACCTGAAGCAAATAGTGGAATGTCATCAAAAAACTCCTTGAATTTGGGGTTAAAGCAGTAAAACAATAAGAGTAAGGTGCTTGCCTAGCACATAGCTGACCCAGGTTCAATCTCCAGCATTCCATAGGTTCCTGTGATCCCCTCCAGTAGTGATCCCTGAGGATCCAGAAGTAAGCTGAGCACTGCTGGGTGTGACCCCCAAACCAAAACAAACAAAAATTCCTTAAATTGAAGTATAATATACAATAAAATTAATGGATTTGAGACAATAATGATATAAATATAATCACTTAAAGAACCATCAAAACAAAACAGTTCCCTACTGTTCTTTTCTTATTGGGACTACAATTATAGTTACCAATATAGATATTATCAATCTTTTCCTCTATATAAGCTTTGTTAGAATTTCTTCCATTTAACATGTTTCTGATAGCTTTCTATTTTCTTTCACTGTAATATCATGAAAAAATATATTATAGCTAGTTTATGCCTTTTCTTTTTATTGGAAATTTGCATTACTTCTTATTTTGAGTACCTACGTACAAAACTACTATGAATATATTTTTGAGTATGTGTAGCCACTTGTCCTGGTTATCATTCAGGAATTGAATTCCTACATTATGGGATAATTACATGTTTAAACTTAGTAGACATTTTCAAGCACTCAGAAATCGCTCCTGACTTGAGGGACCAAATGGGATGCCAGGATCCGAACCACTGTCTGTCCTGGATTGGTTGCATGAAATGCAAATGTCCTACCACTGTGCTATTGCTTCAGCCCGCCATTTATCATTATTATTTATTATTAATAATGATCACTACTATTTTAATTTTTGGATGAAGATATTGTAATTGAGAGTAAAATAAATTAGGATTAGTATTATAGGTAATGACTTTCCTAAATAAGTACAGAGAAGTAAAAGTTAACATGGTAAATAAAACTGTGTCTAGAATTTTTTGATTTTTAAGTTATATCATGACAAATTTTTAATGAAAGCAAATTAGCATATGGCTTTGAAGGAAATAGAGGATATGGAAATTTATAGATTTATCAAATTAAAGTTAAAATCAAGATGTCACATGAAATATTGGCTGATGCTCTAAGAATATACCCATTTTATAGAAAAAGCCACCCAGTGGATTTGATTGCTTTTTGCTTGATTTTCAGAAGGAAGGCATTTATCTCCTTAACATCTTAAAAATTTAGTTTCTTAATTAAGCATCCTTAAATCACTGAGGATGCTTTTGAGGACAGAAGTTGGATGTAGCTGATTTGAATATAGTTGTTTTCAAAATAAAATATCATGTATTTATTATTTATTTATTATTAAATAAACTAAATAGTCTTGTTTAAATCGATGTTTGGGACTAAATTATGCAAGATTTATGCCAGTATTTTATACATCCAAGTGTACAGTAGGCCCTACTTAGTGATACTTAGGAGCTACTTTAGCTTGAACTCAGGGACCACTCCTATATGTATGTGTCCAATAAATCATATCAATACTAGAAATGAAATTTAACCCAACAGCAAGACATACACTTTATCTCTAACACTATCTCTCTAGACTCTTATTTGATATTTTTCAAAGTATATATTGGGTGTAATAGAGATAACTCAAGGTGTAAAGCACAAGACTACAGTGTTCATAGTACTGAGCTTGATACCTGACATCACAAGTGCCCAGTGTCTCCCCCTACCTAGCATTGAGCCCCAGGTCCTCACTTCCTTGCTAGGAGTCTTGACATCAAACCCCAGTACTGCTGTATATGGACATTATTAAATGCTTATTTATTTATTTATTTACTTTTTGCTCAGATTCAGAAATCTATTAAAATACAAAATACTGGAAGAGGAAATCTGTACTCTATCATACTCTATCATTTATCATAAAGAGGCACTCAGAACTATTAAGTGTTATTTTAATAAATATTTCTGAGCACATTATGTGTATGAAGTCTTATGCTAAATAGTAGCAATACAAAGATAAAAATGATAGTATCAGGAACAAGAATGATAGCACAGCAGATAGAATGCTTGACATGCACTGGGCTGACCCTGTTTTGATTCCTAAGCACCAGGAATAATTCCTGAGACCAGAGATAGGAGTAAACCCTAAGTTTTACTGGATGTGGTTCAAAAATTAAAAAGGAAGGAGGAAGGGAAGGAAAAGAGGAAGGGAGGGAGGGAAGTAAAGAAACAAGGGAGGGGGAGGGAAGGAAGGAAGCGAGGAAAAAAGAGAAGGAAGGAAGGGAGGGAGGGAGGAAGGGAGGGAGGGAGGGAGGAAGGAAGGAAAAATGTAAGGGAGGGAGGGAGGAAGGAAGAAAGGGAGGGAGGGGATGGGAAGGAGGGAAGTAAAGAAACAAGAGAGAGGAGGAAGGAGAGAAGAAAGTGAGGAAAAAAGAAGAAAGGAAGGGAGGAAGGAATGTAGGGAGGAAGGAAGGAAGGAAGGAAGGAAGGAAGGAAGGAAGGAAGGAAGGAAGGAAGGAAGGAAGGAAGGAAGGAAGCAAGGAAGGAAGGAAGGAAGGAATCAACATCAACAATTAGTCATTGTACTTTCTAATAAAATATGAAAGAGATAAAGAACCAGATATAAAAACAGAGCAGTGTGTGAAAAAACCTTTGCTTAAGAAATGTATATATATTATATTAGTATTCTTATAACAAAAAAGAGAAATTGAATGACATTCCAGGTGAAAAATCATGTGCATAAGCATTATGGTTGAACAAGCATGTTGGGTGATTAAAGCAGATAAGTTCAACTGTGTACTGGAAGGGAGGGAAGTGACATACAGCATGAGGCAAGGATAGGAGAAGTATCTTACATGCATTACTCAGCCTTTTATATTTTACTTTTTAACATGTTTCTAGGAGAAACTGTATTCAATTGTAAGGGAAAATGTATTCAAACATTGGCTGAGATCAACAGTCTGATAGATGAAGTTATGCACAAGGAATACAATGATGAAAAAATTATTTTGCTCTGACTGTCAGAATCCTCAAGTGGCTTTAGACCAAAATCAAAACAACAATTGTTGATTCAAGGACAGGAGCTTCCCTCTTTGTAGAAAGGAAGTTAGGAGTACAAGAAAGGGGTGTTTACTTCTAGCTCTGAAGAGCACATTCACTACCATGAATAAAAATAGAGAACCTGTGTTGTGAACAACAAAAATGTATCATCATTCTGAATTTGCATTGGTATGCAGTTGATGCTTGCAATTTATCTAAATTATCCT
The DNA here is from genome assembly GCF_024139225.1 of Suncus etruscus. Classification (NCBI taxonomy): domain Eukaryota; kingdom Metazoa; phylum Chordata; class Mammalia; order Eulipotyphla; family Soricidae; genus Suncus; species Suncus etruscus. Next base: position 83,547,331 of record NC_064850.1, read on the forward strand.
AGAAGCTCCCATTTTCACATATTAATCGTTCTAAGCAAATCCATATTCCTGTAAAAGAAAAGCTGGAATAGAATCCTGATTTGTTTCTTCTAAACAGACCAGAAAGGAAAGTGTTGACTGCTCAGGACCTTTCCAGTTCTGTTCTCAATAGTGCAATAGAAAGAAACTTTAATGTGGCGTTTCACATAGTAGAAAAGAGCACCCATGACCTAAATTATATTTGACCATCTTACTTTCTAAAGTGAAGAGGATGCATCTATCATTTTAATTTTAAACTAGTCACTAAACTAGGTCAGAAGATCTCTACAAAGAGCACATTTACAACATTTTCCTCTGAGAAAGGGATGTATTGGATCAAGTCTTGTACATTAAAGATATTATATTTCCTTTCAAATTGCTTCCAATGGCATTTCCTAAATGGAGTTTGAATTCTTTACAAATTACTCATCCATTCTATGTACTTCAGTTTTCCTCATCCCTGCTTTCATTTATATATGCATACACAATTTTCACATGCAACTTCATATGTACTAATTCCCTCCAGACATTGTCAACAGTCTTAACAATTTCTTGAGATGACTTAGCAAATTTTCTTTGCTTTCTTCCTTTGGAAGGAAAAATCTAAAAAACTAGGATATCTTGGGCTGGCCAGTGTGTTAGAAGATTATAGGCCATTGAATGAAATGGGATATTCAAGGGACAAAATTTCTACATTGAATCAAGAACAGTTATCATTCATATTCATGATTTATTTCAGTACAGTGAAGTCAACGATAACTTAGATGGATAGATAACTTAGATGGATAGATGAGTAAAAAGTATGGACAAAGATCAATGTTATAATACTAATATGTGTGAAAAAAAAATTTCATCACAGTAAAAGGGGTTGGACAACCTAGTATGCCTGGAGCCCAGTCAGTCATATGCCAGAGAACTTCAGGGATAAAGTCTCTTTTGTAGTTAGGACAAGGCTTTTTTTTAACCTATATTTTGCTGGGCCTCTGCAAAAAAACACTTGCCACTTTTAAACCATTATTGCTTAAAAAAAAAAAAGAACTACTAAACTTTCTGCTGGTGCTTCATTGAATTCAATGTGAGTCAATACTTTTCAAAAATACTCTCCTTTCTCTTCCATCTCTTTAGTTTTTCTTTCAACTTTCTACTTTTTTAAAGAAAAACATGTTGCTTTTGGTCTTCCTAAAAATGTATTATCACCAGTTATGTCAACTATGTAATGCATTTTCTTTAAATAAATTAAAAGATCAATGTTATAAAAAATGACAATGGAGGAGAGTTGATGGGTTTCTGTGTACATGTGGTCCAGAGACCTTTTTTTAAGCTTTTTGACACCTAAGAGAAAACCATTAAAGAGATAAAGATTTAAAATTAAATATTAATTTTAAAGAAGAGTGCAAAGCAAAATCAAAGATATGGAAGTTTCATGGGAATAGGTACATCTGAGGATGACAACAATAAGGTTGTGTGGAATAAGTGAGAAGGTGAGAAGTTCTACTTCACCTTCCAAATCTGAAAGAAGATTTGTTTAAAGACAAAATTTGGGATGGAGAATCAAAGGAAGTTGGTGACTTCTGCTTTAGTCACCCATGAGAATTATAATTTTGAATTAGAAAAAAATTGTCATTTTCCAGGTAGCATGCTATATACTTTGTGTGTGTGTATGTCTATGTGTTTGGTTTGTTTTGGAGTCACACTTGAAGATACCCAGTATATATTCCTCCTGGCTCTGTGTTCAGGAATCACTCGTGAAAGGATTCAGGGGACTGCATGGTAGGAATTAAACACAGTCTGCCCGCATGCATAGCTAGCACCCTGCCTGCTGTAATATTTCTCTTGCCCTGAATATTACATACTTAAAGATATTTAATCTTTGTCTGTTATTTTGTTTATTACATAGCGAAAGGAACTAGATTTAATCTTATGATGAAATGACTGTATGGCTGATTTGTGATTTGACCTTAGAATTTACACTTCTGATTTTTATTTATTTATTTATTTTTGAGCAACACCCATTGATACACAGGTTTATTCCAGGAATAACTCCTGGAAGGTTCTGGGATGCAAAGAATGGACCCTGAGTTGGCAGCATGCAAAGTAAGCACCCTACCCACTGTACCATTACTCCAGCCTCTTTTGCTTCTTGAGTCTTGAGACTCCCATCTAACTATCATGATGGTTAAGAATCTATTTTCTGTCTGGAGCATACAAAGGAAAATACGTGGATGTATTATCACTGAATCTTCAGTGGCTTGTAAAATGCCTGGCTCATTTTAGCCAATGAGTATTGTTGGTTAATTAACTGACTTGTCATTAACAAGTTAAAATTGGGATTAAAGTTATAAAAAATCATAAAAGAATTTATACTCATAATGAACCAAATAGAGAAATTCTTTGAAATATGACTTATAAGATCTGAGATATTGCTGTGCTGAGTGATATTTCTTTTTTGTGAGAGTAGCTACATATATTTAATAAGTATATTAAAAAATCTATATATAGTTATAGAGTATTTCAGTAATAATAAGTATAAAATTTGATCCTCATATATTAGAGAGAATGGACTTTAAGTTACTAGTTAAGAAGTGTTATACATTGTGATATTTCTAAAATAAAGAAATACACATTATAACACTGTTGGAAGAGACTATAACACACTGTCCACTATGTAATATCTATCAGTGGTGATGTAGGATATCAGAATGATGTAGGATGTCAGATGTCTTATGTCCAAATTTCAGCTTAGTTGTTAGAAACTGATAAACTAGCTAGCTTCTTTAAAATTCAATTTCTCATCTGTAAATGAAATTATAAAACTCACCTTGTAGGCTCCAATACTGAAGAGTATAACCTCAACCACCCCCAAAAAAATCTCATTAGATATAAACTTGGAACATTTAAAAGGGGCCATATAGAAAGAATGGTGGCGTGTTGTTCTCTTCTCCCTGAATACTTTCTGATATAGGCACTTCTAGTTAAGAATATTGAGCCTTGGGCCCGGAGAGAGAGCACAGCGGTGTTTGCCTTGCAAGCAGTCGATCCAGGACCAAAGGTGGTTGGTTCGAATCCCGGTGTCCCATATGGTCCCCCGTGCCTGCCAGGAGCTATTTCTAAGCAGACAGCCAGGAGTAACCCCTGAGCGCAGCCGGGTGTGACCCAAAAACCAAAAAAAAAAAAAAAAAAGAATATTGAGCCTTGCATAATACAAGTCTACACTGTTTACATTCATTTATATAAAAAATTAAAAACACAGATTATGTAAATTTTAATATTTATATATTAATACAGTACTGTAAATGTATTTTATCATATCTTTTATATTTTGCTCCTTTTGAAGTGCATATGTTGGTGCTCAGGTTCTCATTTCAGAAATCACTCCTGGTAGAGTTTAGTGGTCCACATGGGTTTCCAGGGATCAAACCCAGGTTGGCTGACAAGCAACCTACCTGCTGTAGCATCTCTCCAGTCCCTCTCATTTCTTTTTTAATATTTCTTATGCCTTACTTATAAGAATAATATATAATACACAAATTATTCAAAATATGAATTTATCATCTGTGTTTTCAGACATAAACATACTAATACTAGTTAAGTTTGGGGGAAGTCAATAACTATGCACATATTTCAATTGCATGGGGGTTTAGTATTCCAAGCCTGAATTGACTAAGGTTAAGTTTATTATGTGGAAAGGCGAAGGCTTATCTGTAAAATATCTGGGATACTGGAAGTTTAAGTTAACATTGCATTGGTTGTAGTATTTAAAGTCTTAGCATAAAGACCAAATATCAGGGCTGAAAAGATGCCACTGCTTGCTTGGCACATTGGTGAACTGGATATAATTCCTGGTACCACATATGATTCCCTGAGTATTGCCAAGAGAATCCCTTAGCACCAAGCCAGGAGTAAGCCCTGAACACAAATGGATATGGCCTAAAACCCAAAACTTAAAAATAAAGCTCAAAAAATAGACAACAAACATGGTCCTAGACACTTGGAAGTCTAGTCTTCCAGGCCCATAATAGAATAATATAGGAATGAAAGAAAATCTGCTGGAACCATAGGTTCCACTGTCTTGTTGAGCTAGTTGTGGATCCTTGTGTGATGTTCTTACAGTTTAGATACAACTACACTGTCCAGAGCACTGGAAAGCTCTTGGACAGGACTTGAGAAGTAAAAGTTCTCTGGCTGAGGATAGAAAAATATACTAAAACTTGTTAACATGTTTATAAATTCAAGACTAGTGGCTAGAGGAAGAAAAGCTGAAAAGAATGTAAATCTGGTTTCTAGTTCTATATTTGCATAATTAATCTATGGTTCATGAAGATAAGAGATGTTCCCAAGATTACCTGCCTTAAGAATATGCCTGGGGCCAAAGTGATAGCGCAGCATTAGGGCATTTGCCTTGCACGCGGCTGACCCAGGACGAACCTGGGTTTGATCCCTGGCATCCCATATAGTCCCCAAAGTCAAGAGCGATTTCTGAGCAAATAGCTCAGAAGAATAACCACTGAGCATCACTGAGTGTGGCCCCAAAACAAAGAAAAATTTTTAGAACAATTTCCGTGTTAAGAATCTTTAGTCAGCATATGCCCTTAACTTACTAGCATTACTTGAAGTGTGCCTAAGGAAACTAGCATAAGAAAATGGACACTCAATCAGAAAACACCAGTATAAATAACCAGTATTGGTCATCATGGTTTCTTTCTCTACTTGTATCTGCTTTTCTTTCTCTTTTAATGGTCTTTAGCTCACCAATTTTGTGAGAAAGAAATTTCCTTAATTCTTAGATTCCAGATTAATTAATATAGTGTTACTAGATTCACAATGAGAATCTCTGATTTCTATTTCTTATTTTGAGTTGTGGCTCTCATTTTCTTTTCATGAGTATTTGGTTTGTGATTGTGTTACAGACTGACCTGATTGTCTGACCTGATCCATGTTACTAAAAAAGGAGGTGATAGGATAAAATTAACATTACTCATATACTGAAGTGGAATCAGACTTATTATTACACAATGAAAGTCTCATAGCTTGAGCATACATTAAAGACGCCATGATGGTATTGGTGTTCTACATCTCTTCTCTCTCTCTTTACTGCAGAAATGTGTGAGAATATTGGATGGTTTTAAGAGATTTCCTCTCTGCCTCTTTCTTTACAATGCTGAGATCATAGATCTCTTTCTCTTTCCACATTTCTAGAACCACGATCATCTGAGATATTTGTCAATAGTTTTATCCAAAATACTCTTTGAATCCAGTATCTATCAGTTTTGGTGGCTTGGGAGATTTCATTTGTTGGCATATTTAAGCCATAGTTACTTTGTCATCTATCATATTCTTGATGACGTAGTTGAACTCCCCTTTTGTTGTTGTTGTTTTGGGGATTTTTGGCCATAACAAGCAGCACTAAGGACTCATTTCTGGCTCTGTGCTCAGAAATTACACTTGGCAAGATCAATGAACCATTTTGGATACCTGGGAACAAACCTGCATTGTTTTTGTTATTCTTATTATAATTTTAATACTTAATGACAATTTTAGCAGCATTTAGTCTATATCTATAAAATATATCATAAGTTGGGTTACTGTAATAGTACCATGAGTGGGAGTTTGCTTTGCAGGAAACTGACTTAAATTCAATCATTAGTACCACATAAGTTCCTCTTGGAGTGATTCCTGAGAGCAGAGGCAGGAAAAAGCCCTGAACAAAGTTAGGTATGGCCCCCCAAATGAAAACAAACAAAGATATACTGGAGATTTTTATAGAGACTGCATTGAAATGTAATATGCTTTGGGTAGTATTATCATTTTGACATTTCATTTTTCCAATCCATTAATAGAAATTATATTTATGTTTCTTTGAGACTTTAAAAAATTTACTATAGTAGTTATTTACAATTGTGAATAGACTTATTTTAATTCCCCTCTTTTAAGTTTAATTCCCCTCTTTTCATTGTATATAAAAATGCCATGGATTTTTGCACATTTATTTTATAGTCTGCCACTCTACTATGTATTTATTGTTCCTAGAAGCCATTTTTGTATAGTCCTTAGGGTTTTCTATGTATAATATTTTTCATTTTAATTTTATGGAGATATGTTTAGTTGCTCATCATAATGTCTATTTTGGAGAAGTCCTGTATGTATCAAAGAAGAATGTACTCCAAACATATGGAGTATAGATTTTCATGTGTGTGTGTGTCTTCTAGGACTTTTCCTTCTATTTCTTTAATTTTTTTCTTCAAAGCCAGTGTTCCCTTGCTGAAATAAGTTTTGCCTAGATGATCTATTCATCAGTGATGGAGTGTTCGTTTCCTTCTCTTGTTGTGTTATTGTCAATGTCTTTCTTTATGCCTGTTAGCAGTTGTTTCTGATATTTTCAATATTTTAAGGTACCATTATTTTGAGATATATATTTAGGATATGAGTTTTTCTTTCAATAATCTCTTGATCATGAAGAAATGATCATACTTGCCCCCAATAGCCTTTTAAAATTTTAAGTCTGTGTTGTGTGGTATAAATCTGACAATCCTGATCTTTTTAAGGGGATTACTTGCCTGTAAAATTGCCTTTGAGTCTTTGACTTTGACATGTGTCTCTTGTAAACAACAAAAGTTGGATGCAGTTTTCGATCCATTTTACGATTGTTTGCCTCTTGATTGGTGAGTTCAGTGTATTGTCATGGGAGGCATGACTCAGATGAAAGAATTTATTGCCATTGTTTTGTAAAAGTTGTGTATGATTATCAGATTTTTTTTGTTCTTAAGGAAGCTTCTTTAATTATACTTGCAAAACTGATTGGGGGGCTTTGAAGTTCTTAAGTTACCCTGTTCTTAAGTTATACTGTTCTTTTTATACTGCTTTTGAAACCTTCCATTGAGTTTTGTATTTCACCTAAATTGTTCATTTCTCTTATTCATTTGTACTATTCTCAATTAAACTCTCATAATTTTATACTTTATTGATAAGCTGAACCATTTTTGGGGAGATCACTAAACATCTGCATCAACATGACTTTAAAGTCATTTATGAAAGGTTATATAGAGCTTTTTGGTACAGGTAGATCCTTCTGGGCTACTGTTCTCTTTCCTTGGTCTTGGTGAACTTTTATGCTGCTTTTTCATTGTACCTACTGTGCTCTGGGCTGAATATATTATACTTCCTTGAAGCACTCTGAGTAACTCAATCCCTAGGAATCAGGAAAAGTGTCCCTCACCAGGATATTCCACTGCGTATTGATGTGACACTGGAGAAACAGAAGTCTCTTCAGTATTCCAGCTGTGGAAGAAAAAGTTAGAGCTCCATTTACTTCCTTGTGTGTGTCTGTTAAATAGCAAAACTAGAGATGTTGCTGTGTAGGCAACAGCTCACTACAACTGGAACTAGAAAGGGATCAGGATTTCATAAAGTTTGAATTTTCTGTTTTCAGTGAGCATAGATGCCTTTTACCATTTTATTCTTTTAGTATGTTTTGAGAGATTCATGCCTAATAGTGTAGAATTTATTACTGGGTCTGTGCATGGTGAATACTCCTGACCATGCTTAGGAGATAATACGTGATGCTAGGGGTTGAACCTAGATCAGTTGCATGCAAAGAAAGTGCTCTATCTTATATCTTTCCCCACACCTCTTTTTTTTTTTAAAGGAGTAACCATTGTAAAACAAGATCTGACTGAGTCTTTTTGACATGGAATTTTAAAATCCAGCAAATTTTAGTGGTATTATTTGGTTTCTGTTCAATAAAGTTGTGAGAATTGCCTCCTCTAAAGTACCAGCTACTTTATGCCAAAATGTTATATATGATTAATAAAGTGACTATTATGACATGGCTAAGTTACCTTAGCAATTGTTCTAGAAACAAAATTTGTTTATATGTGAATTTTTATTTTATTTTTTATTTTTATTATTTATTTTTATTTTATTTTATTTTATTTTTTATTTTCTCTTAAGTAGCACCAGATTGTATCTTTCCATGGAAATTGTGGACATCTGCAATGATGGTCACCTGGTCAGGAAGTTCACTTTAATTTTGAAAGACTATATGTTTATAGATATTGCAGTCACTCCAGATAAAATAAGCCTGTGCCATATTTAATATTTGTACTTCTATCAAATTACATTTAATTGGGGACATGTATGTGTACCTGAACCATAGAATTTATTCAATTTTTAAAAAACTTAATTGAATCACCATAAGATGCAGAGTTAAAGTTGTTGATGAGTTTCAGTCATATACTAACTAGTCCAACATTCATCTCTCACCAGTGACCATTTCCTGCTACTAATTTCCCCAATTTTCCTCCCATTGCAAGGCCCCAAATCTATAGCAAACACTCCCCACTCTTACTTTTTCTCTTTTTTTTTTATTTAGGCACTGTGGTTTGCAATTCTGTCACTGAAAAGGTATCATGCATATCTTTTTATCTCCTTTCAGTACCATGTTCTTGTTAGAGTGATCATTTCCAACTATTATCACAGTGGTCTTTTCTCTGTCCTAACTACACTAACCCATATCTATTGTCTTTAGGTACTATTCTCATATTATTTTTTAATATCCCACAAATGAGTGTGATCATTTTGTGTCTGTTCCTTTCCCTCTGACTTATTTCACTCAGCATGATACTCTCCATGACTATCCATGTATAAACAACTTTCTTGACTTGATTTTTCCTCACAGGTGTACAGTATAGATGTACCACCATTTTTTTAATTACTCATCTGTTCCCAGGCACTTAGGTTGTTTTCAGATTCTAGCTATCTTGAATAGTACTACAGTTAACATAGGAGTGCAGAGGCTTTTCCTGTATTATGTTTTTGGGCCCCCAGGTTATTTTCATAGGAGCAATGTTGCTAGATCATATGTGAATTCAATTTCTAGTTTTTTTTTTTGAGAAATTTATATATTTTCCCTAAAAGGGTGGACTATTCCACATTCCCAACAATAGTGAATGGAAGTCCATTTCTCTGGCATCCAGGTTTGTTCTTGTTTTTGTGGTATGAGGTGATACTTCAATGTCGTTTTGACTTGCGTCTTCCTGATAATCAATGATGTGGAACAATTTTTTATGTGCCTATTGGCCATCTGTATTTCTTCTTTGAGGAAGTGTCTGTTCATCTCTTCTCCCCATTTTTTGATGTCATTGGATTTTTCTTCTTCTTTTATTTTTGATTTTTTTTTCTTCTTAAGCTCTAGCATTGCCTTATCTATCTTGGATATTAACCCTTTATCAGATGGCTACTGGGTGAAAATTTTTTCTTATTCTGTGGGCAGTATTTGTATCCTGGTTACCATTTCTTTTGAAGTACAGAAAATTCTTAATGTAATATAGTTCCATTTGTTTATCTTTGCTTCTACTGCTTGGTTAGTGCTGTTTCATCCTGAAAGATGTTTTTAGCTTCAAAACCATGGAGAGTTCTTTCTATATTTTCTTTTATGTATCTTATAGGTCTGATACCAAGGTTTTTAATCCATTTTAATTTGCATGGTGTTAAGAAGAATTCTGAGGGTTTTTATTTTTGCATATAATCAGTTTCCCTAGTACCTTTGATTAAAGAAATTTTCCTCACTCTACTTTGTATTTTGCTTTTTTATTGAAGATTAACTGATCATATACTGAGGGTGTGTCTCAGGATATTCAGTCTGTTCCATTGAAAGAGGTTCTGTCTTTATTTCAATATCATGCTATTTTAATTACTACCATTTTGTAGTTCAGTTTGAAGTTGGGAAAAAGTGATGCCCACTCCCATCTTTTTTTCTCCTAAGATTTGCTTTAGATATTTTTCTGAGTCAAAATATTTATTTCAAAGGTAATTTTAGGGGCTGGAGAGATAACATGGAGGTAGGACTTTGCCTTGCATGCAGAAGGTCAGTGGTTCGAATCCCTACAGTCGATATGGCCCCCAAGCCTACCAGGAGGATTTCTGAGCATAGAGCCAGGAGTAACCCCTGAGCACTGCCGGGTGTGACCCAAAAACCAAAACCAAACAAACAAAAAACAAATAACAAAAGGTAATTTTAAATTTGAGGTGATATGTGTATAAAAGTGTTAGTATTTACTGATTTGTCTTATAATGTTGCTCAAAGTACCCAAAGCCCTCTACATCTCTCCATAGTTTCTTTCTTAATCACCCTATCTTTCAACCCTTTATGCAACCTCCACTTCTTAATAGTCTCTGTTCTTAGAGTTTGTAGCTAATAAGAAACCTAACTTTATTTAAAATTAAATTTGGTCATCTAGGAGGATGATAACATTACTCTTTGGAAAGTAAACCTGCTTAGATATATACTGCAACATCTGTGGATGTGTCCTGAGTGCCAACTTCATCATCTCTTGGATACAAGAATATTATGACAGAGTTAATAAAACATAAGTGAAGCAGAATACCAGAAATCTTCCAGATTCTTTTGTTTTCCCAATAAAGCATTTTATGGAGAGAATGAAGTAAATAAAGCAAGGCTTTATTTTAAAATGAAGAAGCAAGTGAAGGAAACTAATAACCAGATGGGTATATAAAGTGTTCACTAGGGAAAAGGGAAAGTGGGGGGGGAAGAGCTGAAGAGATAACATAGGGCTTAAGAATGCTTGCCTTAGGGCCAGAAAGATAGCATGGAGGTAAGGCATTTGCCTTGTATGCGGAAGGACTGTGGTTTGAATCCTGGCATCCCATATCTTCCCCCATGCCTGCTGGGGAAATTTCTGCACACAGAGCCAGGAGCACTGCTGGGTGTGATCAACCCCCCCCCCCAAAAACAAACAAAAACAAAAACAAAAAAAACAAAAAAGAATGCTTGCCTTGCAGCCAGCCAGCCCTGATCCAATCCCCAGCTCTTCATATGGCCAACAAAGTTATCACTAAGGACAAAGCCCGGAGTAAGCCTGAGTATCACTGCTATGTTCCAAAAACAAAACCAATAAGTAAAAGTGAATATAAAAAGAACTGTCCATGAGTACAAATAGTGGGGTCAAAATGGGGATATCTTTGCTATCTCTGCTCTCTCTTCTCTCACACGTATGCTCTCTCACTCATTCACCCACTCACCAAGTGGTGTTTAGGGGTTACTTCTAGCTCTGCACTTAGGTATTATTCCTGGTATTGCTAGGGGAATCATATGGGATGCTAGTATTCAGTCTTCAGCTATGTGAAAGGCAATGACCCTTCCTGAGTATTATCTGTCCACTCTCATATTTCACCTCTTTTTATGTTGTTATAATGTTTTATTTCCTCCTTTTCAATTTTTCTTCCTTTCTCTTCCCATATTCCTGTATCTGAGGTCCTGACCATATTTGGATTGCTGTGGTAGCTATAAATCTCTCTGACACTATTGGACATGATTTGAATCTAGTTTTATAATAATGGTAAAAATGAAAATATTTATGCCACCTACCCAGAAGCTCTGCACTGCACTGTTCCCCTTTCTCAGGTCCTATGTTCTACGATGAAAGACAAAACCAGAAAATAATCTGGCAATTGCTTCTGTCATTTATGCCTGATGGGGTCAGTTTGACCCCTGCTGATTTCAGTAAATAATCAAATCTTTTGTTAGTGAAAATAGGGGAGGTTTTGTTCACAAAATTTTTGCGGGCCAAATGTAATCAGAAACGTGGTCCAAGAAGTGAAAAGAGAAATAGTAATATGTTCATTGAGCTTTAGTTCAGATCAAAGCCAAGGAATTTCCCAGGGTTTGGATTGCAGTCTATTTTGTAGATAGTCATCTATTAGGATGATATGATTCCTTTTTTGAATACAAAGTGGTTGTTTTGGATGGAGTTCTAAAAGAATTTAAGACCTTTGAGATGTGTGCATTTCCATAACAAGAGACCTTTGTGATCTTTTTTTCCTGGTCCTTTCTATACATTCATATAATATAATAATGGAGCAGTATTACTCAAGGGTAAAAATAGCTTTAGCATTTTATTTCATGCCATTTTATTAAAATGTTGATGTAAAAAATGAGTATCAGTCAGTAATAAAATACATTACTTTGTGTGCCTGGTTTTAATATACATTATTTCACTTAACTTCAATCTTTAAAAACTTTTTGGTGACATTAAATGAGAAATTATATTACTGAGTTGAGTGTATTTTATTCTTAGGATAGATTTTTTCCACTAATCACAGTTGCTTAAACTTTGACTTTTTTTTTCACTTTGGGGGGGGGGGTTTGGGCTACACCTGGTGATGCTCAGGGGTCACTCCTGGCTATGTACTCAGAAATTGTTCCTGGCTTGAGGGACCATATGGGATGCTGAGGATCAAACCCAGGTCCATCCTAGGCTAGCGCATGCAAGGTAGATGCCTTGCCACTTGCGCCACCGCTTTGGCCCCTAAACTTTGATTTTTTGAGTATGCTTTATAATAATTCCCAACATACTACTGAACATTACTGTGTGACAGGCACTGTGTTTAATATCTTTCCAACATTCTTACCATTCGTTCTTCCCAACCCCCCCTAGGACCTAAGACCTTGCTTTGTACTACATAAAATCTAAAGCTACATAAACTGGGTACTACCACAAACCTGACCTTACAACAACCCAGGATTAATAGAAGCCTCAGTACAATTCTGTGGTTCTTTCTATTTGCTTGCTTAAAAAAGGTAAATATCCAGGGGATTTCTGGGTAAGTGTTCTTCTGACGAGTGTGGTAGGTCAAATCAGTTTGGAACCTATTATTTAGAATGTAAATTGTACTTCTAGTAAATGGTTGCTGTTATTTGAGTGTGATTATTTGAGTGTTATCTGTAGTCTATTTTATGGAATATTAAATGGCATGTGTAAACAAAGCACAATAAGCATAGGAAATAGAAGAAAAACAGAAGCAGTAAAACTGATTAAATGGGTAGATGCAGAACTGGAAGAATCTAAGGTCTGGCAGGGATCATTTCTACAGGAGGAGAGATCTTGTCTGTTTTTTTTTCATTCTTACCACCCTAATACAGTGTTCAGCACAATGGAGAAAATAAAATATTTTAAATAAATTGATATTTATTTTTCTCATTTATCACAACTAAAATAGGAGCTTCATTATAATAGCAACCAATGAGAAGAGGATGTTGATTTTGTAAGTCAAGTGAATGCTGCCATATGGTTTTAAGGATTTAAAAATGTAAAATCATGACAAAAGAAATAGAATACCTAATTTATTTTATCTTTGTATTCTAGTATTCTAAGAAATATAACTGACATAATTTGTATGCCCTTACTAATTATAAGCTTGCATTTAAAATTAGATATAATCTATTATTTATAAAGCATATGAAAGAAAAGCAAAAAAGAAATCTAAGTAAAGAAGTCAGTCATTTTGTTATTAGGGAAACAAATTTGTGAAAAATTACATTTAAATTTCAATAATTCCATTTTTCCTCATGTTTATCATGAAGATAAATTAGTAGTATTATTTTATATTCTTAGGTTAAAAACCTTGCTCAGGGGCTGGTAGATCATATAAAATATTGAGGCACTTACTTTGTATATTGTTGACCCTAGTTAAATACTTGGCACAACGTGTGGTCCCCTGAGTAACCCCTGAGCAAAAAGTCAGGAGTTAAATCAGAGCATCATCCTGTATAATAATTACCTACCCCCAATAAAAGAAAATAAACACTTGCTCATTTGTTCTACTGCACAACTTCAGAGGGCATCCTTCTAGTAGTCAATGTGTATAAATCCCTAGCTTAAGTAATGTTCTAGTTTTATAGCATTACCAGCTATCCATTTCTTTTTTTATAGACTACTTAGGTCAAAGCAATAGATTCTTACTTGAAAAAAAATCTATCAAAGGATTTTTATATCAGTATTATGTCATTTTTGTTTGTGTTTATTGAATACCTATGTTACATTTGGGTATAAATATCTGGTATAATATATCATCTCTTAAAGAGATTCACCATCAGTCAGAATGAAATGCACTAAATTGATATGACAGAATATTTAGCCACAGACAGATATGATTGATGATATAGAAGAAAAGAAATATATTTGCATATATATGCTTGTGTTTGAGTAGTTCAAAACCAAGTTTATTATGCCATTTAAAATGTAGGGTATCTAATAAAATTTCTTTACTCCTAACCATTCACAACAGTCTAAAGTTCTTTTTTTCATGCATGGGCTTTCAAATACTTGAAACTGCCAGGAAATTGACCAACAGCTAATAGTTAATTAACAAGGATTAGCTGTCATTTTCTTTAGTGACATGTAGAATGACTGCTATTGTTTTTATGCTGTGAATCTTCATGAGATCCGAAAAATTATCCCATCTCAATTAATTTAAAACATACAATTATTTTATTGGGTTCTGCAAGTGAAAAGTCAAAGATTTGTTTAGCTTCAAGTATCAGGGGTCTCAAACTCATGGCATGCGGGCTGCAAACGGCCCTCTGTACAACATTTTGTGGCCCTGCCCTATAGGAATCTTTTTTTCTTTTGTTTTGTTTTCGTTGTTTGGGTCACACCCCCCAATGTTCAAGTCTTACTACTGACTTTGCACTCAAGGATCACCCTGACTTTGCCTCCTGAGGCCCCCAGGTAAATTGAGTTTGATACCTCTGAAGTAGATAGTATCTCTTGAATCCAATTTTTCTAATTTCAACTTTTTGTAATTCTTTCTCTGGGTTGTTTCTACAGGTGATACAACAACACCAATTTTATACTACCATGTTCAGAGGTGGTCCTGGAAAAAAACAAAACTACACACTGCCAATATGGGTGTGACACAGACCACATTACCTTGAAGTTGGAGGGATTCTTTATTTTTTAATATGATTATAGTTTGGGTCCCACATTTACAATAGAGCTAATATTTATTGTTTTGGGTACAGAGTAATAAGGCACTAACCTCACATGCAGCCAACCCAGGTTGATCCCTGCCATCCTATACTGGCTCCAAGCACTGCCAGGAATAATTTCTGAGCACAAACATTGGGGGTAACTCCTGAATATCCCTGGGTATGACCCAAAAAGAACAAAAAGAACAAAAAAAAACCCTCTACCAAATTGCCCAATGTCTTCCACCAATGTCTTTATGGTACCTATGTTCCATATACTCATCAGACTCCTGTCCCTTTTTGTTTTTGCCTGGCAATCTCAGATAATTTCAGTTTGTAGTCCAAGGCCAAAGGTCTGTCATCATTTAATACTGTCTATTTCCTTGATTTATTTCTCTTTATATCACAGATGAGTCTGTATTTGGTATTTGTCTTTTTCTTTCTGACTTATTTTGCTTAGCTTGATGTTCTCCAGTTCTATCCAAGTTGCAGTGATATTTGTTTTGAGTTTTTTCCATGTTCTGGCTATTTTACTGAGTTGTAATGAAAATACGTATGCATATGTCTTTTAGAATAAATTGTTTGTGTTTTGGGATAAATGTTAAGGAGTGGAATAGCTGTGTAATATAAAAGACCTATTATGTTTTTGAGCGGCCTCCATAATGTTTTCCATAGAAGTTTAACTAGATTACAGTTCCCCAAACAGTGAAAAAAGATTTCTTTTTCATCACACCTCTGGCATTTCTGGTCATTTCTAGTCTTTTTGATATATGTCATATCATGAGATGAAATGATATTACATTGTCATTTTTGTTTAAATTTCTCTGATATCAAGTGATGATAAAGACTTTTTCATTGGCCCACCAGTCATCTGTATGTCCTCTTTGGATGTCTTTTAGCTGGTACCCTTCAGGCATCTAGCTTGTAGCTACATTGGTTCTCCAGTTCTGAGAAGTTCTCAGAAATTCAATTCCCAAATTCCCAAATTCAATTACAAAATTCTCTTGCCAGCTGTTCATTTATTTTAAGACTCTTTTCCAATGAATACAGTTCTCTGGAATGTTATGGATCTCATCTTTGAGCTCAGTGATTTTATACTCAGCAGCTGTTACTCTGCTGGTGAGGCCTTCCAGTGAGTATTTCATTTAACTACCAAGTTTTTCAGTTTTGTCATTTCTGTTTGAAGTTTTCTCATTTCTGCTCTCATATCCTCTTGTGTCTTATTGTCTGTCTGATCCATAGTTTCTTTGAGTTCCTTGAACATCCACAATATGTCCTCTCTAAAGTCCTTACCAGAGAGGCTAGATAGATGACTGATACTTTTTTGGGTTGTCAGACTACCATCTTTTCTCTCTCAGTATGGTGGGTTTCAGTATTGCTTTCTCATATTGACCTTTGCAGTCTGGTGGTGTTTATTATGTATTGTGTGGCTTGTTGACAGGAAGAAATGCATGACCATGGAGTAAAGTCAAACTTTCATGCTCTTCTTGGGTTACACTGATCTGAGTTCAAAAAATGGCACTCTGAGTCACAAAAAGGACCCCATAGCTGCTCTGTCTTTCTGCTTCAGTTTCTTGAGACTATGTAGTTGGACAGAACATAGCCAGGGTGACTACAAGATCCTCCCCTTGTCCAAGTGCTTCTCTTTTCCTCATTTTTCTCTTTTCCTTTTATCCAGAGCATACTGACCTGGATACAAAAAAATGGCTCTTCTGAATCACCAAAAGGATCCCACTGCCACTTTGTCTCAATTTCTCGGGACTGTGTGGCTTGAACTGTATGTCTTCTTTGGAAAAGAGTTTGCCTGTTTGTCTGTTTACTTTCTATCCCCATTTTTGATGGAACTTTTATTGTTGATCTTTGTGAATGTTTATATATATTGAATAGCGGATGAATAGTGTGAAAATAGTTTTTCCTAGTTCATAATGTATCTTTATTTTAGCCCTAGATATTTTTTAGTTTATTGTTAGTTTTTAATAATCAATAACTTCTTTAATTGAAGAATCATAAAATAAATAGTTCCAAAGTTTTAAATAATTTAACTCCAGTCATACAATGTACAACACTCTTTATCAGTGCACATTTGCCACCAACAATGTCCTCCGTTTCTTTCCTACCCTTCCCCCTGTCCTTTCGCTCTGCCTGTCTTTGTGCCAAATATATTTATTCTTTCTCTTTCTCTATTCCATTTTTTCCCTTTAAGACATGGTAGTTTGCAATATTGTTACTGAAGGGGTAACATGCATAGCACTTTATCCCTTTCAGCACCCAGTTCCTGTCCAGAGTGATTATTTCCAACTATCATTGACATAGTGGTTTCTTCTCTGCCCTAACTGTACTCCTTTGCTATTTGTGGAAAGCTTCAAACCACAGACTGGTCCTCCTAGCTGTTGTCTCTATTGTCTCTATCTTTTCCCTAGGATTTTTATTTGCTTTTTCAAAAATCTTTTCAGTTTGATATAGTCCCATTTGTTTCCTTTTGTTATCTTTTCCAGTGGAATCATATCTCTGGAACTCTGAGATCCATATCATAGAAAATTTGCCTGTATTTTCCTATGTGAATTTTATGAATTTTCATCTTTAATCCACTTTAAACGATTTTAGTATGAGAAATATATTTTATTTGATGTGGCTACCCAGTTTAGGGAAAGTATTCTTTTAACTGCAGAGTAAGCAGTGAAACAGAAAGAGGAATGACTCCTCAGAAGTTTGGATTCAATTTAATAGAAGTGTGGTAAAAGAAGTTCTGTGTAGCAAAAAAATAGATGTCAAGTACAGAGTCAATAAAGATAAATATAATCTTTATCTAACCTTTGTCCTTATAAATATTTTGCAATCAAAGCTATTAGCATAGGGTCAGAAAGATAGTTCAAAAGAGAGGACACTTATCTTGCATGTATCTGACTCAAGTTTATTCGCTGGCACCACATATGGTCCTTCAAGCTCTACCAGAACTTATCCCTAAGACTGAGCAAAGAATCTCTCAACACTACCAGGTGTGGCCCTCAAACAAACAAACAAACAAAAACTGTTAGCAGAGACTGATATGACCTTACTACTAGGGAATAGTATGCATGGCATTTTCATGTCTCAGTGCTTCAGGGGTATGGTTATCAAGCCAGGAATAATAATAAAATCAATATTCATTAAAAACATAATTTAGAATGCTAGAAACATTTTTCTGCATTTTATGTAGCTTTTTTAAAAATAAAAATGATAAGGAGAACTGAAAAGTTTATTAAGATATATATGAGAATTTAAAATTGGGCTTTAAAATTTTTACTGTGACTGGAAAGAAAGCACAAGAAGTAAGGCACTTTCCTTGCATCCTGCTGAGTCCACTTTAATCCCCAACAGCTCCTCATCTGGTTCCAACGCACTGCCAGAGGGCACTCCTGAGAGAAGAACCAGGAATCATTCCTGGCCCCTGGCCACTGCCCGCTCTAGGCAAAAAAAAAAAACTAACAAACAAAAATACCTCACCCCCAAATAGAAAAATAATAACTAAAAATCATTACAAAGAACTTAACTACTGTTTTTCAGACACTTTCTATATTTAGTTATTATCTTCATTAAATAAATATGGACACTGAGATTTGGAGAAGTTAAGTAACTTGTCTAAAATAAGAGTGAATGAGTAATAAAATTAAATTCGAACTCTGATATGACTTGAGAAGCAATGATTTAACCTGTGTTCTCAGTTTCCTCTAAGAGTAAAAATAACACAAAGAAATGCATTTGTTCCACTGCTTTTGTTATTGTGAATGCAAACAGGGGGAAATGTATGAAAGTTTGGAACACTTATTTTTGGTTTGATTTTGATAGGAAAGCACCCCAAAATGCTGATCGTTCTAAAAATTGGTAGATTAAAAGGAAGTTACATATCAAGGAATACTGACATGATGATATGTCTTAATCTGGCAGTTGTAAATAATCTTATTTTGCCTTTCACAACAAGCATAATGCTCATTGCTCTGGACACTGCAAGTGAGGGATCCACATGACAGAAGGTAGATCCCTTTTCCTGGTACCCAGATGGAACTTCTAACTGTGTATTTACATGATAGGGAGGGGAGTAGAGGGAAGATAATAATGGAGAAGAACAGGAGAATACTGTGGAGGAGAACTGAGGAGAGGAGGGAGCAAATTCTAGTGTCTCATTTCAGAAAAGCACTAAGGACTTTGGATTTTAAGCTCATGAACTCATTACCACTCAACGTCAACATCTTTAAGTGCCATCACATCAGAATTAGACTTTTAGCATATAAATTTGCTGTTCAATCCGGAAAGTCATTTAGAGAATCAGATTATAGTTAGGGAATTATACATCCCCTGTGTCAAATAGATGCTAGATATTTTTGAGGTAGAGCATTTGTAGCCAAGGAAAGAACTTCTGAAAAATTGTTCTTTGGCATGTGCTATTCCTTCTATCAAGAATGTTTCTCTATCCTTTATATGTTAAAATATAATCTTTTGAAAGTTTAAAATGTCACTTACGCTCAAAGAATTTACTTCATTCCCTTTATACAATCTCCTTCTAGTAACTCCAAAGACTAATGCTGTTCCTAAGACACACTATTCCTTTCTTTTGTTACTCTTTATTAATATGGAGAACTTATCTGTAACTCCACACATAGCTCTCTAAGATACTGGCTACCTTCTTCCAGAATCATTTCTGGGTGCCCCATTTGAAACCTGCACATAGCAAATGTACAACTATTTTAGTTACTTGATTGTGAGCATCTTGTTTCTTATAGTTCTAAACAGAGGACCGAAGACCATGTTATTGTGTTATATTCTTGCCTTAAGTGGAAAACATTTAATTCTGATTCTATCATAGAATACATTTATAACTATTTTTTGTTTTTCACATATTTTCCAAATACTTTAATTTATATGGCAAAACTAATTCTAAATGGATTTCTGTTTTTGAAGTACCTAGAATTTTTAATTTAGTTACATGTATTAATCTAAAAAAAAGTTTGTTGCATTTTTGCATATACTATGTTTTAGTATGATGTGTATTTATACATATATTTATGTATACCTCATTTATAAATTAACTTTTACTATTTTATAGTACCATAGAAACTACATATACATATAAACAATTTATATATACTGTTAATTATGTATAATATACTAACCATAGTCACTGCATAGTCACTATATACAAATGCAGGTATGTATTTTTGCATACAAAAATTATTTACAAGCTTAGCTTCTAATTTGAAGGAGTTTTTATCCCGAAAAGCAACTAAAATACAATCACGATCTTTTCTCAGGGAAAATTAACTAGAGAAAAAGGAGAACAGAATATCAAAAGATGTCTCCTTTCCCTTCAAGTCTCCACAATACAAGCTCATTTTTCTCTATTTTCGCCCCAGTTCTCTGGGTGTTATCATCCAATCTCAATATATAAGTGTAAATAACAAGTATGGATGGAGTTACTTCCAAAATCCAAGAAGCAAAACAAATTTTTCAGGAGAAGCATAATTAGTTGAAGTGGTTTTGAAAAGTTTTAGAACTCATGCTCAAAACTTCACTATTGTTCATATACTACTGATGCTACCTCAGGCTAGTTAACAATGAGAAAAACTCATTATACTACTTTTGAAATTCTGCTGCTTCTGCCTACTCAGTTATCTTCTTGCTTGACACAATTTTGAATTTGTAAAAATAAGTAATTGTAGCAAATTTACATCTCATTACAGAAAGCAAACTTATTGACGCATTTCAAAATATGTCTGTAGTCAAGTAACTGAAGTTACCTTGTAAAATAATCTATCGTAAGATTATGTTTATATATTATGTTGACTTTCAGAGGTATTTTATATCGTTTATAACTGTGATAACTTGATTATATGATTATTTGAGCAAATACTTATTTCTGCACCTCTTTCATAGAATGTAATTTTTTTTTTACGATCTGGAAAAAAGTCCCACTCAATCTATAAAATCTTTTTGAATAGTTTTTCTCTGAAAATCTAATTTCTCTTTATTTTAACTGAGGTATAATTTATGGGTACTGTTATTTATACTAGTTTCAGTGTGGTATAGTGGTTTAATATTATATACATTGCAATGTGTATATAATACACTGCACTAAGTCTAATCTTTATGGTTAAAATCTTCCAATATTTATTTATTGTGATGAATAATTTGAAGATCTACTTTTTAAGTTAGCAAATTTCAAATAGATATGTAGTATTATAACATGTTTTGTATAACCGAGTATTCTGTTATCTGTTTAGTATGGGTTCATAAATGCTCCTATAGATGAATGCACAACTATCTCAGAGTGTTTTTCTGTGGTTGGCTATCAAGTCATTGTAACTGGACAGGTGTGACTGAGGCTCATTGTTGAAAGGAGTGCATTGAGAAACAGTTTTCTTTTGTCTTTATCGTTTTAACACCTACTCAAACACAATGGTGACAGTTAACACTTAGTAAAAAATATTGTATGGGTTAAGGCAGATGGGCTGCCATACATGCAAGTTCTTTTTGTCAACATTTGAATCTGAAGAACATAATGTCTGTATTTTAGGGCCTTTTTAAATATTTGAGTTTCCAATATTTATTTGCTCTGTATTCATGGAGACTGTAATTTTCAAAATACAGTTACACCATGTACTCACCCTAAAATCATTTATTAATTATAAGTGTGTTCTTAGTCTTAATGCATGGTAGAATTGGCCTTAATGTACAACTGCCTATGTTTAAAATCTACTTTGCAGATTAAAAGAGGGAAATGAGCTTTCGTTTGCTTGTTTGCTTTCTCCCAATGCTTATTAATCCATGTGCATTTACTTTACTAAAGAATGTACCCAGTCACGCAGTGAGTTGCAAATATGTGCAAAATCCACTGCTGAGTTCTATGGGGGTCCAGGAAGAAATAAAATGGAATCTTCCCTACAGGAGTTTAAAGGGAAAGCAGAGAACAGATATAACTGAGAATACCATTTAAAAAAAATAAAGCACTGAAGTATATTTCCCTCAATTTGAATAAGGAGACGGGTAGAACAAGAAAAGAAAAAATAATTTCTATGGGTGAAATCTGAAAAGCCCTTCAAAGGGCAATAGCTTTTAAATTGAGCTTTGTACTATATGCTATTTAACATTGTACAGTAAGCCATATAAAGAAAAGATTTTTCTGAGACGTAGGCAAACTTTGGCCCAAAGGATCTAAGTAGCAAGTTTAAAACTATTCTTTGGCCAATATGGTTTGTGAGAGTGATTATGGAGCATAAAATTCTGCAAGAAAGTAAGATTTGGGTCAAAATTCATTAGTCAAATGATTTCAGATTTTGGCTATAATATCCCGGGTATTCATAAAATATTAAAAGTTTTTGAGGGAAGGAAAAAAATCTAGTTATGACATATGTAAAGAAGTTATGACAAATTTTGAAAAAAGGAAAAGAAGAGGCAGTTTAGGTATTCAGATGTTTTTTAGTAGGAGCCATAATGAAATCATTGGTCAGTGAATTTATAAATAGCACAAAGCATTGTAATTTCATAATGAAATAAAATGCTCAGGTATAAACCACTTCTCAAGTAAAGATTAGTATGGGGACAAAATATGTGAGGAGTATACTTTATAAATAAAGAAGTCAGTTGACTCAGAAAGACCATACAAATGCATAAAATAATAATTCATTCCCTTATAAAAATGAACCTAAAAAACAATTGTTTAGGTCAAGTGGTTGCAATAGTGTGAACTTGCATGATTTTGATTAACTGTACTTTTACGATTATTGAAGTTTCCAAGACCTTCTACCACTCTCTGTCACCCATGTTCTCCCTCTTCATACTGGCTCTTTCTGCTGTTTGATTATTTCAGTTTTAAATTTGTCTCTAGTAAATACGATCAACTCCCTTATTTTATTTCTCTATATATTAAAGATGAGTGAAATCATCTATTATTCCTCACCGTCCGTAATTTTTTTGTTTTGGAGTAGTGTAGGGGGTAAACCACACCCAACAGCATGCAGTGATTATTCCTGGCTCAGTGCTCAAGAGTGACCTATGCTGGGTGACCAAGTTTGGGATAAACCAAATTTGTGGTACTAGGGATAAATCAAGACTTGTTAAATTCAAGGCAAACGACTTACCTCTTAGCCTATCTGTCTGCCTGACTTCTTTTTGTTTGTTTGGGTTTTTTTTTGTTTTGTTTTGGTGAGGCTAAGGGGTTACTACTGGCACTGTGCTCAGAAAGTGCTCCTGACAAACTCAGGTGACCATATGGGATGTCGGGATTCAAACCACCATCCTTCTGCATGCAAGGCAAACATCCTACCTCCATGCTCTCTCTCTGGCTCCTCACCTTTTAAAAATTTTTTTTTGGTCATAGCTGGCAGTGCTCAGGAGTTACTCCTGGCTCTGCACTCAGAAATCACTCAAAATCCTAAAAAAAAAAAAAACTTAGAATGATGCCCCCCAATTTTATCCAATTTAGCATGCACTTCAGATTTTCTTTCTTGAAACTGCATAGTATATGCTATGTGCATATGAATTGTGTATGCTTCTTTATCTAGTCATTTTTTGCTGGATATTTGAGTGCTTTACATATACCACATTTTCCAGCTTATATGACAACCTCCTACTTTTCCTATTAAAGTATAGGGTTTGGGCAATATTCACCATATAAGACTACCTCTCTTTTAATGTACACCAAATGGAAATTAAGAGGAAAAGAATAGAACCCTCAAAGGTTAACAGTATATGTTTAATAAAGCTAGATTTTGAAGTGCCAATAATCATTTTACATTTGTCATTTGTAGTGACTGTGATTTTATTCATTGTGAACTACATTGAGAGCAGGAGAGGGGGCTCCTCCAAGAGCAACTGGCTGGGGTGCAGTGATTAATAGGACAGCTGGAGGGAGACAGAGCGCCTCCTCTGTGTCCTATAAAAGCTGAACAGAGGGCTGAGCACTGGAAAGCCGAATACCCAGCGGCTGAATGAGATACAGTGCTCAGTAACTCAGCTTCTCTGTATGCCCTGAAAGACGAATCAGGACAAGCAGAGGACTGAATGATGACGCTTTGCAGCTGGATGGGATGGTAAGAGGGGGGCGGATCACTTGTCCCTGAAGTTGGAGTAAGTTTTAGCATGCCGTATACCAGCATATAAGATGATCCCTGACTTTTTTTTTGGGGGGGGAGGGTCATACCTAGCAGTGCTCCGGGCCTACTCCTGGCTCTACTCTCAGAAATGGCCCTTGGCAGGCTCGGGGGACCATATGGGATGTCGGGATTTGAACCACCGACCTTCTTCATGCAAGGCAAGCGCCTTACCTCCATGCTATCTCTCTGGCCTGACCCCCGATTTTTAAGAAGATTTTCATGGGTTAAAAAGTCCTCTTATATGCCGGAAAATATGGTACTCACTATTGAGCTTAGCACCAAAATGAACATAGGTGTTCATATAGCTTTTAGAATTTATGCTCTGCTGTTGTTGCTCTAGGTAGTGATGGAGTGACATGCCAAAAAAATAGGTTTGCTGGGTCTTATTTCCTGGGAATTCTGTTCCTTCAAACACACATACACACACACACACACACATCACTCTCTCTCTCTCTCTCTCTCTCTCTCTCTCTCTCTCTCTATATATATATATATATATATATATATATATATATATATATATATATAAAACTTTATTTAAAGACCACGTAGTACATATTTGATCCTAATACATATTTCCAGGTAAGTAGGAGTGAAATTACTTTAAAACATGAAAAGGAAAAAAGAAGGAGAAAAGAAAAAAGGAAAGAGAAAGTAAAAAAAGGAAAGAAAGATGAAAGGAAGAGATAATTAAAAAAAGAAAGAAAGAAGAATGAAAGAAAGAAAAGCAAGTAATAAGAAAGAGAAAGAAAGAATGAAAGAAAGAAAAGCAAGTAATAAGAAAGAGAAAGAAAGAAAGAAAGAAAGAAAGAAAGAAAGAAAGAAAGAAAGAAAGAAAGAAAGAAAGAAAGAAAGAAAGAAAGAGAAAGAAAGAAAGAAAGAGAAAGAAAGAGAAAAGGAAGGAAGGAAGGAAGGAAGGAAGGAAGGAAGGAAGGAAGGAAGAAGAAAGAAAGAAAGAAAGAAAGAAAGAAAGAAAGAAAGAAAGAAAGAAAGAAAGAAAGAAAGAAAGAAAGAAAGAAAGAAAGAAAGAAAGAGAAAAAGGAAGGAAGGAAGGAAGGAAGGAAGGAAGGAAGGAAGGAAGAAAGAAAGAAAGAAAGAAAGAAAGAAAGAAAGGAAGGAAGGAAGGAAGGAAGGAAGGAAGGAAGGAAGGAAGGAAGGAAGGAAGGAAGGAAGGAAGGAAGGAAGGAAGGAAGAAAAATTTGTGAAAATCATTGTATCTCACATTCACAATCTGGTCATTGTCAGAAGGTTTACTAAGCTCTTGTTGCTAGTTGATTTTATTTTACTTGTTTTGTTTCTGATGATTTGGTGATTTCAAATACACATTCGTGTCTACATTGGTGTGTTCATACTGGGATTTTCCTACTGTCATACATGGGTACATGTTCCAGGAATTCAAAGTACTTTAGCGGATACTACAGCGTTTTGGGGGCATGTTTTTGGCTGTCAGGCCTTCTGGAGGTACTGGAAAGGGTGAATGATAGTGCCCACACTCACTGCAAAAAGTTGATGTTAGCCCAAATACCACATATTTGGTCAGTTTGGTGACTTTTCTGAGAGCCATAGTTGAATGGTGAAGCAGGGCCATTGGAGAAGCAGTGATTGTGAGTGTTGGATGGAGTTAGTGTGACTTAGGGCAAGAACCTGGCCTGCCTCTCCTGAGATTGGGAGCTTTCAGCTGTGTGGCAGGTACACCCATAAATTTTAATTTCTGATGCATAGCCAGGAGTAACTCCTGAGCGTCACCAGGTGTGGCCCAACATCCAAAACCAAAACAAATAAAAAAGAAGGAATAGTGTTTTTGTTTTGTTATTTTTGGACCATACCCAGTGGCGCTCGGAGGTTACTCCTGGCTCCTGACAGGATCGGGAGCCAGATGGAATGCCGAGGATTGAACCTGGGTCCATCCCAGGTCTAATCCTGGTAAATTCTGTTTCAGAGTATTTTATGGATCCTGTTTTAATCTCAAGGTATTTAATTAGCTTCAATTCAATTTTGGGAATGGTATAAAATATAAATCCAGTCTCTTAGTTTTGCAGTGTGGCTATCCAGTTTTCCCAATACTATAACTGAAGAGGTTTCTTTATTCCATTTCATGTTCTCAGCAACTTTATATTGTATTAACTGTCTGTATATCTGAGGGTTATCTCTGGGTATTCCACTCTATTCTTCACCTTAAATTAGTTCTGACCTTGCCTAGAAAATTCAATTAGCATGACCATATAACCTTTTTCACAATATTAAATGTCCTTTCTTAGGAGTCCTGTCAACGTGGGTGACTGGATTCTTTCCTTGGGCCACCATTTTCAATTTTCCTAAAATGAGAGAAAGGCTAATTTGCATAGAAAAGTTGCTCCATCCTAGATATGACAGTGAACCAGGCCAATTAGGAAAAGACCTTACTTTCCTAGAGCCTGAAGCACCCACTTTTCCTAACAGCATATGATGGGCAAGCCTTTGACTTCTTTTTATTTAGATTTTCAATCTGAGGCAGAGATTGATGATGAATATCAAACTCTGAGCAATGAATTCGTGTCAGTGGTCCAGTGTGATGATCTATTAAGCACTCCCTTTTAAGGTTGCTGAAAAGAAAAGAAATATTTAGAATGAACCTCTCTTAACATCAAAAAGTATGTCAGTACATCTGCTCATTCAAGGCTAGGATTTCTTCATATTATTACAAATTCATTATTGATTGCCTACATGAAGCGATATAGAATTACATATTCTAAAAGCAACTCTTGTTTTAGAAATGTCTAGTGTGGTTTATTGTTTAAAGTTAGTGTGCATGCTGTATTACTAACTGTTCATCTAGGAATTTCTGCTAAGCTACAGTCTCTCAATCTATTTCTCACCCATGAGAAACAAACAAAATATTCAGAAGTCACCTAGAATAACCTAGTACATTTTTAAATACCAGAGTTAAATACTAGTTTGCTTTCTGTTTTCTTTGAAAATTCCCCTTCCTCTGTAGTATTGCTTCCCTCTGCCCCACACACATGTCACTTCAAGATTTTATTGCTAAAATAATTTTTCTTTCTTTTTTTTTTTTTTTTTTTTTTGGTTTTGGGGTCACACCCGGCAGTGCTCAGGAGTTACTCCTGGCTCTACACTCAGAAATAGCTCCTGGCTGACGCAGGGGACCATATGGGATGCCCGAATTTAAACCACTGTCCTTCTACATGCAAGGCAAACATTCTATCTCCATGCCATCTCTTCAGCCCCTAAAATAATTTTTCTAAAGTATTATGTGACTATCTTAGGTCAGCTGATTGGTTAAAATGATCACAGTGTCAGGGGTAAATCAGAAAATCTAAATATATGTATATATATATATTACCATCACTTGTGAAATTGGTTTAAATTATATTACTCGTACCCATATATGAATATGTATTTCATTCCAAATATTATTTATTGATATCTACATGTACACACATAGATCTACATATAAACCATATTCTCTTCCTTTAGACATACAGATCTACTAATCATAAAACTAAAATAGCACAGTCTTAAAAATAAGTGCTGCATACAAATATGTCCTCTGCTCCCTTATGTTTATCGTAGAATTATTTACAATAGCCAGAATCTGGAAACAACCAAGTGCCCAACAACAGAAGAGTGGCTAAAGAAACTGTGGTACATTTACACAATGGAACATTATGCAGCTATTAGGAAAAATGAAGCCATAATATTGTCTATACATGGAAGGACATGGAAACTCATATGCTATGTGAAATGAGCCAAAGAAAGACAAAGACAGAGCTTCATACAAGGCTTCCCCTTGGAATTTACACATCAAGATATTTGGAAGATTTCCCAATTTGGGAAAAGCTAGGTTTTTTTTTCAAGTAAAGACAAAATATGGAGGAAATATGGAGAAAAGCACAACTTTGAGAATGTCAGGCTTGGGTTTAAGTTGAACATCTCCCAGTACTATGACCTTGAATATCTTGCCTGTTTATCTGAACACTTATTTTAGTTATTAGCTTGTTCCTGTGAGACTCTATAAGCACTAGATGACCTAGTATATGTATGTTGCAAGTCAGCCCCTGAAGAGGTTGACTGATGGAGGGATGGAGGATGAGGTCTTTCCCATTCAACTCGAAGCACGCATCTTCCATCCTGTCTAGCCGATGGTTCTGAGGTGAAACGGTAAACAGCTCGCAGGCAGTCAGGCTTGTGGAAATATTAGCTTTATTCGGTGGACAAGACTGAAGTCCAAAGCCTCAGCATCAGTTCCTGCCAAAAGCCTCTCGCCTTCCACAGACCCTTGTTTTTATCCCCCAGAATCAGGTACCACCCAATGGTGGAATCAGATACCACCCAATGGTGGAAGCAGAATCAGGTACTACCCTAGGGTGGGGGCAGAATGCCAGGTCACACCCTAGGGTAGGGCACAATCACCGATCAGGTTAGGGTCAGTAACATAATAATCCCCTAAAATATTTACATACACAACATATGTAAATCATGTGGATTTGTGATCCATGATAGGTTTTCCACCCAATGCATGATAACAGGTATTATCAAGATGACATTGATTACATTATATAAAATTATTTCCATCTTATATAATCAGCCAGTCACCTTACCTTCTGTATATTTATTTCAAAGGATTTTCTGGGAATTCAGACCCACACCTCCTCTAAGTGTGAAATGGATCCTGTTAAATGCATTATCTATCACATTGCATAATCTCCTTCCCCTTGGAATGTACACATCAAGATATTTGGAAGATTTCTTAATTTGGGAAAAGCTAGGATTCTTCATGTAATATCCCCGCATAAGGACTTATATTTTAGATAGTTTTCTAAGATGTTACTGGTCTTTTTTTTATTGTCGTTTTCATTCATTCCTTTTATTTTAAAGGTGTTTTTCAATAGAAGTAAAGGGTGATAGTTAATGTATATTTATGAGTTTCTTGCTTCTATCACCACAAGGTACTATTTGTGGTAAACTGTTATCCATTGGTACATTATTAGCTTTTTAACTTTTTTTCCTTGACAAGGATACTTTTAATCAAATGCCATTCTGTTTTTCCTTCCTTGATTTGACAGGGGGTCAGGCCCTGTTAGAGCATTAATCCACTAACCTAGAATCATGGACCATACTGGCTTGAAGACATCATTTTATAAGTACCTAGTTCACTTTATTCTTTATACACAAAATGAAAGGTTTTGAGGACAAAGGTCACCTTGTGTGCTGTCATTCTATAGCATCTCTGACTTATGTTTTAAAACAAACAGCTTTTTCTTATTTAT
Source organism: Suncus etruscus (assembly GCF_024139225.1). Lineage (NCBI taxonomy): Eukaryota > Metazoa > Chordata > Mammalia > Eulipotyphla > Soricidae > Suncus > Suncus etruscus. The sequence continues at coordinate 83,576,505 of NC_064850.1, forward strand.
CTGAAATCAATTTAGAATACAGAGCTCTAGGTTACCTTATGGACTTCCTCTCTGCTCCTGATGTCAGTAAGCATATTACATGAAACAGTTAAAATGAAACAGCCTTGCCAATGAAATAACATTCCATCAATATTAAGAAAATAGGTATCTTTTGACTGGCTTCCTAACTTTTAGTCTCAAAGATATTTTTTAAAAACATCTGAAAATATAGTTTTAGGGGTAAGGACTCATTTAAACTCAAAGCAACTAAATGTTTGTTAATATTACTAAGGGAATTGTTATTTACATTTTAATATATTTTCCTGCTTCTTAAGATTAGTTCCATGGATTAGTTGAAAGTTAGCAGTATTAATTGAACACATAGTTAACTAAGTAGTAACTGAGGAACCTTACCCATCCTACATAAATATTAATAGCCAGAGAGGTGCATTTGCTTTATTAATTATTTCTAATAATATTTATTTGAAAAGAGAAATTGGTATTATTGCACCTGAGTAAGATTGTGAAGTTTACCTAGGAGAAAAATGAAATTTTTGGTGGGTATGCAGATGTGGCTTTTATTGTGTTTCAAAATTCTAATTCCATACGACAATGGGAAAAAGACAGTGTAGCTAAGGAAAGACTAACTATGCAAGTTAGGTCTTTGTGCACTTTCATTAGAACCACTTAATACTAAATGAACACTGAGATTGGAAAAACTGATGGTAATCATTTCAGAAATAGCTTCCGAAGCATGTAGTTAAACTCAGTCTCTTAATTCTAAGTGTTCCCTTGTGTATGTATGTGTTTTCAAATAACAATGACATAAAGCGTTTTCTCTAAATATTCTGCTAAGATCCTTTTTAATGAAAGCCCTTATATTAAACTCACACTTGCTTTCTTAGCAATGTCAAAAAAATTTCCAATAAAGGCCTCTTGTCTTGGCCCCTTGCAAATCTTTTTCTTTTTTTTTTATTCTCCTAAATTCCTTAAAGCCTCCTTTTCTTTGGTACCTTATATTTTATATTGGTTCAGCATATATATATATATATGTATGTATATGTATATATATATGTATATGTATATATATATGCAGATATATGGAACAGTTCTAAGTATTTAAACCTACTAGAAAGCAACTCTCATTATTCTATTTTTACAGAAGAGTGAACTAAAATCTAGAGGTCAGTTTCCCCATAGGCATTCAGTAAGAGAAAGATGAGCCAGTAGCAAACCTTCTTAATTATATCCAGAAATCAGCTTACGGGTTCACTATTAATTACCATTCAACATGACTCTTGTCTTTTGTTTTATTTTTCTTTTTATTTACGTAGAGAAAAGGGTTCAAGTAACAAGTGAAATTGCTCAGGGCTACTCCAGGTCATCAATGATCAGGAATAATTACCTTGCAATGCTGCAATTCTGGGACTAAACCTGGCCCTCCATTTGCAAAACACATGTACTTATTGAGTTAGCTCTCCCCAACTCTGAAGATAGTATATTAATGTTTCAGGCATTGGTTCTATATATGCAAATTGTCCTATTTATGCAATTAAATACAGAATTAATTTTGACATAATAAAGATCAATTTATATTCATGTCCAGAAATCTGAATGAAGGTGTTGCCCAGGTTTTACCACTTTTAGAGTTGAAAAGAGTGTCCTACCATATACAAACCTTGCATTTCAATTCTCCCACCTCCCCTCACTGTCTCCTAACCTTTGGTTCTGTCCTTTACTTTTATTTAAAATTGTTTGTTTGTTTTGGGGCCATGTCTTGTGATGCTCAGGGATTGTATCTCACATACAGTGTGCAGCTTACAAGATAAATCCCATACTCATTGAATTGCTATTCCAACCCCAGTTCTGTCCTTTGTAGGGGCACTTTTGATTCAGGGGATCTACTATCTCAGTGAAAAGAGGAACTTAAAGGAATTCCAGACTTGCTGTGTTAATGAAAGGCCAGCTATATTATTTGATAACCATATGATTTGGGAACCTTTATTCAAATATTATAAAAAAAACCAGCTATTTCTTTATTTCTGTCATTTCTCACTTACATAGTGAGGGTTATTTTAATTTGTTACTGGAATTGGAGGAATTGGGTTTATGATCTGCCTCATCTCTGCTCCTGTAGCAAAATCCAAAACTGCTCAAGTCCCTTATAGTCGATCATTTGTATTCTTGGGTTCTATGACTTCAATCTCATGGTTAAAAATCTACAAAGATGAATTCTACAAAGATAAAAAAAGAAGTCCTTGTGTAAGTAGATATAGTCAGTTCAAACTGGTGCTGTTCAACAATCAACTTCACATTCTTTTTTTTTTGTTTGTTTGTTTGTTTTCTTTTTCATTATTCTAGTACTTTACCAAAAGCAAACAAAAAATAAAGCAATCAACAACCAAAAAAGGTCACCAATCATGATGATCACAAGTATTTCTACTCCTTTAAACATTTTGATTTAGCAAATGAAACTAGCCAGGCTGATACAGAAACTTTTCCTTTCTGCCTCTCCAGGATTTCAACATGGGTAGAAAGATAGACTGATTAAGCCTGATAAGAAGTTGGTTTTCTTTTTTCTCAACCCATTCACTACAGTCACCCTTGAAAATTCAGGGGCTGCAACCATACTCTGTGGGAAAATGGGCCTTGACCATGCACAATGTCTTGTTTATGTTGAATAAAGGGTTGTGGGGCAAGAGGTTAAGGTGCAACTGCCTGAACCTGATTCAAATCTGCAGCTCTACCAGCTGTGATCCCAGAGCAAAAGCCGGAGTAAGCTGACCATTGCTGGTTTTGGCTCTAAAATAAAACAAAAGGAAAAGAAGCAAAAAAGGAGTTGCAGTTATCTCCTAGCTTTGTTTTGTGTGGGTTTTGATGTTTCCTTAATATTTCTTCCTGAGTGTTTAGGCTTTAAAATGATATCCTTTCGGAAAATATTTTATTAAAATTTTAGGCTCATAGATTACACTTTAGAGTAGCCTCCTGTCAACAGAAATCCTCTCATTATACTATTTTAAAATGCAAGATGATTAGAGGAAGATATGTTTAATAGTTTCTTAGCATTTCAAATATTTAATAAAATGTGATACCTGCCTATATGTATGCATATACATTTAAATACTTTAAAAAAATTTAAATCATGGTGATTTCTGCTTTTCAAAATTATAAATGAAAAGTAATATAGTCCATGCCAACATTTTTAAATTGTACAAAACCTTCAAAGAAAAACATGATGACATATTATCACAAATAATTTACTCTAAATGCCCCTTCCAAGATGTATTTAGTATTAAACATGACTTCTGATTTCTCCTAGACTTTTTCTATCTATAAGCAAAAGTGTTTATGTGCTTGCGTGAGAAGGTACTTCACATATTATTCTGTGTTGTGTGTGTGCTTTTAGTATCTTATCTTTGGGGATCACACACAGTGGTATTTAGAGTTTTCTCATGACTTTATATTCAGGAGTCAGTTTTTAAATTTTTTAATTTTTGGGTCACACCCGGCAGTGCTCAGGGGTTACTCCTGGCTCTGTGCTCAGAAATCATTCCTGGCAGGTTCGGGGGATCATATGGGATGTTGGAATTCGAACCACGGACCTTCTGCATGCAAGGCAAATGCCTTACCTCCATGCTATCTCTCCCGCCCCTCAGGAGTCACCTCTAGCAGGTCTCTAGGGATTATGCAAGGATCAACTTGAATCTGCTGCATGTAATACAAGCACTGTACCCTTTGTATCCTCTCTCCAGACTCTTTAGTGCATTTTTCTGCAAAATGATGACTAATAAATGAGTCAATTACATATCATCACACTGTTTTTCAAAAATTTTTGATCATGGGCTGGAGCAATATCACAGCAAATAGGGTGTTTGCTTTGCACATAGCCGACACACATTCAATCCCCAGCATCCTATATGGTCCCCTGAGTTTGCCAGGAGCGATTTCTGAGCACAGAGCCAGGAGTAGCTGGGTGTGGCCCTCAAACAAACAAACGAACAATAAAACAAACAGTTTTGAATATACTTGGTGGTGCTCAAGGCTTACTTCTAGCTCTGCACTCAAGTTACTACTGGCAGAATTGGAGAACTATATCAAATACTGGGATAAGACTTGGATTAGCCACATGCAAGGCAAATGACACACCAACTCTTTGGTCTGTCAATATGGCATATTTTAAAGAGCTTTGTTAATTTATATGATAAGTCATTTAAAGATGGTGGCTTCTAGATCAAAAATAATTTTTGAATTTAATTTTATTTTTTTGGTTTTTGGGTTGAGGGATTTCTAGTGAGGCTTGGGATGCTTCTGAAAGTATTGGAGATTATAATAACTTTTCTCAGAGAAACATTGCCATAACTTATTTTAACCCTAAGATAAATCTTACCAAAATATGGCAGAAAATGTTATGATTATAGTTTAAGCTGCAGCAATATTATAAATATTTTATAAAAACAGATAACTAATAAAAATATATTATTTAGTAGTTTGCCATTGATGCAAATATTTGAAGACAAGATTTGTTAGAAATAGAATTTGGGAAATTCTTATTGTATTGTTTCTTTTGAAACTATTAGGAATTGTCCAACCAATGTCAGTGTTTATCTCTGCATCTCAATCTGCTCTAAAATTCATATTTTGGAGCTGATTCAGAGTAAGCTTTTAAATTCACATTGCCAGGAATACCCTCAGTTTTCTTGTCTGCTTGCTTTAAAATCGTCTTCTAAATTGTGCAAAAGCCTCAAAATCATTTGGAAATTTTGAAAATGCAGTTTCTTAGGTGCCATAATCCATGAATGATTGTTTCTCTGTCTTGGTCAGTGTAGTGAATAGTTGACACTCAGCCAGGATTAAGAACAGCTAACAGGTCCTGAGAGATAATAGAGCAGGTAGGGTATTTGTATTACAGATATGCAGCAAAGCTGGTATGCAGCAAACCTGGGTTCAATCTTTAGCACCCCCTATGATCCCAGGGCCCCACCAGGTACTCTTAAGCACTGAGCTAGGAGTAACCCCTGAGTACTGCTGGGCGTGGTCCAAAAACAAAACAAGAACAAATAGAGTGTTGGGTTACATCATAAGCTTGGGTGAGAGGGAAGGAAAATTGAAACCTGCTGATGTAAGAAATATTTGTTTAAGCCAACTATTAATAATGTATACCACGCTTGCTTATATTTCTTATATATTGCTTATATTTATAAAAATGCATTTTTGGGTTTTGTTGTTTGTAAAGCATATGAATTTCCTGTCCCTAAGAACAGGATGATAAGAAAGGCAAGTCTCTAATGTTTTTTGGTTTGTTTTGTTTTTCTTTTTTAAAAATTTTGGGGTCAACTTCGTGATGCCTGTGGCTTACTCCTAGCTCTGTATTCTGAGATCACACCTGGTAGGCTTAGGAGACCATACACACATTGGGTTTAAACCTGGGTTGGCCCTCTTGCAAAGCAAACACTCTACCCGTAGTACTTTCACTCAGTCCCCTCTCCATTTGTTTTATGATTTTACATTTGTTCAATGACCTGATAAATGATTCTCAAACACACTGCACCTGAAGCCTCAACTGAATTTTTGATATCTTTTTTAAGCACCCTAGGTAATACTCTAGAAGTATATATTGTAGAGGTAACATAAGCTTATCTCATTTGTATCCTCTGAACTGTTTTTTACTTCACCACCACCTCACGCCCCTGATTTCTGGCTTAGTAAAATATAATAGTATTGTCAAACATTTCGCAGATGGGGGAGGAGTGAATGTACACAGTGCTAATAAGTGGAGGCTGCTAAGAGCAACAGAGCAATGATCTTCAGTGACTCCCAGAGGCATTTTCCTGCTTGTGTTGCATCTTCCCACTCTCTCCCAGCTAATGGCTCCTGCAGGGAACTCTCCACCCAGTCCAGGAATCTGAGAAGAGATAAAAGCTTTTCTTTTTATTTATTTATTTATTTTTCTAGGATGGCTGCTTGACCCACTAGCAAATTAGCCTATTGTTTTCATTATAATGTTCAGTGATGTGCTAGTAAATGTTTAACAAGTAGCTCTGGAAAAGCTGGAAATCCTTGATAGATAACATTTGCTAATTTCATGGTGTGAATACACTGTGATGGCTGATTTCAAGCTGAGGGCTGTTTAACCACTGGCTTGTAAGCTTCCTTGAAAACTGAACAATTGTCTGTCCCCAAGAGCCACCTTGAGCACATCACTAGATGTTTCTTTTCCCACCTCCCACATTCAGATGTTTAAATTTTCTAATTTTTCTTTAATACGAGCATGTTATGTTATAGTTGGCACTTTATGTTATATACAAGTCCTGCTAATTAAGCAAAAACTCAAACCGGAATGAAGATTGAGTTTCATTGTTTTTATATAAGCAGGGATTTCCATTTTTTTTTTAAATCTTATTTGTTTCCTTTCATGCTAGTAGAGAGAATATATTGGTATTGATGCAGGAGTGATAGGTGGGTCTCTGTGCTGGTCCATATTTCCCAGGTTCTTCTGATATTTTCAAGCTTGTATATAATGAATAATCATGATGCTAAGACTCAGAGTTGAAAACTAGAAAGGAAAGGAGAAAAGACAGGAAGAAACTTAGTATAGGACCCAGTTAAATATGGTTGTTTTTGAAGGTTTTATAGAAAAGCTATACCTTTGTGTTATATATCAAATGACAAAAGTGTTTGCAATAAATGCAATGATACTGAGTGATCTGTGTAGATTCTGGACTTTTGGGCTACTCTATTGGGCTACTGTCCAAATAGATAAATTGTTTCACTCTCTTGGAATCTAAGATCTAGGATAGAATCAATTATTTTGGACAATTGTTAACTTTCATTTTATTATAAAAAACAATTCAGAAATTTACAGGGATGGATGTTAAAAATGTCGGATGGTAGGCAAAAAATGGACTACTCACAGGAGCTTCCTCTTTCGTTATGGTTACAGTAGTATTACTGTTAAAGTCCAGACTCAAAGGATGAGACCACTCAACTGGAATAAAGTTTAAAGTTTAATACTTTAAATCTGTCTGCCATAAAGGCTCTCATTTTGGCCAGCCAGAGGCATCTCCCCAAGGAGAGGAGCCCAGCCCAAGGTCATAAGGAAGATTATATAAGGAAGGATATGGGGAAGTTCCAGCTTTCTGATGATCTTTAAAATGAGTGGCTATTATCTAGGAGTACCTTCCTACAGCTCCATTGTCCTTCCCTTATAGGTTACCTGGTATGGCCAAGTAGCTTAGGGCGATGTCTATGGAAATAAGCTTGTGAAGATCTATGCCACGGGGTTCTTACAAAATGGGGTTCGTACAAAATGGCGTCTCTCCTGGCTCAGAAACTGAGAAGCTTGCTATGTGGTCTTTACAAAACGGTATTTCTTCTTGTTCAAAACCCAGGTCCCAACATTACTATTTGTGCATTTGGTGTCAAAGTTTCTGTACTATCATCACCACCAAAATATCAAAGGTCTTCCAACATCATATTACTTATTAAGAATATTAAGACTTTATTGACCTGATATGACAATAAAATAATGTATGATATTATTTGCTATAATAAGATTCTGTTATAGAACTTAGGTTCATAGAATTGCATTTTTTGTCAAGTGGAAAAATTATTTTAATATTTTCCAGTTTTCAAAGGATGTAAAAATGGCCTAAGTATATGTTGTTTGTGGATTATTTGTACCCATAAACTGTTAGCTCTGGACTCAGGATCCAACTCACAAGACCGCTAGGAGACAAGACAGTAATGCAAAAAGCAAAGGAGTTTATTCCAGCATGCTAGGCCTGCACCTCTCGCAGGCAATGTCCACAAGCAGGGCTTGCAAACCATTTTTTATAAGGCTGCTGGGGTATCAAGCTATGGGTAAAACTATAGGTTTTTAGTATGTGTTGCATCAGCCAGGTTTAAATTGGTTGGCTGAAGTAGTAAAGGGGGGCTTGGGTGCCTACTGGGCACCCACAACTGTGGTGTCCAGTTAATTTCGTGCAGGCCCCTGAGTGTTGCTAGGTTATCTAACTGTCCTTGAAGAAACTGGCACTGGCTATTTTGGGCTCTGCCACATATCTGAGGCCTGTCATGGCTGCAGTTATGTCTATAGCAAAGCTAGATCATAGAAGCAGAACAAGCAATTAATTTTAAACTAAACTTAGTTCTAAACTTACATTCTAACAGCCATTAATTAAAGGACTATGTAAGTGATAGCATTATTTGTTAGGATATGGATTCGAAGGTTGAGACCTCACAATTGGAGTAAAGCTAAATAAAACTTCACTCTATCAGCCACAAGCCCCATTTTGACCAGTCAGGGCTGTTTCCTAGAGAAGATGAGGACCATATCCAAGGTTACAAATCAGATTATATAGGGAGGGGATATAGAGAGCTTCTAGCTTCTGATGATCTTTAAAATAATTGCCTGTTGCCAAGGGTACCTTCCTATTGCTCCCTTGTGTTCTTTTCAGATACCTGCTATGGTCAGGTAGCTCTGGATGGTTTTAATGGAAACAGGTTTGAGAAAGCCTATCATATGACTTACAACATGTTGTCCTTACAAAATGGTGTCCCTCCTTGTTCAGAACTTAAGAGAAGCCTGACAGGTGGTACTCACAAAATGGTGTCCCTCCTTGTTCAGGACTGAGGGCCCCACAGTTATGAATGTCTTAGTTTTTAGAGATTAAAACTCATCCATGGAAATTAAATCCTTAAAATAATAGAGGGATTTATTTAATTCAGCATGTATCATCTATATCTGTATGAGTACAAGGTTGCATAGATAAGCAAAGATACTGTGTCATGCAAATATTTACAAATGAACAGAAGCCATAGAGACTTCGGATGGTACAGTAGGCCTCTTATTGTAAATGAAGCAATAAATTCCAGGGAATACCACAAATATAAAACTATCTGGAGGCTTAAACCCATCTGGGCACTTAATCTTTATTGCCTCATCAAAGTCTCTCCTGAACAGACCTCCTGTTTACATCCTACTTGCAACATTGCATCCCCTATACTCAGGCCAATATCCTGCTTGCAACCCCCATAAAGTCTTATTAGGTATAGCTTTTCCCTGTCAAATCACCTAGCACCCAATAAGCAATGATGTAATGTGTGGCCAATGCCTGCAACAGTCACCTAGCCCATTTGAAAATTTTCTAAACTACATGTAAAAGTAAGACTGTAAGTTGGGATGGAATCGCCTGCTGTGCTTGGTTGATTCCAGCATGCTGATTTGTGGCTCTCAATAAACAGCCTTTGTTGATTGCATTTTGTTCTGATTCTTGGATTGGACTGGGGATCTGGACACAATAATTTATACCATTGGACTCCAATCAAACCAATCTCCCTTTGTCTATGTGAAGTAAAAGTCAGTGCAAGTTGATCTCAAATAAAATTGGAAATTCTTTATTATTTATCATTGAAGATAAAGTTTAGTGGATGGTTTGAATTTTGTTAATTAATAAATTATTTATTTCATTGAATTAGACAAATCAAGAGTGAATAAGTAAATAAATCTAAAAATGAAGGCAGGATAAGTTCTTCAGAAGTGAATTATTTTAATTTTGAATATTGAGAAGGCTTTGCAAGAATTAATAAATATTTTAACCAAAATGATTATCTTAAAAAGCATGCTACAGTCGGAGAGATAGCATAGTGGTAGGGTGTTTGTCTTGCACACAGCCAACACAGGACTGATGGTGGTTTGAATCCTGGCATCCCATATGGTACCCCAAGCCTGCCAGAAGCAATTTCTGAGCACAGGGCCAGGAGTAACCACTGAGCACCACCGGGTGTGACCTCAAAACAAAACAAAACAAAACAAAACAAGAAAAAAAAGCTAAAAAAGGCATGCTACAAAGTATCTAATTTTCTTAGAAAAGTTAACTACATTCCAATTTACTAAAAATAAAGCAAAAAAACAAAACAAAACAAAACAAAACTCCAAAACCCAGAAAACAAAAATACTAAAGCCACTTGTAAAAACAACAGGCTAATAATTTTAAAATTATCACATAGATGGATTTATGATGTAGGTTTACTTTTTCTACATGCAAGTATTTTTAATAATTTAAATTGTATTTTTGCATAAAATCCAATTCAATTGCTTGATGTTTATAGTAAAAAAACCTTATTTTTGCTTTCCAAGTTAGCTTTTCTCTGGTAATGTTCATTCTTTTTTTTTTTAAATTTAAAAATTTAAGTATCTACATTTTATTTATTTACTTTTCAGTAAGCTTAAATCCTTGAGGGGTACAGCATCACACGGATTCTATGACCGATTGCCTTAGCAGGAAGGTTGCTTCGGAATTTGGCTCGAACCATGCCACTGTTTCCATGGGCACGGGTTACCTTTCCCCAGATCACTCTGGTTTTGTTAGGTTTGCCACCAGGAGTTACAGTGTTGTTCTTTGCTTTGTACACATAAGCACATCGCTTGCCCAGATAGAATTCAGTTTCATCCCGAGCATAAACACCTTCAATTTTAAGAAGAGCTGTGTGTTCCCTCTGGTTTCGGAGACCCCGTTTATAGCCAGCAAAAATGGCTTTAGACCACAGCCTTCCAGCCATGTCTGTCTCCTAATTAGTCCGGGCCTCCACGGGAGTCCAAGATGGCGGAAAGAGTAATGTTCATTCTTTGATAGAGTTATTCAAATGGATATGCTCTTGAGTTCTAGGCAGAACTGGCATATCCTTACTTTTTCAGTATTTGTTGCATGTGGAAGGAAGAAAGGCACTGAATGAGGCAGGTAGATTAGAGGAGTGTTGGGAGCACTGGTATTGAGTGCTTGGGAAGTAATGAAATCAAGATAAGATTTAAAGGATTTACTGTGGAAAATAATGTAGAGCTAGGGAAACCTTTGAGAGGCAGATTTCTAGGAAATCTAATGTAAGAACACGATGCCATAGGGCAAGGAATATCAAAACTTCCAAATATCATAATATCATGAAGAAATAATCAAAAGTCATATATTCTATCTTCTTGAATATCTTGATGCTGACACATACTACTCTTGGCTCACCTTTGACTGTGATTTTATTAACACAAATCACAGTACCAGTGTTGATGTCAAAACAAAATATTCTTATTTATACACATATTTATACAAATATATATAGCAGGAAATTTCCCTCCTAATAATTGACTTACGTGTATACATTTGTATTAAAAATAGCTGTAATCAACAACAGCATACACTAACCCATACAAAAGAATATTGTACATGTAGGCAATACGTTGGAACCTTACTGCAAACACTTTACCTCTCTTGATAGTTACTAAAATAGAATTAATTTCAAGCTGTTGAGTTATATTGTTAACAGTAATCATGGTGCTATTTGCTTTTGTTAGCTGAAAGGTCCGGGCGTCCTAATCTAGCTGCCCGACGCAGAGAAATGAAGAGGCTGAGGTCCCAGCAAATGCTCCAAAAAGTGCTTTATTACTGTCTGGAATAGCCAGGGTCAATGTGTGCCCAGAATAGGACAGGGACAAAGACCACGTGGTCCCGTTGGTCCCTCCTTATATAAAATGGGAAGTGGGAGGGGAAGGAGTGATGCCACTTCCTTGAGGGCTGGACTTCCGCTACGGTAACACGAATCATTGGTGAGGTAGGGGTAAAGGCGGGACTTCCTTAAGGGCGGGACATCCGCCAAGGTTGGTGGAGTCGGGGTTGACTTCCCTTTTCAAGCCAGATGGAAGAAATAAGGCATGCTATTGTTATTTTTTATATTTTGAAGGCAATCTAAAAAAATGCATTATTTACTATAAAAAATTGGTCCAGTTGTGAAATATAAATTAGAAAAGTTTTATATGATACAATGCTTATTTTTCTTTCAATTGGTTGTTCTCCAATTTTTTTGTTTCTTTTTTGTGTCACACCCGGCAGCGCTAGGGAGTTACTCTTGGTTCTATGCTCAGAAATTTCCCCTGGCAGGCACGAGGGACCGATAATATCGGATGTCGGGATTTGAACCAACATCATTCTGCATGGAAGGCAAACGCCTTACATCCATGCTATCTCTCCAGCCCCTCCAATTTTTAAATTGCTACTTAGGGAAATAAAAACAAGCTAATCATAAGTACCTCTGTATATATACATTTTTTTGTGTTATTTTTGGGCCACACCTGGCAGCACTCAGGGATTACTCCTGGCTCTGTGCTCAGTCGTCACTCCTGTCAGGCTCTGGGGACTATGTGGGATGCCGGGGATTGAACCTGGGTCTGTCCCAGGTCGGCCACCTGCAAGGCAAACACCCTACCACTGTGCTATCACTTTGGCCCCTGTATATATAAAATTCTATTTTTTTCTTTTTCAGCATTATCCCAGCGATATTTTCTAGAATTTTTTAAAATTAATTAGCTAGAATTGAATTTCAGTATCATGGAGGCTGTCCCATGATATATATATCCCATGCATATAAACTGACAATGTGTAAAGCCGAGTCTCAAATATTTAATATGATATAATTTAATAAATAAGAGTTTCATTTCCATTTTCCAGGAGATCCACACCTGGCTTTTCTTGGGGCTTACATCTGGCTCTGCAAGAGGGATCATTGCTGAGGGTAGGAAGTTTGCCGGAGGAATGTGATGCTAGGAATCAAACCAGGGTCATCTGTGCACAAGTCAAGTGCCTTAGCCACCCTACTCTCTCTCCAATCCTAAATGACATAAGAAATAAGAAATAAGATTTTCGGGGCATGGAGGTAAGGCATTTGCCTTTCATGCAGAAGGATGGTGGTTCGAATCCCGGCATCCCATATGGTCCCCTGTGCCTGCCAGGGGTGATTTCTGAGCATAAAGCCAGGAGTAACCCCTGAGCAATGCCAGGTGTGACCCAAAAACAAAAACAAAAAAAGAGGAAATAAGATTTTCTTAGCAAATTGATTTGTTGTTTTCTGGTAGTATGTAGAGTGAAATGGGAAAAAAGACATTGCAGTTCATTTAAAAATCTTATTTAAGAAAAAAATGAATGGGAATATTGAAACAGGAGTATTAGTTGGAGCTACAGTTCTGACCAGCAAAATTAAAGCAATTAGATAGTGTCAAGGGCTAATTACCGATGAGACCTTTGAATTTTCTCAGGCTCAGTGCTGGGAAATTACTTGAGGGGCTGGGATCACAGTATAATATATTTTCCTCCCAAACTAGCAGCTTTTTTTAATTCTCTAGTTTAAACCATAACACATATCCAATTTTTCTTTTGTCTTAACTTCTAAAGTCAGAGGCATAATTTTTGCTAAAATTCAGAATGTTGTGTTCCATCTCTTCTCCTTCTAGACCTTAATCTTTATCCTTATTTGACTTTTCCTCTGTGCTGAATATTTCAGGCTTTTTCTTGTTTCTATGCAATATGTTGTATATTGTTTTAGCTTTTGTAAATCAATATTAATTCCTTCAGGAGACTGTGGTGTGGATTCAGATTGGCAGTGGGCTGTTCCTATACTCAGGGATGACCCCTAGTGGTGGTTAGGGGACTATACAAAGATAAAAAAAAATAAAGCAAAAAAACAAAAAAAAAACCTCTAAAAGTCACATGCAAAGAACAAGAAACCCTGCTTTAACCACTAAGTCCTTTGGTCCAGATTTGATTTAATTCAAGATTTATATCTGGGAAGGGGAGGTGCTTGAGAGATAGTACAGTGGACTGAGCGATTAACTTTCATGAAGTTGATACGTGCTTTATGCCTGGCATAAAAACATCATTCCCCTTTGCCCCTGCAGGTTTGATCTTTGAACACAGAGCTAGAAGTCAGTCTTTAGGATGGTCAGGTGTAGTCCAAAGACATACAAACAAAAAGTTATATATTTCAAGCAATAGAATGAATATCTCATCATTTTCAACTATACTAATTGATAAGAATGGTGACAGCTCTTGGATTACTGTAAGAATTAGATGTATTAATCAGTGCTTCAGAGCCAAGCTTTTTTATTTCTTTTCCTGGTGCAAGGACAGGATTGGGCTATATGCAGCAATGTTCAAGTCTATTCTTGGCTCTGTGTGTTTCTAAGTGAAATTTAGTGTCATTAGGTCACCATATGTAGTAGCAGGGTTGAAATAGGGACCAACAAAATGCAAGATATACTCCCTATTCTCTGTTCTAGCTTTCTGACTTTTTAAATTGTGGATCACGATTCCTCACCCTTTTTCTTATATGTATATATTACATATATTCTATACATACATATAGATGCATGCACATATAAATATGCTTAGTTCATACCTACTGCTGCTCAGTGGTTAGTTATATTGAGCTCAGTGTTCTGGAAACCTTAGTGTACTGGGCATCAAACCGGTCCTTCTTGGATGCAAAGTGTATGCTCAACTCAGTAAATTTTCTCATCAGACTCTTTATAACAATTTTTGTTTTGGTTTTGGTGTGAAACCCAGTAGTAATTTTAGCTTACTACTGGCTCAGCATCAGAATCTGGGAACAATATGGAGTTTGTGGGATCAAACCCAGTTCAGGTGCATATAAGACAAGAGCCCTATCTTCTGTACTATTTCTCCAGTCCCCAGATCCTGAAAAACTTTGAAGATGTTAACTTTAAAAAATAAATTTATTTATTTATTTGTGCTTTGTTATCACCTTTGATTTATTTACATCACAATGATTTGTATGTTTATAGAGTTATGTATCCTGGAGTCACATAAAAAACTTTCAGGAAGAAAAGGGTTACAAGAGGGAAGTTTAAGAAGCTTTGCTTTAGTGAAAGTAAGTCACCAAGGGGGCTAGGATGGCCTGGGTTCTACCCTCGGCACCCCATATGGTTCCTGGAGCCTGCCAGGAATGAATTCTGAGTGCAGAGCTAGGAGTAACCTTGAGAGCTGCCGGGTGTGGGCCAAAAACAAAAAAGGAAAAAAAAAGTAAGTCACTGGGTAATTGCACAGAAAATACTGGTTATTAAAAAAATAAACGGGCACCATGCTTTGGAGGAAGCTTTTAAATTAAAAATACTTTAGGATAGAGATGAGGCTCATAGCATCTATAAGATGCTCAGTAAAATCTCTGGCACTTTAATTCATAAAACAAGATTCAAAAAATGCTTAGGAGAAGTACTTTAAATTCTTTGACTTAAAACTAATTGATGCATACAAACCCAAAGTGCAAAATTAATTCCTGACACATACCAACTAAAGGAGCAGTAGAGAAAGTTCAAGCAAGCTAAGAGTTGTCATGAATGTAGTACTTCATGAATTGCTGGAAGTATGTGGCTTACCTTATATAAACTAATAGATGGGCAAAAATTTTGTGAATGTAGTTTCAGTTACCTCCTGTCTGAAGATTGATCTTATGGTTTGAAATATGTTATTTTTGGGATTATTAATTTATTGATTCT
Source organism: Suncus etruscus (assembly GCF_024139225.1). NCBI lineage: Eukaryota > Metazoa > Chordata > Mammalia > Eulipotyphla > Soricidae > Suncus > Suncus etruscus. Next base: position 83,591,815 of record NC_064850.1, read on the forward strand.
AGGGGCTGGAGAATTAGCACAGCAGGCAGGACACTTGCCTTGTATGTGGATGACCTGTTTCATCCCCATCATCCTGATTGTCCCTGGAGGCCAGCCATGAGTTACCCCTGAGCTAGGAGCTAGGAGTAAACCCTGAGTACTACTGGTATAGCCAAAAAGTGTGAGAGAGAGAGAGAGAGAGAGAGAGAGAGAGAGAGAGAGAGAGAGAGAGAAAGAGAGAGAGAGAGACTTAGGTAGATTAATTCTACCTAAACAGGAGATACAGTAATAACCTCCCCAATTTTCCATTCCTCTTATACCTACTTCCTTTCTTCTTACTTCTGTATCAACAAAATTAAATTTCTCTTCCTTCAAACTTCATAACTTTCTGAAAAGTTATTTTAGTATTGCATTGCTATCAGTCAGTCAAATGACAAATCAAAATTTACTAATGCCATTTTTATAAAAATCTTGTTATAGGCAGCCAGAACTACATGCCACAATACCACAGTGTAAACTAATAGGCCCAACTTCACTGATTCAAGATTAATCTTAGAGGAGATGCAAGTCAAGTTGTTAAAATTCACAGGAATACTTGTTTTCTGATTGAAAATTGTGGGTGCCCTTGGGAGGACACCCACCCTGATGAAGCCCAACAGCCACACTCTAACCCCACAGCTACCACTATACCAGGTTCTGGGTGGGAAACTCTGGGTCTTTATAGAGTGGGGTCAATCAGCCTCCCCAACCCCAAAACTACTGGAAGCCCAGCATCCCACCCCCAAACTGCTGGAAGCCCAGCATCCACTAGCCATAGCCATTTCCATGTAAACTCAATTTTGGATACCTTCAAATTCCATAATACTGACATCTCAGAGGAACACACCAAATTAGATGTGAAAGTAGCATAGAAATGCACTAAACTCAATAAATAAAAATAAAACCACAAAGCTCAATGAGGAACAAATAACTTAGTAAACCCTCAGAAAATAATCTATTGAGCCCATTGTGAGATATGACAACACCCACATATTTTCTTTTACTGAAGCATTTTTCAATAATTCCGCTAGTCTTTAATTGTAATAAACTATATAAAGGAAATTATTTTGTTACTACAAAGGGTGCTGGATGGGAAACTGGGGATAGTGGTAGAGAGAAGGTTACACTGGTGGTAGGTTTAATGTTGGAATATTGAATGATTGAAATAACTGTATTATGAGCAACTTTGTAGACCATATTACTTAAGTGAGATAAAAAAAATCTCATGATTTCGTGTGTCTTTGTTTATTGTTTTTTGGGGCGCCGCACCCATTGACGCTCAGGGGTTACTCCTGGCTTTGCATTCAGAAATTGCTCCTGGCTTGGGGGACATTATAGGATGCCAGGGGTCAAACCCAAGCCTGTCCTGAGTCAGTCACATGCAAGACAAATGTTCTACTGCTGTGCTATCGCTCCGGCCACTATATTGTGTAGTTTTTATTTTATTTATTTATTTATTTATTTATTTATTTATTTATTTATTTATTTATTTATTTATTTATTTATTGGGTTTGAGGCCACACCCAGTGACACTCAGGGTTTATTCCTGGCTATCTACTCAGAAATCACTCCTGACTTTGGGGAACCATATGGGATGCCAGAGATCTAACCCAGGTCTGTCCTGGGTCAGCTGTCTGCAAGGCAAATGCCCAATCACTGCACTATCACTCTGGCCCCAGTTGATTTATTTTTAAAAAATTGCATATGATAAGAAATATGGCTCAAGGGAATTTAGGGAACAAAGAGTTTACAAAAATTATAGTAGCATTGTTTCACAAGCTGGTACAGCTTAAAAGCAAAGAGAAGACAAGTTTCTCTCTCCTCTGTTTCGATCAGCAATGGTGAGCTGTGTTGCTAAACTTTTTATAGTTCTGTGCATCATTCATGACCAGATGGAGTAGACACAGTACATAAAATCAATGCATAAATCTAATTGTGCAAATAGGTTCACCTATAGGTTACACATTTCCATTTTGTTTTTTTGCTGATCTCAGACATTTTCCTCTTGTTTCAGAAACAAATTACTGATATATTTTTATAATAATACCTCATGTAGTTATATTCTCCCTTAATTTACAAGTTAATTTAGGTTATGGGACTTTTGGCAACTAGTAGAATGAAAAGCAATAATTTTGTGGAAACATTCATTAAAATCTAAGTTAAGTTGAAGAATTATAACTTGGCATGTAAAATGAGTGCTGAATTTTAAATGAGATAGCCCAGGTTCAGGAGGTTCTGAAAATAGCATCTTCTCCTTTGGACTTCAGCTGGGCTTAGATCTGGGTTTGGATCCTCCATCTTCAGTGGCGGCTGCTGGGGTCTCCTCACTAAGCTGCTGCAGGTCAGAGGCCCCTGGTCCTGGCAAAAGTTCCTCTGGTAGAAGAAAGATGATAGATGTCAGTGTCTGGGACTGGGACGCTGCCCAAAACTCTTTCCCCTTCGCTGCCTGCTTCTGTCCCACCTGAAGAAGGCCTCTGCCACCATAGTTGGTGGGCCAGCTGAGTGAAGCCGGGGGATGAATCAACAGAACCTATGTCAATTGGGAGCATATCTGTTACCTATCACTGGCATTCTGCCATGTTCAGATATATTAGCAGCTTTTTTGAAACTTCCTGGAATTGTTTCTCTTAATAGCTGTCCAGAGAAAACGACATCTTCTTTGGAGTTATTTATTTTGATAAATTTATAACCATTTCAGACATTGAACCATTTGACAGTGCCCAGGACTTGGATTGCCAGCACCGGCTTGTCTACCTGACTGAGTGCTTGAGAAGCAGGGATATCTCTGGTTGAGCCTTTTTCAGACTCTGAGTCTGCAGAGACAGTAGCTGGCTTATAATTCTTGGGAGAAGGGGGTCTCTCTGGTTTAGAGCCAGTAGTAAACGATAAATTATCAGCCCTGGGAAGGCCTTTAGACCAATCACTATCGGGAAGGCACCTTCCCCCCCTTGGAGCACGTGTGCAGGAGAATCTCTAGGGATCCTGACGCAGAAAGGCCAGAGTGAGAAATGCAGGTAGATGGACCAGAGCAACATCAAGCCATTCAGAACAAGAGTCATGTGAATTGATGTTCCAGTGAAAGGCACAGTACATTCAGTCCAGCTCCAGGGGGCAGTCACGGTGATAATCCACCAGACAGTCAAGTCACTCACCATTGTTGTGGTTTCCTCGAGACCTTGGGTCCTGAGTCACTAATCAAGGTGCCAACTGTAAAATCACCCTAATATCTTTATCTCCAGCCCCACGTGAACCCCAAGTGAATCTAGTAGCTTTAAATCTAGTTTACTTTGTTTGGAATGCATTTATGTTAGGAGACTAAAGGGTATCCTTTCTTAAAATTTAATTTTAGGACACAACATCTTCTCTTCCTGCCTACGTATTGATCCCTATGCTGTCATCCAATTTTGGTTACATTCTGGTTTTTGTTGTGGAGCCACCCCAGTTACTCCTGGCTCTGAGCTCAGAAATCATGTATGGGACCACATAGCATGCTGGAGATCAAACCTGGGTCAGTCGCATGTAAGGCAAACACCCTACATGCTGTGCTATTATTCTGGCTTCATATGGTTATATTTTTATTGCTTTCTCCATGCAGCCATATAGATGTTGATGCAGATACATGCTTTTATTCCCCAGTCTTCCCTCTTCATTTAAAGAAGTAAAATACAACTTACTATAGTACAATTATGTACTTTTTTTTTCCACATGTAAGTTATCTTGGAGAACTTTTGCTATGAGCATGTTAGGAGCTTCCACATTCTCTTATATGGCTGGGTATTTTCCAAGTGTTTAAATAATCCAGAATTTAGTTAACCTCTTCAGGGGTAACATTTAAATCTTCAGCTACTCTGAAGGCATCATTATCTTATTTTGTTTCTTTTTTAATGCCAGAATTTTAGGAGTTTCTGTAGCGCTTGTGTGGTATATGTGGTCTCTCACTGTCCAGATCTATTAGATGGGCTCATATATTCTTAACAGACTGGAAGTAATCATCTCAGTTCCTCAGTACTGGGTACTCTTTTGAAAATATCATTTTCTATATACTCACAAATAAAGTTTTCTGGGCCAAGAATTCTCAACTTGAGCATAATTTAATGCCTTCTTATAATTTGTCATCAGTGTATTTGGGTGAGTTTCAGGAACAGCAGTTCTGGTAAGCCTAACTCCAGCATGGTCCTTCACAAAGAATGTAACAGAGGAATGGCTTTGTGATCTTTATTTTGAATATAGACTCCTGATGAATTGGGGCTGTGGTTAGTGGACTCCCCTAACGCACCATTGTAGATGTACATCTCTAGAGACTCTTTTTTTGTATAGGGCATACTACATGTCAGTTGGCAGCATTCACTGATCCTATTGTCACCTGCCACAGATGAGGCCTTAGGGCAGCTTTATTCTCCAGGGCACATTGCACCCTTAGTCTCTAGTGGTTGCAGCAAAGCAAGAGCTGAATACATCTTGTGCCTTTGGGATTGAAAAAAAGAATACAGTTCTGGGTAGCAAATTAGCATATAAATAAGTGCTGCTGGAGTCTAAACTCCTAAATGCACCAGGAATTGGAAGTGTGTGCAAGGGATTTAATTAGAAATTTCTTGCAGCCTTTAGTTAGACAGAAAACAAAAGTCTTCAGTGAAGGTTTGCTTCTTAAATTTAACTTTTCTTTGTTTTCTCTATGATCTATTTAAGAATCATAAAAACGAGATTGTACGTGTAGACATTGTAGTACAATGTTAAAGCTTAAAGAACTAGCAGAAATCATATAATATGAGGATTCTTTACCTGAAGTTCTTAGAAGGACTTCCTGGGAACTGTTGAATCTCCTAAAATTATAAGAAGTTGTAACAAAGGAGATTTTCTTTTCTTCCTTCCCTCCCTCCCTCCCTCCCTCCCTCCCTCCCTCCCTCCCTCCCTCCCTCCCTCCCTCCCTCCCTCCCTCCCTTCCTTCCTTCCTTCCTTCCTTCCTTCCTTCCTTCCTTCCTTCCTTTTTTTTTTTTTTTTTTGGTTTTTGGGCCATACCCGGCGTTGCTCAGGGGTTACTCCTGGCTGTCTGCTCAGAAATAGCTCCTGGCAGGCACGGGGGACCATATGGGACACTGGGATTCGAACCAACCACCTTTGGTCCTGGATCGGCTGCTTGCAAGGCAAACGCCGCCATGCTATCTCTCCGGGCCCCCTTTCTTTCTTTTATCTTTTCTTTCTTTCTTTCTTTCTTTCTTTCTTTCTTTCTTTCTTTCTTTCTTTCTTTCTTTCTTTCTTTCTTTCTTTCTTTCTTTCTTTCTTTCTTTCTTTCTTTCTTTCTTTCTTTCTTTCTTTCTTTCTTTCTTTCCTCCTTTCTTTTCTTCTTTCTTTCTTTCCTCCTTTTTTCTTTCTTTCTTTCTTTCTCTTTCTTTCTTTCTTTCTTTCTTTCTTTCTTTCTTTCTTTCTTTCTTTCTTTCTTTCTTTCTTTCTTTCTTTCTTTCTTTCTTTCTTTCTTTCTTTCTTTCTCTTTCTTTCCCTTCCTTCCTTCCTTCCTTCCTTCCTTCCTTCCTTCCTTCCTTCCTTCCTTCCTTCCTTCCTTCCTTCCTTCCTTCCTTCCTTCCTTCCTTCCTTCCTTCCTTCCTTCCTTCCTTCCTTCCTTCCTTTCTTTCTTTCTTTCTTTCTTTCTTTCTTTCTTTCTTTCTTTCTTTCTTTCAAGTTGCCCTACCTACAGTTCTAGGAATACACTGAACAATGTTTGGGGGTCTCTGCAGCACCAGATATAGAACTAAAGAGGCCTGGTAGTGTTGGTGATACCATTGACAATATCTTAAGTTTTTATAACATGGAATGTTAAACACATGCTTTTTGTTTGTCATCACTTAGTCTTTACATATTAACTTATCTAAGTCACATAGTCACTCAGAAAATAGAACAACAGTATTATCAACATTATATTATTCATGAGGGAAATACAAATAAATATCATTTCAAGAATTATCAATTTATATATTTTGATTCTACAATCTATGTTTTTCATATTTATTCTATACCATGTTGAATAAGATATTAATTATAGAGTGCTGGATGGGGCTGGATGATGATGAGATAGATGGAGGGTGAGAGGCCTTTCTCTGCCAGCCTGGGCTACGTGCATGCAACTTTCTGTGGTCAGGTCTTAGGGTGGTGGCAAGGAAATCATCTACAGGCAGGTTTCAGGAGACATGAAGCTTTATTCAAGGCCCTAGCCAACAGGTGTGGCTTCTATCATAACCTTTTATGCTGGATCCATAATCAGCCCTGTATTCAAACTTGTCTCTCCTACCTCTTCATCCTGTCAGCACCTTTCTCCTCTTACTGAATTCTTGAATCAATCCCCTTTCCTGCCCTTCAGGAAATCCTTTTGTTACCTACCAAGGACCCCTGCCAGAAATGGGCTGGTCTTACCATCAAGTAAGGTTATGCAGAAGATGGGGGTGTGGTGATATCTCCCCCTTTTTGAATAATTAATGAAGGGTAATAAGCTTTTGTATATTATTCAGGGAGAGGGAGATGTCACCCCGCCCCCATTTTCCTGTGTAACGTTACCTGATGGTAAGACCCAGGCATTTCTGGGAGGTGTCCTTGGTGGGTAACAAAAGAATAACCTGAGGGGTGTGAGGAGGAGAGAGATTCAACAAGGAAGAAGCAGCAGGAGGAGACATGGCAGAAAGAGGTTGAGATGACTGGGCAGATGAAGAAAGCACTCTTAAATAGATTTAAGATTATAGGCCACACATGTTAGTTAGGGCCTCAAATAAAGCTTCATGTCTCCTGAAACCTGACTGCTGTGGATCATTTCCTCACCACCACCTTGAACCCGCAGACCTGCCAGCTGGAGGGAGTAGGAGGAGTGTGGCCCAGGCCAGCAGAGAAAGGCCTCACTCTCCATCCATCTCACCATCATCCAGCCCCATCCAGGAATCCATAATTAACATGTTATTCAACAACTGGCACCCAACATGAATTTGAACCCTGGACTGAGAAGACCACAATGATGGTGAGATTTTTGTTCTTGTGTTTAATTTTGGCTCTATTCGACTGAAGTGAGCCCAAAACTTCAGGCCACATGGCAGCCTTTGTGAATATAGCAGAGACCCCTTCAGGGAGCAGATGGGCCAATGAAGAAGGGAAGGTGAAAGCTTGGATCACTCCCATCCGAGGTCCAGGACTGCGACTTTGCAGCAAAAGTCCTTTTACAAAGCAAGGACCTAGGCCTCCCAATTTGCAGAGACATATAGAGGCCTCCTAGAAAAAGGCCAGAAATAAAAGAGTTAATTGATAGAGGATTGATTCCTGGATTATTACCTTCAGCCCGGACATGGAATTCGAATTTTGAAATTTCGGACTTTCTACTCAGACCACCTTGAACTTTGAACACCCAGATGCGGACTGCCATGGCAAAAAGCAACGCTTCCATATACTGCCTGTAGGGGTGAAGAAGTGGCAGCAGGCGGTGGATCACTCTCAGCAAAAAGCACTAGACTGCTCTCTCCCTAATAGCAGACAAGTGGAGTGCGAGTCCAAGGCTGTAGCAGTGGAGGGGGACGGAAGAACATCCTAGCTGTGAGAAGTGCTGAAGAGAAGCTCACAATCAGGCCAGAGGTAGCAGGTATATATATATGGCTCCTACTGGGACCTGCCCTTTGGACCAGGTGAGGAACCTGCACCCATCTGTGCCCAGAATTCCATGGAAGTGAAGCCACATTGTGAGCAGCCTTGGAGAAGCCCAGCTTCTGGACAATTGGGTGATGGGATAAAATGGGAAAGCCCACAGACTTTTCATGTTTGGACAATTGGTGTTGGTGATAGGATTAAAAAAAATTGGAGAAAATAGCTAAGCCCAATAGAGAAATTTGATTTAAAACCACCTGCATCTAACTTTGTTTCATGTATCTCTTGATCTAAGTCATTTTTTGCTGATTTAAATGTGCTATATAGTTTTCCATAATTAATGTTTCCAATTGCAAGATGTTTTATTGTGCGCATTAATGTAGTAGCCTGTTTTCAAGATGTATTTTCTGTATATATGTTCTTGTAACTTTGTTTAGGGAAAGGTTAATAAGAACAAGAATGTTCCAGGGAAAGAATGCTTGGTTAAATAGCATTAAGAAGAATAGGAACAAAGAAGTTTCAGGATAGTGCTTAGTAAATACGCATTAAGAAAATTCTAAGGGGCCAGAGAGATAGCATGGAGGTAGGGCGTTTGCCTTGTATGCAGAAGGACAGTAGTTTGAATCCAAGCATCCCATATGGTCCCGAGCCTGCCAGGAGCGATTTCTGAGTGTAGAGCCATGAGTAACCCCTGAGCACTGCTGGGTGTGACCAAAAAGCAAAACAAAACAAAAAATTAAGCTACAAGTATATTTTGCAGAAAAGTTATGTGTATGGAAAAGGCTTATATATTTTTTTACACTTTAAACTTTGTTGCTATGGGAATATTAAGGTTCTGCTTTTGGACAAAAGCAGAAGTCAGGAAAACAAAAGCTTAATACTCTTCCTCATTATTTATTCAAAGAGGGGAAGATGTCACCCACCTCCATCTTCTGTATAACCTTTTCTGATGGTAAGACCTGCCCATTTCTGGGAGGGTTCCTTGTTAGGTAACAAAAGGATTGCCTAAGGGTCAGGAAGGGAGATTGAGAGGGATTCAGTAAGGAAGAAGGAGAAAGAAAGCTGGCAGGATGGAGGGATAAGAAACATGTTAAGATGACAGGGAAGCTGGAATTGGCTGCTTAAAAGGTTAGTCTAGGTAGCTAGGGCGTTGAATAAAGCTTCATGTCTCCTGAAACCTGATTGCTGTGGGTCTTTTCCTCGAGGCCTCCCTGAACCAGCAGACCTTCCAGCTGGAAGGAGTTGCCGGCGTGTGGCCCAGGCCAGCATAAAAAGGCCTCTCCATTCATCTCAGCATCATTTATCACTATCCAGAACCCCATAATTAATAACTTATTCAACATTCCATTTTAATGAAATGACCATTAATAACAACAGGGTTATGTTATTTGGTATTTTGGGGCTGAGTTTGAGGCATATCTGGAAACATTGTGACTTGGTGATCAAAATCACTCATCACAGTAATTGGTGAACTACATTGGAAGACATGGAGTAAATTGGCCTGAATTAAATGCAAGGCAAGCATCTTAACCCCTGTACTATGTTTTCGTACTGCTACTATAACTTTTGCAAATATTTTCATTAAAGAAAATATGTGAGATAACTTTTGCATCATTGGACACAAAACCTACAATGAAAGAAAAATGTTTTTAGTGAAGAATAACCTAGATATACCTAAGTGCCAATGGCACTTATCTCTAGATAATATCATTTTTGCACTTTTATTTCTGTTCATTACTTTTCTGTTTTCAAATTTTCTCTAAAGTAAATCTGCTACTTTGTCAAAAAGAAAATCAATACTCTGAAAAATTTCATCTACTGTGTAAGCTCCAGAAATTCTTTGCTTCCCTCTTTGTCTCAAAACCATCGAAACAGTTCTTTGACTTCTAAAATATTTATAGTCAGATTTTGCCCTCTGGAAAGACACTTATGTCTACATTCAGAGCATATTTATACAATTTCAAGGGATGACAGTAAAGTTTGAACAGTTTCATGGTTTAAAATAGGACACCCAACTCCTAACATGTGTGCCAAAATCAATGGAAGCAAACAAGTTTTGTCCTATCTCTGTTCTTTAAACACTGACTGAATGAGGTGGGTTGTTGGAGTTAACTTTTTAGTGCTGAGAAGTACAGTAGAGACTAAGTAGAGTGATGAAATTAGATGAAATAAGGAATGCAGGGATTAGGAACAATTGGAATGGGGAGAGCTTTAAGAGAGATCTTATAGGAAAGGTGATCTGATAAATCAGTAATCCTGTGATTTCTCCATCATGTAAATAAAAGTAATTTCACATAGTACAGTCTTCTGCACCGGTCAGCAATGGTTTTTCACTGTGTGTGTTGATTTGCCAAAACTAGCTATTAATTAGACAGCAGCAGGAATGTCTTTGGTAATCTACTCTATTCCATGCTGTCACTTAGAAGTATTAATACAGCTTAAAGAGTGGGACCGAACTGCCAAAAACCATTTGAAAACTGTTTATAGAAACTACTGGAGACCTGTGTCAAGAAATTTGTTTACTTTTAAGTTTCAAGTTAGTGGATAATTTCCTGGAATGTCTGCCTATAATTTCTTTTTTAGCATTGTATGGGAATCATATTATACCTTAATTTCTAAGTAAACTCAGCATGTCCCAGATATCAAAATACATCATGAGCAATTTTACCTATATATATTCAATATTTTATTGAAACTATTGTGATTTACAAAATTGGGTTTCAGTCCAATTCCACCATTATTGTTGATCTCCCTTCATCAATGTTCCCAGAGTGCATCCCATGTCACCACCCCCTGCCCTCCAGACTGCCAGAATAACAGGTCCATTTTAATTTTTTTTGGCGGGGTCACACCAAGCAGTGCTCAGGGGTTACTCCTGCTCCAAGCTCAGAAATCGCTCCTGGCAGGCTCGGGGGACCATATGGGATGCTGGGATTCAAACCAATGACCTGCATGAAAGGCAAATGCCTTACCTCCATGCTATCTCTCCGGCCCCTGTTGAGTATTTTTATTTCATTGTTGTTGACTTTGGCTTGGATATTTAGTGTCCTTCCTTAAACCACCAATGCACCTGGGTTCTTTCCCTCATCCTTTCATATGTGTGTTTCTCCTAGTCCACTTAATGTTTTTCTTCTCCCTGCTATATTGTGGGGCCAAGAATGTTCTCAGCAGATTTCATTTAAGTCATTGCACTTTTTCATGCAGTTTTCTAAATACCACATACAAGTGATATGTTTCTGTATTTATACTTCTTATTCTGTCTTACTTTATTTAACATAATGTCTTTCAGTTCCATCCATGTTGCAGCAAATTGCATGAATACAACATTACTTACAGCTATGTAATAGCCATTGTATATATGTACCACAACTCATGAGCAACTCGTCTGCTGTTGGACATCTAGGTTGATTCTAACTCTAAGTTATTGTACTGAGTATTGCAATGAATAGCAGTGTGTATATATCCTTTTGGATCAGTGTTTGTTTTGTTTTGTTTTTATTTGTTTTGGGTCCATACCTTGCTCAGGTCTTAATCCTGACTCTGTACTCAAGAATTACTCCTGACAGTTTCAGGGGCTCATATGGGAAGCCAAGGACAGAACCTGGGTGCAAGGTAGGTATCTTACTTACCTGCTACCTCTCCAGTCCCTTGGGTTGGATTTTTGACACTGCTTGTACTCTTATTACTACCATGTACAGGCTCTGTATGATTAGAAAACAAAGGGAAAAACACAGTAGTTTCCCTCTATGTTTAAGACTCAGATTGAGGTGCCGAGTCACTTTTTATATCTGCCTTTTACTATTTGGTCACTTTTTAATTATCACATTTTAAGGTATCATTGTTTGCTCTTGACAACATGTCAATCCCTATTATTTAATGGACGTTTCTTAATTTCCTCACTTTTAGCTTTGGTTAGGCAATCGAGATAATAGTATGGCTAGTATAGATACCACACAATAGCAACCTATAGCACTCTGGATAGCACCCTGCAGTGCTGCTCAGGCCCAGTGGTGCTGGGGATCATACTCAGATCTCATGATGCGAGTCAAGTTTGCAGCCCTATGAACAACATTCTTGGATCCAAAATTTAAGTATTTTTTTGCAACGAGTACCTTTTTTGATAAAAATTATTCTTATATGTTTAGGATTTTGAATAAGAATTTGAACAAATGTCAGTCATGATATAAAATAATTGATTTATCAGAGACCTTGTTTAAGAAAGGAGGCTTTCTGCCTCTTCTCTTACTTTTTATTCTCAATAAAGTTTCTTCTAGATAGAAAATATGAGTTTACTAACTGTATAGACTGACCACCTAACCACAATAATGTGATATAAATAATTAGATTCAGTATGCTTCTATTTTACTTGTTTAAAATCAGATTTATCATATTGATTTTCTCAAACTATCTTTATCTTTGAATATACTTACATATTAATAATATAATATCCTACATCAAGACCCTTGCACTTCATACACAGTTGCAGCTTACAAAGTTTTATGAACTAGCTAGAGCATAATACCCATATATCAATATTTAGATTAGAATTTCATTATAATTATGATATGTCATGAGTTAGAAGTACAGAACAGTATATGACTAATGTTCAAACCAATTTTGTGTAGTTTTTATTTTTGATTGTGAGTTGTACTCAGCAGTGCTCATAGGCTATCCGTGATTCTATGCTTTGGGATAACTCTCTGCAATTTGGTTCAGTGCAAGTGTCCAAGAATGTGGTACTCTTTGAGTCTTCCAGTGCTAGGGGAGATCAAAGTCTACTACTTGGAGGCCTTCAGGTCTATATCCAAAATCGTTTGTGGGAGCTTTCCAGGGGTACACCTGTTGATGCTGAGGATGGAATGTTGTGCAGTGACCAAACATGAGTGGTATGCATAATAGGCATGCACCTTAATAGTGGTGCTATCTCCAAGTTTCCTAAAACCATTATTGTTATTATAGGTTTTTTTTTTGTTTCTTTTTTTGCTTTTTGATTTTTGGGACACACCCGGTGATGCTCAGGGGTTACTCCTGGGTATGTGCTCAGAAATCACTACTGGCAAATGCCCACTGCTGTGCTATTGCTCCAGCCCAAGTCATTATTTTTTTTTTGAGGGGAAAGTTGTTGTGCCATACCCAGCAATGCCCACAGGCTATTCTTTGTTCTGTGCTCAGAAATGCTACGGTGAACATATGTTCTTCTCAGGAATCTGAACCAGGATGGTGACTCCTAAATCCACTTGATGCCATTAAAATGCCTCATTCCTATAGTATTTTTCTAGCCCTAAATCATCATGTTGGGGGGGGGGTTGGGTCACACCCAGCAGCACTCAGGGGTTACTCCTGGCTCTATGCTCAGAAATTGCTCCTGGCAGGCTCGGGGGACCATATGGGATACTGGGATTCGAACCAATGACCTTTGGCATGAAAGGCAAACACCTTACCTGCATGCTATCTCTCCAGCCCCCTAAATCACTATTTTTAAACTTATTTTCTGGAAAGCCCATATTATAAGAATTTCAAAGGCTTTTTGATTACTTTATTTCCCCTTCTTAATATTTTCATGAGGCATGCTATATATATTGCCTTCTGGTTCCAGGTCTCTTAAATCAATGTTTTCCCCATCTTTCTTCTCTTCTGTCCTTTCTGTAGCACTCTTCTAGAATAAGCATTCACAGATTACCTTGAAAACCAAAGACTCTACACACACATTTATAACAAGTATCAGAAAAGGAATGCCAAACTACTTTGGCTCATGCTGGACTGTCTTCAGATGGCTCCCTTCTAAGTGTTCAACTCTAGCTTACATTATTTTCTAACACTCTTCAACTTCTTTGCATTTGTATGCTTTCTCAAGTACACCACCAATAGTTCCCCACCTCAAATCATTCATATAGCAGGTATTCAACTAAGGTCTTTTCATTCTATTATTATTCTTGTTTAATTCTTTGTTGTTGTTGTTGTTGTTGTTGTTGTTGTTTGGGGGCCACACTGGGTGACTCTCAGGGGTTGCTTCTGACCATGCACTCAGAAATTGCTCCTGGATTGGGGGACTATATGGGACACTGGGGATCGAACTGAGGTCCGTCCTGGATCAGCTGCATGTAAGGCAAATGACTTACCACTGCACTATTGCTCCAGCTTCTATTTATATTTATTTTTTAATATCTTTATTTTGGCACCATGGTTACAAACATGTTTTTAGTAGAGTTTCAATCATAATAAGTACACTCTCCTTCACCAGTGCAAATTTCCTGCCACCGATGCCCCGCCCTTCTCCCTCTTTCCCCAGCTCCTGCATATTTTCTAGACAGACATTCTATTTCTCTCAAGCTCAACCATTGTCATGATAGTTGTTGGTGTAGTTCTCGAACTGCACTCACCAATTTTGTGGTAAGCTTCATATTATGGGTTATTCCTTCTAAACTTCATCTCTATTGTCTCTGTGTATTACTAGCATACTGTCTTTTATTTTTCTTAAATCCCACAGATAAGTGAGACTATTCTGTGTTTCTCTCTCTCCCTCTGACTCATTTCACTCAGCATAATAGTTTCCACGTGCATCCATTTCTAGGAAAATTTCATGACTTCATTTTTTCTGACAGCTGCATAATATTCCATTATGTATATGTAGCACAATTTCTTCAGCCACTGATCTGTTGTCAGGAATCTGGATTGTCAGATTCTGGCTATTGTAAATAGAGCTGCAATTAACATAGGCATGCAGAGGGCATTTTTGTTTGTGTGTGTGTGTGTGTGTGTGTGTGTGTGTGTGTGTGTGAGCGTGTGCTGTATGTGTACTCCCAGGGTATATCCATAGAAAATACTTAGGAGTGATATTGATGGATCATATAGGAGCTCAATTTCCAGTTTTTTGAGAAATCTGTGTATTGTTTCCAGAAAGGTCGGTCTACGTGGCATTCGCACCAGCAGTGAATAAAAGTTCCTTTCTGCCCATATCTCTCCTAGCACTGATTGTTGTTGTTCTTTGTGATGTGTGCCAATCTCTGTGGCATGAGATGGTACCTCATTGTTGTTTTAATTTGTATTTCCCTGATGATAACTGATGTGGAGCATACTTTTCAGGTGCCTTTTGGCCATTTTTATTTCTTCTTTGAGGAAATGTCTGTTCACTTCTTCTCCCCATTTTTTTAATGTGGTTAGATTTTTTTCTTATCATGTCAGTACCTTATGTATCTTAGACATTAGCCTTTTACCAGATGGATATTGGGTGAAAAGTTTCTCCCATTCTGTGGGTGGTCTTAGTATACTAGTCACTGTTTCCTAGTTCTAGGTTCAAGTGATAGGGCTCATGATGGTGTCATGAATCGAACATGGGCTGGCCACATACAAGCAAAGAACCCTACCTATTCTTACATGATTTTAATCTTGATTAGTAAAATAAACCATAATTAACAAAAGGACATAATTTAAAAATGTGGTTTCATTATTTATTATTTTGTGTAAAGTTGCAATTTCTAAGAACTTACAGATACTAAATATGTATTGCATTTTAGTGTACATTTTCATCCACAGATGTTTTTTCCCCTTGATCAATATTAATGAGCTGATCATAATAAGGAACATTTCTTTTATAGAGGAGGCTGGTGGAATTGGGGCATACTTAGTTGTAAACCTCCAGAAGACTTTGGGTAATATTTAAGGACTATTGTTTCTTGCTCAGGAGTTCCCTGGTACTAGAGTCCATTTGTGCCCCTGGGCTCAAGGGGGAAACAAAGATGGTGCCAGGACTCAAAATAGATCTCTCTGCTCCCAAGTGAGCATTTTCAGTCACAGTCTTTCTCTTGTTTAATTATATTTTTAACCTGTGACATTTTCTCAATCTCAAAGACCATGCCACCTTCAGGACACAGCATGCACCTATAAGAAGTAGGTGCCCAGTAAATATTTAAAGATTTTACAAAAGGATTTTAACAACTCATCAAAGTCAAAGACATTTTGTTGATTCACATCAATAAGAATCTCCCTAGGAATAGGAGGCTAAAATTCTCCAGTATCTCAGGAGTAAATATTTTATGAGTTTCCCAAGAGTAGGTCATCTGCAGGGAGTTGAAAGGGTGATAAAATTTAAAGTCAGACTAATTTGATGGTATGACTCTAATGATGGGTTCTTGGAAAGAACAATGGTGTTGTTTGGTTGTTTACTGTAGAAAACAAAATTATAAAATTGGGATTCTGAACTCCTGAAGGTATATTCATGGGAAATTTGAGCAATTGCACTACAAATAGAAGTAGAATATTTATTTGAATTTTCATTGAAAATTTGTATATGTCTTTAAATATTCATTACCCTACAGTAAATTACTGCAGACTGTAGACTTCAGAATAAAAAATATAGCAAACATAGAGACTAAAATTTCTCAGAAGTAATTTGCCTTTCTAAGCTCTTCTTGGTTACAAAGGAAACTTTGATTCAATGGCCACTATAGGCTTTAAATTCCTGAGGTCATGTTGGGGATCAGGGGTCCCCAAGACCATATTTTTATATGGCTGGGTGACTCATTAGGAAAATATAAAAGACTCAACCAGTCATACTTAAGGCTAATATTTCTAACAGAAAGAGACAAAGAAGAAAACAGTCACTAGATCCTTGGAGTAAAGTCTGGGAACAAACCCAAGTCACAGGATATGCTATTCTCTCTAGGAATGGGTTGTCACATTTTATGTAAAATGTTGTCTGCCTAGATGGGGTGTGAGCATGTCACTTCAAAATAGTATAAGCTTGCTTTTCTCATTAGTCAGTACTATAAATTTTAAGATATTGTCAGGTAGCTGCACACTTGCATAAAACATGTGTCTAATAGCTTCTGGGAAGATATCAAGGCTTATGTTGGGCTATGCCATTGCTTCTTTCTGTTCACAAATGCTAACAATTTGTAATCTGATGTTTCATACAATGTGCTATTCATTCCATTAGTAACTTAGAAGATACAGTTTGGTGCTATTATATGAACAATTTTACTCTAGTCTTGTGTTCTCTGTACAATTGTGCATATTCTTATAAGCCAGGGCACAAAATTATACGCTTTAAAATTATGGTTATTAACATTAAGGTTATAAAGTCAGTTATTGTATATCATTTAAGATAATGGTAAAGTAAAATCTGAGTCTCTTGCTTAAAAATTTGTTTAAATAGTTAAACAAATTATAAATCATAGTACAGGAAGCAGGAAGAGATGATACAACTTTTATCAATGAGACAGAATAAATATAATTAGAAAGCAGATACAAGGCGAATGGTTAGTCTTTCCACTCATAACTTCTATCACATTTCAGACTCATTATATAAACTCTTTAAGTTTATATATATATATATATATATATATATATAATTTTAAAATGATAATGGAAATGATAATACTTGACCTTAGGAACAAGTTTGAGGATTAGAGTTAATAATATGAAGCACCAAATATATCAGTGTCACTCCATATATAAAAATGATTACTTTTAGCATTTCGGAAGCATTAGGAGGAATGTCATTCTTATCAGAAAGATGAAAACAAAGGCTTGAGATTTAAAGCAGCATAAAAGATGAATTACCCTGTATTTAATTAAATAATATTGAATCAAGTCATGAAGCAGTAGTTTAGCTGATCCTGTTTACAACACATGTCATTATCTAACACTGACTTCAACTATAAGAGTAGAATAAAATAGTAATTAGTGCAATGCTCAAGTAGGTCTACACAAATGTATTTCATTGCGGGAATTTCAGTTCAAAGTGCAGAGACAAAGCTTGTGATACTCTCCACTATGTCTCAGTTCTTCAGAGAAAAGAGAGAAAATGACTTCAAACACCTGATCAAGAATAAAAGCTCCACTGAGAAAAGGATGGAAGTTCATTTTAAGGTCCCACAAGCTCATGACGCAATCATTTGGAGACTTAATAAACTTTAAGTGATACTGCAGA
This sequence comes from Suncus etruscus, assembly GCF_024139225.1. Lineage (NCBI taxonomy): Eukaryota > Metazoa > Chordata > Mammalia > Eulipotyphla > Soricidae > Suncus > Suncus etruscus. Next base: position 83,609,372 of record NC_064850.1, read on the forward strand.
CTGAATCTGTTAAAACTTCGGTGAATCCCAAGACTAGGCACTTCTCTCTGCTGAGTCTACTCCTTGAGTGGCTTAATCTTGTTTTCCTATAAGTAAGGCAGGTTCTGCAGTACCAAAGACCAAGGTTACAGGAATTTCTGAGATTGTTGTATGAGAATACTACATACTAGATCCCATAACAAATAGAAATTTATTTTCTCACTATGCTGAAACTGAAATTCTGAGTGTAAGATGTTGATAAAGTTGATTTTCTCAGAGGTCATTCTCCTTAGCTTGTTAGTGACTTCACATTATGTATTCAATGATCTTCTCTCTGTCTTCCTCAGTTTGTATTTCTTCTTCTTCTTCTTCTTCTTCTTCTTCTTCTTCTTCTTCTTCTTCTTCTTCTTCTTCTTCCTCCTCCTCCTCTTCTTCTTCTTCCTCCTCTTCTTCCTCCTCCTCCTTCTTCTTCCTCCTCCTTCTCCTTCTTCCTCCTCCTCCTTCTTCTTCCTCCTCTTCCTCCTCCTCCTCCTCCTTTTTAGCTTCTTCTTCTTCCTCTTCTTTCTCCTCCTCTTTCTACCTCTTTCTCCTCCTCCTTCTTCATAATCATTATTACTAATATTATTATTTGTCCTTGGCTTACACCAGAGACACTCAAGATTTATTCCCAACTCTGGACTCATGGATCACTCTTGGTAGTGCTTGGAGGACCATATGTGGTGTCAGGAGTTAAACCTGTGTCAGCTCCATGCAAGGCAAGCACTCATTATACTATCTCTCCAGCCTTTCTTATTATAATGGTCTTATTAGAATAAATTCCCCCTGCTCAATAAGTACATAATGTTTAGATTCAGATAGAACATAAAACAGTAGTAAAAAATTTACTGTTGCTATTATGTAAACTTACATTTAAAAAAAAAGCTGAGTTGAATTAAATTTTATTTTGCTTCCCAACTCTCTCAGTCAACCTCAAGAGAAAAATAAACAGATTTTGTGAACTTTATGAGTTCATACTTTGAAAGACCATTGTTGATATGTGATCTCCAATAAAAGGTAGTAGAATTTTATAGGCATCCTGAATAACCAAACTTACAGAACCCTACAGATGTGAGAAACATCCACAGTCAATAAACAAAATCAAGTTGTTCCCCTCTTTGGGAGCATTACCTTGGTTTAATATTCATACAACTTCCTAGGCTCTGTAGTCAAGTCACTACATGTCTCTGGATCAAGCATTTCTCCACAAGTAAGATAGCCAAACACCATGCTAAAGGCATGTAGATGTTAGTTGCGAAAGTACATCTACTATCCAATTGAGCTAGGAAAATGTAAGTGCTCTTATTCGTTTTTTCTTTGGTAAAACCAAAATGTAACCATTTTAAGATCTCCTTTGTAGTAAAAATTAAATGATTTGTCCATTAGTTTTCTTATTCTGTAGCTTCTTTTTTTATTCTATAGCTTCTGATTGGCTGAAGCCACTTATACTCTCATCTAAAATTCCTTTTTTCCATATTTAATGTTCGGCCAACAACATATGTTAGTGATTTTTGTACATCTAGCCCTTAGGAGGGATCACAGCTATTATCTAGCCTGACCTAGCTCTCATCCAGTGGGCACTATTGGTTGACAGTTTGAGGTGCCAGACTCCAGAAAGAAGTTTCTGTTGCCAAATCCTTATGACTGAGAGAGGCAATCAGATACTTAAATAAAAATTTTATAATATTTTCAAATGGTCTAAAACCTTTCTAACTTCCAACAGAGTTGAAAAATAACATGCATTTTCCAAAATTGAGCATTGGAATTTCCAATAGCATCCTTACCTCTATTATAATCTTGTATTATTTCATGCACAGCGAGCTAGCTGTAACTCATCCTCAGCCTCTGTGACCTTGATAGAAGACCTTAAATTCTCAGGCCTCATACTGTGTGTATTTAACAATAACTCTTTTGACTTCTAAGACACCTTCCTTTCAGAGTGCCTGTGTGACTAGAGTGACATAAGAGGCACTTTAAAGAATGTGATGGACAGTACTGGAGATGTGAGAATAAAAAAATGTTGACCTTACTCAGGAAAAAGAAACACAGTATTTCATAGTCATATGCAGTAGTTAGCATGGCTGTCATGTTCCTCTTCAGCAGCATATTGAAATATATTATTATTAGATCCCCCCAAGTTTCTGAATATTTGTGACAGTGAGGTAAATAAATGTTCTCTTCTTTTCCTGCTTATTTTTCATAACAAGATTCAAAAACATGATTAAGTTCCGTGCATCGTTGGTGCCTTTTAGTTATGCTTAAATGTGAATGCTCTTTTATTATTTTTGTAATGCTAGTATAACATTTTCCCATAAAAACAGATCATCTGATGGTGAAAACATCTGTTTAATCAAAAAGAAATAATTACACACACGAACTTATGAGAAATTTTTTCTGGTGACAATGAGAAGTACTTTGATTTGTAGTAAACAAACATTGATCCGGGCCTCCAGATTTTTTGTTAGCATGGCATTTTAGAAAGCTAATACCAACTATTAAAAATTAGTCTCCTAAACTGAAGTGTTATGATTTATCTCTTTTTGTATTAAGAAAAACTGTCAACAAATTTCTGTTTACAAAGTTTCAACCTGTTATAGCCTTTGACTCATTTTTTCTCAGAGACAGCTATGAACTTAAGTAAAATATATTTAATATTGCTTGACTTAGATTAATGAGCTCATATCCCTTCCATTATTGACATGTGATAGAGCTCAAGTTTCTCTTTTTTTTTTTTTATTTTGGGCCACACCCAGTAAAGCTCAGGGGTTACTCCTGGCTATGGGCTCAGAAATAACTCCTGGATTGGGGGACGATATAGGACACCGGAGATCTAACTGAGGTCCGTCTCGCAAACAAGGCAAATGTCTACTGCTGTGCTATCACTCTGGCCCCAGCTCAATTTTCTTTTTTTTATGCCCCCCCAAAACTCCCCCAAAAAAGCAACAAAACAAACAAATAAACAAAACCCAAAAGAATAATCTCCAAAAACTAAAGTTTAATGCAGACCTTGGATACAGCCCAGCAAATCAAAGGATTTATAGCATATGTTTATGTTCATTACTTCAGAAAAGCATTTTATTTCTATCAATACTTTTCACACTTAAAATTGCTGGCTTGCTTCAAACATTGTATATGACTATATTTTTTTACATTGTACTAAAATCATACACAGATTCAGGTCTGTACTTGGCTAATATTACCTACTAGATATATATCTATGTGCATTGAATCACTTTAATACATTTGGTCTTAGTTATTTTTCAATACAAAGATATAATTATTTGATATAGAATGATGTCCTGAAGTCCAACAGCCCTAAAACTTGAATTAGGAAAATGCTAGATATAAGAATAGACTCAGAATACTTGAAAATACATAGATAGCTCTGGGCTTAAAATAGAACATTGGAGCCATGGTGGTAGCATAGCAGTAGGGCGTTTGCCTTGCATGTGGCAGATCCAGGATGGACACGGGTTCGATCCCCAGCAGCCCATATAGTCCCCTGCAGCTCAAATTTCTTAACTTACTAATTCTCTAGTATGAAATGGAGATAATATGTACAACTCTCTCTTTAAAATTAAACCAAAATATTCCCTAAATTTTCATTGTTTCCAGTGACACAGAACCAATCACTAGTAGTAGCGTAATACTGTATTTTCAAACTCTTCTGAATCTCCCTCTTCCTCTTCTGACTTGGATATTCCAATATCAAGAATATGTCTTTTTTTTTTCACAGCATTATTTATGGTACATAGTGACAACGAGTGAGGGGTAATCCCACCCCAGTGCTGTCCTCCCTCCATTCCCATTTTCAGTATGCATCTCATATCTCCCTCCCTTTACCCACAGAATACTAGTGCAACAGGTCTCTACTTTATAGCTTGTTGTAGAACGTCTATTCTGTTGTCGTTTGCAATAAAAAGGATAAGAAGAAAAATGACAAAAGAAAGAAAAAAAAGGAGAAAAAAATATTGGCCGCAACTACCAAAAAAAAAAAAAAAAGAGAAAAAGACAAAAAGAAGAAAAAAATATGCACCCAGATAATGAGAAAAGAAAAAAAATCACCAAATAATAACCACAGGAGTGAAAGGGAAGAGAAAAAGTGAAGGAAAGAAGGAAAATAAAGTCAAAAACTAACACATCAAAACAAAACAAGAAAAAGGATAATATGTCTTTTTAAGAGATTCATAACAAAATCAGTAAATTCTCAAATGCTAATGAAAGGAAATTAAGTAATAATATTTTTTTCACCCAGACTTTAAATAATGACACATTTGAAGTGAACAACAAAAATGTATTTTGTAAGAAACCACGTTTTCATAAAAAGAAAAACTTGGGGTTGTTGCAATAGTACAGTAGGTAGGGCATTTGCCTTTCATGTGGCCAACTTGGGTTCAATTCTGACATTCCATATGTTCTACTGAGCATCACTAGTGATCCATGAGCACTGAGCCAGGACTAAGCCAAACACACAGTTGGGGTGGCCCCCAAAAGGCAGGCCAACAAGAAATGAAGGAAGGAAGGAAGGAAGGAAGGAAGGAAGGAAGGAAGGAAGGAAGGAAGGAAGGAAGGAAGGAAGGAAGGAAGGAAGGAAGGAAGGAAGGAAGGAAGGAAGGAAAGGAGGGAAGGAGGGAGGGAGGGAGGAAGGAAGGAAGGAAGGAAGGAAGGAAGGAAGGAAGGAAGGAAGGAAGGAAGGAAGGAAGGAAGGAAGGAAGGAAGGAAGGAAGGATACTTAGAAAGTTGGGAAGTAATAATTTTATATCTATAACAAGATATATACTTGTTTTCTGTTGTCATTCCCCAATTACTGTGAGTTTCTTCTCATTTGAGGACTCAAATGAGAAAGACATGCTTTTCTATTTGCAGCACAGTATTTTAGCCTTGCCCTATTTAAAGATATAAATTGGATTTTATTTTCAGTCTAATTTTTAATTTAATTTTTTATTTATTTTCCCCTTCCTTCTCCCTCCATTTGTTTTTGTTACCTTGTGTTTGGGCCATTTTCTTTTTGTTTTGGCAGTGTGTAGGGCTTAGTCCTGACTCTACTTGGTTTAGAGCTTGTACAGTGCTTTCCAGGGCTTGTACACTTGGTTGTGGTGCTTATATACATTTTGGTTTTAGTGCACGAGAGATCATGGATTTTGTCAGAATCTGAAGAATCACATACAGCAATCATTATAATATGCTAGATACCTTCCACATGGAACTGAGCCAGGGATCAAACTCATGGCCTCACACCTGTAAGGCAGCTACTTCTATAGTGAATGCACTATCACAGAGATTCTTTGATTTAAAGTTCTAGATTTTAGATTATTTCTGGAAAATATATCTCATAAATAATAGATATATCTCATTCCCATGAATAAAGATTATTTTATAGTTTTTCATAGCTTAAGAACATTTTTCTGAATTTAGTAAAATAATGTTAAGATATCCATTAACAATATTCATTGTCACAATATTCATATAAAATTTCCTGTTTGCCTTGTTTCATACTATGTACATGACACAAGGTCAGAACTTGTAGTATACAGTTAATAAAACTTTTTAGTATCTTCTGATACTGATTTCCATGACCAGTTATTTTTACTTGTTTTATTCCACTTAAGTCTCTCCAATATCAGGAAAGGGAGCTTGTATGCATATGTGTGTATGCATGTATAATGCTAAAAATTAACATGTCATCCTATGAACAAAATTTTTCAAGATATTGCTTGTTATTGCTATCTTGAACAGCAGATCTATTTTTAACCCCTGGGTCACAAATGATGATATTGTATCTAAGAAAGGGAAGTAACTTGACCAGATATGCACAGCTGTGAATGAGAGGAAATGGGATTTTTCTCTAGGCCACAGGGGCCCCAGAACTTGTACTTTTGTCTACTACAGTAGACATTTGCAACCTCTGTCTGTGAACTGGTATTGATCCACACCTGTAATGGTTGAAAATTTCTGCAATCTGTTACCATGCCTCCATTACCCTTGGGGAATCTGTTTAATGTCAGTCATCTTCAAAGTGCTGTACCTTTGACCACTTCTTCCTACCCCCAGATACTCAGACCTGGTCATATGTATAGGCCTTCTGATTGACTAAAGTTTCATAGCACCATCACTTAAATTTTTCTCTCATGAGCCAAACACAGTTTGGCTAATTGAGTTTCTACACAATTATAAGAAAAAAGTTTTAGGAAATAAACCAAATTTGTTCAATTTGGATAATACTTTTACATGCCCCAAAGATGAACATTTATATTTATTGATAGATCTTAGCAGGGTGGCTTTCATGTCTATCAGCAAGTACAAAACACAATCATCTATAGAAGGAATAAGTCACAAGCATGCCAGAAAAGCCTTTGGGTGAGATGGGGTCACTTACAATGCTTATGACAATTGAGCAAGAGGGTGCTGAAAATGTCAGTGCAGCAAAGATAGGTTGCCAAAAGTGAGGGTTCTCTGACTGCTGTTAGGGAAGACTCATCCATCGTATTTCCCTGGAGGGGAAAGATCATGGCAAAGCTATTTTATCAGATGACATTTGAGAATGTGAGTTTGAAGGGAATGAATAATTTCCATCAGCTTTCATTTCATAATGGCTAGTACAGTCCAGAAAAGAGTCATAGCTCAAGCTCTTGAAAAATCATGTCTCCTGTACATTAACAATGGGTGATTTTTTGGTACCTTCAGTTATTTAATACCCTACAGAAATTCATCATGTCATTATTCTCATATAAACACCAATGTGAGAGGATATTTTTTTGCTCCCTGAAGCAGTCTCAAATATTGAACCCTGCTTTTCAGTCACCTGCAGTTTCAGTGCATGAGCGCTGGCATTTATTCACTCCCTGTACAATAGAAGGCTAAGATTTAAGCCATACACAAAACATAATAGATTCAAGTCACAAAATCAAATGAGGTGAATGGAACAAGGCTCTCCTCACTGGTTGGAGTGATGGACAAGTGCCTAGAGAGGCAGCAGAACTAACCAAGTTTCTTTGATTTGTATAGTAAATGTGAACAGCATTGTAGCCAATAGTATATACTCAATAATTAAAAATCCTGAAAAGTTAAAAGATAATTTTAGCAATCCTAATAGTTAGTAAATATATTGAGCACCTATTAGAGTAAAGTATTAATCTAGAGTACATTAATATATTATGTATTTCTACATTAATATAGACTACATAGTTATAAAAATACAAAACATGTTTCTTAAATTGACAATAAATTCTAATTAGTGGCCATAACGATAGTACAATGGGTAGGGTATTTGTCTTTTATGAGTGGGTGGGTTTGATCAAACTGTGAGTTTGATCCTTGTCACCCTATATGGTTCCTTGAGCCAAGAGGAGTGACCCCTGAAGTAAGCTAGAAGTAAGGCTTGAGAACTGCTAGGTGTGGCCCCCAACCAAAACAAATACTAAGTAAAAATACTGGATTTAAATAATGATATAAATAGAGTAAAAACCTGGAATAATTCACTCACTCATTCAATACATTACTTATTATGAAACTGGTATATGTCATGCACTCTTGAACATATTGGTGAATTATTGATGAGTAAGAAAGTCATATTCACTTTTGTTTTAATAGATACACTAGTAGACTTATATTTGGAAGGTACAATGGTTTTCTCTGGCAACTGCATGGCAATAATCTTGCAGTTTTGCTGGGCAGAGTTAGCCCATGCCAGCTTTCACTGATCATTACATTCCTTGCTTAGGATTAACTAGCAATAAATTCTTCTCTAGATGTTCTTCAACTAAAAGAATGAAATAAACAATATTATTTATTTCACCTAAAGGCTAGTCAAAATTACAAAAGTTTTGAACAAATTTATTTCAACTAGAAGTTTTCAAATTAAACAAAATGAAAATTAATTTTTGTTTTTGATTTGAAAGCAGTTGTTTGTTTATTAACTGGCCAGATTATAAAAATATGATAGATACATTTGTGTATCCTTTGCATCAGCTGGTTGTTCTTGTCTTCTTAATTGCTAGCATTTCCACCTTCTACAACACAGCTAGTTTTTTTCTTTCATTCCAACTTAGGGAGAAGATAATTTGAAAAATCAGGGAGTTATTTGCCTCTTTGAAGCATTTTCCAAAAGTATAGATCTCATGATCTTCCATGCAGATGATTCCATACTTACCAAGAGTTTGAGCCTCCAATGCATTATCTGTTATAACAATTCACTTCTTGTGAATTTTGCCATAACCACAATTATAGATCAATTCATGTTTGGGTACCCCCAAGTAATATAGGATTCCACAGATTTTAACATGTTAATTAAAACATTATTGAGTTTCCTATTAAAGATCTGGCAAAAGTAGGGAAGCTGCAGAAACTTTTGGACCTTGAAGTCACCTCTGATTTTGATGACAAGCCAATTTGAGTTCTACAGGAACTTTGCCATTTTTTATTTCTATCAAAATAGCCATATGGATCTCTGTTTTATCTTGTACATCTGCTTATATTACTTGACACAGTGCTTAGCTTTTTCATAGATCAACTTTCTTTCAAAGCACCTTTTGACCAAACTTCTTTCTCAATAACTTAATCTTCAACACTTAGAAATTCTTTTGCTATTTCCTCAGGATTTCTGCACAGAATCCTTTTTTTTTTTTTTTTTTTTTTTTTTGTAATTTCTGGGAATACTACTACTGCTTAGTAAGACCCTTCCATGGTTTCAGTTAACAAAGAGGAATTTACTGCTAATTGAGTCTTAATGATGAATCCCTATTCTGGGTTATTAAATAAATTTATAATTTATAATTTTAAGGGGGAAATGGTTTTACCTGTGATCAGTTCAAGCAATCACATTTAAATGTTTAGAAGAAAATCAACAAAAATTTGAATAATATAAAAAATGAAGATGAAATGAAAGACTAGATCATATCAGAATAAAATATTTAGTCAATGTGTGGAAATTCCACAAATCTATAATAATATTCACTCAACTTGAATATGCTTCTTACTCTGATTTATTTAATACATTCCTTATCTACTTGAAAATTTTTCGCTAAATTTATCTTTTACTCTCCCACCGTCTCTCTCTCTCTCTTTCTCTCTCTCTCTCTCTCTCTCTCTCTCTCTCACACACACACACACACACACACACACACACACACACACACACACACACACACACAGAACACACTTTCCCCCCTGAAAAGTCCCAGGAATTTATTGTCATAAAACACTGCAACAGCAGCATGTACATTGCTTTCAAGATATTACAAGGGACAATTCTTGGGAATTATAGAAGTAAAATTTTTTTAGTTTATGTGCTCATGGTATTTGGTGATTATTACTTGAAATAATTATTTTCTACTTTTGAAAGTAAATGTCATGTCATTTAGAAAAAAATAGTTCACAACCATGAAATACCAAAGACCTGATAGAAAATGAACTTTCATTCTTATCAGTCTCTTACTCAGTGCTCAGGCAAATATAACTTACATTCACTATAATATGTTACTTTAGCAACACGTTCAAGCCTGGAAAATCCATCTTCCATGATCAGAGCTTACAAGTTGTTTATGTAGATAATTTTTTCCCATCTTTCCTGGACTGCTAAAAATATCCTTCCAGAAAAAAAAATTCCTCACAAATTGAGACTAGAGATGGCAAATGGTGAAGAACTGAGCTGAAAACAGGCAGCAAATGACTGATATCACATAGGAAACTCTCTTTAGAGATAAAACTATTAAGCATATACAATAACCAGTTGCTTGAAATAGAAGTGTCCATTTTCTTGGCCACATTTTGAGTCAGCTAATTTATTTTACCATATCTAAAATACTATTAAAAATTGCATTTAGTTTCATAAGGAGGAACTATTAAATTATGTACTTGCAACCAGTTAAGCAAGGTGTTTCTGAGGATGAGTTCTTCAGAAGTAATGCTCTCACAGGAGTCTCTGTCATTGCATGATCATAGGAATGGGGAAAATGCCTTAGGCTGCAGACCCCACCTTCCTAGAGAAACACACAGTATTATTGAAAAGATAGGAGGTGGTAAATATACATTATGGTTCAGTTTTGTTTATCATATTTCCCCTTATGATTTGTCTTTAGAACTCCCAATTATACAAGTTGGCAGATATTCATTTTCCTCAAAAATGGTATTACACAGTATACTAAGCTCCTTGAGAAGCACCTTGTTAACTTTTCTTGTCAAATAATTCCTTATCCTGTAATTGGAACTTCGCACCGTAGGAAAGAAATTGATATTGCTTTTTTCAATTTCTACTCAAAGAAAATTCTAGATTTTGTTCTTCAAAGTTAGTAAATTTCTTTTGTATGCTGTCAGTTCTGTCTTCCCTCCCTCCTTTTCATTGCCTGTTATGAGATCCATCAATTATATCATAAGTAACATTTATTTTACAAACAAATATTTATGAAACAGTTATAATTTGTAAAAAAATTATACTAGGTACTCAAGTTCTTGGACAAGAAAGAAGAATTTAAGAAAACATAATTTTCTCATTCAAGTAGTTTGCAATCTAGTGGAGGATATGGCATTGTTCACATTATTATAAAAACTTGCTGATGTTGACACTTCTATCAGAAAGGTGTAAAGAGAATTTAAATGAGGGAAGATAACATGATCAGATGGAAATTGCCTAAGGATGACATAAAAGAATATCAGCATATTTTGGGCTGGATGAAAACATAAAAAATAGAATTACAGATACTATGAAAATAACAAATCTGGCATGTTCTTAAATGGACAATTAGGGTGGAATAACACAGGAAGCATATCTGAAAAAGAAGTTAGATTTAGTCTTCATCAGATTAAATCTGGAAAAATTACATTATCATGTGCAAGTTCATAAATAAAAATTTTACATGGAAGACAGTGCCAGTTATTAAAGGTCATTGAATGTCTTTTTAATTATATAATAAAAAACATTGAAAAGATTAAATTCCTTGAAATTACTATAACAATACAAGTGAATTATGGCTAGATGCTGGATCCACTGAGAAGTTGTTGAAAATACAAGGAACACAAGACTCAAGTACTCAGGTACTCATGAAATGAAGATAAAGTTAGAGTCTGAGTCTTTGAGGTTGTATGTCTAGAGATAGATGATAAATGTCTATATTTTAGAAAGACACAAAATAATTGAAAAGCAATTTCTGGAATGATGATTAGTCATATGGGTTTTGAAATGTTCCTTCTAAAATGTCATGAAGCAAAGAATGCAAGCTTGTGAATAGTGCTTCAATAAACACGGGAACACAAATCTCGTCTCTGAATAGAATTTCTGGATCTTTAGATTAGATACCAAGAAGAGAAATATCTGGATCATAAGAAGTGGAATTTTTTTTAGTAGAACTCATATATATTGTTTTCCAAAATGACTGGGCTAGTTGACTTTTCCACTAGCAGCTAATGAGGTTCGCTTTTACCCTACATCCACACCCAACACTGGTTATTTTAGTTCTTTTTTGATGTGCATAGGTTTTAGTGCTTTGAGATGAAAACTCATTGATTTCTTTTGTTTGCTTGTTTGGGGCCATACAACACAGTGTCCAGGGGTTTACTCCTGGCTCTGTGGTCAGAAATTATTCCTGGCCTCAGAACTCTATCTGTCTGCATTCCTGAATATTGTGGACCTTTGAGAAAGTTAGACTTGAGGGGACTCTCCAGATTTTCTGCTTTTACACAAAATGATGTTGTTCTCAGATGTGATGCATGTTGTAAATGTAATATTGATCATGAAAATAAATCATGTGGGTGTCAAAAATAATTACTCTCTGCAGGATCAGGGGACCATATAGGAAGCCAGGGATCAAACATGGGTCAGCTGTGTGCAAGACAAATACCCTACCCACTATGCAATTGCTCTGGCCCACCATTGTTTGATTTGTAGTTCACTGATGATAAGGGATGAGTGTTTTTTTATACTGTCTGTTGGTTGTATATATGTCTTGTTTGAACAAGTTCTATTCATCTCTTCACATTTTTGGATGAGGTTGATTTTTTAAATTTTTGGGGGGGTCACACCCAGCAGCGTTCAGGGGTTACTTCCAGCACTACACTCAGAAATTAATCCTGGCAGGCTCAGGGGACCATATGGGATGCCGGGATTCAAACCACCATTCTTCTTCATGCAAGGCAAATGCCCTACCTCTATGCTATCTCTCCAGCCCGATTTTTTAATTTTTAAGGACTACAACTGCTTTATATATTTTGGATATTAACCGTGTGTTGGATGATTGGTAGTTAAATACATTTTTCTAGTCTGTGGAGTGTCTTTTATTTTTATTATTGTTTTGTAATGGAGAAACTTCTTAGTTTGATGTAGTCCCATTTGTTTCTCTTTGCTTCTGTTTGCTTAGCAAATGGCATTGATGCTTTGAAGGTTGCCTCTAGATTTAATACCATAAAGAATTTTTGCTATGTTTTTGTCAATATAATATGGACTCAAATCTAATATAAAGAAAGGTATTATCAGAGGGGAACCACAGCCAATGCTGCTCAGGACTTTCTTCTCCTTCTGTGCTGAGGGATCACTCCTGTATAGCTTAGGGAATTATACAAAGCCAGCATTGTTCAAGGCAAGCACTTTACCTTCTGTACTGTCACTTTGGTCCCTGATATCAAAATCTTTAATATATTTGGAATTGACTTTTGTGAATAATATAAAATAGGGGTCTAAATACATCTTTAATGCCACTGCCCAATTTTCCCAGCATTAGTTATTCAAGAGGCTTTCTTTGTTCCACTTCATACTCTTGACTCCTTTGTCAAAGATTAATTGCTTGAATATTTGAAGATCTGTCTCTGGCATCTCAATGTTATTTCATTGGTTTGAGAATTTACCATTATTGTAGAACTACACTGCTTTAATTTTTGTGGATTTCTAGTATAATTTAAAGTTGGGTAAAGAGAAATCTTCTGTCTTTTTTTTTTCTAGGACTAATTTGCTTATTTTGCTGTTTATTTTGTTTGTTTTTGGGGGGGCTACATCCAGTGCCACTCAGGGATTACTTCTGGCTTTGCACTAAGAAATAGCTCCTAACAGGTTCCAGGGATCATATGGGATGCTGAGAATCAAACCCTGGTCTGCGTGCAAGTCAAAAGTCCTACCACTGTGCTATCACTCTCTCCCCCTTTTCTTCTGGTTTTATTACTTACTGCAAATTTCAGCAGAATTTGGTCTATGTCTTATTAAAAGGTCATGGGTATTTTTATATAAATTGCATTTAATTTTTATACAAAGTAGACCAGAAAGAACAAACATTGAAAGAGATCTTATGTTCTCTTGCCTGCTTTCTCTATATTCTACCTATGAGTGAACTCATTAGATTATTTGTCCAATGAAAACAAACCTTTAGATAAAATCGAAGAACATATGAACTAAAATGTTTCAATAGACTGTGATGAAGGAATATTGGCACTTTGAGTGTGGGCATGGTTTGGTAATATTATACCTAAAAGCTTATAAACTTTAAAACTGTTGTAAACTAATGCTGGCTCATTTAAATATATATATATATATTTTTTGTTTTTTGGGCCACACTCGGCGATGCTCAGGGGTTACTCCTGGCTGTCTGCTCAGAAATAGCTCCTGGCAGGCACGGGGGACCATATGGGACACCGGGATTCGAACCAACCACCTTTGGTCCTGGATCGGCTGCTTGCAAGGCAAACGCCGCTGTGCTATCTCTCTGGGCCCTCATTTAAAATATTTTAATAAAGCCAGGATAATAATGTAATAGGCTGAGAGAAAATTCAGCTTCAATCACTGACACTATATAGACCCTCAAGATCACAGAGATTCAGCACCAACCACCACTGTTTATGGACCCCAAAACAGAAAAAAATACCAAAACAAAGAACATGGTCCAAAGACTTTTTCTAAAGGTCATGTTGAGTAAAAACACCTAGATAAGGTTAAATACTCATTTTGAATATTGAGGGACTGACTTCGAGAAGGTAATTGTTCTAACTGTAGGGCACATTGGAATGCTTTGATAGATTTATTAAAACAAATTGTTGTCTAGCTCTTCTCGTCAGCCATTGCTCAAGATTCTCATTGTGTAGATGTGCAGTGAGTTGAGAAATTTTAATTTCCTTTTCTTTTTTCTGGTTTTTGGGCCACATCCAGTGATGCTCAAGGGTTCTCCTGGCTCTGCGCTCAGAAATTGCTCCTGGCTTGGGGGGCCATATGGGATGCTGGGAATTAATCTAACTCCATCCTGGGTCATTCCTACTGCTGTGCTATCACTCAGACCTTAATTTCATTTCTAATGGATTACCTAATTATGCTGATATTGCTAATCCAGGGATCACACTTTGAAAAACAATTCAATAGAATGATTGAAGAATCTAAGATTGTAATATGTAAATAATTAAAGAATAAGTGATAAATATGTGTTTCTGCAACAAGTAGAAAAAATTTATTTGCCACTAAAAGTAAGATGGAAGTCACCTATTTTTCCAATGTCTAATTCTACTACCACAGTGTCCAGTGCTTTTACTTGTCTATATTATACCTCAGGGACAATTTATACAATTAAGCTGCATTTTTCTTGACCTGGTAGTTACCGGTAAAACTTAAATTTAGGGACCGGCAAAATAGTGCAGCAGTTGGGCATTTGCATTGTACGTGACTGACCCAGGATGGACCTCAGTTTGATCCCTGGCATCCCATATGGTCCCCCAAGCTAGGAGCGATTTCTGAGCGCATAGCCAGGAGTAACCCCTGAGCGTCACCGGATGTGGCCCAAAAAAGTAAAAACAAAAATAACTTCTTAAATGTAGCCTTAAAAGTGGTTACCTTTTTTTTTAAGTGGTTACCTATTCTATACTTCCCTCTCTTCTGTTCTTCCATCCAAATACTGTTCGATATTTGATTTCATATCTAAAATGTAACAGTTTATGGTCAACATTTCCTATCAAATTTGGAATATAGCACAGTGGGAATTATTTATATTTATTTGCCACTGGTACCTATGAAGGTATCAAAAAAGTATATGTCAGACATTACTTTTTCTTTAAAATTGCAGCAATGTCTGTAATCTTACAGTTATGTGCTTAAAATTCCAATATCTGTTTTGCAAAGATATGGAAAAATCTATGACTCTTATAAGGCTACCACAACCTGGCAAAAAGTATATGCCTTCCACCAAATACAGTCATGCTTATGTGTAATCCCAGGAAAGACAAATTAATGCAACTCCTGCAGTTTAGAAAAGTCATTTCAAAGTCTGTGCAGTGGTTTTCTTTATGATACTGACTTTTGCTACCTATAATTTAATATGACCTGGTACTTCCTGTTGAACAGTTTATGACCCTTTCATTTTCCCAACTGCCAAGAATGTAATGCTTATTAAAATTAAAATTTTTCTCTCTTATTGAAAACCTTTTAAGCATTTTGCTCTGCTCTTTGCAAAATTGACTCTGGGGTAAGAGGAGAATGAGGAGTTACACAAATGTAATCAAAGACTGTCAGATGGCTAGAGCTTCTGCTAATGATTAGAAGCCAGCTGCAAACATCCAGAGGTCACTTAATTTACATGTAAATATCAGCTTACATATAGGATGTCCAAGCAATGAAATTTCAAAAACTACTTAGAAATATTAAGCAAAGAAAGGAGATCATATAGAAAACTTTGTCCTTGCCAGTCATAAAGTGATATTTATTGAACACCTACTATTTACTACCAGAGACTAAAGATTAAAGCACACTTCAGTCTTGCTCTTCTATCCCTCCAATACCTATCTTTCTTTTTTTTCCCTCCCCCTCGATCCAATATCTATCTTTCTTACTTACTTGTCTTTCTTTGCTTGCTTTTTTCCTCTATGGAGAAATTTGGTTTCTCACTTAACCAAATTTTGCTCTTTCTCTCCTCTCACATCTTTCTAAACCAGTTTTATTCAAATAAAATCTATTTTGCTTCACTAAAAATAAAAGAATAAAGCTCACTTTAATCTGAATTATTTTATTTACTTATTTAAAAATTTATTAAATAAAATGGATCATATAGTTGGCATAGTTAATCATAATGCATTTGTTTCCAGATAAATGAAAACAAAGTTATTTTAAAAAATAAAAAAAGGAAGTTAGAACAAAACGTAGGTAAAACACTCCATGACATTGAGATTACAGGCATCTTCAAGGAGGAAACAGCACTTCCAAACAAGTGGAAGCAGAGATAAACAGATGGGACTAAATTAAGCTGAGAAGCTTCAGCTCCTCAAAGGAAATAGTGCCTAGGATACAAAAGCCACCCACAGAATAGGAGAAACTATTCTACCAATACCCATCAGATATGGGGCTAATATTGAAGATATACAAGGTACTGACAAAACATAACAAGAAAAAAACATATAACCCCATTAAAAAATGAAGAAAAGAACAATTTCTCGAAGAAGAAATACAAATGGCCAAAAGGCACATGAAAAAATGCTCCACATCACTAATCATCAGGGAGATGCAAATCAAAACAATAATAAGGTACCATCTCACGCCACAGAGACTGGCACACTTCACAAAGAACAAGGGCAATCAGTGGGGCTGGAGAGATAGCACGGAGGTAAGGCGTTTGCCTTACATGCAGAAGGACGGTGGTTCTAATTCCAGCATCCCATATGGTCCCCCGAGTCTGCCAAAAGTGATTTCTGAGCAGAGCCAGGAGTAACCCCTGAGCACTGCCGGGTGTGACCCAAAAACCCCACCCAAAAATTTAGGGGCCAGGTAGATAATTCAGTGGGTTAAACTCTTGCCTTGCACATGTCTGACTCAAGTTTGATTTCCTGCATTGCCTAGGGTCCTCTGAACCATTCTAGGAATGATCTCTTGAGTACAGAGCCCTGAGCTCTGAGCACATCTGGGTGTTACCAAAATAAAATAAAAAACAAACAAAAGATATGCATATTTAGAAATAGCACAGTTAAATTGCAAATTGAGTTAATTAAATGCAATAAGTCCTAAACTTATTTAATTATTTAATTATTTTACTCCTACCCATACCTCCCTTCCTCCCCACAAATAACACCTTCAGGATCTTAAGGTACATATTTTAGAAAAGAGTATGGAAAAGACAAAACTAAACAACTAAAAAGTTATCTTGATTTTTGACTTTTAGTTTTTCAATATCTAAAATGGGAATAATAATGTATCTCTTGGTACAAGACAGGGAAAAATGATTGTGTTGTATATGCAGTTGGAGATATACCTTTATCTAATAAATACTTAAATGTACTTCTCCTAGTTTTCTGTGATAATAAGGACACTCCTTCAAATAAATAAATAATAAATAATAGAATAGTAAATCTCTCGGGGCCGGGCGGTGGCGCTAAAGGTAAGGTGCCTGCCTTGCCTGCGCTAGCCTTGGACGGACCGCGGTTCGATCCCCCGGTGTCCCATATGGTCCCCCAAGCCAGGAGCAACTTCTGAGCACATAGCCAGGAGTAACCCCTGAGCGTTACTGGGTGTGGCCCAAAAACCAAAAAAAAAAAAAAAAGAATAGTAAATCTCATTTAGAAAGTTAATAAAAAGACAATGTGATCTAATATACATATTTCAATTTTACCCAAGTTTTTCTTCTACCTAAAACTATTCAGTCTTTCATTGTCCTTTATGATTTTGATACTTTCATTTGTTTTTTGTTTGTTTGTTTGTTTTTGGGTCACACCCAGCAGTGCTCAGGGGTTACTCCTGGCTCGATGCTCAGAAATCACTCCTGCCAGGCTCGGGAGACCATATGGGATGCCAGGATTCAAAATACCAAACTTCCACATGCAAGGCAAACGACCTACCTCCATGCTCTCTCTCCGGCCTCTGATTTGGTTATTTCTAAGAGCATAGCTCAAGACTTTTGGCAATATTTTCTGTTTCTGAGTATGTCTGGTTACCATTTTATGATTCTATTTAGGTAATACATTTTTGTCATACAAGTATTATAATGCCTTTCCAGTACATATGTGGAGGTCTGTTTCCCCAAAAAAAGCCTATTCCTTTGTAAGGGGTGGGGTGGAATGGAACAGCTCAGGGATAGCTGCTCCAAGCTCAGAGGTCACTCCTGGGCCTATTCAAAGGATCATATATGTTCTGGGCCTCAAACCAGGTCAGCTGATGCAAGGTTAGTGCCTTTTACTCTGTACTATCGCTCTGATTTTCCATGCATTAATTTTTATGACTAAAGTACTAACTTTGAGATTTATCTAGTTCACTTTCATTTTGCATTGCAGCTATGTGCATATCTATTAAAAACAACATTGTGTCTACGTGTTTTAAAGTCTATTGGTAATCCTTTATTTTATTAATAATTTTTATTTTGACCAAAGTGGATTACAAATCTTTCACATAGTATTCTAGGTACATTGTGGCATTGAATCAGGGGCATTCCCACAACCAATGTTGTCCTCCCTCCACCCCTGTTCCCAGCATGCATCCCATATCTAACCTCCTTTGCCACCCCACCCCACCCCCAGCTGCTAGTATAAGTTGTCCCGTCTGTGTCTACCTTGTTGTAGATTGGGTATCGATTCTGTTGTAGTTGCCTTTGGATTTGATGTTTAAATCTGATCATTTTTTATTTCTACTCAATGTTCATATGACTGTTTGGTCTTGGTGCCCTCCATTATTTCCCCCACAGTTTTTGAGGCAGAACAAGATGGTTCAAGTTATGTGGTTCTGTGAAGGTAAGAAAAAAGAAAAAGAAAAAGAAAAAAGGGGGGGGCAAAATTCAAACAAGCAAAAAATGAGAGGAGTCCTTCGAGAGACTATAAAAATCAGTTTAAGAAAAGAAATAGGAAGGAAAATATAAAAATAACAGAAAAATAATCAAACCCAAAAAACACCCAAAACCAAAACAAACAAACAAAATCTGTAAAGCACCACAGTAATAAAGACAACAACCAACTTTCTAATCTCCCCAATTTTTACTGTGCCTATGCAAAAACAAAATAGCACGAATTATATTTTATTTGTAATTGTTGTTGCTTGTTTTTATCTTTTCTTTGCCCTTTTTTTTTCTTTTTTTTTCCCCTGTACTTTGATTTGTCTTTAGTTTGGTAATTCCTTTTGATGGTTACTGGGGGAGTTGTATTTTAAATTTTAACTCAAATGCAATGTTTTTAATTTAAACACTATGGTTCATAATATAGTTTTTTATTTTCGCAGTTTAATGTAGCAACATTTGTTTATCTCTACTTCCATTTGCTTGGTCTGTGGTGTTTCCTCCTTGAAATGTCATTAGTCTCATTGTCATGGAGTGTTTTGTCTATGATTTCCTCTATGTACATACCTTATGATTTCAGATATGAAATCAAGATCTTTATCCATTTTGATTTGACCTTTGTATATGGTATTTGAGGTCTTAGTTCACCTTTTTGCATGTAATTTACCAGTTTTCCCAGCATCACTTTTTGAAGAGGCTTTCCTTGCTCCATTTGTATTTATTGCCACTTCATCAGAGATTAATTGTTTGCATATCTTGGGGTCAGTCTCAGAATACTCGTCTATTCCATTGATCTGAGGGTCTGTCTTTATTCCAATACCATGATGTTTTAATTACTGTTGCTTTATAGTACAATTTAATGTTGGGGAAAACGATGCTTCCCATTAAAATGAAGTTTTAAAAATAATTGCGTATTCAAAGAGATGCTACTCTATATGATGAGTCTACTTTGCAAAATGCCATCTTGAAGTAAAATACTTTGCGTATAGAATGAGAAAACATCCCCAACACTCAACTTACTGTTAATGTCATTGGGAAGGCACTGCTAATAAGGTCTGGGAAGGATGATCAGGCTGATAAACAACTTTACATTTCTGATTTCTTTTATGGAGAAAGCTTTGTGCACTGCTCATCTTTAAAATATCTTTTACCACTATTATGTACTTTTGGATGAACTAGTTTTATAACTTTCAACTCTGAAAGACCAATAGTATTTGTCTTTGTTTAATGAATCTTATCTTTTGCTTTTATTCAAGCAACAAGTCTGCTTGTTTATCATCGAAAGCAAATTGGAACACTTTAAACCTTTTTTGAAATTGCTACAGTCTTTCATGTCACTGTATAGGACTTAGGACCTCTTCTTTTGAAAATGAACTACAAATAATCATTTTTGTAACACCTGTGAGTGGTATTAGACAAATCTAAGTTTTAGGCTCTTTTTTTTTTTAAATGGTCCTTATTAGCATTTTAAACATTACATTTGGAAAAATGTTTTGTATGCCATCAAAACATAATATTTCTTGTGATTTCCTATGCCCAGGTATGGGGAATACTAATATAATAGTCTATCTATTTTCATATAATAGAAAATCACTTTGTGAAGAATCACCCCAATTTACAAAGAAAGTGGTTTAGTGCTCTTTATTTTATATTCAATGTTTATAAATCCTATCTATAAATAGTGAGAATTGAAACATTCTTGTTAGATTTAGTATATATAATCGAATTCAATGATTGAGTCTGTAGTACTATGGTAGCCACATTTGACATTTCTAAACAAAATACTTTCTCTTGAAATGATATACTATTTTTCCCTGAATGTAAAGTTTAGAAATTTAATTTCTATAAATCTATGGATATTACTAAAGACAATGTATTGATACTGTGACCAAATTTTTTTTTTACTTTTGACCATAGATTTAGAAACTGACATTTTATGTAGCTACATTTTAGGAGCAATATATAATTTAGCAAAATTAAATTACTTTTAAAATATCAAGTGAATTTTCATATACTTATTAAATTATTGTTGCTTTTTGCTTGTTTGTTTGTAGAGCCATACCTTGTGCATAAGGAATAAATTGTGGTGGTGTGTAGGGGACCATGTGAGATGTCAAGGATTGAACTTGGGTCAGACATGTGAAAGTCTAGTGCTCTTTAATATCTTTATTTAATATATCTTTATTATCTTTTATTATTACCTTAATATTTCTTCAATATATCATTTTTGTGTATTGAATGTGTTAGCACTGCTTTGGGTTCTGCATGTGTAATTTCTTACCTTCTAGATTCTAATTTTGAGTTTTTATTCTGCATGAGAAAGCTGAATCTTAGAGACCAATCTACATATACACATATATATCTACACCATGTACAAAAAATG
The DNA here is from genome assembly GCF_024139225.1 of Suncus etruscus. Classification (NCBI taxonomy): domain Eukaryota; kingdom Metazoa; phylum Chordata; class Mammalia; order Eulipotyphla; family Soricidae; genus Suncus; species Suncus etruscus. The sequence continues at coordinate 83,630,468 of NC_064850.1, forward strand.
CAAGATTAAATTATTTGCTTAATTGATTTCAAAGTTCACTATTCCTATACAATCAGTGCATTAAAGCACTCAAATTTTTGTTTATGGATGGTACCAATATGCATAACTTTATTAGTGGTGTCTGAATGTGAATAAAACTCAATATTGATATGTTTTTCAACTTGTTTTTATTTACTCTTGATTTAGTAAATAAAAAATGAAAAAACATAAGGATATATATTTCTACTTTGTATTTCATTTATTTTATTGTTGGGCCATACTTGGCAGTGTTCAGAGATCATGCCTCATAGTGCCTTGGTATAGTATGAGGTGCAGGACTCAAACCTGGGTCAGATATGTGCAAGGCAAGTGCTCTATCCACTATATCTTTAGCTCCAACAAAACTATAGGAAATTTTAGGCTAGATATTGGAATCATGACATTGAGGACAGACTGAAATAATATAATGCTTCACTATAGTATTGTGTTTCTTTTCTGTCAGATCCGCAGGGACCTCAGATAAAAACTCATCAAAAACTCAGACATTAACTGCTGGGGTAATTAGAACATACTATGCATTCTGCCTGAAATGTCATATGCCCCCATTCTAGGCCTGGCTATCTTTTATTCTTACTTACACAGATCTCAGTATAAATATGACTTTTTCAGAAAACTTCCTCTGACCTGTCTTGTGTCCTTGTGTCCTGAAATCTAGATTTCATAAGATCTGGACCCATCTAAATCCAAAAGGCTTGGCACCTGCTAGATTCTTAGTGCATAGCTGTTAGAGAAATAGAGAAATGAATGATTAAATAAGGATAAATCCAAAGGAAAGGCATTATGTGTCTCTGTAATCACTCCTTGATAGAAGTGCCTACACTCCTTTCTTTAAACCTCCTAAACCTTATCTCTAAAGTGAGAATTTGAACTTAGATCCCTTCAAATGCTTTTTGTTCTTCAGAATTATAATTGTTAGTGAATAAGTGTTCTCAAATGCCGAATATGTACTCTCCACCTCTCCTGCAATTTCTAAACAGCAAATCAAGCAGCCTTGAACATTACAAAACTTGTTTGAAAATACTGTATAGTTTGTCAATCAGCTTTTTATCCTACCAGGCTGCTTAAAGCATAAAAATTCTGGGTCCAAAGTGATAGTAAAGTGGGTCATGTGCTTGCCTTGGATGCAGTTGATGTGATCCCTTGTACCCCATATGTTTTCCCGTCCTGCCAATAGTGATATCTGAGTACATACTAAGCCAGGAGTAGCCTTTGAGTAGCACTGAGTGTGATACAAAACAAAACTAAACAAAATTAAAAATGAAAAGAAATGAAAATTTAATAGCTATAAATTAATTCTTATTTCCTTGTAATTAATAAGTGATACTCTATTTTGACTAAAACAAAGACAATATGTATGCAAGAGACTTAGCAAGAATCAAAGCCCTATTTCTTTAAATGTAGAAATGTAATTTTTTTGAAGACTGTATGTTGTTATTCCAATTTTACTTGAATAGGATTCTCTGAAATCTGCATTTAGGATTATGTATGGGCAGGAGGGAAGAACAGCAGAATGACTGTAGTTAGCAATAGGAGAGCTCTTATACCTTACTGATTAGATCTGTTGTGACACCATTTACTGAGAGGCTTCTTTGTCTGCCTGCTGTATCGAATCAATATTTTACAATCTATTTTATTTTGCTTTTCCTTATTTTGGGTGTCACACCTGGTGATATTTAGGGGTAAATCCTGACAGCACTCAGGAATTACTCCTGACACGCTCTTAGGACTGTAAGGAATGCTGGGGATTGAGTCCTGGTCATCATGTACAAGCAAACACCCCACTCTCACTCTACAATATGCTCTCACTTTGGCCCCAATATTTTGCAATCTAATGGTCACCAAATGATTTAAACTATGTAGACAGTAATAATGGAAATAATTGAGAATTAGTAGTAATGAGTAAGAAAATTGGGAATAATAAGAATAGTCTCCTAACTCCATAATGGAAAGTTTCTTGTCCTTCTCCCTTCTTTTTCTTTCTTCTTTCTTTCTTCTTTCTTTCTTTCTTTCTTTCTTTCTTTCTTTCTTTCTTTCTTTCTTTCTTTCTTTCTTTCTTTCTTTCTTTCTTTCTTTCTTTCTTTCTTTCTTTCTTTCTTTCTTCCTTTCTTCTTTCTTTCTTTCTTTCTTTCTTTCTTTCTTTCTTTCTTTCTTTCTTTCTTCTTTCTTTCTTTCTTTCTTTCGTTCTTTCTTTCTTCATTCTCTTTCTTTCTTTCTTTCTTTCTTTCTTTCTTTCTTTCTTTCTTTCTTTCTTTCTTTCTTTCTTGCTTTCTTTCTTTCTTTCTTTCTTTCTTCTTTCCTTTCTTCCTTCCTTTCTTCCTTTCCTTCCCTTCCTCCCTCCCTCCCTCCCTTCTTTCTTTCTTTCCTTTCTTTCTTTCTTTCTTTCTTTCTTTCTTTCTTTCTCTTCCTTTCTTTCTTTCTTTCCTTTCCCTTTCCCTTTCTTTCTTCTTCTTTCCTTTCTTTCTCTTTCTTTCTTTCTTTCTTTCTTTCATTCTTTCTTTCTTTCTCTTTCTTTCTCTTCTTTCTTTCTTTCTTTACTTTCTTTCTTTCTTTCTTTCTTTCTTTCTTTCTTTCTTTTCTTTCTTCTTTCTTTCTTTCTTCTTCCTTCTCTTCCTTCCCTTCCTTCCCTCCCCTCCCTCCCTCCCCCTCCCTCCCTCCTTTCTTTCTTTCTTTCTTTCTTTCTTTCTTTCTTTCTTTCTTTCTTTCTTTCTTTCTTTCTTTCTTTCTTTCTTTCTTTCTTTCTTTCTTTCTTTCTTTCTTTCTTCCTTCCTTCCTTCCTTCTTTCTTTCCTCACTTTCTCTTTGGCATATACACATGCATACTCATAGACAAATGTTTATTACATACACATACATACAAATGTTCATGAGCACTTAAAAATCGACTAAGAGTTTTAGGAATATTTTAGGCTATATACAGTAATATCAAATCTATAGAAACACTGAATTTGTGTATTATAATTAAACTTTATATGTGGTATTATTTTCTAGAATTTTTAAGGCCTTTTTTGAAATTTAAGGAATAGCTACTAAATGGATAAGTTGGATACCTACTTGAGTATCCTACTCTTATATCCATCATTATTCAAGTGTTAACCCTCTTTTCACTGTCCTAAGTTAAAAATAATCAAATAATCAAGATTGATAATCAATATTCCATTATACTTAAACAATATCCTGTAGGAGAAAGTAGATAAATTTAGAGTTTATAAAAAAATTTTAGAGTTTATGTAATGTATAATAGTTATCATATGGCATGCTTTTTTAATAGCTTTGTAACATTTGTAATACTTTTTGCTGCTGTTGTTTGTCATAACATTTTATAGCAGTTAAATTCTACATTTCCTGATTGCTCAGTCACAACTTCCCACAATCATAGATGAATAATAAATGCTTATAATCCTATTTAATGTGTTATCCTAAAGTTTTCATATTTAAATATTTCTAATTTGTACACTTTTTAAAAATGTCTGTTCTTATTCATATTTGCCTGCCTGTGGCTACTTGCCTCCAACTCACATTGATATCCCCTAGGTACAGAGAAGTTGAGTAGTTCTTGCAAATTGCTTCATGAAAGCAGTCAAATACTTTTTCTTCAAACTATTGCTCACTGAGACTTATTTCAAATCATTTCTTAATCTAAGCAAAGGTCCAAAAGCTCCTGTTTCAGAGTTCTTCACAGGCTCAATAAAACTAAATTTGTTTCCTCATGAATTTACCACTTCTTCAAAACTATCATGCCAGTAAATATGTAATGATATTTTGTTTGCTAACAGTTTTTAAATTTTATTTTATTTTATTGAAATCATTATGATTTACGAAATCCTTCATATTTGGACATACAGTGAATCAGGGCTAATCTTACCACCTGTGTTGACTGATGTTCCACTGTTGTTCCCCAAGTATATCCCTTACCACAACCACATCTCCCATGCCCCACAGCCTTTCAGTATAACAGGCCCATTTTAAGTTTAGATTGTTAAAGTTTGGATCTCTTGGTTTCATTGATGTTGACTTGTTGACTTTGGGTTGGATATTTAGTTCTGCCTTTGTGTGTGTGTGTGTGTGTGTGTGTGTGTGTGTGTGCGCGCGCGTGCCACACCCAATGATGCTTAGGGGCTACTCCTGGCCATGTGCTCAGAAATCGCCCTTTGTTTGTGGGACCATATGAGATGCTGGGGATCAAACCCAGGTCCATTCTGAGTCAGCCACATGAAAGGCAAACACCCAATCACTGTGCTATTATTGCTTTGGCACTTGTTCTATTATTTTTTTTATCTATATCAATAAGTTAATGCCTAGCAAGGGAAAATTTTCATTTATTTATTTGTTTTATTTTATCTTTCCTTATTTATTTTTGGGTGGCACACCCAGTGATGCTCAGGGGTTACTCCTGGCTAGGCGCTCAGAAATCGCTCCTGGCTTGAGGGACTATATGGGACACCTGTGGATCCAACCATGGTCCATCCTAGGCCAAGGTGCAAGGCAGACGCCTTAGCACTTGTGCCACCACTTTAGCCCTATTTATTATTTTATTAAATAATTTTGATTGATGCCAGTGTGGATTACATGTATTTCTGGTACATATTGATGAATCAGTGTTGACCTCCCTCTACTATAGCTAACACCGTGCATCCTCTACCTCGAAATTTAACTCCATGGACTGACAGCATAACAGGTCCCTTTTGTATATACCTTGTGGTAATTTGGGTCTCTTGATTCTATTGACTTTGACTTTAGGTTGAGTATTTAGTCTGACAAATTTTTGTGGGAAAATAAATTTTTAAAGAAGCTGGGAACTGTTTAAAAATCAAACAAACAAACTAAGATGATCATATAGTTAATAGATTCACAAACACATGATATTTGTTTATATTGAGTGTTTATGTTCCTACGAACAATAATCTCAAGATGCCTAAGATAAAAATGCTTTCTCAAGAAAATTGAAGGGGCATCAGTTACAGAGATGTGACCTGTAGGTCCATGCTTCATGCATCCCAATTAAGTTAAGAGTTACTGAAATTTTTTCTGTCATCTGGAGAAGAAGCAATTACAGTTACATGTCAAGTTGTCTGGTTTGGTTAGGGAGTAAGGTATTGTATTTAACTGATTCTTCCAATCAACCGAAGGTTAGTTAATAAACATCTGTAGGATTGAAATTTTTATAGTAGATAAAAGGAAAATCTGTTTTGTTGACTTTAAAAATAAAACCTGAAAAATTTACTTTCCAGATCATGAAGTTAGAGTTTTAAATAATTTTTGTTCCTTTATTAAAAACAATTTTAAAACCTATACTTCTATCAATAAGTTTAAATTTAAAAAATTATGCCATAAATTCAGTTAGAATATATTTTTTTGTAAAGAATGTTTTATATGGGGCCGAAGCAGTGGAGCTAGAGGTAAGGCATTGATTCCCCGGTATCCCATAAGGTCTCCCCAAGCCAAGAGCAATTTCTGAATGCATAGCCAGGAGTAACCCTGAGCATCAACAGGTATGGCCCAAAACCCAAAACAAACCAAAACAAAAAATAATTTTTCATAATTAAAAAATTCTTAATATTAGAGACTGGAGAGATAGGTAGGGTAGGGTAGGGTAGGGTAGGGTAGGTAGGTAGTGTGTTTTCCTTGCACACAGAAGGATAGTGGTTTGAATCCCGGCATCCCATATGGGCCTCCATGCCTACCGGGAGCGATTTCTGAGCGTAGAGGCAGGAGTAATGCCTGAATGCTGCTGGGTGTGACCCCAAAAACAAAAACAAAACAAAACAAAACAAAACACCCAAAAATGTAATATTAGATACTCATTTTTCAAAATATCATGTTTATTTTTATAGACATCCTAACTATACTAGCACTACTCCTCAACAAGTGATTAATGCAGGAGCAAATTTTTTGTTTTTATGAAATTGACAAGTACATGTCATAGTATCTGTTCTTGAGTTATATTAAGATTTTTCTGGGCAGTTTTAAAGCTTGAACTCACTGACTTTTAGGTTGTTGTATATTTTTTTCCTAATTAATCTAAATTCTCTAAATTACTAATTAGTCAATGGCAGAGTTAAAATAGTTTTAACTGGCCAGAGAGATAGCACTGTGGAAGGGCGTTTAACTTGCACACAGCCGATCTAGGACAGATGGTGATTCAAAGCCAGGCAGCTCATATGATCCTTCGTGACTGCCAGGAGCGATTTCTGAACACAGAGCCAGGAGTAACCACTGAGCGCCATTGGGTGTGACTACCTTCCAAAAAAGTTTTTAACCAAGTTTTTTTGTAAATAAAGAAAAACAATTGTGCTTAAATAGAAAGATATTGGGATCATTTGAATTAATGACAACATTAAAATGTTGTCCAGGAATTAGCAACAATTTGCACTTATTCCACTGATATCTAACTCTTTATCATAACAAATAAATAAGCTCAACTAAACAGATTTAGGAGTTTTGTAACTTCTAATAGATCTATCTGACCTATATATTTAATAATGCAGGTGAACTTTATAGTAAAATATAAAATTTTTTTATATATTTATTATTTTTGATCAAAGTGGATAACATATCTTTCATAGTAATATTTTAGGTACATATTAACATTGAATCAGGGGAATTCCCACCGCCGAAGTTTGAAAAAATATGGAATGCTTCACAAATTTGCGTGTCATCCTTGCACAGGGCCATGCTAATCTACTCTGTATTGTTCCAATTTTAGTATATGTGCTGCCGAAGCAAGCACTAGATATAAAATTATTTTAATTAATTTTTCCAAAATTTAATTTCCAGATTGTATGCATGCATACACATATACATAAACACACATTGGTGTGTTGGCATATATCTAATGTTCTCTGAAAATAAAGAGTAATACAAACACTCTGCTTTGTAACACTATTGAGTTCTGTAATAGTGTAAATACTCCTATCATGTTTTATTTCTAGTTATGAAGAAGCTTGTCACTGAGCATAGAATTGGGAAGAGATATACATAACCAGGAAGCCTGTTTTAAGCAACTATTTGATATCCCACATCATTTGCCATTTTTTATTATTTAGTAGTAATTTCTATATTTAAGCACCATGGTTACAGAAATGTTCATAGTTGGTTTAAATCATAGTATATACACTACCCTTCACCAATGCAACTTCCCAGCCACTAATGTCCCCAGTTTCTCTCCCATCCCCACCCCCTGCCTGTCTCTGCAACAAGCATTCTGCTTCTCTTCTCTCATTCTCTTTCCTTCTAACATTGTTGATTTGCACTATTGCCAATGAAGGGATGCCATGCATATCACTTATTCTCATTCAGCACCTCGTTTATGTCCAGATTGATTACTTCCAACTATCACTTTTATGGTAGTTATCAGTGCAGTTAATACTCTATTGTACTCACTGCTCTTTGTGGCAAGTTTCATGTCATGGGCTGGTCCTTCCAGCCCTCATCTCTATTGTCTCTAGATATTATTACCATAATGTCTTTTATTTTTCTTACATCCCAAAGATGAATGAGACTGTTCTATGTGTATATCTCTCTCTTTGGCTCATTACACTCAGCATAATAATCTCCATGTCCATCCATGTATAGGCATATTTCATGATTTCATTTTTCTAATGGCTACATAGTTTTCCATTGTGTTGATATACCATAGTTGCTTTAGAAAGGAACTCTCATTTACTGCTGGTGGAAATGCTGTCTAGTCCAGTCTTTCTCAAAAACAATATGGATATTCAAAAAAAAACAAACAACAACAACAACAAAACAACACTGGAAGTTAAGCTTTCTTATTCTCCAGCAAAAATGCCCTCTGCACTCCAATATTCAATGCAGCACTATTTATGATCACCAGAATCTGGAAGAAACCTAGATGCCCAACAATAGATGAGTCGCTAAAGAAACTATGGGTCATTTGCCATTTTAGCCCAAACAGCTCAAATAAATCATGTATAGAGGTGACTCCAAACACAGTAAAAATTCTCTAACCTGTAAGAATGAAACATTCACTTTTTTTTACTACATGTTTCTTTCTTCTAAACAAATAAAACAATAAAGTTTGCCTCTTAGAATTAAACTCAATGGAAGATTTCATAGAACTCTCGCATCATTTTGCCAAAGCCCTACAGTATTGAGCAAACCAGGCCTATAACTGCTCCATGCAGAGCTGAGGCATAGCTGCTATGAAATCAAGAAAGAAAACTTTGAAAATATTAGAGTCAGCTGAGCTCCAAGGACATGGCTGTCAGCTTCTCGTAGCTCATTCTATTTGGTTTCCTAAGAATTTAGGACTATTTCTCATTATTTGCTACATACCCTTACTTTGTGGGTAAACCACAAACTGCTTGAGATGAAGCAATTACTATTGAGTGGGATATCCCATGGGTGTCAAAAAAGTCAGATGTAGATAGGATCTGATAGTTTAACTCTGCTTAAAAGGACTCTTACTAAAACAGGAATTTTAATTAAAAGATATGGGACTATGATGAATAGATAGCTATATGGAGTCTAGGTACTAGCAATATCATTCAAATAGGTAATATCCTTTTGACAAGGAAGGTTACGTTCTAGAGTATTCTAGATATTCAGCTTATGACTACTACTAAGAATAATTAATGGTGGGGCTGGAGAGATAGCATGGAGGTAAGGTGTTTGCCTTGCATGCAGAAGGAATGTGGTTCGAATCCTGGCATCCCATATGGTCCCCCGAGCCTGCCAGGAGCGATTTCTGAGTGTAGACCCAGGAATAACCCCTGAGCGCTGCCGGGTGTGACCCAAAAACCAAAAAAAGGAAAAAAAAAAATAAAACAACTTAAAGGTGACACAGGAGCAAGAGTACAGCAGGTAGAGCATTTTCTTTGCATGTGGCTAACTCAAGTTTGACCTTTGGAATCTCATATGGTTCCGTTGAACACAACGAGTATTACCTAGGTCCTAGAGTAATTCCTGAGCACAGAGTCAGGAGTAACTCTCCCTGAGCACCACTTGATGTTCCCTACTACCTGCAAAAATATACTTGATGGTAGGAATAACTATGTATGATAGAAAGTAACTTACTGTAGTGTAAGATTTTGGGCCTGTCTACTTTTAATTCACAGATATTTTTGAATTATGTGCAATCAAGTAATTATTGAAGAAAAATACCCCAAATGGGATTTTATGATATGAATAGAAAATTAAGTAATAGAGCATGTCTTCTTTCTTTATTTAAAATCATTATTTCCAAATCTATTGAAAAATGCTAATTTTAGTAGTAGAAATCATAATGGGATAAAATTGATATAAAAAATTAAACATGTATACACATGCATACACACCTTCAGTATTGTGGTAGAAAATAACCTGCATTTTCAGATTCAAGGTTAATTGAATGCAGGAAATTGCTTTTTCAACCCATTATATGAGTCTTTTCATCCTGCAGACTTTTATGTTATCCAGTTAATAAAATATGATTGCATTTAGGTAGAATTACAGTGACTTTTTACCCTACCACTCACATTTGTAATATATTTTCTTCTTTCTATTGTCCTAGTAGTATACTTCACTAATGGAATATTAAGACTTTCAGTAATATGATGAAATTGGTGTTGGACTTGTAACCTTATTCTTATTTTTTAAATGCTGATATTAGAAATTACATTGATGATGAATCCCGATATCTTCTAAGTCAATTAACAAAGACTATCAAATTTTAATGCTTTTCAAATTACGATTAACAAAATATATTTTATGAAAAATCAGCAAATTTAGAGTAACATTAATCCAATGTCTTCATCTTTGACCCTCAAACTGAGAATCTTACAAATTAAATTACTATAAAATTAGCATTTAGCATTAAATGTTACACCAAAATGACTTTAAATTTGTATAATTGTGAAATGATGATCTCAAGAGGCCTAGTTCCCATTTACCACAAAACCCACTAGAATTTACTATTTAGATCCTCTCAATCAATATTTTTTTATTCTTCTGTCAACCACTTTTCTATTATCTATGTCAGTGAGTATTTTCTTTGTTCATTTGTTTTTATAGTCCACATATAAATAAATATATGGTATTTAGCTTTTATTACTTATACATATTTATTTACACAGACAAATGAATCTTAGCTATTCATCCACCCACAGATATTTAGGTTGTTTCATATCATATTAGTGTTTTCATATCTTTTGGATAGATGTCTAGAAATGATATTGGACAGTAGAATTTTAATTTCTCAGGGTTATCAATATTCCAGATACAATTTGGAAGTTCATTGAAAAGATTATAGAAATGCTAAAATAAGCATAAAAATCCATGAGTTTAATAATTCCAAATTTGGCTTAAACAGTTTCACTACTGAAAAATAATTTGTTCCCATGTAATTTTTTAATAATGTTTTTTGTGACCAATGTGAATTACAAGTCTTTCACAGTAATATTTAAGGTACATAGTGACATAGAATCAGGGGTATTCCCACCACCAGTGTTGTCCTCCCTCCAACCCCTATGTAATTTCTTTCCAAATAGTCAAAGGTAGTATAATAAATGCAATAAAGAAAGTAACTGAGAGAAATAATCTTTAGTTATTTAGTTTCTATTGCCTAGATTAAACCACCAAAAAGTGCTGATTATACTCAGGTCTTAAATTAATAAATTTATTAATTCAACTTAACATTTTTCTGTATATGCTAGCATATTGCAATAAATTTTATTACTTTTTCTTTTGTTTATTTTGATAAGACACAACAAGTGATTCTCAGGGCTTATTTCCTACTGGGTCTGTGTTCAGGAATCACTCCTGGCAGAGTTTGGGAGACATCATAAAGTTCGGAGTTAAAACCTGGTTCTGTTGCATGTAAGCCAAAGTCATTACCCTCTGCACTCTCTGGCACTGTATTAGATTGTTTTGTGGCATTTGGACTACACCTGTTGATGCTCAGGTGTTATTCCTGGCTCTGCACACAAAATTACTCCTGATCGTGCTCGCTGGGACCATATGGGATGTTAGGGACATAACATACATTGACCGCATGCGACGCAAATGTTCTCTCTACCTGCTGTAGTATTGCTCCAGCCTCTGTATTACATTTTAAAATAAATAATTTGTTTATATTACAATAATGTTTTGTGTTCTTAAATTTAGCCCAAGTAATGAAGAAAATCTACGTCAGGTATTCTGATTATAATTTAGAACTTTTTCACAGAAGAATATTATTTTTTAATTACTTTAAATACTTTAGTTACAAGCTTATTCAAAATATTTTTTCACAGTTATAAAATTGTTCATGATTGAGTATCAGTCATACATGGTATAACACCCTTCACCAGTGTACATTGCCTGCCACCTATGTCCCCAGTTTTCCTACTGCTCTCCTCCCTGATTGCCTCTAAGGCAGTTTTTTTTTTTCCTTTGTCTCTGTCTGTCGCTCTTTCTATGTCTCTTTGTTTCTCTGTCTTTCATTTTTTTTTATTTTCCTTTAATACACTGATTTGCAATATTGTTCTGAAGGGGTATCATGCATATAATTATCTTCTTTCACCACTTTCAGTTCTTGTCCAGAGTGATCATTTCCAACTATCATAGTCATAGTGGTTCCTCCTCTGCCCTATCAACATTCCCTGCTCTGTGGCAAGTTTCCTACCATTGACTTGTACTCCTGGCATTTATCTATATTGTCTCTAGATATTCCTATTACACTATATTTTTTATATCTTATAAATGAGCGTGATTATTCTATGTGTATCGCTCTCCCACTGACAAAAATATAATATTCCTCAGACAAAATAAAATGTCTGCCATCTCTAACATCAAAATATTGGCAACTTGATTTTGGTTTGGGGCAATATACAGTAGTGTTCCAAGAATACTCCTGATTCTGTACTCAGAAATTACTCTCACCAGTGCTTAGGGACAATATGGGATGAGATTGGTATCAAATCTGGGTTGACCACATGCAAGATTACCTGTTGTACTATTATTCTAACACCAAGAAAATTATATTTAGGTATTATTAATAACTAGCTAATTATAAAAGAATTATGACTATAGAAAATATGATTAAAAATAAGAAATTAAACATACAACCCAAGCCTGATAGTCATTATTCTATTTATTAACATGTGCTTGTATATGATTAAAGTCATTTTTTCTTTTGACTCAGTAGAAAAAGAATGGAAAAGAGACATTGATTTGATCAAAAATTGAAAACAAACAAAAAAAATGAAAACATCATTTCAGCTACTTGGAATCTGGAGTATGAGGAACTCCTTTTAGTTCTTGGTCTGTTTCCTGATACACAACTGAAATGATAAGTTTACAAAGTCTATAAAGCAATGTACTGACCATAATTCTCTAACTTGCCTGATGATATTCTTTTTTGAATTGTAGTTATCTGTCTCACTGTTGTTATAAAATCTATATGTATTGGCATTTGAGCTGTTATGAGATCTGAAATGACTTAATAAGGTCTAGCTAAAGTTGTCTCATAATTCATCAAAACATATCGATTTATAAACATAATGCTTAAAGGATTTCTGTCAAGAATATATGCAGTGAAAAAATCTAGATGCTTTTCTGGCATAAACTTAGATCATTTAAAATTATTAGACCAGTATTTGCACAGTCTAGGATAGTGTCTTTATGGATCCATAAGTTCTGCTCTGTAGCTTGTTGTAGTAATTCCTCTGTGTTTGCACAAATACTAGAATAGTCTTTCTTTTTGGTTCCAGAGGTTCTGCTCAGTTGCAGTTGTCAAAGTTAGACCTCTAGAATTAGAGATCTTGGTTTTTGCACAAACTTTAGGCTGAAGCCTAGTTCTGCTCAGTTGTTGTTGTTGAAGTCAGTCTTCTGTAGTTAGTGATCTTGGTTTTTGCACAGATCCAAGGATGGAGTCTCTTCTAATTTCATCTTGCCATGAGGTGATGAGGTAGAGGAACCTGCTCTTAGTTCAAGTTGTTGCTGTGTCCTCATCGTCAGGGTGTCATATCAATATGGAGCAAGTTGGTGCCAGAGTGGTATTAGGTACTCCCCAGAGGGTGTTTGTTTCCTGATGCTGTTGCAGGGAACAGTGTCGGTTCTACAGGGATCTGGAGTTCAGGGTTGGAAGTTTGCTATCCAATCACATGGAGTCTAAGTTGAGTCCCCAAGACACATGTTCAGAGTGGGAGGCACCCCAGTATTATAAAATGTATGAGTTCTTATTTCTAATAGATAAGAGCTTGTTACTAAACATAAGATTCTCCCATTTTTTAGTATGCCTATGCAAAAGGGAACAGTGCCATGTTATATTGCTGGTGCATTTGGATGTAAGAATGATAGGCTATACACTCTCTGTGTCCTGGCAAACACAGAGGAATTACTACAACAAGCTTGACAGAGCAGAACTTATGGATCCATAAAGACGCTATCCTAGACTGTGCAAATACTGGATCTCTAATTACAGAGGACTAATTTTGACAGTCACACAGAGCAGAATTTTTCCTGGCACCATAAAAGACCTTGGAGTTCAACAACGAGCATTTCTGGAACCTGTATTTGTTCCCATGACAGTATACTTCAAGATTAGAGAAATCCTGTCTCTCTTAGACCAAGAGAATTCCCTTTTCTAATTTCCCCAATACTTACTGTGCCTATGTAAACACAGAACAAAACAAAACAAAACTTGCCACACCAGTCCCCTTCTTTTCCTTCTTTCTTGGCGTTGTTGTTTTTGTTGTTGTTTGTAGATGTCATTGTGTTGTTATTGCTTGTTTTGGTTAGGGTTTTTTCTTTTACTTTTCTTCTTTTAATTTTATATTTATAGCTTCTAGACGGGCTCCTCCCAGCTTTTTTACCCAACAGAACTACAGAACTTGAATCATCTTGTTCTGCCTCAAAAATTGAAAGAGAGAAATGTGGATGGTATCAGGAGCAAACAGTCACATGAAAATTGAGTAAAAATAAAAAATGATCAGACCTAAACACCAAATCCAAAGTCAACAACAACAGTATCAAGATAACCTAATCTACAAAAAACTATACTATACACTAGCAGTCTCAGGGGAAGGAGGATTGTATGTGATGCATGCTGGGAACAGGGATGGTGGGAGGACAACACTGGTGGTGGGAATGGCGATAATTCACTGTCACTATGTATCTTAAATATAACTGTGAAAGACTTGTAATTCACATTGGTCACAATAAAAATTATTTAAAGAATAAAATTATTAGACCATTCTCTATTATATTTTCATCTGTTAGTTGTATTTGCAATGGATTAATCTAACTAAATTAAATCAATAGAATATTTGCATCTTAATTTTATGTCATTTTGGCCAGCTTTCAATAAGTTGCTTTAACTTCATATATACATAATTTTATATATTTTTGCCACTGTAAGTACTTAGGATATATAAAATAATTTGAGAAATTTATGAATACACAAAACATACAAGATAATTTTCATTAATTTATCAAGCTGATTTCTATTATTTTCTACTCAATTTTGATGAGATTACCATTTGATCTTATTTTGGGGGGGAGGGGTGAACATATCCTGCAGTGTTCAGAGGTTGCTACTGGCTCTGTGCTCAGGGGACCTATTCTCTTGCTGCTTTGGGGATTAAAATACACCTTTGTAATAAAATTATGCAACATAGAGCTCCTTTTAAGACTTTTTCATTGACTTAGTAAATAAATTTATACTATCAAGGCAAAGTGATAAATATTTGGGTCATGGAACTGGCCATCACTAGAGGTCATATTATCAATATAAACAAGAAAACAAGTAACATAAATGTTTCAGTGGTGAATAGTGACATTCTAGATGGCTTTCTATTAGGGAAACTAGAAAGGCAAATCCATAGTTCTAAATTCTCCTAATTTCTGGAGTTATAGAAAGACAGGGCAGCTATTACCAATGATGAAATTTCCTTTAGTTACACAATAAACTGGAATCTGTATCCCACTGTGATGGATTTTTAAGTTTCCAGGGCTGCATGTCGTATCTAGTGTTCCAACTGTGATGGCTATGAAGTCAATAGAACCTTATGAAAAAGTAAAATAGCATTTTTATAAGTCTTATATTAATCTTCATTAGAAAGTGGGATTTTCATATAGTTATAGGACAGAAGTTTAAAGAATATTTATTTCTTTTACATGGATCATACATTCCTTGTCACTAAAGATCAGATCATAGAGCAAAATTTTCATGGCTGTTATTTTATCTCAGGGCTGTTTCCACAGTGCCCTGTGCATCATTTTAACAAGCAGAGCTGGTCTGTCTACAAAGAATTTAGAACTGAAATTTCTACCATTACTGTCTGTCACTCTTTCTTGGAATGAAGATTACAAAATAAGGAAGAATTTTACCAGTGGGTTGGAAAATGATCATAGATTTGCTTGGAAGAATGAGTGCTGTATCATTTGAGTTGGTTTGTGCTCTGGCAAAGTGCAGGTAAGTTGTTTGCTGCTAAGTAGGTGAAGAAATTGCAGAATTGACACTAATTTGTGCTAAACTTAAAAAAAATAATGTTGAAAAAAAACAAAGGTAGGAAAAGGTATGTTTGAGTGAGATGTATTTATTAAACCACTATATAGCATTGTATTTACATGATGGGTATTAGTCATGCATATGATACTGCATCTCTTTGGCCTGCATGCATATATTTTAGAAATCACAGGTATAGTTATAGTAACTCCAGAAATTGTGGAATATCTCAGGAGCTAAGAATGTAGTAAAACATAAAAGTAGAAATAAAGTAGCATAAAAGTAGAAAGTATTATAGTTTGATATATTATGTTATAAATGTTATTTGCTATTAAATAATACAGGAATATAACACTGAATATCAGGTTCTCTTTTTCTGTTTTTGCTGGTTTTCTTTGAGGGGGAGGTTTCAGACCATGGTTCAGAGGACTTAGCTCTGGGCTCAGTGATGATTCCTGGTAATAAGGCTCAGTATATCATATGGAATACCAGGTGTAGAACCCAGGTTGGGTTGGCTGAAAGCAAAGCAAACATCTTATCTTCTATATCATTTCTCTGGCCCCCTCTTCTGATTTAAAAAAAAATTCAGTGCCCAGGGACCACACCTAATAATGTTGTGTGAACTGAACATTATTCAAGAAATGAGCCTTACCTAGTGTACTATCTCTTCCGCCCTACCATCCCCCCCCACTTTTTTTTGAGACCATTGTGAATTACAAGTATTTTACAGTTGTATTTCAAGCATTTAGTGACAGTGAATTAGAGCCATTCCTACCATAAATGTTGATGTCCCTCCATCATAGTTCCCTGCATGCATTCCATACCTCCACCTTAAAATGAATAAAGGTGTGAGGAAGGCATTTTTGTATTATATTTTTGTGTTTCTAGGAGTGATATCACTGCATCATATGGGAGCTCAATTTCAGTTTTTTTGAGAAAACTCCATATTGTTTTCCATAAAGGCTGGACTAGAAGGCATTCCCGCCAGAAGTGAATGAAAGTTCCTTTCTCCCCATATCTCTGCCAGCACTGATTGTTCTTATTAATTGCGATTTGTGCAGGTCTCTGTGGCATGAGATAGTACTTCATTGTTGTTTTGATTTTCCTCTTTCTGATGATTAGTGATGTGGAACATTTTTTCATGTGCCTTTTGGCCATTTTTATTTCTTCTTTGAGGATGTATCTGTTCATTTCTTCTTCCCATTTTGTGATGGGGTTAGATTTTTTTTCCTTATTAAATTCAATCACTACCTTGTATATCTTAGATATTAGCCACTTATCTAATGGGTATTGGTTGAATAGTTTTTCCCCATTCTGTGGGAGGCCTTTGTATTTTATTCACTATTTTCTTTGAGGTGCGGGAGCTTCTCAGCTTAATATAGTCTTGTTTGTTTATTTCTGCTTCCACTTGTTTGGACAGTGATGTTTCCTCCTTGAAGATGCATTTAGTCTCAATGTCAAGGGACTGTTTTACCTATGTGTTCTTCTATATACCTTATGGTTCTGGGTCTGTTATCAAGGTTTTTAGTTCATTTGGAGTTGACCTTTGTGCATAGTGTTAAATATTTTAATTTATGTTTTATTTAAACATTATACTTTGATCATTAAATTTTGAAGAAAAATGAATATATGTAAGTTTACAAGAGAAAAATAAAAAGTAACAGAAAAATCAAATACAAAAGCAAAAGAGACATTTCTCTGTTTCCCAGGTGAGTTGACCAAAAAATCTTTTTGACGATATAGATACACTTTAAATTTATTTTTCATGTATCACATCACCTCAAGGGATTATTTTTATACCAGAAGTGACTGATCATGGCCTGAAAATTAGTTTAGCACTTCTTTTATTTTATTTCTCCAAACTTTGGAAATGACTAAAGAAAAATAATAACTAAAATGAGATGGAAATCAACGCATCCACCTCTGTTTAGTGTTCAAGGAAACAGACTCAAACAGAATCTTAAGGCTCTGAATTTTAAACTCATTCCATTTGACTTGATTTTCTAGTTTTAATGAGGCAAAACTAACTTAAGTGTCTTGGATTCACTGTTTTCAACTGAAGAATAAGCTGTTTATGGGGCTCCCAGTGGGAATACATTATGCTAAAAGAGTACTTCCTGTTTGTCTTGAGGGGTTCCCTTCCCTGAAAGTCATTCTAATTTAGGTTGGCTGTCTCTGCTGGGGCCAGTCCTGACAGTTTCCTCAGGATATGTAGGATCATAAAAACACCAGACTGTTCAATGGAGGACACTAGTGGTTTGGTACAACCTCTCTAATGAGGACTGACTTTTAAACTGGCCTGAAAGCTCAGGTCAGGGAAAAACACTTTTTCCCTTGTGGTCTTCTGCTAAACTATATTTATATGTTTTCTTATGCTCCTGAAAGCCATAGAAGCATACTTTCCATATGAATATTTTAGATGGTCTGTAGGAGGACTGCCTGGAAAGTGGCACCTCTTTCTGACTTAACATTGGAAGGTGCTGGAGAGTAAAAATAATCTTGGATCAACATATGACTCAAATGCTGTATTTATCTATTCTTCAGTTAGGAAATACAGAAAATGCCACCTTACCTAAAATAATGGGCAATTAAAGTAGGCCAAACCCATAATACTATGTGTGGTAAACAAATGTTCTCAAAAAGTATCAGTTTTGCATTTCTTCTGAAATAGCCTATTGGCCTCATTTCTCTTTTGTATTTAAAAAGAAGTCAGGAGTTTTTAAAATTTCCCTCCTGGATTCATGCAGAGAAATATCATCACTACTGCTTATTATTTCACACCATTGACAGGTCAAAGAACTGTATGCTTATAACTGGTAAATTTATGCAGAATTTGGACACAGCCATTGGCTGAAAGAGTCTTAACAAGAAAGGGTGAATGTTCCCAAGACTACCAAGTCACACAGCTGAACAAATACAGTCAGGGGAAAGTTCACATGCAATCAACTTCAGGTGTGGTGAATGGCATGGTAGAGGTCAATGACTTCATAATTCTTTCTAGTGAGGTCCTGTGGGAGGCAGACTATCTACTCTGATTCATCTTTGCTGAGTGCTTTCATTACAGCTTCTGTTCCCATGAAAGGCAGCTGGAATTGAAGAAAAATGTGGGATTTATTTTAGAGTAAAACTGAAAAGGGCCACAGAATTGGAAGCATATTGTGGCTATAAATTAGACAGAGTTCTATGTCTTAAACATTTTCTATACTACCCACAATGCTTTGTAATTGGCAGGTAGGCTCAAAACATTCAAGGAAATAGGAAATGATGAACATGTCCTATAGATCATCACTTAGGGATACAAGCACAGAATGTAAAAGTTTAAAGGAGTTATAAAGACTGTGATGGTAAAAATGAAGAAGAAGCTCTAGGATTTCTAAAAGACACCAGCAAAATTGGGCATTTCACATTATTGAGATCTAAGTTCTAAGTGTAAATAATCAATCCAACTGCATTATGTGAATAATGTAAATAGTATTAGAGGTGGGAAGAAAGAGAGTTTTATTTTTAAAAATTCAGTAAAAGGAAGCAAAAAGAAAAACTAAAATTAGAATAAGTTGAAACACGATATATGGACTTTATAAATAGAGAATGATATTTAAATGCATTTTAAGTAATAACCATAATCTAAGAACAACATATTTGAAGGCATATGGACAAAGCATTTCTTGTTACTGTGTGGGCTGTGGGTTGTGGATTGTGGAATAATCTATTGTGAGACTGAGAAATTTGTTGACTAATCAGGAAATAGGTGTAAGAAAAGTATGAAGACTTTGTAAGTTATTCTCAATTCAGAGATGGAGGACACAAAGGCAGATCAGGAAAGGTACAAGAAACTCAAAAACTGGTACAAAAATATTCTAGTAGATTATAACCAATATTGACACTCAAGAACCTTGAACACTGGAGTTCTAATTGCAGTTACCACTGCAGTTAGTGTTGTATCTATGGTTTTCCCATTTTTCCACACCTAACACCAGTCACAAAGACCAGCAACTAATGACCTCTGTGCTATCTCAGTGTCTTTCACTCTTTTCAACTTGGCACTGACTGTGCAACTGCATTCAATGATGGTCCCTTGGAACCAGATATTGTGGCCCACAAAAGATGTCATTATACTCTTAAAGAGCATGTGCCACAGGAGTTCCTCTATTTTGCTATACTGGATTTACTTCCCAAAATTGGAAGTGACTCCAGGAAAAATATATGCAAAATCAGACTTTGAAAAGATACAGGAAATTATAGGTAGCATTAAAACAGATGAATTCAGAGAGGGTCAGTTGTATGGCAGTGGATGCAAATTATATTTTCAATGGTGATCACAATGTAGTACATAGAGATATTGAAGTGGTAGACTTGAAACATGCAATGCCAAAGCATCTTCATTATAAATTATGTTACAAAGTTTATAATGTAAATTTTTACATGTAAATTATAGTATATCATAAGATAATGAATGAGTTAAAATGTGACATAGTAGAAATAGAAAAGGATACATTACTGATGTGATAGAACAGTTTTAAGTTCTGTGGAAACCATATTGTCTGTGTAGCTCTTCTGTTCATAAAATTTTATTGAGGTATCTATATTATAATCTTATGTGAGTCATATATGTATCATTAAAATCAATATCTTTTTAAATACTACATGATGTTGACCACTACAAACTTAATTATTTTTCACCATATAATTTGCTGCATTATCCAATTTATCTACACCTAAGACATCTTTATGTATGTGTGAGGTACATGTCTGACTTTTGAATTCAGAGCCTTACACATGTAAGACAAGTTCTTTACTGCTGAGTTGCTTCCATGTCCCCCTCCTAATTGGTAACCACTAATTTCTTGTTATAATCTAAAAGTTTGCTTACTTTTATTTTTAGTTCATTTGCTTGCTAGCTCTGTTCAGATATTAACAAAATGCAGGCATTTATTCTAATTTGACTAAGTATAATATCCTCAAAAGATGCACACAAACCTCCATTTTATTCATAGGACTGAAAAAGAAGCTATACTCACACCAACTTTATGGTTGTTTAGAAGTTTGAGAAAAAAATAAAATAAAATTAAGTTAAGGCTTCCAAAAACTCTTTGAAGTCTAGGATATGTTCACCACACCTACTTCCTAATAGATGCAAATTCACAACAGAAATAAATGAATTATCATATCTAGATACTTTGAAATACTATGTCAAACATTTTAAAGTTTTGGAGGAAATATAAGCACATCTACCAAATCCAATAAAGTGAGAAATAAAGCAAATATTAACCAAAAGAAAACTAGCTTTGAATACTGTGGAAGGTCAATATGATAGGTGAAGTATAGTAAATAGGAGAATGAAGCAAGATGTGGAGCAAGATGAGATAATAAAAGAATTTTAAAAGATAATAAAAAAGAATATTTTTTTAAAGATCTTTGTACATAGGGCCTGAGAGATAGCATGAAGATAAGGCATTTGCCTTACATGCAGAAGGTCAGTGATTCTAATCCCAGCATCCCATGTGGTCCCCAGAGCCTGCCAGGAGCGATTTCTGAACCTGGAACCAGGAGTGACCCCAGAGCGCTGCCGGGTATTACCCAAAAACCAAAAAAAAATCTTTGTACTTGATTATCTTACCAGAACTTTTCATGTCCTCTTTAAATATATGGTTTTTTATATGTGTAAAATTATTCTTTTAGATGTTAAGCATAGTAAAAAATATAAAATTTAGTAAAAATAATGAAATTTTAAATAAAAGATTAAAATCCCTTTCTACAAGAATACTAGAAATGACCCAGTAAGCAAACAGAAGGTTAGAAAAATTTGTATGATTTTATATTGTGAGTTAGAAAGTGATTCCCTGTGAGATTTGAGTAAGATCTGAATACCATGATTTTGGGATATACTTAACAATCCTACTTTGCTTAGTAATAATAAATGCTCTTGGATATTTTGAGTATTTTGTTTTATCATTAGAATTTGTTTGCAGTAGACATAAATGGGCCATGTCTGTTGCTGGCATTATAGAGTAAGAACAAGAGAATAATATTAGTTCCAAGTATTTATCACCTAAGTATTTTACACTTAGTATCCAGAGCCAAGTGAGTTGCTAGTTCAAACTTCTTTTTTTGTTTTTTTTTTTGTTTTTGGATCGCACCATCAGTGCTCAGGGGTTACTCCTTGCTCTGCACTCAGAAATCACTCCTGGGAGACTCAGGGAACCATATGGGATGCCAGGATTCAAACCACAGTCAGTCCTGGATGGCTGTGTGCAAGGCAAATGCCCCATCACTGTGCTATTTCTTCGGCCCCTAGATCAAACTTCTTAATCCCTTACAATTATATGCAGATTTCTAACGCTAGGAATAGGTATTTATTTGTTTTTAAATTTTATTTTATTGAAACAATTGTGATCTACAGAGTCCATCATAGTTGAATTTCAGATACACAATGAGTCAGGGCCCTTTAACACCAGTGTCAGCCTCCCTCCTCCAATGGAAACAGAGTGTATCATATACCACCACTTTATGCTCCCTGGCCTGCCAATATAATAGACCCCTTTAAGTTCTTAGATTATTAAAATTTAGGTCCCTTGATTCTATTATTGTTGACTTTGGTTTGGATATTTAATTATTTCCTTATTTATTTCCCCATGAATGTATTCAAGACCACTTGGCCTCTGGCCCCCAACGTTTATTTATTCCTCCCTTCTTAGTTTTATAGAAAAATGTGAGAATGTGTTGTAAAATAAAGTAATTTGTGTCCCAAGGTTCTATGAAAAAGGTGGGGACCCCAATTTAAAAGATAAGAGACAAAAAAGTATAATAAAAAGGTGTATTTGTCGCAGGTTTTTTTTTTTTTTTTTGCATAGGCACATCAAAAATGGTGAAAATAGAAAGAAAAACCTTTGGCCTAAAAAATAAATAAACCTTACTCATGAAACATCCTGGCCTAATATCAACTACAGGCTTTGGGCATAGTAAATTGTCTAATCCCAAAGTCTTTCTCTGTGATCCCAGTAAAAGTTTTTCACAATCGTGGTTGTTGCTGTCAGGTTTTTGTAGTTAGAGATCCTTGTTTTTGTACAGATTATATGTTGAAATTAGGGCGACGTGAGCATCTTCTGGTTTTATCTCACCATTAGTTGGCAATGCAGAGAACCCTGCCCTGAAAGCAGGCTGTTGCTGTTGCCAAGTCATCAGGGTGTCATATGAACCCACTCTGGAGTAAGTCAATACCAGGACAGATTAGGGCCTTCCTTGGTAGGAATAGGTATTTAGTTTATTAACAGAGGGTGGGTCCTCCTTGACCATTTCTAGAAAAGGTTTAAGAATACTCTTCTATATTAAAATCTGTGATTATAATTGTGAGTAAAAGTAATTGCCCTTAAGTAGTTCTACATTTATTGATATAAACAAACTCCAACCACTTAAAAATTGCAATCTCCTGGAGAGTAAAGTATCATGCTAAGTAAAGCTAGTCACAGGGAGAGAGATGACAAAGAAGGAGCTTTCTCATAAGCAAGTTATAAAGAAACAGAATGATGGAATCGTGAATCCCAAAAGACAGTGAAAACAAAGAACATGAGAATTTTATTCAGTAGGAAATAAGGCCTTTGAGGGGCTTGGAGGATGGAGGGATGGGAGTGGATGAGAAGCCTCTGTGCTGGAGAAAAGTGTTCAACTTGGAAGAGGAAGTGATGCTGAGAGTGTTATGTATGAAATCCTATCAGCACAGTACTGAAAGCCATATATATAAATCTATGATTTATATATATATAAAGCCATATATATATTAAAGCCCTCTTGTAGAATCTGACTAATGGGAAACAAATGGGAGTGGGGACAGGAGACATTAATGTAGAGAAGTGGACAATGGTGAGAGAACTGGTCTTGAAATATTCTATGCTGAATACTTTGTAATTTCAGTGGTGACTTTAGAATAAATACTATATATTTCATGCCATAAGACATATCCCCCTTCTAAAAAGATGAGGAAAAATGTCTGTGCATCTTATAAGGCTAATGACACCTGTAGCTGAGTGCAGAGAAGGAGAGCAGATACTAATCACTTGACAACCATAGTGTAACACCCCCTTTATTGTGCAGACATACCACATAGTATGAGCAATCAGCTTAACACACTTTCGTCACATATAGAGCTTTTCTTTAAGGCTATTTGATCACTGCTGTGACTTTTATTTTTTTTTATATTAATGAAAAAGTATTTAAAAAAATTTTAGGGCTGGAGAGATAGCACAGAGGTAGAGCATTTGCAAATGGTCTTGCAAATGGCCGACCAAGGACCAACTTTGGTTCAAATCCTGGCATCCCATATGGTCCCCCGTGCCTGCCAGGAGCAATAAAAAAAGAGTCAGGAGTAACCCGAGTGCCACCAGGTGTAATTTTCTGATGTTAAAAAAAGAGTTAGCAAATGTGTTTAGCCAGCTGTGGACTGGCATATTGTACATCTACTTCAGCCTCGAAGGCTGGTTGTTCCCAGCCACCATCTTCTGAAGGTGTCTCGCATTGCATTTATTAAATATTTTAGTACATCATTCACTTTAGAATATTTTTTCTTGTCTTCCTTATCTAAAATCTTATATATCCATGTTTGGGTCACTTATCCAAGCCCTTCCAGGAGTGACAACTGAGCAAAAAGCAAGATGTAAGCTCTGAGCTCAGCTGGGTGTGGCCAATCTTCTTACTCTTCACCAATGCACCCTGTATTATAGTAAAATAATATAGCTAATAGGTATGTTGGGTCCAGAGTCAAAGGACAAGACCACATGATTGGAGTCTAAACTAAATGAGACTTTAATCTGTCTACCAATGGCTCCAAAACTGATTGGTCAGAGTCATCTCTAGAAGGAGACGAATCCTACCCAAGATCATGAATAGGATTATATAGGGAAGGGATATAAGAAGGTTCTAGCTTTTTGATGATCATTAAAATGATTAACTGTTGTCTAGGAGTACCTTCCTACTGTTCCCTGTGTCCTTCCCTAATAGGCTATCTGCCAGGTAGCTTGGGGTGGGGTTCATGGAAATAGGCTTAAGGAAACCAAGCATGTGGCTTATACCATGTGGTCTTTACAAAATGGAGTCACTTTTTGTTTAGAACCCAGGACCCCAGTGATTAAGGAGAATTACAGAATGGAAAAGACATTATTAACATTTCTTTATAAAAATATCTGAAATAGTGTCAATTAGCAATCAAAGGTAGAGTGCTCAGACAAGTTTATTAAGTATGTACATGAATCTGTATATGGGGGCAGACAACAGCTGGGTTTTTCAGAGCTTCATTTTGAGCAATTATTTTTAGGAGCTTGCATGCTGAGTTTATTCGTCATCTAACCCACACATCTGGAAAAATGCTGGGAGCCTCTGACAAAACTAATTAAAACAAATGGCTCTTGTTGTGGTAATATGAATGGTTAGGCAGGCAACATCTCACTCTTCCTTACTAGGGTCTGCCAAAGTATAATGGGAAAAAAATGTCCCAAAGTCCTGCCAGATATATTTCCTAATGTTTCAGGAAAACTTGATTTGTGGAGCTGACATGTGCCAGATAAAAGACGTTTAACCTCTCCCTAAATAAATTAAAAGATTCAATGTATTGAAGATGGAGATGCAGTTGGAGATTTTATTTTAAAGTGATCATCTAAAGTGAACTCGATCTTCTATTACAATATTCTATTATGAATATTCTATTATGATCTGACCTTCTCTAATAAAAATTTGCTTGCATCACCAATTTGCAAGCATTTTTAAAAAAATAAATCGTTTTGGGAAACCCTGATGAGGTGATTCAAAGACAGTTAATTACCATAGATCCTCCTACTTTAGAAAATGTTGACTTTAAAATACGATCATCAGTTATATGTTGTAAAGGCTCCTAAATTAATTTTCAGCCAAGTATAAGGCATTGAAAAGCTGATGAAATGAGGGAGGCAGAGAAGAGTAAGGAGTTGAAAAGGAGGAAGGAAATGAGATGAGAAAAGGGAGTAGGGGATCATGAAAACACTCACAGCAGAAGTTTCCTGTATTTGTCTTGCTAGTAGTGGTTGTTCATTAAGAACATCCCAGTCGGGGCGAGATGGCGCTAGAGGTAAGGTAAGCCTTGCAAGTGCTAGCCAAGGAAGGACCATGGTTCGATTCCCCGGCGTCCCATATAGTCCCCCCAAGCCAGGGGCAATTTCTGAGCACTTAGCCATGAGTAACCCTTGAGCTTAAAATGGATGTGGCCCGAAAAAAAAAATCCCAGTGAGCGGCAGAGTAATAGATAGCATGGTAGGTAGAACATTTGCCTTGCATATGGCCAGCCTGGGTTTGAACCCTGGTATCCAATATAGTCACCCAAGCTTGCCAGAAATGATTCCTGAGTAAAGTCAGAAGTAACCCCTGAACATGGCCAGCTATGATCCCAAAAACAAAACAAAACAAAATGACACATCCCAATGGATCCAATGAATCCCCTATGCAAATATGAGAAACATTCATGTTTTGCAGAAAACCTGGTTTTTGCTCTTTGTTTAGGAGTAGGGTATCAATATTGAATTCATTGATATTTTTTTATCTATCGGTTAGGGTAAAGAAATTCTCTACCCTCTTGCTGTTTATGCCATCCACCATAGCTTAAAGTTTATTAAATAGCGAACAAGCAAAGACCTGTCAGCAGGAATATTGTTGACCTACCTGCTAACTGCTTATTGGAAAGAATAGAACACAGTGCCTACTGGTGAATCTAGAATCTGAGTAAGCAGCTAAGATTCCAGTAAGGTAAGCTGGGAGAAGGAAAATAAAAACAATCAAGGGGAGCTCTCCTATAGGCATAAATTGAGAGGATTATACAAAAATCACATATTTGCATACTAGACAGCAGAAAGCTAAGTCAATTTCCAGGAAGCAGCACTTTCTAATTTAAAGATAAATAAATTCTAAAATTACTTTAGGCAGCCTTAAGAAGGAATTAAGATAAAAATAGGATAGGCAGGGCTAAAATTCTTTTTCTTTTTTTGATGTTTGGTTTTTGGGTCACACCCACTGTTCTCAAGAGTTACTCCTGGCCTTATGCTCAGAAATTGCTCCTGGCAGGCTCCAGGGACCATATGGGATACCAAGATTCAAACCACCATCCTTCTGCATGCAAGACAAATGCTCTACCTTCATACTATCTCTCCAGCCCCAAGGGTCCAAAACAAGAGTGAGAGGCAGAGGGAAAAATAAAATTTGGGGTTGTCTATATGTATCTAGATAAAATTTCTAGGCATGACCCATAGTAACTAAAGCCAACAATACAGCACTGATTGTTGCATATTGATGGCTAATACATTTGAAATGTTTTATATGTATAATGCCTTTGGATGGTATCATAGCCTTATTCTACTGAAGAATTTTGGAAGACAATACATATCTTGTTCACAGTTAAAATAACTACTAACTAGTAGAGTCAGGTTTTAATTCAGGACTGTAAAATTATTTATTTGTATCATAATTATGTTCTGAGTGTTCTAAATGTTTCTTTCGTGTATTTTTTTAATTCTCATGTTTCTTATATTGATGCCTGTCAATGTGATATCAGTCTTCCCTTATAGGTATTATAAATTTCTTAGTAGAAAAAGACCTTCTTCTGCAGGTAGTGTGAGGGTCCAGGTTTTGTGGAGTGGGTGGATTCAGCTCAACAGGAGACTTTCATTGTCATCATGCAAATTCTATCAACTGAGGCCATTATCAGCAAAGATTATAACAAAGATGTCCTCATTGGCAATACTCTTCTGAGGTATGTCTGTAGCAGCATTAAGGAAAATTGGGTTGTGTGTTCCTGAAGTAAGCCAGGGACTAGCCAATCAGTTTTACTCTTGGGAGATATTTTGGCCAGGTAATACCTCTTATCACTTGGTCTGACTTGCCAGCACCTGAGTTGCGATGGATAGCCCTACATCTGCTGTACACAAGCCCATGGAATAATCACTGATTTGGGACCTTGAGTTTGGATGTTTACATAACCACAGCAGTTTTGGGATCTGGCTCTGGCTCCACAGCAGCAATTCATGTTTAATACCAAAGTCATGAGTGCACAGTGAGTAGCCATGGTACCAATGTACTCATTTATAGAATGATAACAGCTCTAGAACTTATGGAACTTGCTAGCCAATGTGATTATGTGAAAAATGGAAGCACACCCTAAGCAACCAGGAAAGTGGGGCAGGGGGTGGGACATAGGCTGTGTAAAACAATAAGAACTCAAACTCTCAAACTCTGAGTTAACAGAATGATGGCAGTTTTAACAGGAGTACCTGAGACACCAACATATGGAGAGAAATTGATATCAGAGTACTGAGCCTATGTGTGTGGACCAGCACAGCTCTGGATTGGGGTGAATGAGAGTTTGTGGGGTCTGGTGACCAAGCAGCTTTAGAATATCCTGTCTAAAATCCAAACACATAAGCTTATTATCCAGTCCAGGGCCCATGAAATATAGGTAGGAGAACCTACATTAACTTTCTATATTGAAAGCCATACTATCCCCTTAAAGCTCTCTGATTTTTCCCCACTGTTCTTGAAAGTGGGGTAGGATCCAAACTTCTTACATTGTCTTTTTGTTTTCTTTTTTTTTTTTTTTTTTTTTTTGCTTTATGAGCCACACCCTGTGATGCTCAGGTATTAATCCTGGCTATGTGCTCAGAAATCACTCCTGGCTTGGGGGACCAAATGGGATGCGGGGGGATCGACCCAAGGTCCATCTTAGATTAGCATGTGCAAGGTAAACAAATGCCCTACCACTTGAGCCATTACTCCAGCTCTAAACTTCTTACATTGTCTTATAGGATTCCTCTAACATTTATGAGCCCTCTGATTTCACATCCTAATGAGATTTATCTAATATATTTCACACACATAATTTTTGTATCCCGCTGATAATCTAAGCACATTGCTCTTCCTCTGGTCATGTCTCTTCCCTCTGTCCATAATTCTCTTTTTCTTCATTTCTTTCCACAGCAGAATATTTCTCAATTTTTAGCTCTAAGATCAACTGTCTTCTGAAAGGAACAATCTCTGACAACTCCCAACTCTACTTTGGCCTACTTAATACTTTGCATTGGCACTTTTCAACATCTGAGGTTTCACTTACTCATTTATTTAGATGTTTTTCTATTTATTTATTCACACATTTGTTCCCTTACTCATTTCTACAACACACCCTCAGGAACTGCAGTTTTAATCTGGTCATACTGCCAACATATGGCTGTTTAAAAAAATGAATTAAGTTTCTCTCTCACACTAAATGCTTTAAAGGCTCATTACACACATATGGCTAGTGGTTATAATATTGAGCAATGCAGATATATGACATTTCTATCAGTGCAGAAAGTTCTATCAGACAGGATTTTCCTATATTATAAAGTTACATAAGAACATTGATAAGGTTTATCTTAATAACTGCTGAATTCCAAGACAAGGTCTGGCATATAGAGGATTCTGGAAGGGGACACAGGAATGGAACAGTTGTAAAGGACTCACTTCCTCCTAGGCTTAGAGTATCTTGTCCAAAATTCAAACACATACCTGACTCAAAACTAGTTGAATTAATTAACAAGGAGATAAAAAGGAGTCTAAATTTTTCAAGTGCTACCACTCTGTGACAAAAGAAAGAGTACAGCTGTTGATTTAATCTTTTTGTGTTAGGAGAAGACTCCTCAGAAACATTCTGGAGTTGTAATTTAATTTACCTCTAGAGACTAGGAGAATTCAATACTATATTTGGAAAGCACCATTTTTGTATTAGTCAAGTGCATGAGCTACCCTTACTTTCTACTCAGCTAGAATCCTAGGTTCTACCTGTACAAACAATTCTGACTTGGGATTTACTTATTATTTGTAGTCAGTGGTCAAGTTCTTGTACATAAAAGGCTCATGATATAAAATACAAGGTAAAGTGCACACATCCTTGCAATATATAGACTTGTTAAATAAACAACCGTGGTGCCTCATGCTAAATGTGCAATACATGTAGGTTAAGTAGGAACAGAGAGCAAAGAAACAATTCCTTTGTGTCTGGAGATAATAAAAGAGTCAGAGAGGATATCATAAGGAGTAAAATTGAATTAGATCTTGCAGAATAAATAGGAGTTTTCCAAAAATCAATCACAGAGAGAAAAAAAAGTGGTACCAAAGACAAAGAGAACTGTGAGAGTTCCATATATATGGAAACTTGAAATAGTTTGTGATGCAGAATATAAGAATTAATGTATAGAAGTTGATGATGAACTAAGGGAGACCAGGTGACCATGGAACACCTCCTGAAAATCATAAAGTATTGGGAGACTGTCAGGAAGATGGCTGGGTTGTCTAAACGGAAATTTAGGTTAAGGGATAAACATCATAAGAACTTTATACTATAATAATATCTTCCATAGAATTTTTTTATTTTTTATTATGTGTCCTACTCTTTTAGCTATTTGGCAGAATCTATATTTTTCTTCTTCTTGGAATTAAAGAAAAGGCAGGAGAAGGCTATAGTGTTAGTATAGCAGGTGGGGGTGCTTCCCTTGCATGTGGCCAATCCATTTGAATCCCTAATACTTCATATGGTCTCCTGAGCCTCACCACATCCTGCCAGTTGTGGCCCTAAAAACAAATCAATACAAAATTTAAAACTTCATAAACTTAAAAACCAATTATATTAAAATACAGCAGTCAAAAAAAAGGAGTAGAAACAAAATCTGTGGAATAGAAATATATGTATTTTTTTCATGAAGTGTATTCAATAATGATTTAGCAGCAATAGTAGTAACTGTGCATGCTTTCATGAGCAAAGCACACATGCCATTTGAGGGTACTTGCTGCAGCTGTAGCTGTATTGAGATACAAAATTGTCTGTGATTTTCTAGATGCCAAACTTACTAATTCTGCAAATGATATGTTGTTTGTTTTCTCCATGATAAAATGTAATGATAAATTCCAATTAGAGATGATTAAAAATAAAGATATAATTTTCTATTGCCATGTGATTGAACCACTAAATTATATCCTGGATTTAGACTGAGACTCCTTACTCTTGAAAATATAGAAAATATTCTAGATGATGAACAAAGAGGTGATGATGGATATTGTAAGAAGACAAAGAAAGCTGTCTGTATTGTCATTGTTCACATAAAAGATAAACTGAGTGTTTCCTTTAAAACAATATGCTACATAGTCATGATTAAAATAGATATTTAAAGGATAATTATTTATATTGGGAGTTACTTATTGCAAGACTCCTCTAATTAAGAACTCCTATCATACTTAAGTCTTAATTGAATTTATAAACTTTGACCCAGGCAAACTAGAGAGATATACTATTTTTGCAAGAGATACAATTATGTTAGGTTTGTTTTCAAAGTGCATTTAGAACATGGCCAGATATAAACTGAGTACAGTTGACCTTTGAATTAGCTAAGGATTAAGGTCACTAAGTCACATCTCTACTCCACATAGTTAAAAATTGCAGTACAGTGTTTACTTTCCCTAAATTTAATAACTAATCATTTGCTTTTGACAAGCTGTGCTATTTTCACAGTTAATTCATAACACATTGATTGTTGTATTTATTAAATGCTCCATATATAATTTTATTTATTTATTTTTATAAATCTCTATTTAAGCCCATAATTACAAGCATGTTTGTAGTTGAGTCAGTTATAAACAGAACAGCCCCCTCAACAGTGCAACATTCCCAGCACCAATGTCCCGCCTCGTCCCCCACCCCTCCCTATATTCATGACAGGTATTCTACTTCCCTCATTCTTTAACATCGCCATGTTAGTTGTTAGTGTAGTTATTTCCTAACAGAGTTCACCACTCTTTGTGGTAAACTTCAAATTATGAGCCAATCCTTCCAGCTCTTAACTCTAAAGTCTCTGAGCCTTATTATAGTAATATCTTTAATTTTTCTTAAAACCCATAGATGAGTGAGACTACTCTGTATCTATCTCACCCTTTGACTTATTTCACTAAACATAATAGATTCCATGTACATCCACGTATAGGACAATTTTATGACTTTATCCCTCTTGATGGCTGCATAATATTCCATTGTGTATATGTACTACAGTTTCTTTAGCCATTCATCTGCTGAAGGGTATCTTGGTTGTTTCCACAGTCTGGCTATTGTAAATAGCACTGTAATGAATATAGGTGTGAGGAAGGGATTTTTGAATTGTATTTTTGTGTTCCTAGGGTATATCCCTAGGAGTGGAATAGCTAGATCATGTGGGAGTTCAATTTCCAGTTTTTTGAGGAATCTTCATATTGTTTTCCATAAAGGCTGGACTAGACAGCATTCACACCAGCAGTGAATAAGAGTTTCTTTCTCTCCATATCCCCACCAGCACTGATTGTTCTTGTTCTTTGATATGTGTGTCAGTCTCTGTGGTGTGAGATGGTACCTCAATGTAGTTTTGATTTGCATCTCCCTGATGATTAGTGATGTGGAGCATTTTTACATGTGTCTTTTGGCCATTTGTATTTCTTCTTTGCGGAAGTGTCTGTTCATTTGTTTTCCCCAATTTTTGATAGGATTTTATGTTTTTTTTCTTAAGTTCTGCCAGTACCTTGTATATCTTAGATGTTAGCCCCTTGTCTGACGGGTATTGGGTGAATAGTTGCTCTCATTCTGTAGGTGGCTTTCATATCTTAGGCACTATTTTATTTGAGTGCAGAAGCTTCTTAGCTTAAATTAGTCCCATCTTTTTATATCTGTTTCCACTTGTTTGGAGAGTGCTGTGAAGATGCCTTCAGTCCCAATGTCATATAGTGTTTTACCTATGTGTTGTACTATATACCATATGGTTTCAGACCTAATATCAAGGTATTTATTTAATTCATTTGGATTTGATATCTGTGCATGGTGTTAGATGGGGTCCGAGTTCCCATTTTTGCAAGTGGCTAACCAGTTGTGCCAACACCACTTGTTGAAGCGGCTTTCCTTGCTCCATTTTGGGTTTCTTGTCCCTTTATCAAAGATGAGTTGATTGTATGTCTGGTGAATATTCTCTGTGTATTCAAGTCTATTCCACTGATCTGAGGATTTGTCTTTATTCCAATATCATGCTGTTTTGATAACTATTGTTTTGCAATACTGTTTAAAATTGAGGAAAGTAATGCCTCCCAAATTCCTTTTCTCAAGGATTGCTTTAGCTACTTGTGGGTGTTTATTGTTCCAAATGAATTTCAGGAGTGTTTGATCTGCTTCTTTGAAAAATGTCATGGGTATCTAGAGGGATTGCATTAAATCTGTAGAATGCCTTGGGGAGTATTGCCATTGTAATTATATTAATCCTGCCAATCCATGAGCAGGGTATGTGTCTCTATTTTCTTGTGTCCTATCTTATTTCTTGAAGTAGGGTTTTTTTTTTTTTTGGTCACACCCGTTTGATGCTCAGGGGTTACTCCTGGCTAAGCGCTCAGAAATTGCCCCTGGCGTGGGGGGACCATATGGGATGCCAGGGGTTCGAACCACGGTCCTGATCCTTGGCTAGCGCTTGCAAGGCAGACACCTTACCTCTAGTGCCACCTCGCTGGCCCCCGAAGTAGGGTTTTGTAGGTTCCTTTGTATAGGTCCTTCACCTATTTAGTTAAGTTGACCCCAACATATTTCAGTGTGTGGCTCTAATGTGAATGGGGTTGCTTTCTTTTATTTGTTGTTTTTGTTGTTGTTGTTGTTTTTGTTATACCCAGCAGCACTCAGGGTGTGAGCTCCTGGCTTTACCCTCAGAAATTGCTCCTGGCAGGCTCAGGGGATCATATGGAATTCAGGGATTCGAACCACCGACATTCTGCATGCAAGCAAATGCCTTACCTCCACGCTATCTCTCCAGCCCCTTGTTTTCTTAAAGTCCATTTCTTCTCTATTATTATATATAAGGTGTATAAGAAGTCCATTGACTTTTGCATGTTAATTTTCTAGCCTACCATTTTGCTATATGAATATATTGTATCTAGAAGCTTTTTGGCAGTTTTTAGGGTTTTCTAAATATATTATCATGTCATCAGCAAACAGTGAGAGTCTTCTTCTTCCTTGCCTATATGGATGCCCTTGATATTTTTTTCTTGCCTCATTGCTATGGAAAGTAATTCTAATACTTTGTTGAATAGGAGTGGTGAGAGAGGGCAGCCTTGTCTTGTACCAGATTTTAAGGGAAAGGCTTTTAGTTTATCTCTATTAATAATAATATTTAACATTGGCTTGTGGTAGATGGCCTTGACTATATTGAGAAAAGTTTCTTTCATTCCCATCCTAATGAAGTTTTTTTTTTTTTATCAAGAATGGGTGTTGGGGGCCGGGCGGTGGCGCTGGAGGTAAGGTGCCTGCCTTACCTGCGCTAGCCTAGGAGACGGACTGCGGTTCGATCCCCCGGCGTCCCATATGGCCCCCCAAGCCAGGAGCGACTTCTGAGCGCATAGCCAGGAGTAACCCCTGAGCGTTACCGGGTGTGGCCCAAAAAAAAAAAAAAAAAAAAAAACCAAAAAAAAAAAAAAAAAAAAAAGAATGGGTGTTGGATCTTATCAAATGCTTTTTCTACATCTATTGATACAATCACATGATTTTGTTTTTCTCTTTGTTGATATGATGTATTATTTTTGATTGATTTACAGATATTAAACCATCCTTACATTCCTGGGATGAAGCCTATTTGGTCGTGGTGAATGACCTTCTTGATGATTCATTGAATTCTATTTTCCAGAATTTTGTTGAGGATCTTTGCATCTGTATTCATCAGGAATATTGGTCTGTGATTATCATTTTTGACAGCATCTCTGTGTGCTTTTGGTATCAAGGTGATGTTAGCTTCATAGAAACTATTCAAAGTGTTCCTGTTTCTTAAATTTTATGAAAGAATCTGAAAAGGATTGGTAGAAGTTCCTCTTGAAAGGTTTGAAAGAATTCATTAGTGAATCCATCTGGGTCTGGGCTTTTGTTTTCTGGGGAAATTTTTAATCACCGTTTTAATTTCCTCGATAGTTATGGGGCTATTCAGATATGCTACCTCATCCTTATTTAACCAAGTGAGGTTATAAGAGTCCAAGAATGCGTCCATTTCTGCCAGGTTCTAATGTTTCGTGGCATAGAGTTCACAAAGTCGTCTCTGATTACCCTTTGAATCTCTGCAACATCTGGAGTGATTTCCCCCTTTTCATTTATAATTCAGTTTATCAAGTTTCTCTCTTCAATTTCTTTTTGAATTTTGCCAGAGGTTTATCAATCTTGTTTATTTTTTTCAGAGAACCTACTTTTGCTTTTGTTGATCTTTGGGATTGTTTTCTGGATTTCCACTTCATTGATTTCTGCTCTGTTGTTTCCTTCTGCCTACCTATTTTTGGTTCCATTTGTAAATCATTTCTAATTTTATAAGCTATATCATTAAACTATTCACGAAGGCCCTTTCTTCCTTCCTGATGTGTGCTTGCAAAGTTACAAATTTTCCTCTCAGTACTTCTTTTGCTGTGTCCCATAAATTCTGATAATTTCTGTTTTTATTGTCATTTGTTTCCAAGAATGTTTTGATTTCCTCTTTGGTTTCATCTCTGACCCACTGGTTCTTTGGCAGTAAGCTGTTTAATTTCCAGGTGTTAAAGTTTTTCTTCTGTGTCCCTTTGTAGTTTACATCTAATTTCAGTGCCTTGTGATTAGTGAAGATAATCTGCACTATTTCTATCCTCTTGATTTTATGGAGATATGTTTTATGGGCTAGCATGTAGTCTATCCTGGATAATGACCTATGTGCATTGGAGAAGAATGTGTATCCAGGTTTCTGAGAATGGAGTACTCTATATATCTCTACTAGTCCAATTTCTTCCATTTCTCTTTTTAGAGCTAGTATATTTTTGTTAGGTTTCAGCCTGGTTGACCTATCAAGGTATGACAGGGCAGTGTTGAGGTCTTCCACAATTAGTGTGTTGTTATTAATATATTTTTTCAGATTTGTCAACCATTGTATTAAATACTTTGCTGGTTCCTCATTGGGTACATATATGTTTAGGAGTGTTTTTCTTACTGCTGTACATATTCCTTGATTAGTACAAAATTTTTATTTTTGTCCTTTATACATTTCTGAGTTAAAAGTCTGTGTCATCTGATATTATTATGGCTACTACAGCTTTTTTAAGGGTATTGTTTGCTTGGATGGTTTTCCTTCAACCTTTGATTTTGAGTCTGTTTGTTCTGACTATTCAGGTGTTTCTTATAGGCAGCAAAAGGTTGGTTTCAGGGCCCGGAGAGATAGCACAGCGGTGTTTGCCTTGCAAGCAGCCAATCCAGGACCTAAGGTGGTTGGTTCGAATCTCAGTGTCCCATATGGTCCCCCGTGCCTGCCAGGAGCTATTTCTGAGCAGACAGCCAGGAGTAACCCCTGAGCACCGCCAGATATGGCCCAAAAACAAAACAAAAAAAAAGGTTGGTTTCATTTTTTAATCCATTTAGCCACTCTGTGTGTCTTAACTGATGCATTTAGTTCATTAACATTGAGAGAGATAATTGTCGTGGGATTTAATGCCATCTCTGTGTAGAGGTTCATGCATCTGTTGGTCAGTCTTGTCTTAACGTAGACATTTCAGTTTTTCTTTTAAGGCTGGTTTTGAGTCTGCAAAGTTTCTGAGTTGTGTTTATCCGTAAAGCTATGCATATACTTCCTTAAAACCTGAAAGTGAGTCTGGCTGGGTGCACTATTCTAGGCAAAGCATTTATTTCATTGAGTTTTGTCACTATGTTCCACCACTGCCTCTGGCCTTGAGTGTATCTTGTGACAGGTCTGCTGTAAATCTCAAGGATGTTTCCTTGAATGTAATTTCCCTTTTTGATCTTGCTGCTTTTGATATTCTATCCCTATCTGTAGGATTTGTCATTATGACTAGGATGTGTCTTGGGGTGCTTTTCCTTGGGTCTCTTTTGGCTGATATTCTTTGGGCATGTAAAATTTGGTTGCATGTAGTCTTTAGCTCTTGTAGTCTCTCTATAATGATATCCTTTACTGATGGTTCTTCTTGGGAATTATTTTCCTGGGTCTTTGGTACTCCAATAATTCTTAAGTTGTTTCTGTTGAGCTTATCAAAGATTTCTGTTTTAATCTGTTCGTATACTTTGAGTAATTTTTCCATTGTCTGTTTATTTGCTTTAAGGCTTTTTTCCAATCTCTTCTGCTGTATGGAGTTATGCATCTCATCTTTCAGCTCACTAATTCTATCCTCAGCTGCTATTATCCTATTGGAGAAACTTTCTATTAAGGTTTTAGATTCATCTACTGAGTTTTTCATAACTGTTATTTTGGAGTTTGGAGTTTTCTGATTTTTAACTTCATATCCTCTGATTCTTATTAGTGTTCCATTCAACTCTATGCTTTCTTTGAGTTCTGTGAACATCCTCCATGTTTCCTCTCTAAACTTCATATCTGAAAGACTAACTAGGTCATCAGAGTTGCCATCTTCATTCTCTATACCTGGTGTTGGCCTGCGTTGTTTCCCCATTGTCATGCTTGTATTGTGGATTTTTCATTGATTAGGTGGATTGTGTGGCTGCAAACACTTCTCTGGCTCCACCCTTTGTGGGTGGGATGACTT
Organism: Suncus etruscus; assembly: GCF_024139225.1. Lineage (NCBI taxonomy): Eukaryota > Metazoa > Chordata > Mammalia > Eulipotyphla > Soricidae > Suncus > Suncus etruscus. Next base: position 83,667,512 of record NC_064850.1, read on the forward strand.
GCCTAAGGAGAAGCTGATCCTTCAGGGAAAGATGTAGAGGATCAAAGTTCCCAAGCTGAAGCAAGCAGAGAGAAGGCCCAAGTTCTCTGCGATGCTCCAGAGACACAACAGAGTCAGCTAGTTCCACAGTCTCTGGGTGGGGAAGACTCAACTCTGGAGAAGGTGAGCCCTCATGGAAGGATTCTGGAGAAGATCAAAGTTCCTAGGCTGAAGCAAGCAGAGAGAAGGCCCAAGATGTCTGCCATGCTCCAGAGACACAGCAGAGTCTGCTCTGTTATATTCTTATAATAAAATGAGTTGGGGATAATAGAATACTACTAAAAAAATAATTGGAAAGTACACATATAGTAATTTACTATTTTTATTTATACTAGTTAAATATCATCTGTTTAAAGAAAAATCCAAATATAAGTAAAATCCTACAATTCATAGCCATGTAGTATAAAGGTTAGTTGTCTTCTAAAGCCTATTGCTTTCAGGAAAAAGTCTTTTTTTATTATACTTTATAAAGGTGTTTGTTTTTAAATATTGATGTATGCTCAAGAACACCTTATAGTTGCATATAAACACATATTCATGAACATATATTCAAATACAGGTGTATATATGTTCATATAAGTGTATATTCATATACATGAACAAATAGTATAATATCTTGGCATTAGTAAGAGTGACAAATAGTCCATATCTGATAAAAGTAATTTTGCTTTGACTAGTTCCAACAAGTATTTCTAGCACAGGAAATTTTAGATCTGAGAACATATAATCAAGGAACAGGTTCCTGAGATTCACCTCTTAAGGCCTGATTATTTCTTATTTGAATTGGAAGCTTCTCTCTAGCTAAGTAAGGTATGCTGTCATATTTATGGGGCCTCCCTGAAATTTCTAAGCTCTGGGCAGAAGTTTCAATGCAGGCTTCTTAATTCTTCATTTTAGAGGAGTAGAAAATATTTTGAGAAAGAAAGACCTAAACCCATTTGTCAGTTTTGAGGTGTTTCCTTATTTTATGCCCTTGGATCTTACCTCTGCATAAAAGATAGCTGGCTTTGACATGAAGGTTTTGTATCTTTTGCTAAAGAGAGTACTTTGTACACATTTTCTTTGTGAACTCAGAGAAAGCAAACAACAATTTGGAGCATATAAGTATTTAGTGTATCTTGGATGTTATTTTTTTGTTTTGTTTTTTGGGTCACACCCATTTGATGCTCAGGGGTTACTCCTGGCTAAGCACTCAGAAATTGCCCCTGGCTTGGGGGGACCATATGGGACGCCACGGGATCGAACCGCGGTCCATCCTTGGCTAGTGCTTGCAAGGCAGATACCTTACCTCTAGCGCCACCTCACCAGCCCCAGATGTTATTTTTATCTACACGTGAAATGCACAATGCGTTATATATAAATAGAAATGACTATACTATGGCTTTGTTATGAAAAGAGAAAATTTCACATCCATTAGATATTGAGACTGGAGACAAAATTTACTTTTATTTGAAATATATTAAAAGACAATGTTTTGATGAATGCTCATGTTTCTTGTCTAAATAATCCAAGCCAATTGGGATTTAGCTAGAACAATACATACAGCTTACTGTTCTTACTGAACTTGCAAGATTTTCAAAGAAAATCTTGATCTCAGTTCAGGTCAGAAGGGCAAAAATATGAACTCTTTTCACCAAACTATATAGAAGGACAGAAACTGAAAATTCAACAACAGTGAGAAGAGAGAAAGCTCTTCACAGTTCTAAGCATTTGGGGATTTCTTTTTCATCCAGTTAAAAGTTCAGTGCTATTGCCTCTAGATTTCTAGCTAACCCTGTGGGCAAAATAGGAAGGTTACTTCACTGTAGGGCATTTAAAACAGAGTGAAAGAGATATTCATTTATGTGGTCCTTAGTGATATGTCAAAAGAGTGAATTTAATGTTTTCCATCCATTTGTTCCCTTGGAAGATAAGAGCTGTCACTTAGTATTAACATATAGATAGAAAATAGGTGTATGGTGGAAAAAGGATGAAGTAGAATTCGTGCTTGATTAAAAACCATAATCATATAATACAATTTTATTTTATTTACTTTTTCAATTGTCAGATAAAAATTACCACAAATGAAGAAATTTAACAGTAGCATTCACTTACTATTTTTTATAGTTCTATAGGTAAGAAACCAGACAGCGTTATTGAATGTATAGTTCAGGGTAGACTGAAATTAAGATATCAGCCGTATCTTTATTTTGAGACCAACTGCTATAAGAACCTCCTCTTCAAAGAATTTCTGTAGGTTGTTTCAAAATTCATTTCCTTTTCAGTTGTAGGACTGAGGTTCCCTTTGCCTGGCTGTTTCTTTTCTTTTCTTTTCTTTTAAGTATCTTTATTTAAGCACCTTGATTTCAAATATGTTTGTTGTTGGTTTTTAGTCATGTAAAGAATACCCCCCTTCACCAGTGCAACATTCTTACCACCAATGTCCCAAATTCCCCTCCTCACCACCTCACTCCCGTCTGTACTCCAGACAGGATTTCTACTTCCCTCATTCATTCACATTGTTACCATAGTTCTCAGTGTAGTTCTTTCTCTAACTGCACTCACCACTCTGTGGTGAGCTTCATGTTGTGAGCTGAACCTTCTAGCCCTCCTCTCTTTGTCTCTGAGAATTATTACTGGAAAGTGATGTCATATAGACCAATACAGAGCAAAATGGATACTGATTTTCCTTCAGAGCTTTCTTTTTTTGTTTTTTGTTTTAGTTTTTGGGTCAAACCTGGTGGTGCTCTGGGGCCACTCCTGGCTCTGCACTCAGAAATCGCTCCTGGCAAAGGGGACCATAATGGGATGCAGGGATTCAAACCACCATTGGTCCTGGGTTGGGCACATGCAAGGCAAATGCCCTACAGCTGTGCTCTCTCCAGAACAACTTCAGAGTTTTCTTATTGTACTTATCTGACTTCCTGTTGGAAAAAAGCGAAGGAAGGACTATTTAAGATCTCCTATGATTCTGCCAAGTCTAGAACACTAATCTTGTGTTAAGATGAACTGATTTGGAACATTTATTACATGAGCAAAATTTCTTTGCAATTGAACCTATGTATGTGTTTAAATAAATATCCTGAACCTTGGAGGGCCATCTGAAATGTCTGTCTAAATATACATATGCAAATATAGGCCTGTAGGCACTCAAATAGTAGGGTGGATGCTAAATAAGAATCTCTCATAGTGTATATTTTCTTTCTTTCTTTCTTTCTTTCTTTCTTTCTTTCTTTCTTTCTTTCTTTCTTTCTTTCTTTCTTTCTTTCTTTCTTTCTTTCTTTCTTTCTTTCTTTCTTTCTTTCTTTCTTTCTTTCTTTCTTCTTTCTTTCTTTCTTTCTTTCTTTCTCTTCTCTTTCTTTCTTCTTTCTTCTCTTTATTTCTTTCTTTCTTCTCTTTCTCTCTTTATTTCTTTCTTTTTCTTTCTTTCTTTCTTTCTTTTCTCTTTTCTTTCTTTCTTTCTTTTTTTTCTTTCTCTTTCTTTCTTTCTTTCTTTCTTTCTTTCTTTCTTCTTTTTATTCTTTCTTTCTTTCTCTTTATTCTTTCTTTCTTTCTTTTTCTTCTTTCTTTCTTTCTTTCTTCTTTCTTTCTTTCTTTTCTTTCTTTTCTCTTTCTTTCTTTCTTTCTTTCTCTTTCTTCTTTCTTTCTCTCTCTCTCTCTTTCTTCTTTCTTCTTCTTTCTTTCTTTTCTTTCTTTCTTTCTTCTTTCTTTCTTCTTTCTTTCTTCTTTCTTTCTTCTCTTTCTTTCCTTCCTCCCTTTCTTCTTCCTTCTCTCCCTCCCTTCCTTCCTTCCTTCCTCTTCCTTCCTTCCTTCCTTCCTTCCTTCCTTCCTTCCTTCCTTCCTTCCTTCCTTCCTTCCTTCCTTCCTTCCTTCCTTCCTTCCTTCCTTCCTTCCTTCCTTCCTTCCTTCCTTCCTTTGTCACACCAGGCAGTTCTCAGGGGTTACTCCTGGCTCTTTGTTCAGAAATCACTGCTGGGAGGCTTGGGAACCATATGGGATGCCAGGATTCAAACCACTATCCTTAATGCCTTACCTCCATACTATCTCTCTGGCCCACATATTTTCTTTTCTATGAGTGTTTGTTGGGAGGTAGAGATCCACATCCAGCAGTGATCCAACCTTACTCATGTCTCAGTGCTCAGGTAGCACTTAAAGCACTGTCAAGGATCTGACAAATCCTGATTTTCTGCTTGCAAAGCTTATGCTAAGCTCATTTATGTCTCTGGTCTCTGGTCCCTACAGAACTTAATTTCTTGGGCTTTTATTTTAACTGGAAATTTTACCATTAATTGTCATTTCTCTTTTACTGAAAAACAGCCATTGCACTTTACAAATGAGACAATGAAGGTGCAATAATTTCAATAAAGAATCCAAGGGTCTCAGAGCAGTATCACTTTACCATGTTTGAAAGAGTTACAAGAATCCTTTGAAAGAGCCTAATTAGTCTGAAATCAAGGTGTAAGGATTTGAACCACAGATAAAAATATTTTGGGGAAAATCCTTGAGAGTAAACTTGAAATCAATTTTGTTTTGTTTTGTTTTTGGGCCACACCCGGCGGTGCTCAGGGGTTACTCCTGGCTGTCTGCTCAGAAATAGCTCCTGGCAGGCACGGGGGACCATATGGGACACCAGGATTTGAACCAACCACCTTTGGTCCTAGATTGGCTGCTTGCAAGGCAAACGCCACTGTGCTATCTCTTCGGGCCCACTTGAAATCAATTTTAAGGAAAAGGTGTAATATGGAAGAAACGATTAAGCATCAATATAGCTATTAGCTATTAGCTATTTTTAAAAGAAGACCTTCTATACAATGACAATTTTTTAAAAAATTTATGCCATCCCATTGGGTGAAAAAATTATGAATTTCAGAGATAAATCCTCATAGTCATACATTCTGGCAGGAGCATAAAGTGGCTAAAGTTTATATTCTCTACATAGCTTCTAGAAAGTAAAAGTTTTGTGCTTTCAGTATTTTAATCAGAGAATTTTAAGGAAATAATGTGTCAAATTAATTATTCATTTTTAGAATATGAATGGATCAAAGGTAATAAACTTTATAGAAGTTTATCAAAATAGACAAAAAATTTTTTGTTTTGTTGAAACTAAAAAAGGGTACTAATATAAGAAAGAAAAGAAAGGCCAACGTGAGTAGTGCAATTGCATTGTACATGGCCCATCCACCACCACATATGGTCTTTGGGGCCCTGCCAGGATTGATTCCTGAGCACAGAACCAAGAGTAACCTTTGAGAAAATCCAGATGTGCCCTCTCCCCCACAAAAGGGTAGAAAGGTGTTTTCTATGAAAACACATAACTGAAGTTGAACTGTAGAGGAGTCTTGGAAAATGCTTTCTTGATAATTTTGTGCTTTTTTTTGTCTTATTTGTATTAAATAAAGAATAAGAGATGGTAAAGACATATTGCAGATGTTATCGATATTGTGTGCTAAGGTCCAGTAGCAGAAATGAGCAAAACTGATTGTTCCAGAAACCAAAATAAATTACATGTAGTTTAGAAAATTTTAGTAAAAAGAAAAATATTAGAAAATGTGAGGCTAAAGAGCTAATCATCACCACCCCCAAATAGGCCATAAAATTGATCATTTAAGTCAAAGGATCTCAAACCCATGGGCTGTTTGCGGCCCTCTGTACAACATTTTGTGGCCCGCGGGCGGCCTTCAAATATCGCAGTATTTGTGGTTATTCACTTACCAAATAATCGCAATAAAAATCGCATTAGTAAGAAAAAAATCGCATTAAACATTTGCATACCCTGAACAGTTCCGTTCAGGGTATGTGAATGTTTAATGCGATTTTTTACAATTTTTTCCTTACTAATGCAACTTTTTATTGCGAATATTCAGTAAGTGAATAATTGCGAATACTTTGCACCTAGCGCAGACATCATTTCCACTGCTCCTGCCCATTGTCCCTTGCATTATCGGAGGCCTAAGGGAGAGAAGTTTATTACAGAATTAGATTTTGTCATACCTTCATCATGACTTCATCAAAGCCTGCAGTGAAGAGAAAGATTGATGACGAGCACAGACAATTTCAGAAAAAGTGGGAGACGCAGTATTTCTTTGTTGAGCACAGGGGCATCCCCGCATGTCTTATTTGCTCAGAGAAAGTTGCAGTGCACAAGGAATACAACTTGAAAAGCCATTATTCAACTAAACATGCTGAGGAATGTGCAAAATATCAAAGAAATTAGAGAGCCAAGCAGGTTGCCAGTCTTAAAGCATGTCTAATGAGGCAACAAGATTTTTCAAGAAAGCAACCAAAGAGAATGTTGCATCAGTCAAAGCTAGTTACATGGTTAGTGAGATGATTGCTAAGGCAGGGAAACCATTCACAGAAGGAGACTTTGTTAAAAAATGCATGTTACAGGCTGCAAGTATTATCTGTCCAGAAAAGAAAGGTCAGTTTAGCAAAACCAGCCTTTCTGCCAACACTGTGGCAGAGCGCATTTCTGACATGTCAAGTGACATTTATCATCAACTGTGTGAGAAAGCCAAATGTTTTGACGCATACTCAGTTGCTCTTGATGGAGGCACAGATATAACAGACACTGTGCAGCTCACAATTTATGTCCATGGTGTTGATTGCAATTTTGTATTGACAGAGGAACTGCTCACAATAATCCCAATGCATGGCCAGACCACCGCTAATGAGATATTTCAGCATCTGTGTGATGCCATTGAGAATGCAGGTTTGTCATGGAAGAGGTTTGTTGGAATAATAACTGATGGCATGCCATCGATGACAGGGAGGAAAAATGGACTGGTGGCACTTGTTCAAAATAACCTTGAAGAGGAGGGTGTAGAGAAGGCCATTGCTCTTCACTGCATTATCCATCAGCAGGCCCTTTGGAGTAAATGCCTGCCATGTGATAATGTGATGTCTGTTGTTGTGAAATGCATCAACCAAATCAGATCCAGGGGCTTAAAGCACAGGAGGTTCCGTGCTTTTTTAGAGGAAATGGAGTCAGAATATGGAGATGTGCTCTATTTCACTGAGGTATGTTGGCTCAGCAGGGGAAATGTCCTGAAAAGATTTTTTGAGTTGAGAGAAGAAGTGAAAGCCTTCATGGAGAAGGATGGGAATTCTGTTTCTGAGTTGAGTGATCACAAATGGCTCATGGACTTAGCTTTTCTTGTTGACATCACATATAAGCTGAATGTACTAAACAAGATGTTACAAGGTCCGGGGCAGCTTACCAGTGCTGCCTATGACAACATGAGAGCATTCTCCACAAAATTTGTGTTATGGAAATCCCAGCTCTCTCACACAAACCTTTGCCATTTCCCAGCATGCAAGAAACTTGTGGCTGCAGGCATACCATTCAGTGGTGAGAAATATGTTGATGCTATTTTTAAGCTAGAAAAGGCATTTGATCACAGATTTGCAGACTTCAAAAAGAACAGAGTCACTTTCCAAATTTTTGTGGACCCCTTTTCCTTTGATGTGCAAGATGCCCCTCCTGTGCTTCAAATGGAGCTCATTGACCAGCAATGCAACTCTTATCTCAAAGCCAAGTTCAGGGAAATTATTGGAAAAACAGACATGCATGGGCAATTTTTGAGAGAATTGCCCCCCAGCTTCCCTGAGCTTTCCCAAATGTTCAAGTGCACCATTTGCCTTTTTGGGAGCACATATTTGTGTGAAAAGTTATTCTCCACATTGAACTTCAATAAGTCAAAGTACAGGTCTAGACTTAATGATGATCATCTTCAAGCCATACTGAGGGTCTCAACTGCTTCCTCTCTAAAGCCAAATGTGGTTCAGATTTGTGAGAAGAAGCGCTGTCAAGTCTCTGGCAGCAAGGAATAGGCAAAAGATGCCATGTTCAGAAGAACTGTTCATGATCTTCACTCAATGTTCTATTCATGTTCAGAAGAAATAATTAAAACTATTAATAATGATGTCTGAGGACATTTTTTTGTGAAATCCCTTATGCGGCCCTGCCTCACCCCAACTTTGCCTCCTGTGGCCCCCAGGTAAATTGAGTTTGAGACCCCTGATTTAAGTCATGTTAAATATTTTAATCCTTATCTCAAAAGCAAAGGATTTTAGTTGGATGCAGGTAGAAAGATAATTTTACTGTATAATCTGATAAGCAATGAGTATGTTTCTAGGTAGTCCTGAAGAGACATTAAAGTGACTGTGAGCAGGGCCAAGTTATAACATAGGAAGTAAAGTAAGATGTTTGATTTGCATAAAACAGACATGGGTTCATACCTGGTATCACATATGGTCGCCTGAGGAACACAAGAAATTATTCCTGAGCACATAACCAGTAACACTGAGATGATGTGGAAGATATTTATTATAGGGTCAGAATAAGAAATTGAAAGTTAATAGCATTACATCTTTACTGTTGATAAATGTGAAGAGGAAAGAGAAGGTAGGCATGTACAAACAAATATACCCCTGTTGCTAAAGCTTAGGTCTACCAATTAAAATATTCTTGTTATGATTATTTTGGTTTTGGGGCCATATCGGGTAATGCTCAGGAGTTATTCCTCAAGAATCATCTGCAAAGATGACAGTCATTCTTGAGCATTTAGATGTGAATACTCTTACACATGCCTTAAAATTGCTTTAACTTTTATTCTGCATGTATTATTTTAATTCCAGCTTTATAAAGCATAATTGACTAATAAAATTATAATATACTTAAAGTTGATATCATAGCGATTAAATAAATGCATTTGTTGAGATTGAATTGCCCTCATTTGATTAATCAATAAATTCATTACCTCATTATTTAAAATTTTCCGATGTAAAATATATTTCTAAACTGACTGAACACATTCTACATTTTGGGTCTGAAAACAGATCATAAAAAAAGAAGAAGAGGCCATGGAAGGATGTATCTTTTTACATGAAATATCTTTATATCTTTACATGTATATCTTCAGTTTCCCACATTAAAAAAAAGAAAGAAAAATAGCTTGTGGACCAGGAAGATGGCTCAAAAGCTAGTGATTAGATACCATCTCACACCACAGAGATTGGCATACATCACAAAGAATGAGAACAATCAGTGCTGGCGGGGATCTGGAGAGAAAGGAACTCTTATCCACTGCTGGTGGGAATGCCGCCTAGTCCAATCTCTATGGAAAGCGATATGGAGATTCCTCCAAAATCTGGAAATTGAGCTCCCATTCGACCCAGATATTCCACTCCTAGGGATATACCCTAAGAGCACAAAAATACAACACAAAAACCCCTTCCTCACACCTGTATTTATTGCAGCACTATTCACAATAGCCAGGCTCTGGAAACAACCAAGATGCCCTTCAACAGACGAATGACTAAAGAAACTGTGGTACATATACACAATGGAATATTATGCAGCCGTCAGGAGAGATGAAGTCATGAAATTTTCCTATACATGGATGTACATGGAATCTATCATGCTGAGTGAAATAAGTAAGAGGGAGAGAGAGAGACACAGAATAGTCTCACTCATCTATGGGTTTTAAGAAAAATAAAAGTCATTTTTGTAACAATCCTCAGAGACAATGAGAGGAGGGCTGGAACTTCCAGCTCACTTCATGAAGCTCACCACAAAGAGTGGTGAGTGCAATTATAGAAATAACTACACTGAGAACTACCATAATCATGTGAATGAATGAGGGACCTGGAAAGCCTGTCTGGAGTACAGGTGGGGGTGGGGTGGGATGGAGGGAGATTTGAGACATTGGTGGTGGGAATGTTGCACTGGTGAAGGGGGTGTTCTTTACATGACTGAAACCTAATCACAATCATATTTGTAATCAAGATGTTTAAATAAAGAGAAAAAAAGTTTAAAAAAAATCTAGTATATTCTCTGCATACCAGAGGTTCATTTCAGTCCCAACAATTTATCTTTTTAGCACCACCAAGAGCAGCAATCAAGTCCTGATATGGAATTAGCTCCTGAGAACTACTGGTTAGTTTTCCAAACAAAACAAAAACAGTTTGGTGAAATTTTGAAGAGACAAAATTAAGATAAAAAAGCAGTTGAGGATGTATTTCGTTCTTATGTTTGGCCATACCTAGCTGTTCTCAGGGCTTACCCCTTGCTGTAAACTCAGTAATCACTCTTTTTAATGCCCTGGGACCATATTTATTGCCACAGTTCAATTTTAACCAGGTATATTGCATCATACTCTTCTACTATTTCTCCAGCCCCTGGAGGTGTATATGATTTTTCGGAAACGGAATGCTGCTGAACAAATAATTTGGAATTAAAAGAGATGGAAGACAGATGAATAAAACTGAGGAATCAGTTAGCTTGGATAGACAATGAAACAAAATAAGAACATGGAGCAGATGTCAGAGCACCTAGGGAGCAGCATACAGAAGTGAGCAGAGGAAGGAAGAAAAATGAACACCTACACACAACCGGTATTGATTAGGTTTTCACACAATAAACACAAAGGAAAACCACTTTATAACCACTTTAGAAGAGCAAAGGGGAAAAAATATGGAAACTCTCCAAGACTGCCCCCTGTCAAATATCTTTCTTATTTCTAACATGGATCTCTCAAATGCTGTTGCTCCCTTGGGTCTTATTATCCTCTCTGTTATCACTCAGATAAATTTTTTTTTGCCCTCCAGTGATCTTCAGAAATCTCATGTTCTCCATAAAATCTTTTTTGACTAAATGAAAAGTGCTCATGCTGACTTTTCTTCCTTACAGCAGACTGTCAGCATTTCTCCTAGGGCACAGCATGTCTGTCTGGATGCAGAAGGCTTTCCATGTAAATACAACATGACCAGTGCTCTCAACATCCTCATTAGCTATTGGATCATTGTGCAGAGTATGTGTGCATGTTCATGTTTGGGCATGTGACCATGTTCATGATATGGGTTTAATGGACTTTGAAATTCATATGATGAGGCTGGAGAGATAGTATGGTGGATAAGGAATATTCCTTGCACATGCACACCCCAAGTTCAATACATCCCATATGGTTCTCTGAATACTGCCAGGATTAATTCTTGACTACAGGGCCAGGAGTAACCCCTAGATATCTCTGGGTGATCCCAAAATAAAAAAAATGTGGAATAAAATAAATCCTTCCCATAATCTGATGTGATAACGAGTAGGAATTTACTTAGCATAAAGTTATATTTATGTTAAATATGTTTTTATAAATGGGATCCTAATCTGATATGATTGTGATCTTAGAAAATCATGAAAAAAATTCCCCTTTAGCTTCTTAAGAGCCCTTCCAAGCATAGCAATCAAGATCCGAAATATATAAGACAAAATTGGATTATACAAAGCAAAATTGGAGGAATTCATCTAATAATCTTGAGATCTAAGCTCCTCTCCCAATTAAGACAAATCTTTCACATTTCACTTTAACTATGCTTTCGCCTTTCCCAGGGAGCACAGGAAAAGGAGTTAGCCCTGAGCACCACCAGTCAGCCTGAAAAGGAGAAAAATCAATAATAAACTGAGTCCAACTGAGCCCAATAAACCTTGATTTTGTACTCTTCAATTTTCATTACTGAGAAGATTGATTTCTGTTGAATAAGCAACCCAGTCTGTGGTATTTTGCCTAGCAATGTGTGACAGCATGCATTGGTAGGGTGTGGTGCCAGCAAAGAATATTGACTGAATTTAGGTCACCCATATTATAATACAACTCTCACAAGGCTAGGATTGCCAATTTAATGATATTCACAATAAGGAACATAGTATTTCTGTGAAGCTAGAACTTTATAGATACCAGACAGTTTTGCTGATTCTTTTAACACACTGATGATTGATGTCTCCTACCTATTTTGCATTAGGCATCCATTGGCTCCCCTTAATTACCTAGAGTCAGGACCCCAAATATTAATAATACTTTGAGCTATGTATTCTATAAGATACAATTGGGATGAATTTATCAAATAACCTTGGAGGTTGAGCTCTTCTGGTGATTAGACATAGATGAAAATTTCACACTCTTTAGGATGTCTCTTAAACAACAGCTGTAGCTAGTCACAGGCATTTTTAGTTGTAGAACTCAACATAGATAAATTATTTCTTTTTTTAATATCTTTATTTAAACACCTTGACTACAAACATGATTGGGGTTGGGTTTCAGTCATGTAAAGAACACCTCCCTTCACCAGTGCAACATTCCCATCACCAATGTCCCTAATCTCCCTCCTCTCCACCTGTGTTCTGACAGGCTGTCTACTTTCCTCATTCATTCACATTGTTATGATAGTTCTCAATGTAGTTATTTCTCTAAATACATTCACCACTCTTGGTGGTGAGCTTCATATAGTGGGCTGGAACTTCTCTTCTCTTTTGTCTCTGAAAATTATTGCAAGAATGTCTTCTATTTTTCTTAAAACCCATAGTTGAGTTAGGCTACTTTGCATCTATCTCTCTCCCTCTGACTTATTTCACTCAGTATAATAGATTTCATGTACATCTATGTATAGGAAAATTTCATGACTTCCTCTCTCCTGACAGCTGCATAATATTCCATTGTGTATATGTACCACAGTTTCTTTAGCTAATCATCTGTTCTAGGGCATCTTGGTTGTTTCCATTGTCTGGCTATTGTAAATAGCACTGCAATGAATATAGATGTGAGGAAGGGATTTTTGTATTGAATGTTTGTGTTCCTAGGGTATATCCCTAAAAGTAGCATAGCTGGGTCGTATGGTAGCTCAATTTTCAGTTTTTGGAGGAATCTCCATATCGCTTTCCATAAAGGTTGGACTAGAATGCATTCCCACCAGCAGTAAATGAGAGTTCCTTTCTCTCCACATCCCTGCCAGCACTGCTTGTTCTCATTCTTTGTGATGTGTGCCAATCTCTTTGGTATCAGATGGTACCTCATAGTTGTTTTGATTTTCATCTTCCTGATCATTAGTGATATGGAGCATTTTTTCATGTGCCTTTTTTGTCATTTGTATTTCTTCTTTGTCAAAGTGCCTGTTCATTTCTTCTCCCCATTTTTGATGGGATTAGATTTTTTTTATGTTTCATTTAAAGTTCTGTCAGTACCTTGTATATTTTGGATATTTGCCCCTTATCTGATAGGTATTGGGTGAATAATTTCTCCCACTTAGTCGGTGGCTCTTGTATCCTGGGCACTGTTTCCTTTGAGGAGCAGAAGTTTCTGAGCTTGATAAATTCCCATTTGTTTATCTCTGCTTCCATTTGTTTGGAGAGTGGGACAAACTATTTCAAGTAAGAACTGTTGTTATTGAGAAGTAGATATTATCTAATAGTCTAGCTAAAAAGGTACTTTGCTACCTTACTTACTGTTAAAAACTGTATATGAGATGCCTGAACAGTATATTTGGTTAAAAAGGGGTTGGGGAGACAAAGTTTTATTGTTCTCTCTGCCTTAGCACACCCATTCACTGTTAATTTATATCCCCCAAATTCTTGCTGTTGACTTAAAAAGGTCGTAATTCTGGTAGGTCTTCTTTTCATGTGAGGGAATAAATGAAACCCAACAAACTTATACTCTGAACCCACTGACATTCCAATGTAGTAATACGGACTTCTATAAAGAATTTTATTAATAAGATTGGTCCCAATGAAAAAAATGCATCCATTTGTCTTCATAAGACTTCAGAGGTATTGCAGAGAGAAAATAGGCAGTGACCAATTAGGGAGAAATTTTAGTTCTGCTTATATTCTTAGAGTGAGATTATGTAGGAGGGATCTCATATTGATATTTATTTTCTTTTTCTTCTTTCGTCTTTCTTTCTTTCTCTTCCTTCCTTCCTCTTTCTCCTTCCTTCCTTCCTTCTTTCCTTCCTTCGTTTCTTTCTTCTTTCTTTTTCTTTCTTTCTTTCTTTCTTTCTTTCTTTCTTTCTTTCTTTCTTTCTTTCTTTCTTTCTTTCTTTCCTTCCTTCCTTCCTTCTTCCTTCCTTCCTTCCTTCTTTCTTTCTTTCTCTTTCTCTTTCTTTCTTTCTTTTTCTTCTTTCTTTCTTTCTTTCTTTCTTTCTTTCTTTTCTTTCTTTCTTTCTCTTTCTTCTTTCCTCCTTCCTTCCCTTCCTTCCTTCCTTCCTTCCTTCCTTCCTCCCTTCCTCCCTTCCTTCCTTTCTTCTTCTTTCTTTCTTTCTTTCTATTCTTTCTTTCTTTCTCTCTTTATTTTTCTTTCTTCCTTTCTTCTTCCTTTCTTCTTTCTTCTCTTTCTTTTTCTTTCTCCTCCTCCTCCTCCTCCTCCTCCTCCTCCTCCTCCTCCTCCTCCTCCTCCTCCTCCTCCTCCTCCTCCTCCTCTTCTTCTTCTTCTTTTGGGCCACACCCAGTGACACTCAGCGGTTACTTTGGGCTATGTCAGTGGTCGGCAACCTTTTTTTTCAACTGAGCCAAATCTGGCCAAAACCACGATTGAAATTTATTTTGAGAGCCACACAGCGCGCTCACTGACAGAGGCTAGGAGCAGAATTCTGACTCCTGGAGCGGCTGCCTGGCACACAGAAGAGCCAAATTAAAAGTGTAAAAATCCACATGTGGTTCGGGAGCCACAGGTTGTGGACCACTGGGCTATGTGCTCAGAAATCGCTCCTGGCTTGAGGGACCATATGGGACATGGGGGAACAAACCTCGGTCTGTCCTAGGTTAGCCACGTGCAAGGCAAACACCCTATCGCTTGCACCACTGCTCTGGCCCCTCTTTCTCTCTTTTTCTTTCTTCCTTTATTCTTCTTTCTCTTTCTTTTCTTACATTCATTATTTTTCTCTTTTTCTTTCTCTCTTTCTGTAGGACATGTTGGATTGCATATATCAATTAAAAAGAACTGATTTCAAGTTCTTATATGGTGCGTGCCTGTCAGGGAGTTCTGAAGAATCCAGACTCAATGTAATCTATATAGCTGCATTCACTCTTGAGTCTTATCTCAGAGAAGAGGCTCAATCTCACCAGTTAGTTCTCTTCCTCTTCTACATTCCTCTGCCTACTCAGCACTGCAACATGGCTGAGATTGGACCTTGCAAAATACTAACAAAATTAATAATATTCGATCTTATTTATACCTAAACCTGAGTATTTATGAGCGTATAAGAGTGATTTAGTGACACATACCAGGTTAAGAGCATAAGCCAAGATCTCAAGTGAGTGAATGGAGTGTGTGATGACCTTAATCCAGAAAACAGAGATCAAATGTAATTTATTTTTGTTTATTTTTATTTTTAAACCTTTATTTATTTATTTAGGTTTTGGGGCCATACTCAGTGGCGCGCAAGGGTTACTCCTGGCTCTATGCTCAGAAATCTCTCCTGGCAGGCTCGGGATCATGTGGGATGCTGAGAATCGAACCTGGGTCTATCCTGCGTTGCACACATGCAAGGCAAACACCCTATCACTGTGCTATCGCCCTGGTCCCTAGTTTGTCTTTTGATAATGAAAACGAGACTTGAAAAATACCATATTCTTGCCATTTAACAAATGCATTTTTAAAAAAACTGATACTTGATTTGCTTATTGTTTTATGCAATGATTTTGAATACAATGTTTTAAGCAATGGTTTTCTTCTGTAAATCCTAAACCCAGCAGCATCAGAATCATTTGACTTTCTGGAAGAAATAAATATACACTGTCTACTTCCCATTCGCATGAATTCAATAGTTTGTGTTTTAACAAGCCTTTCTTAACAAGGTGATTGTGAAACTTGGTAATGCTGAAGAACCATTGTGCTGAGTCCTAAAAAAGCTTACTAGAAAGCTTCTTTAAAAATTTGCTGGAGTGGCTTTCTTTCCAGTGGAAGCTTTTACCTATTGTCTAAGTTGCCTGAGTCTGAAAGAAATAATATCTATATAAGTTACTTGTAGGATTTTGTAAAATTTAGTTTCTTCCAAGTAGACTTCCATTGAAAGTATGCAAATATATTATCTTTCATATATGTACGTTGTACCAATAGCAAAACACTCAAGTGTAAGAGAAAGGCTAAGAATTTCTTGTCTGTATGATTTTGAGCCATCAATTTCTAGATCTTCATATATCACTTTATTGGTGAATGGTGCTTTAGAAAACAACCCAGGCTCTTTTTGGTGTAAAAGACTAAAGTTGTACATTTCTTGCTTGTGCTTTATGGATAGCATAGTTTGGTGGATAGCATAGAATGATGGAGGAATTTGAGGGGCCAGATTATGGGGAGTAGTTAAAGAACCAGAGGTTCTATCCAAAAACATTGCTGAAAGGGAGTGAGTAAGGATTGAAAGGGATTATCAAATTAAGTAAAATAAATCATAATAAAAATAAATATTGGGGATCATGTGACTATATGGGATATAGAAAAGCAAAGTGGGAAATAAAGTGAATGGTAAGCAAAACTTTGGACTCTAAAACAAAGGAATTGAAGTTACCAGAGGCAAGGACAAAAGAACTATGTTATGATCTGAATTAAAACCCCTAAAACATAATCTTTTACACCATTTTGGTATTAGAAATCTATGGCATATGCAACACAAATGATCTACTACTGAGATATGCCCCCAGCCCCATAAAAAGGTACAATATTTTCAACAAATGTTACCTCAATATTAAAAAATATACTTAAAGCCCCAAACCCTATATGTGCAATGGGTACAGTAAAAATAGTCCTCACTGCATTGCTCAGCACTTTCATTCCTGTTTGATTTGAGTATTCTTATAACTTTAGTATTCATAAATATTTGGCCTTGGGGCTGAAGAGATAGCATGGAGGTAGGGCATTTGCCTTGCATGCAGAAGGATGGTGATTTGAATCCCGGCATCCCATATGGTACTCTGAGCCTACCAGAAGCAATTTCTGAGCATAGAGCCAGGAGTAGCCCCTGAGTGCTGCTGGATGTGACACCCCCCCCCCAAGAAGAAAAACTATCACTGCAATAAACCAATGTGACAGTTCAACCTTTTTATTAAAATCCTAGTCTCTCAGCAGCTAGTCCTTAACCTGGAAGTGACACATTTCTTTTCTGTTCACCATAAATTAGTTAGAACTATGATAAGTTCTTACATGACATTATTGATCCATTCTTAGAAATTGATTTTATGTGAAACAATGTATAAGGAAAATAGGTCTGTGAATAATGTCCTTTCATTCTATGTCATTTAGGATTTGCTTTTCTCATCAATGTTATTACAAATCATTCTAAATGAAATTGCATTATTCAAGGAACTACTTATTTAAATCCAAAGTCTAAGATTTCATAAAGTATTAACATAATAACTTGCTGGTTCCTTGCATGGCAGTTTCTTGGGTAATGCCATTGTTGGTGACATCATTTCATTACACTGTTGATAAGAAAACAAAATCTCCATAGACATTTCATGAAGCGATATTATTTGAGGACCTGCATTTCTTAAAAATCCCTTTACTTACCACTGTTTCTAAAACCTATCAACTGTGTAAAATAAGGTCTCACTTTGTAAGAAGAAAAATAGGGACTAGAAAGATAATACAGTGAGAAAGTCTTTTTTGCCTTGCTCTTAGCCTGACTGGGTTCCTTTTAGGGCACCAGATATGACCCTCCTCCCCATGGTGAGCACCATCAGGAGTGATTCCTGAGTGCAGAGCCATGAGTAACCCCTGAGCATTGCCAGGTATGACCCCAATATAAAATCAAAACAAGACCAAATAAAAGTCATGAATAAAATGGAAAAAATAATACAAAATAGTCAAAGAAGTTTATTAGAGGAAGAGTGAGTAGTTTGAAAGTAAAATGTGAAAGAAAGTCTCGTACAAAAGGTAACACAAACTGTAGTGATAACAATCCTTAGGCATCAAAGTAAAAGATGGAAGGAACTTTGCCTGATAGCACAATTTAGCTTCCCTAAATTTCCTAATCCAGTTATATATAAAAGAGAAGAAATCTGGGCCAACTTTTTAGACAAGAGACTGTTTTATTCATCATTACCTGTTTCATAGTGATGCCTCAGAGTGCACCAGGATGTCTGAAATCAAAATTTGAATGCTAATAGTACCTCATAATCAAATCATCTTTTTGTTTGTTATGAGTAAAAAAAAAACCAAGTCACAAATAAAAATGACAAATATTTAACACATGGAATTGTTACCTCTTCTTAACTGTCATAGGTATTTATTCATGAACAGGATGACAGATGAAGAGGTGTAAATGAAGATAAGGTAAACAGATCTCAAGGTCTGGGTTTGAAAAGACAAATCCTTTGGCCCAAATGTGACTTTGTACTTATATTATTACTGGTATCAAGACATATTTTACCACCTAGCCTTAAAAGTAGTTGTTTTGATTTTCATTTTGTTTCTATTCTAGAAATGCACTCTCTTAAAGTGACTCATTTAAAAATAATTTCCAGGTCAATGATGTTTAATCTTCAGGTTTTCTTTCTTCCTTTGGGTGTGAGTATGGGAAAAGAGAATTAAAGTGGATAATCTCATTTCAGATGTTTATTGTTGACATTTGTGGGGAAAATATCAAATGTCATATTTGAACAATTATTTTCTTCCTTCTAGCATCTGGGAACTGTCTAATCTCCTCAATTGTTTTATCTTGAAAATAGGACCTAAGACAATCTAACAATCTCTCTCTCTCTCTCTCTCTCTCTCTCTCTCTCTCTCTCTCTCTCTCTCTCTCTCTCTCTCTCTCTCTCTCTCTCACGGTCACTCTCACGCTCACACACACACATACACACACACAGCAAAAATAAAACAAAACAATAATCAAAAATAAAAACTACCAACAAAAGAAATGTTTCCATTTCTTATCATTGATATTTTATTAAGGTGTTCAAATTAGTCTGATGGCAAATTAATGCCATATAAAAAGCCTTATCCTATGACAGGACATTGTACTGGAATTTATGTAGGCAAAGTGCAAATAACTTAAAACACTATATGCTTTTCTGTTGAAGACACATTACATAAATAGCACTACTGTTGAAAAAAAGAAATAACATTAGGTTTAGAAATGGAAAACTCATAAGGGCTTCTCTGAGCTATGTCAACTAGCTGGAAAAGATTTAAATATCCTGTACTTAGAGACAGTACAGTGGGCATGAGGCTTGTTTTTCTTAAGTTCATACTGAATTGTACTAGCTTTTGTCACAAGATGTTAACCTAAGACTACTAGCTCTGTAATACGTACAAGACATTTTTTTTTATTTATTGTAGACTTGCATTTTAAAAATAATGTTATAGATAGCAGTGGCTAATATCCATTCATTTTTCTGAACATAAAGATAAGATATTTTATATTTTCAGTCATATAAATGTTTTTCAATATTTTTGTCTTATATATTTAAAGTAGTGTGTGCCTTTATCTTAAATTCAGTCTGGATTTAAGAACAGTATTATGATAATTCACAACAGAGAAATTTTTACTCAGATTGAATCAGAGATTTATCCTTTATTCCTCATAAGTAACGAGAGTCTTTCTCAGGGAATGGAACATATTGGTAAAAACTACTACATAGGAAGCATTTGTCTCTAGAGTGGAGAATTCTTTCATTTAATCCTCATAGTAATTTAGTGAGTTAGAGCACATTTAAAATTTTTTATTGTGAGCTACATAGTTCTTCATAATTGAAATTCATATATACAGTGAGTCAGAGCTATTCTCACCACCAGTGTCGCCCTCCCTCTACCAATGAACCCAGAGTACATCCTATGCCACTGCCCTTTACGCTCTGGCCTGCCAGTACAACAGGCCCATTTAAGTTTAGATGGTTAAAGTTTAGGTCTCTTGATTCTATTATCATTGCCTTTGGCTTGGATATTTAGTTTTGTTCTTATTTTCCTCTACCAATGCTTCTGAGACCATTTGGTCCCTAAACCATCCTTTCTTTTTCACTTTCTTCTTAATACAGAAAAATACAGAAATATGTGGTAAAACAAAATAATCTGTGTCCGAAGGTTCTATGAAAAAGGCAGAAGCCCCTATTTAAAAGACAAGAAATTTAAAAAGAAAACAAAGAAAGTGTTTGTGTAAGGTTGTTGGACTTTGTTTGTTTGATTTTGCATGGGTGCAGCAAAATTTGAGGAAAATAGAAAGGAAAAACCTTTGACCTGAGAATAGGGAAATCCTAAGCATAAAGCATCCTGCCATAAGACCAACTAGAAGGCCAGACATACTAAGTTTTCTAACCTCAAAATCTTTCTTTGCGGTCCCAGTAAAAGTTCTCAATCACAGTTGTCACAGTCAGGTTTCTGTAGTTAGAGATACTGGTTTTGCACAGATCCTGTGTCGAATGAAGTTGGGGTGTCATGGAACATTATCTGGTTTCATCTCACCATTAGTTGGTAATGCAAGGAACCCAGCCCTGAAAGCAAATGTTGCTGTTTCCAAGTAGTCAGGATGTCATATGAACACACTCTGGAGCAAGTCAGTGTC
Organism: Suncus etruscus; assembly: GCF_024139225.1. NCBI lineage: Eukaryota > Metazoa > Chordata > Mammalia > Eulipotyphla > Soricidae > Suncus > Suncus etruscus. Next base: position 83,687,843 of record NC_064850.1, read on the forward strand.
AGAGCAGCAGCAGTAGAGCCTTCCCCAATAGAAGTCTGATTCCTGGTGCTGGTGCAGAAAACCATAGCAGTTCCATAGATGGTCTCCAAGGTTCAGTGGTGAGTGGTCATTGTCAGATCATCTGAAGTCAAAGCCAACTCACTATGCAAATGTTCAGGTTGAAAGGCTTCACTATAATGTAAAATTTATCCTTATTAGATAAGGATATTTCTGAACATAAGATTTCCCATTTTAATGTACTTTAGCACCTTTTTTATCAAGAGAAAATTGAGTTGTAGAGATTATGTGACTTCACCACCAAGATCACATAGTTGGTCTGTGATTAGTTGAGGACCAAGGGATTTAATGCAGTTTGATTTTGAGTCCATACATTAACCTCTGTATTGTCTTTTCTGATATAAGTACTTTCAAAGAAATAAACTCCTTTGGAAGACGTTTTCATTTTGTATCTGTTTTTTTGTTTTATGTATTTTTTTTGGCGGGGGGCACACCCAATGGTGCTCAGGGGTTTCTGGTTGTGCACTCAGAAATCACACCTGGCAGGCTTGGAGGACCATACAGGATGCTAGGAGAACCCTGGTTGACCACATTCAAGGCAAAGACCCTAATAGCTGTGCTATTGTTTTGACCCTTCAATTTGTATCTTAAAGAAAAACCTCCAAGAACCCTCTGGTATGATCTAAGGGACAGGGATAGATATAGCTGTGTTACACTTTGCGAATATTTCTGAAGTCAGATAAATTGTAACATTCATGGATTCAGATGATTTTGACTGAATAAGGTAGGTGTGTGTGTGTGTGTCTATTGAGCAATCCTGAGAATGTGAGTTCTTCACATGTGAGTTATACACTAACCATGTTCATAATCTTCTAACATGTTTTTGAATGTCTCGAGTTTACAAGTTGCATGGATATTCTTTATCCAGACAACTCTCTCCTGCTGTGTATCTATGTGAACTAATTAAACCATGAGCCACGTACTCTTCTTGGTAAGAGAAGCTGAACTTCCCAGTTGTCTGTTTTCATCAGTAGTGTACACACCCTTTACTTCCTGAGGTATAAGTATACATCTGTGCTCTCCTTACTAAAATATCTGACCATAGTCCTCTCTATATTAAAAGAGAGGAATTCTTTTTTTTATATTTTATTTAAACACCTTGATTACAAACATGATTATGGTTGGTTGTCAGTCATGTAAAGAACACCCCCCTTCACCAGTGCAACATTCCCATCCCTAATGTCCCAAATATCCCTCCTCCCCACCCCACCCCTCCCTGTACTCTAGGCAGGCTTTCTATTTCCCCTCATACATTCTCATTGTTAGGATAGTAAGAGAGAAATTCTTAATAAATCATTGCACAGTTAGAGTAAACTGATGGGAGAGATTATGCACAATATAGTAAGATATACAGTTATCCCTGGATTCTGTTTTAGACTAGAAAAGAGACCAGGGTCAAAAGAGAAAATATGGAAGGAAAAAAAAAAGGAAAATGGAATGAGTCCTATGTACTGTGCTAGATTACTTATGCAATTAACTTTTTTTTTTTTTTTTTTGGTTCTTGGGTCACACCCGGCGGTGCTCAGGGGTTATTCCTGGCTGTCTGCTCAGAAATAGCTCCTGGCAGGCACGGGGGACCATATGGGACACCGGGATTCGAACCAACCCCCTTTGGTCCTGGATCAGCTGCTTGCAAGGCAAACACCGCTGTGCTATCTCTCCGGGCCCTTATGCAATTAACTTTTAAGAAATGGGGCCGGAGAGATAGCACAGCGGTGTTTGCCTTGCAAGCAGCCCATCCAGGACCTAAGGCGGTTGGTTCAAATCCGATGTCCCATATGGTCCCCTGTGCCTGCCAGGAGCTATTTCTGAGTGGATAGCCAGGAGTAACTCGTGAGCAGTGCCGGGTGTGGCCCAAAAACCAAAAACCAAAAAAAAAAAAAAAAAAAAAAGAATGTATTAACCATATTCTTACAGGTGAGGCTCCTGGGACTAGGGAAGTTAGGTAGCATATTCACATTGCATTTAATAATAAACTTGTGATTTAATTCTACCTTTTCAGTCTAAAGATTATATTCCTTGTAGCTTGCTATCTATAGAAAAGGAGCTGGTCAAATAGCAGATATTATTATACCACCAAGGTGACACTAGATTTGCCATGTGGAATTCCTTTGACCTTTATTAAGCTGTAACTACCTTCTAGTAATTGCTTAGCTATTAAAAATCTCCCAGAGAGGTAGATCCTTTGGGGTCAAAGTGATGTTTTCCCCTAGCAACTAATTAAAGAAACTTCTTTGAAATTGTGACTATTTGATGTTTGGGTAAGCAGATATAAAAACATCTGTTTTTAAAAAGTTGTTATAAGTGAAATGCAATCTTATTTAAATTATTAGTGTATATTAAAAGGCAACTTGGGCCGGCGCTAACCTAGGTTTGATCCCCTGGCATCTTATATGGTCCCCCAAGCCAGGAGCGATTTCTGAGCGCATAGCCAGGAGTAACCCTTGAGCGTCACTGGGTATGGCCCAAAATCAAAACAAACAAACATCAACAACAAAGACAACTGGATGTATTTGAAATGTGGTCTATATTCTAAAAGGTTTTCCAGTGGGCATTTCCAGAAAGTCTCTAGGATAAATAATTTCCTTTTCCCTTAGAGATTTAGGGTGATAGCATATCTACCTCTGAATTATAGATTTGCTTCTATCACAGTTGCTAGGCAACAATATCTGAGAATTCTTGCTCCTTCTCAATTTTTATCATCCTTGTTGAAGTTTGGATGTTTTTGTTTGTTTGGGGATCACACATGGCCATATCTACACTTGATTCCTTGTTCTAGGATCACTCTCAGTGTTACTCAGGAAAGTATATGGTGCCAGGAATTGAACTCTGGACTCCTGCAGGTAAAGCACTTTGAGCAAATTCTCTGGAACCTAGTTTATCTTTTTTTATTATGATAATTGTACCTAATATAAAATTGTATCCTTTTAAAAATGTGTATTTCCCTGATGAGTATACATGTTGAAAATAATATTATTGTGGTATTTTAGTTTATTGGCTAGTTGCATTTTATCTATTCATTTATATGCTTATTAATTACTTATATATTTATTTATTTTAGCCTCTCGGTGGTTCTCAGAATATTGAATTCAGGTTTAGTGGGTACAATACAAACATCTAATCCACTGTACTATCATTTCGGTTAATTCTATTTTCAATATATAGCATTTCATTTTACTTGTTTATTTATGGTATAACTATATAGATCTTAGACCTTTAGATGCAGATTTGTTTTATAATCTCATATTTTTGTTTGTTTATTTTGAGCCAAACCTAGTGATGATCAGGGGTTACTCCTGGCTCTACACTTGTAATCACGCCTGGTGGGTTTGGGGGACCAAATGGATTATACCCAGATAAGCTACATGCAAGGCAATAACTTTACTCACTATGCTATTGCTTTGGTCCCAATTTAATGTTCTTTAGATTTTAGAAAAGTGACACTGTCATTGTGCCATAAGTATTCTACAACATTTTGGAAGTCTGAAGTTGCATCCTGTAATCAAACATCATATTTAATTTATGTATATTAAAGAGAATTAAAATTCTAAATTAAGTTAATATCAGCTTAGATCTGACTTTGTTGTCCAATGAACACAAGATGAGGATTTGTTGTGCAGGACAATAATGTGATCTTTAAAAGGGATGATTTCACCTCAGAGGAGACCAAAACTGAATGAGAAAACTGTTCATCTTTTACCAAAAATGATTCATTTGCTGCACCAACTCTCTCCTTGGAACACCTCAAATAATAAAAACTGTGCAAAAGAATCTAGTGGTTGGTACTTTTTACAGACCAAAAGGAATAGAGAAATTAATCTTTAATTTGCTTTTTCTTTGAAGAAAATTTGATACAACTTTTATATATTAGAAAATGCTCAATATTTGGGTTCAAGATACTGGTTCTTACCCAACTTCTACCTCATCATAGCCCTACCATGCATAATTAATTTTCATTAGTAAAGATTACCAGAGTCTGAATTAGGAATAGTTGACATACTGGTATTATTTATAAAAATCCTTTCAACATAGCCTCTGTTATCCACATTCAATTGACAAGAGAATGAAGATTTGTAAGGGTTAACTATTTTGACATACAGTAAATGATCGGTTCCACTGGGATTAGACTCAATGTAAGTTGATGCATTGCATTAATCTGAAGATAAAGTTCATGATTAGGATACATATTTAATTGATACCCTGGCCTTGTCTTTAATGCAAGGATACCGATTCTACTATAAAGCTTCGAAATGCACAAAACTTATTTTGATTCTATACTTTATCATATATTAATTAATGAACTTGGAAAAGTAGAAATAGTAATCGCAGTATTTATTACCATTTCCAATCTATCACATACATCAAGCACTGTTTTAAATAATTTTAGTGAATTATATATGTAAATTGCAAATATATATAGGACATGTAATGCGAATTCTAGGTATTATTACACTACTTGGCTGACACCTAGTTTTTTACATTATGTGGACCTGCATTTCCCACAGCACATTGTAGAAACTAGTAGGCCCTAAGTATACTGAGAAAATAATTTTTATTCTAAAACTATTGACAAAACCTTAAATATTATTTCATCCTGTTAAAGAAATCTCAATGTATATTTATATTTTAGTAATAGTCAGAATTATTTAAGGAAAGGCAAAATTTTCTAGTTTTTTTTTTTTTTTTTAGGCTTTACCTGAACAAACCTACCAGGTCTGTGAACTATACTTTGAGATATATTAGTAGGTGTCAAATTCCAACAAGCCCTATAAATTCATGATCATTCACACTGACTGTTGGATAATAGTTTCTTTGGCTAATAAACATTGATTTTCTTTAAACCCATGAATTTGTCTACTTGGATTTTGAGGCTTGGACCACACCAAGCAGTATTCAGGACAGAACCTATTTCTGGCTTTTGAGCTCAGGAGTGACCCCTAAAAGATGTTGGGAATTTTTTTTTAATTTTTATTTTATTGAAACAATTATGATCTACAGAGTCCTTCAGACTTGAATTTTAGATATACCTTGAGTCAGGGTCCTTCCCACCAACAGAGTCACCTTCTTCCATCAATAGACAAAGAGTACATCGTATGCCACTAGCCTGTGCCCCCTGGCCGGCTCTTTTAAGGTTAGGTAGTTAAAGGCTAGGTAGGTCCCTTGATTCTATTAATCTTGACTTTGGCTTGGGTAATTAGTTCTGTCCTTATTTATTTCCCCACCAATGCATCTGAGACCATTTGGTCCCTGCCCCCCCAGCCTTTCTTTATTCCTTTCCTCTTAGTTTTATAGAAAAAATATGGGAATCTGTGGTGAAATAAAGTAACACATGTCCCAAGGCTCTATGAAAAAGGAAGAAGCCTCAATTTAAAAGATAAGAGATTAAAAAATATAATAAATAGGGTGTGTGTGGCAGGGTGTTTTTTGTGTTTTTTTTTTTGTTTTGTTTTGTTTTTGCATAGGTACAGCAAAATATTGGAAAATAGAAAGGAAAAACTTATGGCCTAAAAGCAGGGATACCTAACACATGAAGCATCCTGGCATGGGAATTTGAATGTGGTCTGCCAAATACAAGGCCAGGAATTTAACCTCTATAAAATCTCTCCAGACTCTAGTTGGATTGTTTATTCAATTGAAACCATTTTAGGAGCTGTAGAATCCATGCAGTATGGAGCTGATGTTGCTTCCATACCCAGCAACCCAGAAGGCTCCTAGAGCAAACAGAAATTAGCTCTAAACACTGCCAGGTGTGACCCAAAACCATCTACCACTACCATCACCATCCTCAAAATGCATTTCAAAGTTATTGTACTTTAACTCTGGGTCTCATCCTAGTTCAGTATACTCTAAGATTTCAACCCAAGTCAAGGTTTCTCTTTAACAAAATCCTTCCAGCCCTCCCTTTTCTCAAGCTCACAGGCTTCCTTCTGTTCTTTGACTGTCTGAGTACTGACTGTCCCCAAGGAACTGAGGCTTTGAAATAGTCTCAATGGAACTGGAATTATGCAGAATTAAATTGGCCCACATTTGATAGAGTTGGATAGAACTAGAGTGAAGTTTGTAAGAAAACTGTGGTTTAAAAAGAAAAGGCAGTATTTTCTAATTAAGGTTCCGGAAGAGTTCACAAAGGGAAACTGCTTTATTTTTTTTTTGATTTCCCCCTCTTCTTTTATTTTTTCCTTCTTTTTTTTTATTTCTTTTGCTTGATAATCCAATCTTAATTCAAACTTGAAAAAAATTAATTTACTCTAAATCGATATTAAGTCAAAGACTATAAAACTCCAGCCTAAATTTACACACAAATTTCTCCTGTTTAACATACAACTGCAAAAAATTGACCATTTTCCTTTATAGCTTTAGTTTTTACTCTATACCTTTCCAAATATGAATTTTAACTCAAAAACGATCTCTTTAATTATTTTATTTTATATATAAACTATTTTATTTAAAAAGCATATATCCCACAGTTGACATAGTTGATCATAATACATTGAAATTGTTAAAAAGAAATAAATACAGTAACAATAAAATTTTTGAAAATTAATGTTTTTCACAAGTTATTAAGCTATTGACATTAAGTAATTGACCGAGGTTAACTAAGCTCTTCTTGCTAGTTGATCATTCTGTTATTTATTTTGTTTCTGAGCATTAGGTGGCTTCAGATACACATCGGCATCTAAATTGGGGTGTTCCTACGGACAATATAGTATATGGCAAACTTCTCTGGGAACTTTATAAGTATTTCTATGCCATAATCGTAGTCCCATAGTTGGCTTATTTCAGAGTTTCAGATTTCTACCCATCAGTTTATAGCATGAAAAGTAATTGTGTAGAAATGGTCTCACTTTTCTTTTGGAGGCCATACCTGCAGTACCCTGGGAACTATATGGTTCAAGGGCTCAAAACCAAGCCTCCTAAACAGACAGCTTACATTCCCAACATTTGAGTTTTCTTGCTAGACCAGCACCTCTTTTTTTAAGTTGTATAGATTTGATTTTTTTTTTTTTTTGTGGTTTTTGGGTCACACCCGGCAGTGCTCAGGGGTTATTCCTGGCTCCAGGCTCAGAAATTGCTCCTGGCAGGCACGGGAGGACCATATATGGGACGCCGGGATTCGAACCGATGACCTCCTGCATGAGAGGCAAACGCCTTACCTCCATGCTATCTCTCCGGCCCCTAGATTTGATTTTTATTGAAGCTTACTTAGATGTGAAATAAAGAGGAGAAATGTAAATTCAAGAAATTCAAGAGTGAACACAGTCAGCAAAGGAACAAACAAGCAAGCAAAGATAACGTGTTCAAGAGAGAACAAGTCACATTTTTCTTTCACATTGTTGACTCTTTGCTATTTATGCCTTTTTATCTATTCAAAACTTAAAATTCTATGAAGTAAAATTAAAGTCTTTACTATCTTATGGTAATATTCTTTCCATTTTCTAGAGGTTACTACATTTCTTAATATTTCAGTTTGTTTTTTAGTTATGTCTGCAGTATCATTCATAATATAATTAAACACACTGATCATAGATGGGTACTGGTTATTTGGAAAGATAAGCACACAGACTTTTAAATACATATACAGTTTTTAGATGGTAGGACTTGTTTTTATAACAAAATTTATTGACAGAGAAAACTACGTACTTGCATTCTGGTATAGGGTTTTTGTTTCTTTTGTAGCAAATATTGTTCATGAACCATACTTTGAGAAACACTAATATGAAAGTGTGCATCCTTACCAACACTAGTTCTTCAGATAAATACTGAAAGCTGGCTAGTAATTTTTGTTTAGTACTTCCAAAATATATTGTAGTTCATAGATAACTATACTAAAGCTTACCAATTCTAAACTTTAAAAGGAAATTTTAGTTGCTAGTTTTAAGAAGTCATTAGAGGGCCCAGAGAGATAGCATAGCGGCATTTGCCTTGCAAGCAGCCGATCCAGGACCAAAGGTGGTTGGTTCGAATCCCAGTGTCCCATATGGTCCCCTGTGCCTGCCAGGAGCTATTTCTGAGCAAATAGCCAGGAGTAACCCCTGAGCACTGCCAGGTGTGGCCCAAAAAGCAAAAAAAAAAAAAAAAAGTCGTTAGAAATCATACAACTAATATCATGTCTCTGTCAGCATAAAAACAGTAGTTACCCTGTTTTTTTTTTTATGGACATAAGATGAAAGAGTCTAACTGTTGAGGAGCTTGCTAATTGAACTTCTTTGTATTTTTATGGGTAGCAGTACTATTAAGTATAAGGAAAATGATAGTGCTTCTAGCCACTATTACTATACTTTTAAGACTAATCCTGTCTCTTCAGTTTTTCAGTTTTCTTTGTTACTTGTCTTCTGAAATGTACATGTATAAGTGTACCTACTAAGTGCTGTGATTTTTTTTAAATGTGTTTGTATAGAATGCTTCTGAAAATTCAATAAAGTTGTTAAATTTGAAAAAAAAAAATAAGAGTTGTAACCAAACAGTTCATGAATTCCAAGCACTACTGCTGATACTATGGCTTTTTGTGGGGTTTTTGTGGACTTGGTTTTAGCTGCCAAGCCTTCCAGAAGTAAAAAATAAATAAATAAATAAAAAAGGCAGGAGGTGCGAGTACTCACACTCACTCCAAAAATGTCCTGGTGACTTCACCCCAAATACCAGCATACTTTGAGTTTTGGTCAGTTTGATGTCTCTGTGGAGTCATAGATCAGTAATGAAGTTGGACCATTGGCAAAGTAGTGGCAATCCTGGATAATAGTTGCAGCGTGGCTGGCTTTGGCAGGGCTGGCACTTGACTTGCCTCTCCTCCCCTAATCACTAGTTTTCAGCTCTGTTGCCATTATACCCATAATATCTCACAACTTTGTTTACATCTTTTCAAGAATAAATTGAATGTAAGAAGTGGGCCAAATGCAGACATTTAAACTGAGTTTGTGGGTATGGTTTTGGCTACTAAAACAACTACTTTTAAAAAGAGAGAGGGTGCCATAAGACAGTCATAATTGAAATTTAGTTTAACATGGCTGTCATTATATTATGACAAGATAAGTAATAGACAAAAATTCAGATTGAAACACTAACACTAATTTTTATTACTTCATATAATAGAAAGGATTATTTTGAAACTTTCTGAAAATTTTAATGATTTGCTAAATCAGTATTGTATAATCTAAGAATGATTGGAATGCAGAGCGTCATTTAGTTAAAATATGTGGTCAATTATAATATCAATACTCAATGATTTATCAATTATAAAACATAGTCAAGGATAGGAATTAAACCCATGGATCTAATTTAAACTTATGGCTATTTATTCATAAAAACTAAGAATATGATTAAAAATGATAGTACAATGAGTAAGATGCTGTCTCTGCATATGTTTGACCCAGGTTCAATTCCTAATATCTGCCATATATCATCTCCTCAGCAATGAGATTAATCCTTGGCACAAAGCTAGGAGTAAGCCCTAAGCATAGCTGGGTGTGAACTCCTGAAAAATACACACAAGAATTTATCTATGTACTTTTCAATCACATTACTCCTATTCATACATATAGGACCTAAAATGTAATGCAATCATTTGTCACTTAAAAATGAAATGAGTCTTTAGGTAGCATAATCACTGTACTAATATCAAAGTGGGCTAGCCTGTTAGTATTACCATAACAGTTTATCATTGACTTAATAAATAATGCATGACTATGATTATTTCATAAATGCTTGCTGTCCTGACTAATTATGGTTAAATAAAACAGAATGAAGAACCATAAGAAATAGTGATGATGACAAGATTATTGTTTTGTCTTTGGTCAGATATTAACTTCTATTCCAATTTCTCATTTTATTTATTTAAATTTTTGTGTTTATTGGTTGTGATTGGCGGCTTCTCAAGTGGTGTTCAGGAGATCACGTGGGCACCTTCTGAAAATTCTTGGTCATCCAGTAATTCCATGGGAGGGCTTGAGAATGTAATGCTGCTTTGTTCCTGCAGTGCTAGAGATGTGTGGGGACTCTCTGGTGGTTCTTGTGGTCTTCAATACCTTGTCTGGTGAGGCCTGGGACCATGTGTGTCAGAGATGGAAACAGATCAATCATGTAATTTAAAATATATCTTAACCCCTTCATATATCTTAACCCTTTCATATATACCCCTTCACTGTCTCTTTGGTCCAACCTCATAGTTTATAAGAGGTTCTTACTATTCCATTCATAATAAATTAATTAATAATAAATAATTAATAAAAAACTTTACACTTCTTGAAGAGCCACACCCAGCAGCACTTAGGGATTACTCCTGATTCTGTGCTCAAAAATCACTCTTCGGAGCCCAAAAGATAGCATGGAGATAGGTGTTTGCCTTGCATACAGAAGGACGGTGGTTCGAATCTCAGCATCCCGTATGGTCCCCCAAGCCTGCCAGGAGCAATTTCTGAGCGTATAGCCAGGAGTAACCCCTGAGCGCTGCTGTGAGTGACCCAAAAACTAACCCTTCCCCCCAAAAAATGACTCCTGGCAGGTACAGGGGACCATATGGGTGCTGAGGATTGAACCTGGGTCCATCTTGGGTCGGCCATATGCAAGGGAAACGCCCTACCACTGTGCTATCACTCCAGCCCCACTAATGAATAACTTAACTTCATTCACTTCTAGTTTCTTGTTTGAGTCTATTTAATGTTTTAGATACTAAATATATACCTTGTCCTCTTAGGATTTCTAAACTACCAGGATAAACATACAAACAAAAAATATAATAACTGAGATGAATCGGATTGACTAATATGCAGGAGTAGTACATAAAATGGCACTTCTCGGTGAACAGAAATTTTACTTTGTTTTTGAGACATATCCAGCAGCACTAAGGGATTACTCTTTGCGCTCAGAAATTATTCTGAGTTTTGTACTCAGAAATTAATCCTGTCAGGCTTGTGGAACCACATGATAAACTGGGGATCAAACCCGAGTTGTTCAAGGTAAATGTCCTACTTGCTGTGATATATGCTATAGCTCCCCAAAATTTTACTTTATTTGAGAAATGACATTAAATTAATTTTTATTAATGATTTTTTTCCACAAAGTATAAAATTTAAAACTGATGCTGGAATCTTCTCTAACAGATAATATTGCCAGTGAAAATACATTTAGTAAGAAGAAAATATAAAACTGATAATATAACAACTTATTGAAATGTAATAATTCTTCATTAAAGAAATAAGAATCTCAATTTGTATTCCCTATTTTTAAAAATGTACACATGAAATTAAATCATTTGTACCCATTACTGCTTTGTCTCTTTTATGGAGGTACAACTCTATTATCTTTAAAATGGAGAAATGATGTCTATTTCATAGTATGGATAGGAGAATGATATTAGTTATATAATACATAAGATTTATGCTTCCAAAAAGTTACATGAAAGGTGAATGCAGTATAACTTGAGTTCTGGGTTCACTAGTAGGGTGTAAACATGCAGAAATGCTACTGCTAAAAGTGGCATTGATTTTATAAACTGGTACTGATTGATATATATCATAATGTTAATGCAACTTGCATGGATTTTAATCCTAGTGATTATAATTTTCCCCCATTCTACTTCATCTGGAATAGTGGTTTTCCTTCTATTCATCTTCAGACAGCTCATTTGGTTAATGCTCCGAAAGAATATAGAATGACTGACTGAAGACAGAGATAACAATAATTACAAATGATCTTTCATGAAGACTTATTATATACCCAACAATCAACAGATCATTTTGTCTGTACTATTTCATTTCATCCTCACAACGGCTGAATGAGGAAAATATTTGTCTTATCCCTGTTGTAGAAATGAGTCATTGACTCCAGAAAGACTTCAGATTTTATCTAGTTGACAAGATGGAGTTAATATTGCAACTAGACAATCCACCCTCAAAATGTAAGCCCTTACTTCTAATGTATCGGTCTCTGGCACAGGCAAAGCAATCCTATTGTTTGTTTCATGTTCTCTAATCTATTGAAATTTCAAAAATTATTATTTGTCTATTAATGATACTTTTTGTTTAACATTGCTCTTGGATGATTAAAAATCATAATCCTTTTATTAATCATGTATTGTTTACTAACATGAGTACAATTTTCAGATCCTGTCAATTCTTTTAGAGAGGTTGTAAGTTTGAAGATTTTAGCTTATCATTGACAAGAGCGTTAGATTAAAAATATAATGAGAGGGGCCAGAGCTATAGCACAGCTGTAAGGCATTTGCCTTGCATGCGGCCAACACAGGACAAACTCCAGTTTGAATCCCGGCATCCCATATGGTCCCCAAGCCTACTGAAAAAAATCATAGAAACAGAGATCAATCCAGATACCACTGAATGTGCCACTAGAAAGTATGTATGCAGTATGTTGCCTTTCATTGTGTATGAGTGTGAGTGGATGTGTTGTGTGATGACTCTCACACATATCCCACACCAGTACTTGTGAACACTTGCACTTGTGAAACAGTACTTTGAACAGTTTCAGTTTGAAGAAGATATTATGCCTACATCATGTTTTCTAATAGCTGCCTAGTATTCCATTGTGTAGATGTATCAAAGTTTCTTTAGCCACTCATCTGTTCTCAGGCACTTGAATTGTTTTTGAATTCTGGCTATTGTAAATAGTGCTGCAATGAAAATAGGAATGCAGAGGGTTTTTCTGCATGGTATTTTTAGGTCCCTAGGGAATATCCATAAAAGTGGTATTTCTGGGTCATATAGAAGCTCAATTTCTTTTTTTTGGGGGGGGCACCCAGTGACGCTCAGGGGTTACTCCTGGCTATGCGCTCAGAAGTCGCTCCTGGCTTGGGGGACCATATGGGACGCCGGGGGATCGAACCGCGGTCTGTCCAAGGCTAGCGCAGGCAAGGCAGGCACCTTACCTCTTGCGCCACCGCCCGGCCCCAGAAGCTCAATTTCTAATTTTTTGAGTAACATCCATATCGTTTCCAAAAATGGTTGTTACAATCTACATTCCCACCAAGAGTGAATGAGAGTCCCTTTCTCTCTGCATCTTCACCAGTACTTATTATTCTTGTTCTTTGTGATTTGTGCCATACTCTGTGATGTGAAATGATTCTCATTGTTGTTTTGATTTGTGTCTCCCCTATTTTTAGTGATGTGTAGCATTTTTTATGAGGGCCAGGAGGACCAGTTCATGGTAGGAGGCCTGCACTCTGGACATGACCTCAATGCTGAAAGTGATATGTGATAAAGTGATATGTCTGCATGATATGCATGATACACTTTCATTAACAATAAAGCAAACCTCAGTGTCAAGAAGGAGAGAGAAGAGAGAATGAGAGAGTGAGAGGGAGAGAGGGAGAGAGGGAGGGAGGGAGGGAAGGAGGGAGGGAGGGAGGGAGGGAGGGAGGGAGGGAGAAAGGGAGGGAGGGAGGGAGGGAGGGAGAAAGGGAAGTAAAATGCCTACTCTAGAGGCAGGCAGAAGTGGTGGTGGGTGGAAGGAACTGGGGACTTTAATAGTGGGAAACATGTACTGGTAAAGGGTTGTAGATATTCCATGACTAAAACTCAATCATTTTTAACCATGGTGCTTAAATAAAGTAATTATTAAAATAAAAATATGCCACATGAAGATATATGGGTTTATGACAGGCAGCCACCTGAAGATCCTGTGACTAATTTTGGCTTCTTCATGCTCCACACAGAGCAAAGGTATTAAGCCATGGCCAATTTTTGAGAACTGTCATCTTGTTCAAAATATGAAATATTCAGATTTCAAGAATTGACCTATTGAAACAACTTCCCAGGCATCCCAAGGGGTTCCTGGAAGTCTATAGCCTGCAAGGTAACTTAGACATCCTGCACTGATCTCTTGAAGAGACTGTTTCATTGGTGGTAATTGTTACATAGTGGTGGGTAGAAGAAAGATTTAATTAATCTGAAGCTCAAAGTGTTCAAAAGTCCAAATGCTATTCAGAGCTTATGATGCGATTCATTTACTTACTCAACTCTTTTTTTTTTCCCAGAACTTTTTTAAAGAACTTGAAACCAGTTGTCACATTTAAGTTTTGATTTACATAGTGAGATTTATATTCTGTTGAAAGGAGTTGTAGCTATGACTTCACAGGGATGTGAAAATAAATAAAAGAACAACTCAAAATTCAAACAAATTTGCCAAACTGCAATGAAGCCAAATTGTTTTCTTTTGCTTTCCTTTAATTTAATTTCTGTTTGTTTTAACATACTGGAAAGTGACTAGAGATATTTCTTTGGCAAAAAATAATTTGGATACTTCAGCATTGTATATGCCCAAATGGCTTGGGGGATCCTATCATTTGGGAGTCCTATTATCAATATTGTTAATATCATTTGGGGGTCCTATCATCAGTAAAGCTGTTTATTTAGGGCAAAGTAATTAAGATAAAAATCAGATGGCTATGCCCAATTGCCTACTAAGACTTTATAACATGGAATTTTTATAACACGAAAGTTCAGATTTTCAGCAATGGAAGAAAAATAATTTAGATTTGATGAATAACATAATCTGAAATGTATGGAGTCTACGATATAAAAATGTCCCCCTATTTTCATGTCAGACTGGTACAGCAGTTACTTGGGTGTTGTTTAACTTTTACAACATTCAATAGCAAAGAAAGAGTCTTAGAAATAAGCCCAGAAGTCTCTGAGGGAAAACATAAATATTCAGTTGCACTTTTAAAGACTTGCTATTTTCTTTCCTAATTATGTTTACCTTTTAAACAACAACAAACAGAAGCCAAAATCTTGGCAGAAGGCTGCTTTTCTAGCAGAATGTAATCCTTGGCTGCCAAATTAACGTACCCATTTTTTTTTTATTTGATTCTCTCTCCTTTAAATAATACTTCCTGTTTCTTTCTCAGGAGCATTTTACCCTTCAGCCAAAGTAATCAGTATGAGGACAAATCAAGGACTTTGTTTAATATTATTATTTACATTATTGTTGTACTACTGCATTAAATTATAGCAGGCATCCATTAAGGCTCAGAGTATGAGGACATTAGAATCACACTAGATTAAGACAAATCTAAACAAATAATTACTATTAGTAAAGAAATAATTATTATTAGTTTAGTGAAATATTTGTACTTGAAATTAGGATAAAAATAAAAAGAATGTTAATTTTAAAAGAATGTTTAATTCTTTTATTTCCCTTGATACACCACTAATTGAAGCCAAACAACACAACATGCTGCTGCTTCACCCAAAAATGATGTTTTTACTTTGCCCTTTCTTAATGGCTCAGTGGGTCACTAGTCAACGGCCCAATGAGTGCTTTCAAAAGGGTAAAATGTTTAATTTTGAACAGATATAATAGTAATGAATTTGTGTATATTTGTCACTTTTAAAGAATTTCTCATGTTATAGAATAAAGCCAAATGAACTACACAACCAAAACAATCTTTGAACCTATTTTCCATGTTTGGATTATAGAATGGAATGGACCAATTCTTAAATTCATTGGTATCACATGATAGCTACAAAAGGGAACTAGGCTACCTAAGAAGAAAATGATTTCAAGTCAATGATTTCCTGCCACTCCAAGTACTTTGCTGGACTTCATTTTCAGGTCATAAACTCATGTCCAGTTGTATTTCTCATGCATTTTATCACTAGTTTTCTGGTGGTTGGTCCCTCTTTCCTCTAAATCCAGAGGCTATCTCCAATAGAAGTTGATTCTAAATGTGAAATCTTATTTACACATCTTTTTAGATGGCAAGAATGACAAAAAAAATTAGACTATAATAGTAATCGAAACTAGAAGGAGATTTTGATACTAATATAAATATAGTAGTATATAAATATAGTAGTCAAAAAATCTAGAAGGATACTTTAAGAGTAAAGAGAGACTTTTATAGTAGAAAAGTCTGCATCTTAAGCATAAAAACTTCTGCCACTTCTTACAGATTAAATTTATGTAGAAATAAAAGATATTTAGGTATGTTTAGAGTTTAAGAAGTAGAATAGCTGCTGAGTTTGAAGATTTTGGACGTTAATTATTGTGAGATCTAGAGAAACTGCGATGGATAAACATTCATAAACTAGGCATTTTGTTGAATAATTTAAATGCCTATTCTGTATAATATATATTTGAAACAAAATATGAAGCTCATAGGTTTAAGAGCTAAGAATTTCCAGGAAATCACAGAGATATAATTGTTCACAAATATTCCATGACACAGATTGAATTTGAATAGTCTTTTTTTTTTTTTTTTTTTTTTACTCTGTAGCATTTTCTAGCACAACAGTAGTAACATTCAAGGCTGTATTTCTAGGTTGTGTTTCTGGGTAGTTGATGCTTTGTTATTACTTACCAGGTTTGAACTTAATAGCTCTGTGTTCTACTTTTAAGTTAACTTTATTATAATTCTAAACAAGTTACATGAAAAGCACTTGTTTTAAAAATAAAACATAGTGCTCGCTTGGGCAGCACATATACTAAAATTAGAACAATACAGAGAAGATTAGCGTTCCATATTTAAAAAAAAAATAAAAAATAAAACATAAAGATCTTGGGTAATTGATTATGTAATGAGCCTTTAATACTTTCATTATTTATATGTGGTCTGGCTTAAAAAGACATATGCATATCATTAGCACTAAATTCATTTAGATATTCCAAATATTTATCTTTGTCTTAAGAGCTTGCATATATTACACCTGTGGACATATTGTAAATTATAATTTTTTCTATTCAAAATATACTTAGTAATGCTGAATTATTTTTTAATAGAAATGCAAAAGTCATTAGAGTTTTAGCTATATTTGTTGATACAAATTTAAAAATAGTGTAGTCTGACTTATTAAAAGTTTTATTGATCCATATCGTAAGTATACTTGCTTTCTTTTCCCCCAACATTTTCAGATTTCTTATTTTTATTCTGAGATGCTTTTGATTGAGTAAACAAACATCTGTGACCCTCTGATTCCCAAATGACCACCCTTCAAATGACATTGCTACATAGTCCAGTTAGAATAGAATCTTGAGTTCATTTGATATGAAAACTAATTGAAGATATAATAGATCACTGGCTAATTGGTGTTGGTTATTTCAACTTTGTCAGAGATAATTACACATTGTCACTTATTATTATTATTATTATTATTATAAATATTCATACACCAGATACATTAGGTGCCAAATAACATCATAGAGCAGCTATTCCCGATTGATCTTGAAGTTACCCATTGAGTTTATGTTAATTTAAATAATGGGATCAAAGCATTGACAAAGATTTGGGTTCTATTCATGGAAAACAGAGATGATAACTCAGAGTTTTGGGGACTTTTACTATTGGAAAATTTCCCAGAGAGTTGTCATGCAGAGTAACACGCAGAGAGTTGTCATCTTGGTGAATTTATATTCTTAGATACCCTACAAGATCAGCGTTCAAAAACCATGAATTCTAGGCTTAATCTCATGCAGTGATTTTCTTCATAAATTCAAATTACTTAACCTCTCTAATATCAATAACCACTCATAAAAAGGAAATATGTTAATTAGTACTTGCACTATTTTGTAGTCATATAAAATAGGAGGATATATTTAATCATAAAAACATTAACTGTAATTAAAAATGTGGACTCTACTGCTTGCTCCACTGCTCTGGCCCCAAGAGAGTTTTTTATATAGAGATAGAGAGTGAAACATTTTCAAAATGCTTAACAATGTTGCATGTATTTTTGAAAATAATTTTATGTTCTGACTTTATGTGATTTGATTTTTCCCTGAAAATAGAGAAAATATTACCGACCAATACTCTTTCTTCAGGTGAATTGGCTCATTCTGAACTAGGTTCCACTGAAAGAATATTTACAGTAAATATGCCCTAATTTTGGAAGCTGGATGACAACTTCCTGAACACACTTTCAGCTGGCCAGAATTCTAAAAGTGAAAACACTCTGAAACCAGATGACTTGTATTCTCAAGCAAAGTCTACACCAAGAGGAAAGAAAAGATTAAGTCCTGATAAGTAACATTAAAGCATGAAGCATGTTGGTGTCATAAATTTGGACCACCAGTGTTCCATTTTAACCAATATACCCTTAATCAAATTGATGTTCTTGTCTTTTAGTTTATTTATACATTATTTGGGTCAAATAAAGGAACTTATCTTTTACATCCCTTAATATGTGAGGCAGGGGAAGTGTTTGAAGGACTTTAATGAGATTTTTGTCATTTTGCTGCCTGAAAGTTCTCCCATGGGTCTCTCTTATTTTCTGTATAAAGTCTAAAGTCTTTTGCATGACTTTACTAGGCCTTCCAGTTTCTACTCGTCTATCTATACTCATCGCCCAGTGGTCTCCCTTCTCTAGAGCCTCAATGAACATGGTCATTTCTGTCAGTGATTCTAATCCTTCTGTTGAATTCTTTTCTTCCAACTCATGCCTCATTTATTGATTTAATCATTCAGATGATTTACTGCTTAATCTTTAGACAAGTTGACATGAGGCACCACCAAAAATTGACTATGTCTTATTTTTCACCAAGTTTATGGTTTCTGTCAGAAAGTTCTAAAAATAATAAGTGTATCTGAAAATAAGCTATATAATAGCTCATTTATATGTTATATATTTTACCTCAATTATGAAGCTAATTTAAATTATATAGCTTTAAATGAGCTACATAATTTTACTTGTTCATATTATCATTATACTCAGATCAGGAATCTTTTTATTGCACAATGGGAACAATTATTAAAATTGCTTATTTAATATTGTGACATATCACCAGCAAGAGTTTTTTAAGCCATTATCAAGACCCTATTAATACCTTACTTATGCATTCCTCCTATACAAACATGTCCTAACACTTCATTTAAGAATTAATGTAATTGCAATCGTGGGAGCAAAACCATCCCATGGTTATGGATTCAGACTAAGAAGAACAAT
The DNA here is from genome assembly GCF_024139225.1 of Suncus etruscus. Taxonomy (NCBI): domain Eukaryota; kingdom Metazoa; phylum Chordata; class Mammalia; order Eulipotyphla; family Soricidae; genus Suncus; species Suncus etruscus. Next base: position 83,706,787 of record NC_064850.1, read on the forward strand.
GTAAAAACATGCTATGAAGGTACAATGTGCCTTAAAAATGCCACAAATTTGTCAATGGCTGGAGTCTTGGTTAAAGGACAATGAACAGAAATTCTTAAAGAAATATGGACTCTTGTTGGTTATTAGCACAACAGTGCTTCTTAAATTCATTGCATTTACTTTCCAGAGGTAGAATTCAGATCTTCCTCAAATATAGATCCCACAAAAACATCTTTACTCCCTAGGACTTTGCCAGGATCCAAAAAGATATTTTCAGTACCAAATCAAATTAGTGGTCTGAATGATCAGAAAATTTAAAAGGATAAAAAGGAGAGTATCTTTGATAATTGTTTTGGTTTAGTTTGGTTTTAATCTTGGGGACCACACCCACGTATGTTCAGGACAAACTCTTAGTTCTGTACTCAGGGTTTACTCCTGGAGATACTCAGTAAACCATATGGGATGTCATGGATTAAACCTGAGTCAGCCATGTGCCAGGCAAATTCCCTACATGCTGTGCTATTGCTCTGGTCCTCTACTTTTCTGAACATTAATTGATTTGTTTACTTAAATGCAGTTTCAGAAGGTTCAAACAATAGTGTGACCCCAAAGCAAACAAAATTTCTATCCTCATTACCAAAATACTTGTCTTGCTGATTATTGATAGGACAGATAAAATAGCAATCAAGATTTCAGTGAGATATTTATCTGTATAAAATATTTATTTCTCCAGAATTCATTGCAGTTCTCAAGAATAGACTTTAGTAGAAATATTATTCATGGGGCCCGGAGAGATAGCACAGTGGCATTTGCCTTGCAAGCAGCCGATCCAAGACCAAAGGTGGTTGGTTCGAATCCCAGTGTCCCATATGGTCCCCCGTGCCTGCCAGGAGCTATTTCTGAGCAGACAGCCAGGAGTAACCCCTGAGCACCGCCGGGTGTGGCCCAAAAACAAAAACAAAAACAAAAAAAGAAATATTATTCATGAAATTAATTGCCCGAGTTATATAAATACTAATCCTTACATTCTTTCCTATCTTCAAATGATGAATAAATGCCTGTTTTATAGAGTATGTTTAATAAGAAATAGCTAGCAATATGATATGGTATATTATAACAATTTTAGTCTAGTTTTTAATGTACCTAGGATTTCCTTTACCGATATGGATAATACATATTTGAAATTGTTTGGCAATTTTCAAAATATACTTTATTTCATTACTTACAGACTAATAGCATGCTATCACTGTGCTCTCTCAAATATATGTTGGTTGTATAGATTATAGATTTGGTAACTTACTTTGAACTGAAACATTCCTAAAATGTTATTTGTTGACATTTTATTCAAACACAATCAAATACAAAATATCACTAACAATGACTCCTAACTTGAAAAATTATCTAAGGTATAAAACAAGTTACAATTGTTTCCTAGGAGCTAGGTTGAGTAAATCAAAATAATTTCCTATAAAAGGCAAGAACATCTTCAAAGCTAAATGATTCAAAAAACAAATTAGATAAACTAAGAAGGCAGGTGTGTTATAAGAAAAGGTTTTGATGCAGTCCAGAGAGATTTTATTTAAAAATATTTTAGGTACTGTGGTTTATAAAAAATTAAAAGGTTTATGCATAAAACATTCCAGTACCAACCCCCCCACAAGAGTTTCTACTTCCCTCCAACATTTTTCCAGCTACACCTTTTTTTTTTCTGTAAAGGGTTTAATGAGACCAAAAAAAAAGTAAGAAGAAAGGATAAAGTATTACAGCAATGCCATTCAGAGTCCTGTCAGTTCTCAACACAACTGCTAGTATCACTCCACCATCAGTATTTTCATCTGAAGATCAGTTCTGTTTCTGTTGCCTTTGGCCATTTGTTATTCCTCTACTATGTTTCTTTATATATCCACACATAAATCAGCTAATTCTGTGTCTTCCCTCCTTTGACTGACTTCAATCAGCATAATACTTTCCAGATCCATCCACCTAGCAGCAAATTATATGATTTCATCTTTTCGACATCCGAATAGTATTTCATTGTTTATATGTACCAGAGTTTTTTTATTCAATCATTGGCTCTTGGACACTAGGGTTGTTTTCAAGCTTGCTACAATGAACATAGGAGAATAAACGTCTTTTATGAATAGAGTTTTTGAGCCCATTGTGTAGATGTCAAAAAGTAGAATTGCTGAGTCTTATAGAAGTACAATTTCTAGTTAGTTTGTTTTTTAGGTGTCCATATGTTTTTCAAAAAAGCTTGACTAGTTGACATCCCCACCGGCAGTGAATGAGGGTCCTTTTCCTCTACATCCTCTCCAACATTGGTTGTATGTTTTTTTGTTTGTTTTTGTTTATTTGTTTGGTTTGGTTTGGGGGCTAAAACTGGGAGCACTCAGGGGTTACTCCAGGCAGTCTCTGGAGACCATATGATGCTAAGAACTGAACCCAGATCAGCCATTTTCAAGGCAAATACTCTATCTACTTGTGCTATTGCTCCAGCCCCTGTTTTTTTTTTTTAATGTGCGTCATTCTTACTGGAGTGATGTATTTTCTTAGTGTTTTAATTTGTATTTCTGTGGTTTAAGTGATGCTGAAGACTTCTTTTATCTACCTCATGTTATTCAGTATGTCTTCTTCAAGAGAGTTTCTGTTCCATTCTCCCCTCCATTTGATGAAGTTTAAAGAACTTCAATGAATTCTTTTTTTGTTTTTGTTTTTGTTTTTTTGGATCACACCAGCAATGTTCAGGGGTTACTCCTGGCTCTATGCTCAGAAATCGTCCTGGCAGGCTTGGGGGACCATATGGGATGCTGGGATTTGAACCACCGACCTTCTGCATTCAAGGCAAATGCCTTACTTCCATGCTATTTCTCCGGCCCCTCAATGAATTCTTTATTTCAAAATTCATAGGGCATGTTGTTGACTAACTCTTCTTCCTTTCATTTTGGTCAATTCCATTTGTTTCCAAGTCTGTCTATCCTCTTATTATAGAGTGACCTCTACTCTCAGTGTCTTAAAGAATCCTGCTCTTTGACAAGATGCATTTTCCTACATGTTCCCATATAATCTATGTATTGCTGGGTGGTCTCATTTTTCTCATCAAATGCCTATATATGTTTAAGACACAGACAATATGTTGACCATTTTTCTTAAAATATTGTAGAGATTTGCTTATCTAATTTTCACAAATCAAGTAAAAATCATATTTGAAAACAAAACTGTGAGCATACAACAGCTCTTTATTAGACACAAATAGATACTTTTGTAAAAGGATTTTTGAGACACAAATCATATTCTGTTGTGAGTTGAAATGTCTGATTACTAGGCATTCCTTACCAAATAAAGCTGTTTTACTGCTTAGTATTTTCTAAACTGTTTAAATAAGTCAGCATTAGATTTTGCTAGCAATTGCAGTAATACATAGACTTCCATCAGTATTAGATAAAGAACAAAATTTCTAGCATTTTGGTCCCAAAATCTTATTAAATAAAGTATAAACATCTACATATGCATGCCAAAGTGATTTGCATTAACATTCTTTCAAACTGTGGTGCCAAATTAGCATTTGGGGAACTTACAAAATTCACACTGACTCCATCAGCAGGAACCAGTTTGTTCTGTAACTTCAGTTTAAGAAGAAAAGCAGAGCAAGCAATGAATGCTTTACATATCACAGATAAGGACACAATTCTTACCTCAAACAAAAGAAAGATGAATTATGCCATAAAGTTGCATAAGTTTTTTTTTTTTTTTTTTTTTTTTTTTTTTTTTTTTTTTTTTTTTTTGGTTTTTGGGTCACACCTGGCAGTGCTCAGGGGTTATTCCTGGCTCCAGGCTCAGAAATTGCTCCTGGCAGGCACAGGGGACCATATGGGGCGCCGGGATTTGAACCGATGACCTCCTGCATGAAAGGCAAACACTTTACCTCCATGCTATCTCTCCGGCCCCATGTTTTAATAGCTCTATAGGAACATCTGTGTAAGCACCATTAAAAAATATTTCTTGGGACCGGGAAGGTGGCGCTAAAGGTAAGGTATCTGCCTTGCAAGCACTAGCATAGGATGGACCACGGTTCGATCCCCTGGCGTCCCATATGGTTCCCCCAAGCCAGTGGCGACTTCTGAGTGTATAGCCAGGAGTAACCCCTGAGCATCAAACAGGTGTGGCCCAAACCCCCCCAATATTTCTTAAAATTCATCATTGGCTCCTTACTTTAGTTAGGTTTAAATCCAACCCCCCAAGTATGGCAAAATCTTTCTGAGAACTCAGTCCTCCCAATATCCTCAATGTGATTTCTTTCTTCCACCTGAAGCCAAAATTATATACGAGTTTTTGTGGTTCTTCACATGCACCATGTGAATGAAATGACCTTTCGTTTTTAGCATTCTATTTTAGCCATTCTATTTGTTCTGGCTTTCAAGACTTGCTAATAATTTCTCTCCACTATATATATAGATAGATATTAGATATAATGGGTCTTTTCAGGCACTTAGTTATGTTATGTTCCACTCTCTACTTACTTCAATGAGATTGTAAGCTATTTATAGAAGAAAAGCACACCTGGCAGTGCTCAGGGGTTACTCCTGGCTCTATGCTCAGAAATCACTCCTGGCAGGCTCTGGGGACCATATGGGATGCTGGGATTCAAGCCACTAACCTTCTGCATGAAAGGTAAATGCCTTACTCCATGCTATCTCTTCAGTTCCTGGGGTTGTTTTCTTAATGTTCATTTCTTCCCTATTGTTATTTGTGTATAAAAAGTCCATTCATTTTTTGTGTTATTTTGTGTTTTTTGCTATATGAGTTTATTATTTTTGCTATATGAATTTATTGTGTTTTTTGTTATATGAATTTTTTTGCTATATGAATTTATTGTTTCTAGAAGCTTTTTGTTAGATTCTTTAGGATTTTCTAAGTAGACTATCATGTCATCTGCAAACAGTGAGAGCTTGAATTTTTCCTTTCCTATCTGGATTCCCTTGATATCTTTTTCTTGCCTAATCGCTATAGCAAGTACTTCCAGTACTATGTTGAATAGCAGTGGTGAGAGAGGACAGCCTTGTCTTGTACCAGAATTTAGAGGGAAGGCTTTTAGTTTTTCTCCATTGAGTATAATATTTGCCATTGCTTGTGGTAGATGGCCTTAACTATATTGAAAAAGGTTCCTTAAGGTTTTTCTTAATTCAAGGCTCATAGTATTTGAATTTATGTTTAAATTCTATTGAGTGAACAAATTAAGAATAATTGATAAATATGTCATGAAAAATTAAGCCAAGGAAACTGACTTTGTATCCCTAAAGTCTATTTACAGAAATCTTTTAGAATAATCATAATAGCAAATTGTACATAACAAAGACACATTTGAAGCAGAAAAACTAATGTATCTTCATGCATTATATGCCATTTTGGAAAATAGGGTAAATGAAATAAGGGTCAGAGAAAACTGAAATTACAAAAACTCTGAATTCACTAAGAGAGGAAGAAAAGAAACTTTTGGGTTGAGGACAAAAGCTTAGGAGCTATATTCTGTATGATAGTTATATTATTGTTTGTGAAACTACATTAAGGTGTAATTTCTCTGAACATCTGTAAATATAAAAAAAAAAACAGGACAAACTCAGGTGTTTTACAATGATGTATTTTAGATTTAGTATCTATTTCTGAAATGGTTTTGCTATAAAAAGCTCTGGAGTAATGTAGGAAAATTAAGTATATCTAATATTTTATGTGATGATAGTTAAAGCAAAAGTAAAAACACAAAAACACAATTATGCATTGACATACAAATACATACTCTGTATTGTAATTATTCTACATTTACACCCTGCAGTTTCTTCCCTGCATGCTTGGCTCAGTATCAGATATAAGTATTCTGAAGGTTTGCTAAAGAATCATGTCATGAAGCCAAAAGAAATAGGTCAGCTTTCTTATTGTCTTCCCTGTCCCCTCCTCTGAGCCTTAAGCCTGTCTGCAGAGCCAAGATAACTTTTAATTTTCACTCCAAATTGCAACAAAAAGAAGAGAAAAATAAGAGAGCCTCTTTTTCTCTTCTCTACTATCAGAGATTAATTCTCTCAGAAAATAAAAAAAAATAATAAAATGTACAAACAGAAAATACCCTTAATTTTTACATTAGGATTATTTTGGGGCCACACCTGGTGACGCTCAGGATTTACTCCTGGCTATGCACTCAGAAATTGCTCCTGGCTTGGGGGACCATATGCGAAGTCAGGGGATTAAAGTGAAGTGTGTCCTAGGTCAGCTGCATACAAAGCAAACACCCTACCACTGCTCTACCTCTCTGGCCCTTTTTTGGGGAAGGGTACATTAGGATTTTTAATTTTTTGTGTAGCATAGGAGACTTTATTTTTTTTTAAATTCTATGTGGAGATATAGAGAAAAACTTTTGATAAAGTTTTTGCCTTGAAAATGTAAGTTTAAGTTATCATATTATTCATAAAAAGAATTGCAAATATTAAAAAAAGCAACTGTTCAGTTTTATTAGTCCTCAAAAGGTGTAAAAGAAAACTGCAATGGACACTTTTCAAAATAGCTATAATAAAACGGATCCCCACACTGAATATATACTCATAAAAGTACAATTCACATAATGAACATTGGAACTATTGTGCACTTTCTATACTACATTTTTTTTATAAAATTTTATAGTTCCCTCATACTTTAGGGATTTACTCATATGTATACACCAAATAAAATTTTGTTGACACATACACCAAAAAAAACCATAAATAAATGTTTATTTTAGGACTGTGGTCACTTTTCAAATCTAGGAACTCCTGAAACACACAAACAATAGAGTATTGCATAAGTTGTAAATTTACAAATAAAATTTCATACAACAGAGAGAGTAAAGAATTTTTTTAGAAAATAGTTATATGAGTGAACTGCATAGACAAAATGTTTAGTAGAATACGAAAAAATATGATTTTCCTTACAAAAATTAGAAAAGATAAAGATAAAGAAAAGACAAAGATAGCATGTGAGAAGTCAGATTTTTTTAGGTATCAGAAGTGAGACTGATATCCTAGAAAGAAGCATCTGAAATGTTTTTTGCCATACGTATATGCAATGTGTGAAAATTCCCATATTATATAATATATATATATATATTGGGGGCAGGGGGACACATTTGGTGACATGCAGAGGTATTATTCTGGCTATGCACTCAAAAATCGCTACTGGCAGTGCTAGCGATACTAGATATCCAACCCTGGGTCAGTCTTATGCAAAGCAAATGCCCTTTCTCACTCCAGCATCCAAACGGAATGAGGTTCAATGAATGAACAGCATTTCTCTAGATGTATTGAACTGAATGTAAAACAAAGCCTAAAGAGTTAATACAACATATAGGTCTCTTGTTATATGCAGCAGACTCAGTAAGTATTTAATCCATGGCACTTTATATACTTCCAGCAATCTGCCAGGTGTAATCCTGTGTGCAGACAGGAGTAAACATAGACTACAGACAAGTGTAGCCCCCAAACAAACAAGCAACAACATGGGCAGAGCTACATTAATCACTCACTTATATTTTTTTATTATTTTTGGGTCATACCCTATAATGCTCAGTTCTTTCTTCTAGCTCTCTGCTCAGGGCTCATGGGATCAAATGAGATGCTGTGGCTCAAATCCAGGTCAGCCTCAGGCAGGCAAGTGTCCTACCTAAAGTACTCTCTCTCCAGGCCCTACATCTTTTTCAGAGAGGCTTGCATGGATTTTTTAGTAACCTGTCTCTGTACAATGGAATTTGATACCATTTTTGTAACTGTGATGGACACCATTTCCTTGTAAACTACCAAATATCACTGTTAAAATTTTAAAATTTAGAGATTTATCTCTTCTTTGACCATTTTAATCAAAACATTTTTGGAAAGGAAAAACTGAAGGAAAATTGAAAATAGTGTTTATATACATAGACACACATATACATAAATATATGTGCTGATTAGCTTTGAATCTGGTTTATTTTGCTGGTATAAGCTGTCTGTATGGAGGACATTGGTGCCAGGTGACATTATCATCCACCCCTGGTCATTAAAGTACCACAAATGTTTGTGAAGAGAAGGTATTTGCAAGAAAAGGCTTTTGCAAGCAAATTTAATTATTTTATTCATTGAATAAAACAATCATGAAAATAAGATAAAATGTATAAGTAAAATAAAATTAATACTGTAGAATTAAAGAGAAGGTCATGGAATCTATGGTCCTCTAAGCTCAATGCACTTCTGAGTGCATTTTGAAGGCTCTGTGGACTTCTGAATCAAATGCACACAGGACTCAGAGAATAAAATAAAGAACTCTTGGAGAAACACATCTCTTGCTTCAACATTGCTTCCCACTTTGCCTTGTGACTTCCTTTTGCTTAATGGGGGCAGGATTATTCAAGCAGGGTGATCATTAATGCTCTTGTGTATTTTCTCTTTTCTGGCTTTTATTCATCCACCTCCAGCCTCCAACAACTTCCTTCTTTGTACTGCCAACTGGAGCAGAGGCAGGTTACACATACTTTGTTGATACTTATATAACCCCATGGAGTCATCCTTGTATTCAATAAAGACCCTAAAAGCACCTAATTATGACTGATCTAAAGTTTTTTAGTTTGGCCTCCTTTTGTAGACATATTTCTACACAAAATCTTTTAAGTAAATGACAAAATATTTTCAGTTTAATAAAATAAAAATATGACTAGTTTCAAAGGTATAGTTCAATAATTTTGATACCTGTTTGTAATGAATTAGGATTTTGTTCATAAGGACCATACATATAATCACCCAAAATAATTTTTATATCAGTCAAAATTATTTATCTGTTCTAGGAAAATTCACTAGAAGTCATGGGATGAATTTTAAAAACCAGCATGGTTTTCAAGTGAGAGGCTATGGAAACTGTTATATAATTAATCATGTTCAGTCAGATTTTTTTTGTTCTCTGTTGGGCCATGCTATGCTCAGGATTTAATCCTAGTTTCTAGAAAACTTTAGGGAAACATTTGGAGTACTGGAGATTGACTCAGGTAAGTCACAAGCAAGGCAATTGCCCTATCTGTACTATCTTCAGCTCAGCTGTGTCAAACTTTTGCTAAGTACCATGACTAAATGCAGTAGTAGTCATTTACTTAAATCCTCTATCTGAAAAAATATGTAATCCCTCAGAAGAGTTGAAGAGTTTATAAAGAGTGCAATCCATGCAAAATTTGTGTTTAAAACTTCTTAAGAAGTAAACGAATCAAAGATAAGGAAAGATTCTATTTCAGCCAATACCCATTACTCATTGCCTGTGAGACCACCTCTGTCACTAATGAAGACATATACCTCCAGCAGCTCACATTTGAATGCTATTTAATTAACACAAACTGCATCACGAGTGTCAACGTGCCAAGCCTGTTGGACATTACTATCTCTATTACAAATGAGGACACCATAGGTCATACAAGTAAATTTGTCAAGCTTTTAGAGTTAGTAAACAGTAAAACTACCATATTTTCTGGCATATAAACTGATTGGGCATATAAGATGACCCCTACTTTTCTTGTTAAAATATAGGGTGTTGGCTATATTCACCATATAAGACTCCCTCTCTTTTAATGCACACCAAATGGAAATTAAAAAACATAAGAAAAAAAAAGTAGAATTCTCAAAGGTTAACAGTATATGTTTAATAATGTTAGACTTTGGAGTGCCAACAATCATTTTACATTTGTCATTTGTAGTGAGTGACTGTGATTTTTTTAATTGTGATCTACCTTGAAAGCAGGGAGAGAAGGCTCCTCCAAGAGAAACTGGCTGGGATACAGTGATTATTAGAACAGCTAGAGGGAGACAGAGTGCCTCTGTGTCCCATAAAAGCTGAACAGAGGACTGAGCACCTAAGTCGCTTACCCAGTGGCTGGATGAGAATCGGCCATTCGTAACTCAACTCCTCTGTGTGCCCTGAAAGATTAATCAGGACAAATAGAGGACTGAGTGATGATGTCTGGCAGCTGTATGGTATGCAGAGGGAAAAGAGGGCGGATCACTTGTCCCTGAGCTGGAGTAAGTTTCAGCATGGTTTAAAAAGTCATTTTATATGCTAGAAGATAAGGTATATCAAAATTCAACTTTGGGAAAACAAAAAGTAAATAAATTAACCTCTGTTTTACCAAAGTTTTCTTAGTTAAGGAAACATTTACTGACGGTTTATTCTATTGACTTGTATTTAGTTCCCCAAATCATCATTTTTTGTTTTTGATGTTTGGGCCACACCCAGTCACACTTAGGAGTAACTCCTGGCTAGGCACTCAGAAATCACTCCTGGCTTGGGGGACAATATGGGACACCAGGAATCAAACCCAGGTTTGTCCTGGGTAGCCGCATGCAAGGCAAATGCCCTACCACTGAGCTATTGCTCCAGCACCCCAAATCATCATTTCTAAAACTGGTCATCAAATTCACTTAGGGAATATAAACTCTAGACCACTTTCCTTCTTTAGTAAGCTTGACTTATATGTTCTTTTTTAAACTTTCCATCAAAATTTAAGAACTACTAATCAAACCCATCACAATTTCAGATAATCTCCAGAGGTAAACCATTGACTCAAAGTCTTGGAGTAACATTTTGAAAAAGAAAAGTGACTTGTGGGGAAAGAGAGATAGTACAGTGGATAGGGATCTTGCCTTGCATTGCACCCTACCCATGATTGATCTCTGGTATACCATATAGTTCCTCTTGCCCATTCAGGAATGACCCCTGAATGTAGAGCCAGGAGTAATCTCTGAGCACAACCAGGCATGCCCTCCCAAAAAAGAGAAAACCAAAATGCCTCTATCTTTTCAAGGCTATATATTTGTAAAGTGAACATCTCAATTGAAGGATATCAACTGATCTCTAGTTATCATGTCTCATGTGAACATAAAAAATTATCCAAAGGTTAATTGAAAAAATTATACTATAATATTTTAAAGAAAATGGCAAAGATTTAGAGAAAAATAGATTATTAATAGAATTTCAAGGACTTCTATTGATTTTTGTTATTACAAAGAGAATTAGGTAATAAAACTACTATTAAATCAAGGAGTCAAGACAATTCTAACTTTCCAACTTTCCAAAAAGTCCAATGAATTCTCTGAAGTGCCTGAGAATAAGTATAACTTAATCATACCTTATGCTCAACAAATATTGAATCATGGACCAATGAGACGTAGAGATTGACAATAGGGTGGTTCATTGCTCCATTACTTACCCTTTAATTTCAATCTTGCTGTTATTGTGCACCAGTGGGCCTTTACCACAAGGACCTAAAAGAGATAATATAGCTTGATTGTGTTTTCACATACTCTTCATATGTTGGTGATGATGGGCAAAATGGTTTATTTTTGTATATCTAATTTTCCTTAATTATAATTTATAGATAATTATATATAATACAAAATATTGTAATGAGTTTTAGTTAAATTAGCATTCATCAGTTTTTAATAAAACAATTCTGTCACATATTATTTTCTATTATTTCATAGTTCAGAGTTGCAAAAGTCCTATAAGAGTGCCAACACCTAAAACATCCTAAAATCACCATAGGTAGTTTAAAATAACTCAATTGAAAATAAATTTTGTTTGTTTTAAGTACTGTGACATTCATTGTTCAGATCTTTTATTTTAGCATAACTTTGTTTACATTGAATTTAGCTTCTAGTAATGATATTGGGAACCTAAACACATTACGTTAAATTCCAGAGGACTTTATACATTGTATATCTTCTTGGTTCAAGGAAAAACATTATATAACTTGGATTAATTAGCTGATCTTAAAAAAAGAAGTATGCTGAGATGGAAATCCGATGGCCAGAAATTGAGTCAATACAGATATTTGGAAAAGATTAGAACTGTTCTATTTCATAATTTTGTATGCAAATAAAGAACCTTAAATATTTATCCTTTAGATTTCCTGTTTTATATACCAATATAAATATAATTGATTGCAATTGTAATAAATTACAATCTTATAAAATTTTCATTTCTACTTTTACACTTTTTTGTTTGTTTGTTTGTTTGTTCTTGGGTCACACACTTGGTGGTGTTCAGATGTTATTTCTGGCTCTGTGCTCAGAAATTTCTCCTAGCAGACTAAGGGATGCTGAGAATTAAATCCAGGGATGTCCTGGGTTGGCCACATGCAAGGCAAATGCCCTACAGCTGTGCTGTTGCTCTGGCACCTCTTTTGCTTTTCAAATCAAGCCTTGTGGGTATATCTGATCACTATAACCCAATTATGGACTTGTTGATTTATCTCAAAATATGTTTCCTTGAAGCAAATAGGTAAATTTTCTGTTGCTAATCAGATCCTGTATTACCCTAAACAAATTGGGCTGTCTAATATTTTCTCTGTTGCCCAAATCAGAGGATAAGTCATTAATCTTTCTAAACACTTAAGATATTTTTGAAAAAGGGAAGGAGTTCTAATTATATTTTAAAGAAAAGATTTTGGAAACTGTCAAGTAATTAGCAGCAATATTAAATGCATCTACTTATTTGGAAAAGTTGTCATCACGATGATAGTTGGTTTTAATTACTATTCTGGATTATTTCATAAAATTCTAGGTTTTATTTCCTACTACTGTGCTTCAATCATTCAAACCTCCTTAAAGGCACATAGGTTAAAGAAACAGATATTTAATATATACCGAGACAGAAAAGACACTTTTATTATAGTCAGCATTTTATATAAAATATATGGTAGGTGTCGGAGAGATAGCACAACAGTAGGGCATTTGCCTTGCATGCAGCTGATCCAGGACAGATGGTGGTTTGAATCTCGGCATCCCATACAGTCCCCTGTGCCTGCCAGGAGTGATTTCCAGCACAGAGCCAGGATTAACCCCTGAGCACCAACGGGTGTGACACAAAAAAACCAATATACAGATATATGGTTAATTATTTCAGCAAGTTTACAATAGGAGATATTATTAATTCCTCATTTTTATTATTAGGAAATAGAGAAATTGACTCTTTTAGTAGTTAAATTCATTATTATCATTATCATTATATTATCATTATCATAATAACTTTATGATTTATACTAATGGATTCAAGTTATATATATATGTTTAACATAGTTTGTTTTGAGTTCAATAATTTTGTAAGATTATTTTGACCTCAATGATTTATGTTACAATAAAAAAACTAAAGACAAGAAAGTCTAAATAATTGCCTTAATGCAAAGCTAGGACTAGAATCCAAGATTCCAAATCTTTTTTTTCTAAAATTTTTGTGTAAGATCATACTCTGCAACTGGGACATGGCTATGAATTTTATCCGTCTTTTTATTTCAATTTAAACTCAAGTTATAACTTACAATATGATTTTTGTGAGATGCAAATGAATATTTTTCCATAAGTATCATAAAACTGCCCTTTATATATGAAGAATTTGCCTCTATTTTGTCCTTTGAGGTTGTTTAAAACTCAGGTCATAATCCATTTTTTTTTCTTTATGCCTAAACACATTTTTTAAGGAGTTTATTTCTCTTAATCTTTAACAATGAAGATGTTGAATTACAACATGAGGATAATAACTGCTAGAATTATTAGTAGTAGTGATATTTAATTTGTGTATCATATTTACACGATATAATACAACCTTGAGAAAATATGACGAATCACAAAAAATTGATGGCTTAAGTCAAAGAATGTTTTGGCATGGTATATACAAGGAAGGCAGAGGTGGATGATAAATACTATGCTTAGTCTTCTTCATAAAATTATTTAATCTATAAAATGTTATATTAGCTAATGTTTTCCAGAGAAGCATAACTATAAGGGGAAATAAAGACAGACAGATAGATTAGATAGATAAGATAGTAGATACCATGTGTGTGTGTGTGTGTGTGTGTGTGTGTGTGTGTGTGTGTGTGTGTGTGTGTGGCAGAAGGAGTTCATGTTAAACCACTTTAAAAATTCATTATTTGGGGATCCTACCTGCCTACTTGGTCGTGCTTAGGGTTTACTAATGACTATTTTCTCACAGATCACTTCTGGTAGTATTCAGGAACATATGTGGTGATAGGGATCCAACCTCATCAACCATAGCAAGGCAAGCATTGTAATCCCTGTACTATCTCTCTCCAACTTCAAGCCATTCTTATTTCTTTTACATGGTCACACTTTGAAAAGTCTTTCGAAAACACTATCTTAAAAGTATATAACCCTTGGGGCTGGAGCAATAGCACATCAGGACGGCATTTGCCTTGCATGCAGCTGATCCAGGACAGACCTTGGTTCAATCCCTGGCATCCCAAAAAGTTCCCCAAGCCAGGAGCAATATCTGAGTGCATAGCCAGGAGTAAACCCTGAGGGTCACAGGGTGTGGCTTAAAAAGCAAAAAAAAAAAAAGTATATAGTCCTTGAATTTTTATTTTTTGGAATGCACCTAGAAGTTAGAGCATTTTTAAGATTTACTGATACATTTTTCTAAGTGTAAATAACATATTTCATATTTTTCTTAAAACATGACTTATTAATACATATAAATGCAATTACTATAAAACTAATTATCATTCTTCTAGAAACCCCATGGAACACGAATATCCCCAAAATCCACATCTACATCCAAATCTACTAAGATTGCTTTGCTCATTGTTATTTTTTATATAACTCATAAAATGTATAAAATATCTGTTACATTAAAATACAAACTATCACAGGGAAGGTGACGCTAGAGGTAAGGTGTCTGCCTTGCAAGCGCTAGCGTAGGATGAAACACGGTTTGATCCCCCCGGCATCCCATATGGTCCCCCCAAGCCAGGGGCGATTTCTTAGAACATAGCCAGGAGTAACCCCTGAGCGTCAAATGGGTGTGGCCCAAAAACCAAAAAAAAAAAAAAATACAAACTATCACTTTATGAGTAAAAGTAAATGTTAATGGTCCTTTAAAGATTCCAACATGTGGAGATTATGGTTATTGATTCGCAAAAGTTCAAACTCAACCTATGTTTTCTCAGCTTTGATTATAACATTTGACATATATAATTATGTATATTATACTTTTCTGTAGCTACATCCTTTTCCTAACTTTTGTTTCTAAATTTCTACATCAAAACAAACACATTGGCAAGATTTGTCTTACTATTATGAATTACTTAAAATTAACAGTATTTTGCTTTCACCAAAATATTTGTAAAACCACATTTTGTTAAATTCAAATCATATTTTGGAACAGAACCTCTAGAACTGTAAGACTCTATCTTAGACTATGACCTGCGCAATTACCAAGATTGCTAGCTACAGTGGCCTGATTTTCTCATCCACAACTGAGAGGAAAGTTTCCTGGCACCACAAAAAAAAAAAAACAACCAAACAAACAAAAAAAAACCCTTGGGATACGGTTATGAGTATATATGGAGCCAGTGGTTGTTCCCATGAAAGTATACTTTAAGAGGGGAGAAACCCTGAATCTCTTAGACCACGGGAATTCCCTTTATTCCCCAATACTTACTGTGCCTATGCAAGAAAAAAAAAAGTGTGGGTAACACCAAATCCTGCCATCCAGCAACTCCTTTTTCTTCTTTTGTTTGTCTGTTTTTAATATTATTTTCCTTCTCTTTTTTCTTCCACTTTTTTCTTTCTTTTTCACTTGTGTGGATATTATTTGGTGAATTTTTTTTTTTTTTGCTGGGTGCATTTTTCTTTTCTTTCTTTTTTTTTCTTTTTTTGGTATTTGCTACCAAATTTTTCTTCTCTTTTCCTTATCCCTTTTATCTCCAACAGAATCACATAACTTGAATCATTCAGTCTCATGAATTGAGAGGGGGAAATGATGATACCAAGGATCAGTCATATGAACATGTAGTAAAAATAAAAAATGATCAGACTTGAACACTAAACCCAAAGTCAATGACAACAGAATAGATACCCAATCTACAACAAGCTGTAAAGTGGAGACCAGTTACACTAGTATTCTAAAGGGGAAAAGGAGGGAGCTCTGGGATATATGCTGGGAACAGGAGTGGAGGGAGGACAACACTGGTGATGGGAATGCCCTTCATTCATTGTCACTCTGTACCGTAAATAATTCTGTGAAAGACTTGTAATACACTTCGGTTACAATAAAAATTTATTAAAAAATTTTAAATCATATTTGATTGTAAAAATAGCCATAAGTCATGTTTCAGCATGTGATTGCTTCTTGATAATATTGTATTTTATTTTGTAAGAATTCCTAATGTGACATAAAAAAGAATGTGATGCTATACTCTATACATAAGTTATGGTTTATTAAATATTAAACATGGTATACTTAAATATTAAATGTTATGGCTTAAATGTTAAGGTTTATAATAGGTCAGCAGTAGCTTTTTATGCTTAAATACAAAAATAATCTGTAGGATGAAGAAGATAATGAAAGACAATAAAAAGAAGCATAAAAAGATATTCAGAGAAATAACTTCATTTTCTGACATTGTCAGATCTTTGTATTCTCACATAGTTTGTTATATACTCAGCATCATGTGACAAGATGAACAATTTCTAAACTACAAATTGAGAAAATATATTAATAAATTGCCACTTTTTACTATGCACTCTAAGAGTCAGGCATTATTATAGAAACTGTAAGTATGACATCATTTCTATCATTTTCCCATTCACCTCAATCATTGTCTCCTGGATATCTTATTATATCTCCCACCACACCAAACAGAAAAATATAGAAAATGACACTGTGAGAAGCCCAACCTTTGAACCAATTATTACCAAAAGAACTGTGCTTTCTTTTTAAGATCCTCAACTTCTGTTGTTATTTAAGGAAAATGGGTACAAAAGTATACCCTGTGCTTTACCAAAATCCTATAGTAAATGATATATTCAATTGGGAAAAACAAAAAGTCTTTTCTTTGAGATCTTCTTTTTCAGACAAGGTTGTCACTCATTACTTTTATTCAATATAGTACTGTATGTACTTCCCACAACAATTAGACAAGAAAAAATAAAAAGTGAATGCAGGAAAGGAAGAAGCTAAGCTTTCACTGTTTGCAGATGACATGATACTATATTTAGTATTACACTAAATTCTAAAGATGCTACAAATATAGAAGCTAGAAGATTCTAGCTTCTAGAAAGAATAAATTCTATTAATGGCAGACTAAATTAATAAAAAAAATCTATGGCTTCTCTATATACAAATGATAAAAGAGGAAATAGATATTAAAAATTCACAATTGTGCCTTAGAAAATCAAGTACTTTGGAATCAACTTAACTAATGTGTTTAAAGGTCTATACAAACAAATTTATAAAACACTGCTTCAAGAAATTAAAGAGAATATGAGGAAATGGAAACACATGTTCTGATTATGGATTGGGAGGATTAACAAAATTAAAATGGAAATATTTCCCAAAGCACTGTACAGATATAATGAAGTCTCTATAAGGATAAACATGCTATTTTTAAAGAAAAAGGTTAAGCACTTCTGAAATTCATATGGAGCAAAATACCTTCATAAATAGCTAAAGCAATCCATGGGGGAAAGACTATTTATTGGAGGCATCAATTTCCCCAGCTTCAAAATGTATGATAAAAGAATAATCATTAAAACAGCATGATATTGGAATAAAAACAGATCTTGAGATCAATGGAATAGACTTGAATATTCTAAGACTGAACCTCAGGCATATGAACAATTAACCTTTGATAAAGGAGCAAGAAATACAAAGTGGAACAAGTAAACTTTCTTCAACAAGTGGTGTTGAGAAAACTGGTCAGCTATATGCAAAATAAATGAATTCAAACCTCTCTAATGCCATGCACAAAGGTCAAATAAAAATGAATTAAAGACTTTGATATCAGACCTTAAACCATAAGATAACGTAGAGGAAAATGTAGGCAGACTATTCCATAACACAAAGCTAAAAGATTTTTCAGGGATGAAACACCATTGGCCAAGTGGAAGCATAGATAAACAAATGGGACTACATTAAACTCAGAAGATTTTGCACCTCAAAGGAAGGAGTAACTAGGATACAGAGAGTACCCACAGAATAGGAGACACTTTTTAACCAAAGCCCATCTGACAAGGGGTTAATATCTAAAAGATATAAGGGACTAGTAGAGCTTAGCAAAATCTCACCCAAAAATGGGAAAAAATGAACAGACTTTTCTCAAAAAACAATGTGATAAATCTCACGCCACAGTTACTGGCACACATCACACAGAATAAGAACAAATGCTGGTGCAGATGCAGGGAGAAAGGAACTTTTATTCACTGTTGGTGGGAATGTAAATTGGCTTTTTTAGAAAACAACCTAGGTGTCCAAGAACAAAGGAGTGAACATAGAAAGAGTGGTACATCTACACAATGAAATACTATGCAGCTATTAATAAAATTAAATCACTAAATTTATTTATACATAGATTGATATGTAAAGTATTATGTTGAGCAAAATTACTCAGAGGGAGAGGAATAGACATAAAATGATTGTACTCATTTGTGGAATTTTAAAAAATATGCTATGGAAATAATATTCAAGACAATATAAATGATAATCAGGAGGAATAGTCCATGTTAAGAAAGATGCCACAAATAGTGGAGGAGTGCAGTTAGGGAAGAGAGGGAACCAACTACTTTCTTTTATTTTCTTTTGGGGGGGTCACATCTGGCAGCGCTCAGGGGTTACTACTGGCCCCATGCTCAGAAACTGCTCCTGGCAGGCTCGGGGGACCATAGGGGTTGCTGGGATTTGAACCAATGACCTTCTGAATGAAAAGCAAATGCCTTACCTCCATGATATCTCTCCGGCCCCCTACTTTATTTTTTTACATCTGTCTGTCAATTGAAGATATTCAATTGCCAAAAGCAATCAAGTACACAGAGCAGTGTTTTAATAAAGAATGTATTGACATGGTCTTTTTGGCTAGTACAAATAACACTGATAGAAACTTCATCACAATTTTGCAGAAAGCATTATCTGTAGGTCACAGATGAGTAAACATGAGGTTCATGTATCTACACCCACATGCTCCGAATTAACATACCATGTAAGTTACAGCAGTAGCATTGGATCCTAGATTTCCTACTGTCTCTGTCTTTCTCTGTCTCTCTGCGTCTCTCTCTCTCTCTCTCTCTCTCTCTCTCTCTCTCTCTCTCTCTCTCTCTCTCTCTCTCTCTCTCTCTCTCTCTCTCTCTCTCTCTCTCTCTCTGTGTCTCTCTCTCTCTCTCTCTCTCTCTCTCTCTCTCTCTCTCTCTCTCTCTCTCTCTCTCTCTCTCTCTCTCTCACACACACACACACACACACACACACTCTGGCCAATCTGAGCAGGCTTTTTACAGTGTAGATTCGGTACAGAACATTATCTAATTTGCATGCATAAAAAGCCTGCTTGGATTGGCTGAGTTAGAGAGGCGGTCCGAGCAGCCTTGCAGTGATTGGTCCCTTATCATAGGAACCTTTTCTGGCAATTCCCTGGTGGCGTCAGTTAATCTCCCCCACTACATGAACCAAACAACACCCCATCCTCAGACCCTAGCACTGAACCACCAACACAGTTAGCTGGGTTTTTGCCAGAAGTGGCCCCCAGAACTCCTGAGAGTTTGGGAGCCCCCAAGAAAGAGATTTGGAAACTGTGTGGCCTGATTTATTTTTGTTTCGTTTAGCGGCATATTAAAACATTTTTCGGGATATACTCGTCTTATAAGACGACCCCCGATTTTCGGTTGACTTTTTTTTGTTTCAAAAGTCGTCTTATACACTGGAAAATACAGTAATTTTCTAATTTAAAAAATTGGATGCTTTTAAATCTTTGCTAATTGTATTGAATTTTTTTTTCTCATGCTGTAAATCTCCTGAAATTTTATCATTGGTCTATACAGCTGTCAGAAATTTGCTTCATGGAAGGTATTTACTAATAACACTCAGGAGACCTTCCACTTTTGCAGCTTAATGTACTTTCCATATAAGAAAAATTTTTTCAACTTTCTAAGCTTCCTATGAAGAACTATAAATAATTAAAATATAATAAATTTAGATGCAAATAAAGAGCAAAACAATTTTCTTTCTTAAAATATAAAGGCACTGACATAACTTTACAAGAAAAAAATCATCTAACCCCATCAAAAAATGGGGAGAAGAAATGAACAAACACTCTGACAAAAAAGAAATACAAATGGCTAAAAGGCACATGAAAAAATGCTCCACATCACTAATCATCAGGAAGATGCAAATCAAAACAAGTATGAGGTACCATCTCACACCTCAGAGATTGGCTTACATCACAAAGAATGAGAGCAAGCAATGCTGGTGGGGATGTGGAGAGAAAGGAACTCTTATCCACTGCTGGTGGGAATGCCGTCTAATCCAACCTTTATGGAAAGCGATATGGAGATTCCTCCAAAAGCTGAAAGTTGAGCTCCCATATGATCCAGCTATACCACTTTTAGGGATATACTCTAGGAACACAAAAATACAAAAATTTCTTCCTCATACCTATATTCATTGCAGCACTTTTTACAATAGCCAGATTCTGGAAACAGCCTAGATGCCCCTCAATAGATGAATGGCTAAAGAAACTGTGGTGTGTATATATATATATATATATATATATATATATATATATAATATATATATATATATTTATATATATATATATAATGCAGCCATCAGAAGAGATGAAGTCATGAAATTTTCCTATACATGGATATATATGGAATCTATTATGCTGAGTGCAATAAATCAGAGGGAGAGAGACAAACACAGATTGGTCTCACTCATCTATGGGTTTTGAGAAAAATAAAAGACAGTTATGTAATGATTCTCAGAGACAAAATAGAGGAGGACTGGAAGGTCCAGCTCACAACATGAAGCTCACCACAGAGAGTGATGGGTGCAGTCACAGAAATAGTTACACTGATAACCATCATAATAAAATGTGACTGAATGTAGGAAGTAGAAAGACTGTCTGGAGTACAGGCCGGTGTGGGCTGGGGTGGAGGGGCACTTGGGACATTGGTGATGGAAATGTTGCACTGGTGAAGGGTCTCATTTTAAAAAAATTAAATGTAAGGTAAAAAATAAGAGGTTCCAATATATGATATGACTGTACAAATATTTTTTATTTTATATGCTATAATAGGATATAAAAATAGTCAAATAATTTTTGACAAAAGAACCTGGAACATGAAATGGAATAAAGACATTCTTTTCAACAAATGGTGTTGTGACAATTGTATCAATTTTCTTTAATTCTTTTTAGTTTTGTGTGTGTGGGTATGTACAAAGCTCTCATTAAAAATGAATGGGTCTTCAGGGGCTCAAGGTACAATACACTGGGCAGAGCCCTTGGCATGTAGGTTAACCTATATTCTGTTTCCTGTACTGCATATGATTCCCTAAGCCCAACAAGCATGATCTCTGGGCATAGAGTCAGAAATAGCTCTGAGCACCAGTAGGTGTGGCCCCCTCAAAAAAAATGAACAAAATGGTTAATGGGTTTTCAAATTCTTATGTCATAACAAAATATTGAAAGGAAAAGAAGAGTGGGTTAATCAACTAAACAGTATCTATTATAAATTGAAAAATAGAATCTAGAATTTTGGTGGTCATTGTAATGTATATAAAGGTATCAGGTTAATACTGTGCAGAAGAAACTTAAAATAATGTTTAATCTAATATTATTTCAGTAATTTTTGTTGTTTTGAGGCCATGTCTGGCAATGCTTAGGTGTTACTACTGGCTCTGCCCTCAGTAATCACTCCTGGCAGGCTCAGGAGACCATATGGGATACTGCAGATTGAAGCTGGGTTAGCTGCATGCAAGGCAAACACCCTACCCGCTGTGCCCTACTCCAACCTTTCAGTAAATTTTTTAAAAAAGAGGAAAACATTTTAATATGTAGTAATGAAATTTGGTATGAAACATTTAGAAGCAGGAGAGTCCTTCAAATATGATGATCTTGGAGAATACTAGAACACATTTTTACATTGCTTGAAAAGGCCTTTCTGTAGACACAGTGTATTGTTAACACTCAGCCGTATAGCTGGAGTTTTTCTGATTAAATCCAATGCCTGCTGTGGAGAAAGCTGTCAACACAGATCTCCAAATGGAAGCTTCGGCTGACATGTTCTGCAGTGTAGATATTTGCAGTCTCAAATCTCCAACGTGGTTGGCATCTTCAAAAGTGTAGTCTTTGAAATACTTTCTTAATGCTTCTATATCCTGAACTGAGATTGGCCAGAAGTTATAGTGGAGTCTGAGTAATATAACCAGATACACCAAACGGCTATGTAAAAAGTTATGTAAATTGCAACAAATTTCAAAAACTGCTTAAACATAATGCGCAGCAGAGAAATTATTCTGTTAGTAAACTTTTACTATTAAGTCACAAACTAGAATGTGAATTGATTTTTACAAGTGTTATAAAAAGAAAACATTGTGGCCTCCACCTCCCCCTTTTTGTTCTGGTCCCAAGTTCTCAAACCCAGGACTTCACAAAGTTGTCTGTAGTTTTTGCTGAGATATATATGATTTTAAAAAATGTAGTTCTGTCTTTATAATTTGTTTATCTTTTTTCAAATGTGTAACAATTCTTTATATGACAATCTACTTAACTTTTTTGTGTTTGAATCATTATACACATGATTTTTCAGAAGGAAAAGTTTTGGACATTAGTATCTCTGGATTACATAATCAAAAATCTTTACAAATAAATAAGATAACTTTATAAATTTGTGAATTAAAGCAATTATTTAGGCACTGTGATTTACAATACTGTTAATAATAAAGTTTCAGTCTGAATATTTAACAAATGGTGCTCTATTTCTCTTTCATCTAGGGTTCACCTAATTCATAATTAGGCAAACTCGGTTTTAACCTTTCTATTTTTTGTCATAGCAAATTTGATAAAAAAAAATCATTTTAGGTCAACTATTTGCCTATATTCTTGGTCATTAATTGCTTTACCAGAAGCCTTTGATTATTTTTTTAATCAGATGGCTTATTTGTGCAGATTATAAGTATTTATTTGAGATGTGCAGATACTATGTTAATTTTTAAAGTGGTTGGAATTGGGTATTTTTAATGTTTGTCTTTATGCAAAACCTTTTGTTTCCTAACACATTAATAGATTATAAGATGTATTAAAGCTGAGCCTTCAGAGTTGGCACAATCAGGCAGCAAGATGGCCCTTGCCTTAAACTCTGCTTACCCTTATTTGATCATTGTCAATCCATATGGTGCCCTACGCCGCAACAAGAGTGATCCTTGAGAGCCAGATGTAAATCCTGAGGATTGCCAGGTGTTCCCCATCCCCAAATTAAAAAAAAAAAAGAAAGAAAAGAATAGAAAACCACGAATCCCTCACCTAAATTGACACTGTTTACAAAAAGGTTGGACTGAATGTATTTGCACATTCTGAGCAATTTCTGAACTCAAGAAAGGTACTGTTTTCTTCAAACTCCTGTCTCTACTTAAGGGAACTGCTAATGTGTATTGACAGTAAGATATATGTCTCTATGGGGTGAATGAAAAGAGATGTTGTGCTTCTTTTAAATCTTAATTTCAAATTATTTTGGAAAATGAGTCACTGCTGATATCTGAGCCATATCTAAAACATATTCCACCAACAGTTTCTGTGAAAGATAATAGTGATATCACAAGAACCTTATGGAGTCTTCATATCCATATGAAGGATATATCCATATATTTTTTCAAACTACCTTATAATCTTTTCCTGAGTCTATAAGTCCTGTCTCTTACTCCTATTGCCTCCTCCAAACATTTCTCTAGGAAAAGGTCCTGTTCAATATGATCTTATTGTATGGGGATAATTCATCATTCATCTACCCTCCACATTCTCAAAGACATATAAATACTGAGCATACACGGTTTTTATGTTGGGAGCATTCTGTCTCGTTTTTAATTTCAATTTGGGCTACAAGTTATTTCAGCAATACCTGTGTGCAGAGTAAAGTCCATTGAACACCCTTAAGCAATTCTGCTTGGCAACCAATTTGCTGTGTAGCAAATTTAAATGTTGGAAAAATAGCGCCACCTGCTGGAAAGGGGCAAGTAGGGAAATATTAGCTCTATTGGTGAATTTCTTGCTGGGTTCAATCTGTTCTTATGTTTATGTGCAGTGATTCCCATGATGAGATGGCAATTTTGCTATTTCAAATACAATGAACTGTTGTGCTATAGTGGAAAGAACTTGGAAGGCTTCTGTTCTTCTACATTGTGTGTGTGTGTGTGTGTGTGTGTGTGTGTGTGTGTGTGTGTGTGTGTGTAACCTTGAGGAAATTGAGGAACTGAGTTCTTAAAAATAAGTGTTCTTTGGACCAGGTAGATAGCTCAGTGGCTAAGCCACTTGCTTTGCACAAAATCCACTCTGATAAGCTGAGCAGCATCACTTTTGGTTTCCTAAACACAACCAGGGTCACAGGGTCACTTCTGAACAGAAAGCTAGGGATAGTCCCTTAGCACTGCTGACTGTGACCCAAACAACCCTCCCCCAAAGGAGAGTAATAAAATTAAGATGTTCCATATACACATTTTTGGAGTAAGGAAAGCAAGAGCTTCTCAAATATGTCTCATTTGACTCAATTGAGAGAATGTTCTTAGTGCCTTGCAAATCAAACCAGGACTATGTGATATAAATATTAGTATTAGTATGTCAAAGTATCAGTGCTTTAACTAATTGATTTCTGGAAGATACAAGACTAACACAATGAGTACCTTACTACACTGTCAAAAGGACTCTGCTGATTAGAAAATGCATATTACAATCAAAATGAAAGCTCTTTTTAAGACAAACAAGTAATACACATTTATTTAGTTTAACCCAAGAACTAAACTTCAGAAAAATTAAAAACATATAAATAAAGGGGCCAGAGCAGTTATACAAGTGGTAGGGCATTTGCCTTGCATGCACTAACCTAGGATGGGCCGCAGTTCAATCCCCCAGAGTTCCATATGGTCTCCAAAGCCAGGAGGAATATCTGAGTGCATAGCCAGTGTATTCAAAAGGCATATATATTTTTATGTCCTGGGTCAGCCACATGCAAGGCAAATGTCCTACTACTACACTGTTGCTCCGGCATTGGGCTACATCCTTGGATTCTGACTACTAGATTCTGTAGCAATTTCTTCCAGATAAAACAACTGGAAATTCTTCAGGGGTCAGAGCAATACGAAATGGATAGGACACTTGTCTTAGTACCACCAGGTGTGTCCCCAAAACAAAACAAAGAGCTGCAGTTTAAAAATATAATAAAATATCTCCAAATAACACACAAGTTTCCCAATAGACCAAATCATCCTCAGATGACTATTGCTGGTTTAAAGGAAAACAGTAAAAAAAAAAAAGTGGTTATTTTATGCCTAGAAATAAACTGGTTATAAACATCAAATGAAGTATCTGAGAATCAATCAGTAGTCCTCCAGGGTCTTTCTTTCTTTCCTTTTTTTTTTTTTTTTTTTTTTTTTTTTGGTGCTCAGGGGTTATCCTGGCTGTCTGCTGCTTGCAAGGCAAACACCGCTGTGCTATCTCTCCGGGCCCTTTCTTTCCTTTTTTTGTGGGGGTTACATCCAGCTATGCTCAGGGATTATTCTTGGTGGTGCTCAGGGATTATGGGATGCCGGGGATCGTATCTGGGCAGGTTGCATGCAAGGCAAATGCCATGCCTTTTTTTCCTAACCTGCTCTGGATTTTTTTTATTGGTTTATTCTTTTCTATTTTTAAATAATATACTTATTTAAGCACCTTAATTACATACATGGTTGTAGTTGGATTTCAGTGGGTTTCAGTCATTTAAAGAACAAGCCCCCTTCACCAGTGCAACATTCCCATCACCAATGCCCCCATCTCCCTCCTCACCCTGCCTGTATTAGAGACAGGCTTTCTACTTCTCTCACTCATTGACATTGTTATGATAATTTGTTATGATAGCTGTCAGTGTAGTTATTTCTCTAAGTGCACTTACCACTCTTTGTGGTGACCTTCATATTGTGAGCTGGTTCTTCCAGCCCTCATGTCTATTGTCTCTGGGCATTATTACAATAATGTCTTTTATTTTTCTTAAAACTCATAGATGAGTGAGACTATTCTGTGTCTATTTCTCTCCCTCAGACTTATTTCACTCAGCATAATAAATTCCATGTACATCCAATATATAGGAAAATTTAATGATTTCATATCTCCTGACAGCTGCATAATATTCTATTGTGTATATTTACCACAGTTTCTTTAGCCATTTATCTGTTGAAGGGCATTTTGGTTGTTTTCAGATTCTGGCTATTGTAAATACCACTGCAATGAATATAGGTGCGAGGAAGGCAATTTTGTATTGTATTTTTGTGTTCCAAGGGCATGTCTCTAGGGGTGGTATAGCTCGATCATATGGGAGTTCAATTTCCAGTTTTTTGAGGAATCTCCATGTTGTTATCCATTAAGACTGGACTAGATGACATTCTCATCAACAGTGAATGAGAGTTTCTTTCTCTCCAAATCGCCTTCAGTACTGATTATTTTTTGTTCTTTGCAATGTGTGCCAGTCTCTATGCATGAGATGGTACCCCTTGTTGTTTTGATTTGCATCTCCCTGATAATTAGTGATGTGGAGCATTTTTTCATGTGTCTTTTGGCGATTTTTATTTATTCTTTGAGAAATTGTTCATTTCTTCTCTCCATTTTTTGATGGAGTTAGAAGTTTTTTTCTTGTTAAATTCTGTCAGTGTCTTGTATATCTTCAATATTAGCTCCTTATCTCACAAATTATTGGTATTATTTTATGTCTATCCCTTGATTCATTTCATCCAGCATAACAGTCTTCATATCTATGTATAAGCAAATTTTATGACTTTAGTATTCCTAAAGGCTGCATAGAATCCCATTGTGTATATGCACCAGTTTCTTTAGCCATTCTTCTGTTGTCAGGCACCTACACTGTTTCCAGGTTCTAGCTATCGTAAATAGTGCTGCACTGAATATGGGAGAGTAGAAAACATTTTGTTTTTATGTTCCTAAAATTTATCCCTTTGAGAGGTACAGCTGTATCATATGGGAGCTCGATTTCTTGTTTTTTGATAAATATCCATATTGTTTTCCAAAAAGCCTTGCCTAGTACATATTCTCACCAGCAGTGAATGAGAATTCTTTCTCCTTGCATCCATATCAACACTGGTTTTCTTGTTCTTTGTGATGTATGCCAGTTTCTCTGATGTGAAGTTATATCTCATTCTTTTGATTTTCATTTTCCGATGATTAGTGATGTGGAACATTTTTATGTGTCTTTTAGCTATCTGTATTTCTTCATTGAGAAAAAATCTGTTCATTTACTTCCCCCATTTTTATAGGGTTAGATGTTTTTCTTGCAAAATACTACCAGTGCTTTGCATATGTAGATATGTTAATATCCAATGTTAATACTACCCTAATAAGATGGGTATTGGGTGAATATTTTTTCCATTCTGAGGGTAGCCTTCGTATGTTAGTCAGTGCTTCCTTTGAAGAGAAGAAGATTTTCAGTTTACTGTAGTCCCATTTGTTTATCTTTGCTGCCACTTTCTCAGACAGTGGTGTTTCGTTCTTGAAGATGGTTTTAACTTAAATGTCATGGTGTGTTCTACATACATTTTCCTCTATATACCTTATGATTCTAACTCTGATACCAAGGTCTTTAATACATTTTGATTTGACCTTTGTGCATGGTGTTAAGAATAAGTCTGATTTTTTTTGCATGTAATTGACCAGCATGACTTATTTATGAGGTTTCCCTTGTTCCACTCAATTTCTTGCTCTTTTGTCAAAAATTAATTAGAAACCTGTGGGTCCATCTCTAAATATTCAAGTCTATTTCACTGATCTGAGTGTCAGTCTTTATTCTGATTTCATGCTGTTATAATGACAACTGCTTTATAGTACAGTTTAAAGTTGGGGAAAGTGATTCCTCCCATACTCTTTTTACCAAGAATTACTTTAGGTATTAATAAATGTTTATAGCTTCATATGAATTTCAGGAGCATCTTAATCCATTTCTTCAAAAATCTCATAGGGATTAACTCTGTACAATGCTTTGGGAAGTATTGATATTTTAATGGACTTAATCCTCTAAATCCATGTACAGTGTATATATTTTCACCTCCCGGTGTTATAGTTAACGAAGCAACATTTTTGTAGTTTTCTTTGTATAGGTTTTTAGTTAAATTGACTCCAAATTACTTGATTTTATGACAATTTTCTTACAATTTACAATTGTAATGGGATTTTTTAAAATATCTTTTCTTCTCTTTTATTATTTGTGTGTAGAAAGGCCATAGAATCTTGCAAATTAACACTGTAGCCTGCCACTTTACTATATAAGTCTATTATTTCTTGAAGCTTTTTTGTGGAATCTTTAGGGTTTTCTAGAAAAAGTATTATGTCACCTGAAAACTGCAAGAGCTTCACTTCTTTCTTTCCTATGTGGATATCCTTGGTATCTTTATCTTGCCTAATTGCTATGGCAAGTACTTCTAGTACTCTGTTGCATAGAAGTGGCATAAGAGGGCAAACTTTTCTTGTGACAGATCTTAGAGGATAGGCCTTTAGATTTTCCCCATTAGGTATAATGTTTGCATTGGTTTGTGATCAATGACTTTGATGATATTGAGTAAATTTTCTTCAATTCCCATCTTCTTGAGAGTTTTTATCATGAACAAGTGCTGGACCTTTTCAAATGATTTCTCAACAACTATTGGTATGATCATATTTTTTTTCTTTTATTCCTATGGTATATTATATACATTGACTTAAATAATTTAAACTATCCTACATGCTGCAATGAATCCAGCAATCAAGAAATACTTGCTCATGGTATATAATCTTCTTGATGAGTGATTCGATTCTATTTGCTAGTACTGTGTTAAGAATTTTTGTGTCTATGTTTATTCTGGATATAGGCCTATAATTATCTTTTTTTTTTTTGGTGTCTTTGCTTTTAGTATCAGAGTGATTATAACATCATAAACACTATTTGGGAGTGTTCCTGATTCTTCAGTTTCCTGGAAGAGCTTTCAAAGTATTGGAAGTAGATCTTATTTAAAGATTTGAATTTACTAGTGACTTCATCTAGACCTTGTTTTTTAAAAAGCCTTTTGATTAACATTTTCATTTCCTTGATCATGATAGATCTATTCAGGCATTTTAGATTATCTTGGTTTAACCCTGGGAGGTTGTAGCAATCCAAACATTTATTCGTTTCTTTTAGGCTCTCTTGTTTTGTGGCATAAAGATTCTCAAATAATCTATGATTTCTCTGATTACTCTTTAAGTTTCTGTAGTATCTGTGATGCCGCCCTTTTCATTTCTGATTGTATTTATTCAGTTTCTCTATTTCCCTTTGTGAGTTTTGCTAATAGTTATCTGTCTTGTTTTTTTTTGTTTGTTTGTTTTTTCAAAAAAGAACAACTCTTTCATTGATCTTTATAATTTATGGGGGGCAGGAGTCTAAGTCATTAATTTCTGCACCTAAGTATTAGTTCCTTTTGCCTGCCGACTTTTGACTCATTTTGTTGCCTTTTTTCTGATTTCTTAATCTATGCCAAAAGTTTTTATATGTAGACTTTTTCCTCTTTCTGATAATGCTTGTAAAGCTATAATTTTTCCTTTTAATACTGCTTTTGCTATGTCCTACAAATTCTGATCATTTGAGTCTTCGTTCTCCTTTGTTTCCAGGAATTGTTTGATTTCCTCTTTGATTTTGTCTCTGACCCACTGGTTATTCAATAGTGAGCTATTTAATTTCCAGGTGTTAATGTTTTTCTCGGTGTCTGTTTGTAATTCATTTTTATTTTCAGTGCATCATGGTCTGAGATGATAGTAGAAATAATTTTTATCCTTTATATTTTATGGTGGTATGTTTTATGACTCAGCATGTGGCATGTGGTTTATATTGGAGAATGTCCCATAGGTTTGGAGAAGAATGTACACCCAGATTCCTGAAATTGAAGTCCTCTGTATCCACTAAACCACTCTTTTCTATGTTTTTGGTCAGAGCCAGTTTATCATTGTGAAGTTTTAACCTGGTTGACCTATCAAGGGCAGTATTGAAGTCTTCCACTATTATGTTGCTATTGATTTCTTTCTTCAAATCTATCAGCAATTGTTTAAATTATTTTGCTCCCCATCATAAGGTGCATATATGTTTAGGAGAGTGATTTCTTATTGCTTAATAAGAAATGCCCATCTTTGTCTTTTACAATCTTTTGAACCCTAAAGTCTGTATTATCTTTTTAAGGGAGTTGTTTACTCGAATGATTCTTTTACAACCTTGGACTTTGAGTATATATTTCTTTGATTAATGAGATATGGATTTTTTTCAGTCAGAAAAATGTTGGGTTCAATATTCTGATCCAATTTTCCTCTCTATGTCTCTTAACTGGAGCATTTATTCCATTGAAATTGAGAAAGGTAGTTGTCATGGTATCTAGTGTCATATTTTTTGTAGGAGTTTATTGTGTTCATTGGATTTGCTTTGCTTTAAAGTTGACATACTAGTTCTTTTTTAACCTTAGTTTTGAATCTGTAAAGTTTATGGACTGTTGTTTATCCTAAATGTGCTTCTTTCCTTCAAACCTAAATGAAAGTCTGATTGGATAAAGTGTTCTTGAAGCATTCATTTTATTGAGGTCGTCAGAACTGCCATCTTCATTCTCTAAGAAAGTTGAGGTTTTGCATTGTTTTCCCCACTGTAACCATTAAAGTGTGGTGTTTTCTATAGGACAAATTTTAATTCTTGTGACAGATTTTGATAGTAAATAAGAACAGAAATTGAAAATTATGAAATGACATGAAGATGAAAACAGAGTTATCCTACATAATGTTTACCTTCAGGTTTTCTAAGCTTCTTGTGTATCAACTAATTCTAGCCAAACTTTCACATAAATTAATAAGCCAGGTAATTTATAGGCTCTAGGCTTTAGAGATTTACCAAAGGCTCAGTACTCTCCTTTTTTTTTAGAAAGCTGAATGCAAAATATGAAGCATATTCACTCTTGGGACATCTTGTAGATAAGTGTATCATTCACACTGTTTCAATGAGCACATAACACATGAGCTTTTGTCAGATGTGTCTGGAGAGTCACTACTTTTCTGCAGACCCCAAATATTACATTCTATATAGATGCTTGTTACCTAAAAAAAAAAATCCTCCTTTGAAAAATAATTTTTTGGAGATAAAAGCTCAGTATATGAAGAGAAAACAAGCTTCAGGCCACTTAGTGGCACAATAATAACTGAAATCAAATAGAAATGAACAAGCTGTTTTTTGCTCTGATATTTTTAAATGAAACTTCTTACCACTTGAGTATTTGTGTGAGACTTTAGCCATAAGCGAAGTAAAGAAGTTGTAATAAATCTTGAAAGCAATGATTTAGTGATGGTAGGGGAAAGGTAATCAAAAGAAAGTATTACATAACTTTTAGCCAATAGAGTTAGGGAATATTTTCAAAAGACCTGCAGAAATGCAAAAATATTAAGACTTTGCAAGTTAAACTCTTTTACAGCTTTATTGAGGCATATATTAAGTAATTTTAAATTAATTGAAGTTTGCTAGTCATTCATTTTTAAGAGACTTACAAAACAGTAACTACTGCAACAAAAGCATTTCTTTTGAGGTCAAACATTTGCAAGTCTATGCATAGTAATGTAATTCATAGAAATATGCAGAGGGGAGTGAGAGTGAGCACAGGATTTGGAGAGTACGTATTTATTCCAAATTATTTTATGCTAACAAATTACTATAAAAGTATATAGTTAAGACCATGTAGAGGTTCCTGAATTCTTGAGAGGATGATTGATAAACAAACAAAGATGATTACCTCCCCACATCTCAAATGACTTTAGATAATATCAAAGATACTTTCGGTTGTCACAGCATGTATGATGCCAATGACACTGAAGTATCCAGGACAACTAAACATTCATCCCACAATGCCCAGCTCTCCTTTCCCATATTTAAAAATTATGCTGCCTGAAATGACATCAAGGATGAAGTTGAGAACAACTCATTAAGATCATAACTGGAGAGATAATTCATGAGTTATGGTATTTGCTTTTCATGGAGCCAATTCTGGTTTGACCCCTGAGTACAAAGCCAGCAGGGATTCTCTATACTACCAGGTTTGTAGTGGTGATATTTGATCCCTCAAACATGCAAAAATAAATAAAATAAAATAAAAATTTTTGAGCAGTGGCGCAAGTGGTAGGGCATCTGCCTTGCATGCACTAAAATAGGACAGACCATGGTTTGATCCCTCAGCATCCCATATGGTTCCCTAAGCCAGGAGTAATTTCTGAGCACCATAGCCAAGAGCAACCCCCGAGCATCACTGGGATTGGCCTCCAAACCAAAAGTAAATAAATAAATAAATAGCTTTGGTTCTTTGGCCTACATTTGCCTGAGTGGACTTTATTAATTTTTACTTACTTTCTTATACCCCATTCTGGGGAATGTCCCCACAATCTCTGTTTAGATGTATGCTTGCACTTTCTATTCTGAAAAGTGGAAAATTTGTGCAACCTCTAGTTCCTAACATGTCAGAAAGTATTCATATCTTACCTAATAATTTTTACAATACTAAAAAGTCATGGCTGCTTTTAAAGACGAATTGATTTGATGCAAATAATACAATAATTCTAAACTCATCTTTTCTTTTATTAAAACATTGAACCTAAGCAATTTTTTTCACCTCACTCATCAGGCCTGCTGAAACCAACAGTTAAGCAAGGGTCTGATTAGCCAATTCTTTATTCCTATCTTGCCTGGCCCTCTAAACTCTAAACTGCTATTTCTAACTGTTTAAAGATCTAGTTCAAATGTCCAAGGAATTACAATATCAGTGCTGTTGCAATTTGACATCAGTGCTCTCATTAATACAATTTGGTCAATATAAATGTTTTTATTTCATTTCTTTTTGTTTTGAAACCATACCTGGTTGTGTTCAGGGTTTATTAACCTAGTTCTGCACCAAAATCACACTTGGCAGACTCAGGGGACCATATGGAATGCCAAGCATTAAACCCAGATCAACAATGTGCAAGACAAATGTACTACCTTTTGTAATATTGCCTCAGCCCTGTTGTTTTCTAGAAATTCTCCAGCCTATTTTCTGTCCTTTTTTCAACTCTCATGATTTAGTGCTCTCCTCTGGCTGCATATGTAAGATCTTTTGCTAACATGTTTTATATTAGTCATTAATCTCCTGGGTAGCTTCCGCTCACCACTCAAGTGTTACTCTATAAAAACACTATTGGGAGTTCCTTGGAGACCAGAAAGGTAGTTTAACAGACCCAGTGCATGATTTGCTTGCAGGAAACAAGGTTTTCATTCTAGCATCACATTAAGCTCCTGAGAACTACTAGAAATGACTCCAAGCATAGAGCCAGGAGTAGCCACTGAGCACAATCAGGTCTAGCTGCAAAACAAAACAAAACATGATCTGGAGAGGTATTTTTTGTTTCTGTTTTGTTTTGTTTTGTTTTGGGGTCACACTCAGCAGCGTTCAGGAGTTACTACTGGCTTTGCTCAGAAATTATGCCTGGCAGGCACGAGGGACCATATGGGATGCCGGGATTCAAACCATCATCCTTCCTGCATCTCTCCGGCCCATATCTGTTGAGCTTTTAACATGGGTAAGACACTTGCCTTACATGTGAATGATCTATATTTGATCCTTGGCATTCCATTCAGTACTAGCCCTATTTGGAGTGTTCCTTAAACGTAGAGCCGTGAATAAGCCCTAGGTACACCCAGAAGTGATCTCTGAGAACAGAACATGAAGCCTTAAGTAATGCAGAAAATAGCTACTTCAAAGAGGAAGGAGAGAGAATCAAAATTTTCAAGCCCACCCTGATTCATGAGATCAAGCATTAGTTCCTAGTGTTTTACAAATCATCCCAAAATTTCGTTACTTAAAATAATACTTTTCATTTCACAATTTGGTAGTAGGGAAATAAACATATGCCTTAGCAGAATCGTCTGGCTCTGTCACTCAGGAGACTAAAATCAAGAACTCATCTGAGAGTCTCTCACCCGAAAGCTATATATAAGGGAAAGATTATTTTCCCCAGATCTTCCATGTGGTTATTGTCAAGATTCAATTCCATGCTGACTGCTGCACTAAGGCCAGTTTTAGTTCTTGGCCACTTAGACCTATCCATATGGTAATTCAAGACCAGATAGAAAACAGAACCAGAGGGAACAAGGAGACTTGGACCTGTTAGTGTTAGGAATGCTAACTTATCAAATCCTCTTTACAGCAACCTCTTTATCCACTTCTATTGTTTGTCTAAGAGAAAAGCCATTCCTTTCCCTCTGGAAGAATGTAATAGCAATCAACACCTTCTCTTGGACTGGTTTGTGTTAATCTCTTCTCCAAGTTGTGGCCTTGTTGACACACCAATTTGCAAATCAGTATTTGAAATTCAGCAAGACTGAGATAACAAGTGCCGTATTTTAATACCCTGTAACATTTTAATCATAAGGTAGTAGAGAATACAACAGTAAAATTTTTATGTTAGTATGCTGTGGAAAGTAGAATTTTAAACCCACACTGTGATGGAACAGGACAAAATCAAATAGCTTGTCTAGAAGTGTACAATCACTTGTTCAATGACAAAGAATAAATAGAACAGACTAATGTAAGGATTGAAATGGAAATCAGTATGGTAGGTAATCAATCTTAGGAAGACTAAGAAAAAGGCACTTTATAGTAAAAGAGAGATATGTCAATGGGAAATGACCTATTTCTGTTTGGTAACACGTAGCCATAATAAGTAGAAATATTAACAGAGTATCTAGTCTTTATCTTCTTTCTTTTTAATTTTTTATATTAAGTTTCAGTCATACAGTATTCAAACATTCATCCCTTCATCAGTGTACACAACCTTAATTTGGAGAGTTTACTTAAAATGAATATTACTTGTCTACAACAAAAGTATTGTCAACTTTGGTTAAAATAAGAAAAGAGGATTATAATTATAAAAATTTTAAATAATGATTAAAAAGTACTATGTTTTACAATGTTATATTTATTATATTAGGAGATATCAATATTTCCTTTTATTTATAGTTTAATGGTGAAGGCAGATATCTCTCTAATGGGGTCTCATGCATTTTTTTATTACAACATTTCAAAATCACCTAATTTCTGCAGCTTATTTTTATTTTTTAAATTTATTTTTTCTTTCCTCTTTTTGTTGTTGAAATGACTGAAAGTTATAAATCTTCTGGTGGTGAAGATTGGTTGTGGAGCTGACAAAGGGTCACAAATCTGAATTGTGGTGCTTGTGCACAGTGGATGTGGTGTAGTGCCCACTGTGAATTTCACTTTTTACCCTTTTAAGTTTGGTTGTTAAATTTTGGCTCTCATGATTACATTGTTGACTTTGAGAATTCACCAAAACAGTGCCTGCCAATCCCTATTAATACTCTATAGTATTTTGCCTCCCGTGCCAGTGTTGTTCATACAAGATTCTAGGATTAGGATGCCAGATGTTTTGCACAAGAAAACAAAAACTAAAAAACAAACAAAAAAACCCTTGTCTGATCCTCAGGCAAATCTTTGTATCTCAGAACTCTTTTTGTTTTGTTTGACCATGGTGGAGAGATGTGGACACATCGGTGGAAACTACAGTGCTGTAATAGTTCATGTATAAAATCCTACTAATAACAATTTGTAAGCCACAGTGCCCTCCAAATTTTTTAAGAAATAATTTTCTTCCTGTGTGTGGCTCTGACACAGAGTTGGATTTCTTTCTTGCCAAGGGCACTTCTGTTTGTCTCCAAATTGTGGATTGAACTTTGGTTCTCTGATATAAAAACTGTCAGTATTTAGGTAATTTTCTGAGTGAACTGACCAAATTTTTGTGTAGATTTGTGATTATAGAAAGCGGAAAATACAAATCTCCACTATTTAGCTATCTTGCCCCACCCATTTTATTTAAATAAATTTACATATTAGCTTTAATATGTAAACTAAAACATCTTATCTCTCCAGAAGTTGACTGAAATATGCTGCATTCTCAAATGTACTTAGCTTCAAAATCCTTTCAGACAATATTTTGCAGAATTAATGTCATATAGGTATAGATTTGGAAACAGTATTCTAGAATTTGGCCTCTACTACTGTGAAGGCCTAAAAAGTCTATTTGAGAAAAATGAATAACTGGCTGTATCTATTTGTAATTAATCTTTTCAGGATTACTAGTTTCTTTCTAGCATACCTTGAAATCTGCCAAAATAGTTTGAGATTTTGCTTATTTATTTTATTAAGTCAGTCAGACCATGCATAAAGCAGTATAAAAATTTAGGGATCATTAGAAAGAAAGCTTCTTCAGTCATCAAGGAAATTTAGGATTTTAAAAATAAATAGAAATTTTACAATATATTTTAAGATTTTTAGTCATACAGTTACTAATAATCAGTTTTCTTCTAACATACATTTAAATTAGAAGAGAATCGACAATTTTTAAGAGAAACTATTTTAAGTGAATATCACATTGTTAAAACTGAGTATATGTAGCTCATTGTAGATTTCCTTGAGAACAGGTCATTTTGAGATATTTTGTAGAGAAAGCCTCCACTCTTCCAGGTCATTAATACAATTATACATACATTAAATAGTGATTTTATATCCTGGAAAATGCATGGTTAAGTATTTTAATAATTGTGTGAATGTCATAGAGTTTTCTTACATAACCTAACCATAGCCACTACACACCTAGGCTATATATAGTGACCACCCTCTTGTCCGTGGTCTTTGATGGCACATGATTATATATGTTGTCCATTTGCTAGATTAAATTTAGAGAGATCCAAGTTCTGTCTTTGGAAGTTCTTTTTATTTTTATTGCATATTATTGTAGGAGGGGTGCTATGCTTAGGGATTATTCATGGCTGTGTGCTCAGGTATCACTCCTGGTGGACTTGGGGACTACATGTTGCATGCAAAACAGGGGCCCTATCTACTGTACTATCAATATTGCCTCAAAGTTCTTCCTTCTTATTCTTTTCTTTTTTCATTTTCTTTCACATACTACTTCTAATTTGCTGCTCTCTTAGAATCCACATATTTACACAGTTGTTAGTATGAGTCATGAACTAGCAAAAGTAGGTCCAAAACGAATTACTGAGTTCCAATTCTATAATTAGGACCAAAACATTTTAAAGTTGTTGGTGCTAGGGATATACTATAGCAGATGGAGTGATGCCTTGCATGTGGCCAACTCAAATTTGATCCCCAGTATCCTGTAAGGGCCCCAAGCACCTCCAGGAGTAATTCCTGAGTGCAGAGCTAGGAATAACCTCTGAGCATCACCGGGTGTGGCCTTTAAAGCAAACCCCTAAAATGTCTTAAGTTTTCTCAGAGAAATTTTCTAGTTTTTGTTTGTGTATGTGCTTGTTTTAGTCAAATATTCATTCAATCAGCAAGTACTATGGATTAACTTGTGTTTTGGTTAATCAGCCTTGCCAAACAAGTAAGAAATATTTATATATGTATTAATAATATGTAAATACGCAAAAATATGACAAGATTAAGCTTACATAATTCAATATTTCAAAGAATAATTTTCTTTTTATGTGCTTGAATTTATTAAATGGGCTCAACTGAATATTGAAATGAAGTCATTGAGATGAAGTTCTTGCTGCATGGCAGTAATACCACCGACACTATGACAAATTAGACCATTGTGTTTATTTAAGCCCCAGAGTTCTACATAATAAGGTTAAAATTTTGTGGATAAAATTTGACTAAACTTACTCTGGTTTCATATTCAACATTTTGCTTATTAATTTTTATGATGATTTCACCAAAAAGGCAAGTATCTTTATTTCTTTTTAAAAAAATATATGTTGATTCACAATTGAAAGTCCTTTGTTTTATTAAGGCTGCATGTATACATATGTCCACAAGAAAGCTTGGAAAAGAGTACTTTAAAGGGAGATTTATTATCTTTAGAAATGAGTTAGATAAAAATTTTCTTCAATACTTTAAGAGCTCCAGAATGTAGGGTGCCAGCAAAATGTAGGCCATTCATACAGAATCAAGCTAATCCCCACAACCAAATGTGTCAGTCATTTCTATGTGTATTTATTAATACCCTGATTCTCATTGAAATAGGCAGGAAATCTCAGATCTTTGTTTTAAGTGTAAAGCCCCGCTGATGGAGCAGTTTTGTCCAGGCTTCGAGCACTTTTGTTTCTGTTTCATGACCTGGAAAAAAAAACCATTTTATCTGAACTGTTAACATTTCAACACAGGAAAGGACAGTCAGGTGCAAACTAAATCAGCTTCATCTTTCCTTTGTACTGGATTTGGTTTCTGAATTCCTTCCTGGAAGAGAGTTCCGGCAGTAATGTTCCCTTTGCCAGCAATGCGGATAGCATCTGTACATGACCCTCAGCCCTGCCTCCTCCCTTACATTTACGGCAGAACACAGTATGCCTTGTATTATGGGTGCTTGCAGCAACTGCACCAGTCTGTAAATGGAGAAGGTTTATTAAACAGCTATGCATGACATGACACTACACTCTAGGTTTTGTAGTTTATTCTAGTGTCAAATTAATTAACTATACACCCTGAAACAGTACTTTGTACTAATTATACTCATTTACTTGTACAGGATACATTAGGAATTGTGGTGTAACTTTTTGACCTATAATAGTGTCCAGGGATGAAAAATATTCTCAAATACTTAAGCAATGAATGAATGGCCTGACTTTTGCTGAATCTGAGGTCTGACCAGAAGAAGGGTCATGACTGGGACTAGAGTCCTGTAAAGTTAAACTTATTGCACCTTCGTTTTCTCTGATTATGCCCTTGCTGTATATATTTAAAATGTACAGCAATGATAAAGTCACCTTTTTACAATATTTGTGTTCCTTTTGGTAACTTTAAAATGTTAATGCTTCAAATTCTTTAAATTGTCAATAGATCTTGCTTATCTCCACCAAGCTCCATTGCTACACTCTTCTCAATAGAAACAACTAATATAGTTAAATTTGTTTCCTATTCTACAATATATTACAAATTATTTATGATGTTTTTTTCCCACCATGTTTCTATTAAAGCTACAATTAATTGCTTTGATTAAAAATAAAGAGCTGAATCTTTACATTTAGATAATTTCATTTCACAAAGTCAATCTACTGTTTAAAGACCTTTTCTCTATATAATTTGATGATATTTTAAATTGGATCTCTCACAAGTGGACTTTTCTCTCTAAGTTTGACTTTGTCAATCAAGAAATTCTTCTGGTGTCAATATCTAGTCTCCTGTGCCCTCAATTCTATATACATTGATGTTTATGCTGGCTTTAATTTGTGTATCCCAGTGACATCCAGCACAATTATATAGGTCATACTCCTATGTAATTTTTTCTGATGTTTTGTTATTAATTCAACTGTATTTCTTCTTCCTTCCTTTTTTTTTTCTTTTATTTCATTTTCATTTTAGGCTATTCTGTTCCTTATTGGAACAAGTCAGTATATAAATAGGCCTGAGCAAAAGGCCACTATTTAGACAAAGCAATCAGTGATTTCTGTTGAAAACAAATGGGAATGAGTTTGCCCTCTATAGCACACCCAGGATATTATAGAAAATAGCTGGGAAAGTATTACAGGAACCTCGAAGGCCTGAATTGTTCATAGTGTTTCTGATTTAAGAAGATAATCTAGCCCTTATAGCTTGTGTAGGGCTGTTAAAAACAAAATCCATACAGATAAATTAGATATCATATTGTTTTATTAGCCAGTTATGAGTTGGACATTATTCTTTCCATCAAGAAGATTCTGCAAAGGAGTTACACTAACTGGAAGGATTCTATAGTGAGAAAGAGAATAGGGCAAGGTTATCATCATAAGAAAAGTAAGATTTCACATTTGGGGGCTGGAGAGATAGCATGGAGGTAAGGCGTTTGCCTCTCATGCAGAAGGTTGGTGGTTCAAATTCCAGCATCCCATATGGTCCCCTGAGCCTGCCAGGAGCGATTTCTGAGCAGAGAGCCAGGAGTAACGCCTGAGCACTGCCGGGTGTGACCTGAAAACCAAAAAAAAAACCAAAACATTTTTTTTTCACATTTGGTCACCTTCTCTTGAGGGAACACAGGGTTATTTCATGCAGTTAACCTTAGTAATGCTAACAATAGAGCTTAAAAGTATTGGCTTATAATTGTACTTTTAGGAATGGCCAAAACTATAGTTAGGTATTAAGTCTTGAAGAATCCAGATGAACAATTTCTTTTGGGATCTTTATCCTTCACTTTCCCTCCCTATTTGTTTGTCTGTCTTTCTCAATCTGTATCTCTTTCCATAATTATGTATAACTTTTAACCAGCTGGATATAGTTGCTTCCTCTTCACTGACTCTCTTATTTTTTTTTAAATTACCACCGAATACGAAATTAAAAAGTTGTTTATGATGGAGTTTCAGTCATTCAGTGCTCCAGCACCCATCCCTTCACCAGTGTTCATTCTCCATACCAATTACCCCATTCACTCTCCTACCCATCCCATCTCTCTCTCTCTCTCTTTCTCTCTCACTCTCTCTTCTCTCTCTCCTTTCTCTCCTCTCTCCTCTCTCTCTCCTCTCTTTCTCTCTTTCTTCCTTTTAGGCACTGTGCTTTGCAATACCTTTACTTAAGGGATATTTGGCATATTACTTTACTTTCTTTTAGCTTCTAGATCTTATCTAGAGTAATCTTTTTCAACTCTTATTGCCATAGTGATCCCTTCTCTGTCTCAACTGCACCTTCCTCATTATTTCTGTTATACTTGAGTATTATTTTCATATTGTTTCTTTTATTATCCCACAGATGAGTGCAATCATTTTATGCCTGTTCCCCTTTCTCTGACTCATTTAACTCAGCATGATCTCCAAGTCTATTCATGACTTCATTTTTCCTAACAGCTGCATAATATTTTATTGTGTAGCTATACAATTGTTTCCAAATTCTGGCTATTGTAAATAGTGCTATTGTAGCATAGGAGTACAGATACCTTTTCTGCATTGTGTTCTATGGGCCTCTAGGATATATTCCCTGGAGCTGTATTACTGGATTGAATGACTGTCAAGTTGTACCCAAGACCCTCTTCATCTGCACTGCCTGGGAATTAATCCATCACACCAGATTTTGAGTTCTCAGACTCAACTAAGTTCTCAGAAGCTCAATTTTCAGGGTATTTTTTATCTTTATTTTTTTGGGGGGGCCACACCCGGCGGTGCTCAGGGGTTGCTCCTGGCTGTCTGCTCAGAAATAACTCCTGGCAGGCACGGGGGAC
Organism: Suncus etruscus; assembly: GCF_024139225.1. NCBI lineage: Eukaryota > Metazoa > Chordata > Mammalia > Eulipotyphla > Soricidae > Suncus > Suncus etruscus. Next base: position 83,748,053 of record NC_064850.1, read on the forward strand.
CATATGGGACACCGTGATTTGAACCAACCACCTTTGGTCCTGGATCGGCTGCTTGCAAGGCAAATGCCGCTGTGCTATCTCTCCGGGCCCATCTTTATTTTTTTTAAGAATGTCCATATTGTTTTACAAAAGGCTGGACTAGTCAACATTCCCACCAGCAGTTGAATGAAAATCAAAATTTCTTTGTCTACATCACCCTTGTACAAAATATAATCCTATGATGTTTTTTGCCATTTTCTGTAGTATTCTCATTTTATGTGCATCAATTGTGCATGCTTGTGAGTTTTTGTAAGTATATAATTTATATTTTTTATACCTATGTATGTATGTATATATATGAAGCTTCCGAAAAATGACTAGAACATGTATAAACTGTTGTCTCATTATCTCTGCTGGCCACAGAAACAAATTCCTTATTTCCTCTCTTTGAAATTGTTCTCTAGCTTAGAAATGTAGACATCCTTTTCGACTTATTTTCATTCTAATAAAGCTCTTTTGACTTTATTCTCAGGAATTAGGTTCAGGGTCCCATATGTGGTGCTGGGAATCAGAATCATTCACATGCAAGTCATGTGTCTTATGTCCTGTACTAGCTCTCTGGTCCTAGCCCATTTTTCCTATTCAACTGTTCCCATGATTTTTTTGAGGTTGGAACCTTGAATTCCAAAACTCCTTACTACTCTTTACATTTTTTATTTTATTAAAATTTTTCTAAATTTTTTTTAGAACTTGTTATATTACAACCTACCCTTTTATGTTTTTCATTTAATTGTCTGGAGGTATACTAATTAACCTGGGATAAGTTTGGTTTTATATACAGCATTAAAATTGTGCTTTATGTATTTGGGACCTGATGTTTCTTTCTATGATGAATTTATTTTTAAGGTCATTTTAATCTTGACATTCTCTGATATATTATTTTTATCCACCTAGAGAAAATGATAATAAGAATGTATATGGTTTTGATTCTTAAATTCTTTGTAGATATTAAAAGTAATCAAAATGCTGTCACTATGGGGTATTTGCCTGTAGAGATCAAAATCGATAAAATTCATACAAAGTTCCACCCAGCTTGGACATCAAGGTCCTTTCAGCCTCACTAAGACAGCTGTCAAATTGTACCCAAGGCCCTCTTCATCTGCAATTCCTGGGAATTATTACCTATCACCATATTTTGAGTTTTCTGACTTAAGTGAGGTAAGACTCTAAGGAGGAAAAAATTAGTTTGAACTAACTAACCTCAACTTAGGGTCACATATTTGGCTTTGATGCAGAAAAGAATTTTAGGATGGATCAGAGAAATAGCTTAACATAATGGAGCAAATGTTTTGCATGCAAGAGACCCAAATTCAATGCCTGATATCCTATGGGCCTCTAAACAATGAAACAGGAGTATCTTGGATGTGGTGCCCAAACAGGTCAAAAGGAAACAAGCAAAGAACTCTAGGAGAAGGAAAGTGGCAAAAGGTAAGATAGTCTTATTAGAGGAAATGGTACCCAAAGAATAAGTTCAAGCATCTCCAATATAGAATTCCCCAGATGTATATAGTATGTTTTTTTCAGCCTGATATCGCTTGGCTGAAATTGCTGAGTTGTCAGGGAAATAGAAATTGAGCTCTGGTGAATCTCTGTTCTCTAGTTTCATCAGGGCTTGTTGCTTTATTTTACTTGTTTCCACAGGGTCTATTCTTGTCTTCAACTGGCTGGCAGTATGATGTCTTTTCAGATTCTGTTTCCAAACTTTTTGCTTTTCTGGCTTCCTGAAAGTTACTACCAAGGGATCTTCTAACTGACAACCTATCTCAATTAGCAACAGTTTGGTCAACTCCATTCTCTTTAAGCATGCATTTTCTAGTTATTGACTGATTAGTCCATTTGTTCATTCATACACATGTTCATTGTTTCTTTAAAAATTGTAAATTTTCTATGCCAACAAAACACTAAGACATTTCTACAGTGATAGCTCAGTTCCTAATTTGACTCCAGTTTAGCTGAGTACAAAGCACAATTAAACAAGTGCTATAGAGTACTCATTCCTAGAAACATGTAAGAATGTACTGGCCAGCAGGAATGATTGCTCAGTTTTTGTGGCAGCATAATAAAAAAAAAGCTTTAATAAATAAGTTGAATTGATTCATATTGAATTAAAAAAAGGAAAAAAGAGCAGTTTTTTTAAGAGGAAGGAGTACAAGAAAAATTTAAAAAAAAAAAAAAAAACAAGAATCAATATAATCAGTGCCAGCCAAAAATCACAAGAACAACTATATTTTTTTTTGCAAGCAAACAACTTAGAAAGTAGGAAAGCATATCTAATGGGCACAAGCTGTAGAATAAGCTTAAAAGAGAGGAAGTGGGAATATGGTTTTGTCTGATGAGTTAGCTCATGGATAATTTCTGCACATTAAGTTTTACAGGACAACTGTGAATTGATTGATAAGAGGTGATAGTGCGCATGAACAGATGAGAAACATAATGAGCATACATAATTAGATATCAGATGTACAGAAATTGAGGGAGAGGTGTCATCAAGTGTGTGGTTTAGAAAATAATGAGGATAAAGGTGACGTGAATTTAGGTCAAAAAGAGACTCTACTAAGTGGTCTCCAGTGGGCAGTATTGTGCAGGGATTTTTTGTTTGTTTGTTTGTTTGTTTGTGTTTGGGTCACACCCAGCAGCGCTCAGGGGTTACTCCTGGCTCAACGCTCCTGGCAGACTCCGGGGACCATATGCGATCGGGATTCGAACCAACGTCCTTCTGCATGCAAGGCAAGCGCCCTACCTCCATGCTATCTCTCCGGCCCCAAGAATCTTATTAGAACAGAAATTATCCTGGGACAGTCAAAGACAAAAGATGATAAGTCTATGGCTTCTCCCTGAGAGACGTTTCCATATCCTCAGAACTAGAATTCTCAGGGCAGTTTAGCTCTCTTCAATCTAGAGCAGGGGTCTCAAACTCAATTTACCTGGGGGCCACAGGAGGCAAAGTCGGGGTGAGGCAGGGCTGCATAAGGGATTTTGCTTACCGAATATTCGCAATAAAAAAATCTCATTAGTAAGAAAAAAATCTCAAAAAAATCGCATTAAACATTTGCATACCCCGAACGGAACTGCTTGGGGTATGCGAATGTTTAATGCGATTTTTTCTTACTAATGAGATTTTTATTGTGATTATTCGGTAAGTGAATAATCGCGAATACTGCAATATTTGAAGGCCAGTCGTGGGCCACAAAATGTGGGCCGCGAGTTTGAGACCCCTGATCTAGAGAGACATTTTAAGTTTAGGGGGAAAAGATGAACAAACTTGTAACATTTTTTGATTCTTTGATTACAGCAGTTAAAGTTAGGCAAGTGGCTCTATGGCTCAACTGTGATTTATGAGAAAGAGGTATTATTAGAGATAAAATAATGAATAAAAATGTTAACAAACTCTCAAGAAAGAAACTTTGTCATAAAACTGTAGGAAATACACATTATTGGAGCACTTGACCATGTTTTCCTGCCATACCCTGCTTTTATTACATAATGCCTGTAAGAATATTTTTAGGAATGACAAAAGTATATTTCAAAGCTATGGCAAGATTTAGAATCAGTGATGATAGTTTGTATTGCCCCAGACAAAATAAAATCTCCCTCTGTCTCAATTTTGGTTTGCCCTCTTGCTTTTCCATTCCAGATCCTCTGATAACTCTGTCATTTCCTTTTGCAATTATACACTGTTTCTTATTCTCTAGGATCCTATCTCAGGTTCTTTGAGCACTTTTTATAGGCATTGGTTTTGGCTTTCATCCCTTTCACTGATTATTTCCTACAGAGAAATAACACGTTTATTTCTGTTGCGCAGGCTGCATATTGATAACAAGCTTGCCAAATAGGCACACATTTCCCAAAGCAATTTGGACTACCTTCTTTCCCAGTAAGGGTTTAAATTTTGTTGCTCATTCCAAATGTTACCAGAAGCTTCTGCTTTCCACTGGCTGCATTCAAATTGGTAAAAGCAGAGAATAAGAAGTACATCTTTATGAAACATTTACTTGAAAATGTATTGTGAGCTGCTTTATGAGAATTACAGTTCTTGCAATATCCAAATAAAGAATATTTTAATGAACCATTCAATAGATAGCACTTGTCAGGGATCTGATTCAAGTAGGGATTGCCACACAACTCATAAAGTCCCATAAACAAGAGTTATTGCTTTATTATTCCTGTTGTTTTTGATTTAGTACCAACTGCCTAGAGATCTTCTATCCTTCTCTAACTTATCAGCCTGACCCCACCCCCTTTGATTGATATTAAGAGCCAGTGAGCTGGAATATAGCAAATACAAAGAATGTTTTTCTAGGCTGGCAACAAAATTTAGAAAGCCATAGTTTAATTTTTATTTTCATTTACAGGGGTGAGTCATGGGGGCACAAAATATACTCAGACATCAAGAGAGCTACTCATGAATTATTGGTCAAGGAATAGATTCCAGTGCTGCTCAGGGGGCTAGAGCTGCCAGGAATGAATACTAGCCACTTGTGTTGTACATTATAAACTTTAGCCCCTTTGACTTATGTCCTCTGTCCCGTTCATTCATTTTTTAGGGTACTATACAAATATGCAGGAAATCCCATGGATCAATTCTTGAGATACTAAGTCAACTAGGCCAGAAGTAAATGTTATGGCTCAAGAGTATGGTGTTACTCAATTATCATTATTATATGTAGGAGATAACCCCAAGCAGTTACTCAATTATTACTATTATAGTGGGGATAACCCCAGGGCCACCCTAGAAAATTTTAAAAGGCAAAGTATATCAGAAATTAAACCAAATCTTGCATGTATCTTAATTTCTGTACAATCTTCTTTGCCCCCATTTTTTTTTTTGATTTTGTTAACCCTTAGCATGCACTGCTTACCTCCCTTTTCCCTATACAAGATCTCTGCCTAAGTGAGTGAGAGAAATATTACTTGTCTTGAATACAGGCAGGGGTTGGGGGAGGTGGGAGATGGGAGCATTGTTGGTGGGATAGTTGCTCTGGTAAAGAGGGTGTTCTTTTTTATGATTGAAACCAAACTAAAACATCTCTATAATCATAGTGCTTAAATAAAGATATTATTTTTAAAAATCTCTAAAGATTTTTGTCATTCTGCTAGAAATTTGCTGCTGGGAAGATAAATTTCTCCATACAATTCAACTTTAAGTTTTTGGAGCTTTTCCTCTATTTCTTAGAGCTCCTTGGGACAACTATCTATGTCATTAAAGAAGTCCACAATGAACTGTTTGGGAAGTTAAGGCCAAGCTCCAACCCTGACATTCACTATTCTCTGAGTACCTCAATTTGATCAACCTGTCCAAAAAGATTAGGCAAAAGGTGTCAATATCTCTCTAAAATGTTCTCTTGTGAAAAGCCATTTTGAAAATGGTTTACTGTCACACAAAAATCTTGTCAATTGGAGAAATTGGTTTTAATAAGTTATAAATCTCTTAAGTTTAGGCATTCAACCTTACAAATCCCATCATTCTTATTTTCTAATGATAATCTATTAAAAATTCTGCCTAATATAATTCGAGTGATATACAAAGAACATTTTAAGTTTTTGTTAATAAGTGCTAAAATATCTTACTGAAAATGTATTCCTAAGTAATTAAACTGCTCTCTATTTTTTTCATTGTTGTTACTGAAACATTCATATATGTGTTCATATATTAAACAGTACTTTTTTGTCTAATAAAAATGCACATTCACTTTTAAACTCTGATTTTGGTCAATTATTTTCTATGACTATCTCATAATAGAAATGGAATATAAAAGAAAAGGAATATATGATAGTCATCTGCTTAATGTACTTTGTATTTGTAGCTAAAATAGAACATTTATCTAGATTCCAATTATATACCGAAGAGCCTTAGCCTCAGTGACAAATTTAGTTTAATAAATTTATAAGATTAAATCTCTAATTTCTACCATGCTATAGAGCTGTTCTGTATGCTGGCATTACAGGCAGATAAAAATGAATGCTCTTAAATTATCCAGTTGTTTTGGTACTCTAGACACCTTCTATTGCAAAAATATTAGAAACAGACTACATAAAACTAATATATCACTATAAATCTTAATATAACCTGTTACTATGTTGACTATCATATTTTTTAGGAATTGGACCCTGTCTCATCCTTCTTTTTTTTAAATTTTATTTTTTTGTGCTGAACTTGAACCCAGTTTTTATGCATGCAAATATATATTTTTGCCACTATGCTGAAATTATCTTTTTAAGATAGTCTAAGTATATTACTTGTAATACATCAATTATCCTTCTATAAATTTTCTTTTTATCCCTTTAAGTGTCTGCTACCTGGATATTGGGCTAATAATGTGTTTTGTAAGAGGGAAATTTTGTAAGAGGGAATGTATGTCTATGCAATGAATTCTCTCTGGAGTTTTTCTATGGTTAATTTCTTCACTACTAATTTAAAGTGATTTAATTTATAGTGATCTTTTGCAGACTTTAATTATATGTTCCATTTCTTCCAGAAGTAATTTTTTCAAGATCAACCCCTTTAGGGGCCAGAATGCTAGTACAACAGGTGCTTGCATTGCACAGGATTGACCCAGGTTTGATTCCCTAACATCTCATATGGTCCCCTGAGTTACACCAGGAGTGATTCCTGAGATGAGAACCATGAGTAACCCTGAGTACCAATAGATGTGATCCATTAACAAAACAAAACAAAACAAAAGACAAACAAACAGCAAAAAATAGCATCTTTGGGTTTTTTGTTTGTTTGTTTTTTGGTTTTGGGGCCACATGCGGTGGCACACTAGGGGTACTTCTGGTTCTGTGCTCAGAAGGCTCTGGAGACCATATGGGACACCAGGAATTGAACTTGGGTCTGTCCCAGGTAGGCCACATGCAAGGCAAATGCCCTACTGTTGTGCTATCTCTCTGTGCCTTTAGTGCCTTTAGTTTTTTAGGCACTCTAAGGCCTATGTGGCCTGTATATTTTTGTAAGTTATAAATACGATTTAACTTTCTGAGGTTTTGTCTTTTCTTTCTTAAATATGTCCTATAGGGGGCCAGAGATAACATGAAGTTAGGGTGTTTGCCTTGCATGCAGAAAGATGGTGGTTTGAATCCCAGCATCACATATGGTCCCCTGTGCCTGCTAGGAGTGATTTCTGAAGTAGAGCCAGGAGTAACCCTGAGCACTGCCCAGTGTGACCCAAAAACCAAAACAAACAAACAAACAAAAAAAACCTCACAAATAAAATATGTCCTATATTTAGGTTCCTCTAAAATAACTTTGAGTATGGTATATTCACTAAAAATAGTGTCAAGTATTTTTAATTGGGGGAGTTGGTATAATGTAAAGTAGAAAATTTTCTTAAAGAATTTACTATACAAATAAAATTTTTATAGTCCAGTTGCCTTAATATGAATTCCAAAAGTTAACACATCCCATCTTTGATCAGTTCATAATACTCTATAAATTCTGATTAAAAATAGCTTGTGTGAAGGAAAAGAAAAAATAAGAGTCCATTCAGGTAGTAATTATGTAGTTTCATTTTAAATATTAAGTGTGATCCTAGAATTCTTTTGCAGTCAATACTATTTTGTAGATAGATATGCCAATTTCAAATGGCCAGTGTGAAAATATTGAAATATTTACAAAGTTATTAAGTGGGACAGGAACAATGACACAGTGGGTAGTGCCTTTGCCATTCACATGGCTGACCCACTTTTCATCCTCAGCATTCTAAACAGTCCTTCAAGCACCACATGGAGTACATCTGAGAGATTGAGACTACTGCTACCTTAACTGAACTATGAAGAAAGTGGTGGTAATAGTCTTTCCAAGTCCTAATCTAGCACCATGAAAAGTCAGCATTCAAACTGACGTTGTCTGCCATAAAACTTTGTGAATCAGGCAGTTAGAAATCAGGCAGTTAGAAAAAGGACCTGAGAACTTTGAGAGTCATATTGGAACTAATGTAAGATTCTTGAAAACAAAGACCCTTAAGAAGAACTACTGCAAAAAGCAATGTTGTCACAATACTACTAATATTTATATAGTAAACTGTTAAGTCTATTGTTATTTTTGCTATTAAATCAATGAATAAATATGATTAATATTATGATAATAATATCATATGATATTAATATTATGATAATACTAAATGATAGGCGAAACAGAGGCCTATGCCACACTTACTTTTTTTTTTTCATTTGGGCCACACCCTGTTACTCCTGACTATGTGCTCAGAAATTTCTTCCTGCTTGGGGGACCATGTGGGATGCCAGGGTTCACGCCAAGGTTCGACCTGGATAGGCCATGTGCAAGGCAAATGCTCTACTACTGTGCTATTGCTCTGGCCCCAACACATTTTCTTTCTTACAGAAATATCCAATGCATATAACCTCTTTTATTTTCATATTCAATATTTGCTTGGTTAAAATTTCATTAAAATATGCAAAATAGTTTATGGTGCAGAAGAATATTTGTTGAATAAATAAGTATCTGAAAATTGATTATAGCATGGGCTGGATTTTTTTCCAAAGACATAAATCCAAGTTTATAAAGATCTGTCCCAGGAAATGTAAATGGAATTGAAAATGAGCAGTGTGGCCCTCAGTTCCATATGGAATCACAGAATGTCCATTCACCAAGAAGTCCATTTACTCCATAGCTCAGAACAATCATTTGCTGATCTTCAGCTTGTCTCTAGCTGTCAGGGTTACTGGACAACCCCAGTGAAAGTGTTCTCTTTTGTTTAGTTATGAAATACATCCTAGATTGTTTTCAACTGCATTTTATTAAGCTTCAAAAAGCCCAAAGTAAAGAGAGATAGACACAATTGATCTCTCTCAAGTGTGTGTGTGTGTGTGTGTGTGTGTGTGTGTGTGTGTAAAGAATAGTAATGTAAAAGGCAACAGAGCATAAGAACTTATCTATAGAATTGAACCAGTGGACATTCTGATTGAGTATGTGGTTTTAGAATATTAAATGCATGAAATCCTATCATTAATTGTAAAGCATAATGAATCAATTAAAATATTTTTAAATGAAAGTTCGAGATCCAATGTACAACATCCAAACTTCAAAATGTGTCTACTGGGGCCAGAGCAATAGAATAGTCAGTAAGGAACTTGCCTTGCACATGACCAACCAAGTTCCCTGACATTCCATATGGTCTCCTGAACCCTCCAGGAATGAGCACCGAGAGGCATATCCCAAAGGCAAACCAAAATAATAACATGCCTGCCAAGGGTGCATGTTTCAGTGGGTTAGGAGTGAATGAATCTGAGGACATGGGTAGTGGGAATTTGACACTGATGGTGAGATTGATGTTGGAACATGTGTGCCTGAAACAACTGTGAGTAACTTTGGAAATCATGGTGTCAGTCATTTTCTTAAATAAGCTAGAAGTAAAAATTTAACACATCTCAGTATGCGAAACTTTCCGGTCTTCGTATCTTATTGGTCTCTACCCATTCTGGTGTTATGATTCTAAAGAACATACTCATTCCCTGTTTATAAATTAGGAACATGTGCATATCTGTCACAAAATTGCATGCTAATTATTAAATTATAATATATTATAATTACAATATAATGGAGTTTTTCTGTAGTTGCTTTCTTTTCTTTTTTGGGGGGTAGGGGGTCACACACAGCAGTGTTCAGGGGCTTCTCCTGGCTCTACACTCAAAAATCGCCCCGGCAGGCTCGGAGGACCATATGGGATGCCGGGATTCAAATCATGGTCCTTCTGCATGCAAGACAAATGCCTTACCACTGTGCTATCTCTTTGGTCCCTTTGTAGTTGTTTTCTAAATATATTTTTATTTTTATTTTAGACCATATTCCTAATTAAAACAATGTGTGAAGGTGACATACATACACATGTATGTTTATAAATATAAATATTCTATGGCTTCATGTAATACATAGCTTGCAAAGTTAGGTATATATTTGCTGCATTTGTATATTAATAACATATAAGAAAAATTTTTTTTTTTTTGTGGTTTTTGGGTCACACCCGGCAGTGCTCAGGGGTTATTCCTGGCTCCAGGCTCAGAAATTGCTCCTGGCAGGCACGGGAGGACCATATATGGGACGCCGGGATTCGAACCGATGACCTCCTGCATGAGAGGCAAACGCCTTACCTCCATGCTATCTCTCCGGCCCCCATATAAGAAAAATTTTATCTTTGTATCTTAATAAGGTGTATATATAAGTGCTGAAATTTTGTGGGAGATTATAGACACCTTTTTATTCTCATTAGAATACACCCTTCTACCTCTTCCTAAAAATGATTACCAAGTTCCTAGACATCTCTGACCTAAATTGCCTTCCAATACAGTGCTATTTTTAAATATGTGGAGAAAATTCTTAAGCATATAATTTTTTATATATTTCAGTAGAGTGAATTTGCACTTACCATGTCAGAGTTTTCAACTCCTTTTAAAATAGCAGAGGTTTAAAATACTTTGCATATGACTTCTTTTGTGTTCCAGGCCTCCTTTTTAAGAAAAGAAAGAGAAAGTATCCTTTGATGTAAATCTTTTTAGATGTAATCCTTTTCTAATATTAATCTTTTTCACTCTATGTTCATCTTCAATTATCATTAGCCCTTTAATCCAACCACGTGCATGATTTGAGTTGAGGTGTGCTTTATTATCACGGGAATATGACGCCAGCTGCATAAATTAGTTTTCTTTCTAATAAATAAGATTATAGAGTCTAATTATTTAAGATCTAAAAGGTGAAATTTTGTTAAACTATTGAAACTATAATATACACATTAAATGTTATCTTAGGTTATGCTTAAATGTCATCTTAGGGCTGGGGAAAGAGTACAAAGGTTAGTTTATATGTCTTGTATATGACTTATTCTTTGTTGAGTCACCTGAGCACTCCTACTACTGCCTTCTGCCTTGTTCCATCACCACTGGTTATGATTTTGCTGGCACTAGACATATCCTAGTGACCTTGGCACGACTGGGCCCAAGCAGCACCACATCCTCAGGCTCTAGTATAAACCTTCCAGTCTGGTCCCATCATTACTACTTAGGAACTCCTCTTCCCAAATAAAGGAATCAGGCTCCTTGGTAAGGCACTAGTTCAGCTTGTGTGAAGACCCATGTATGATTCCTAACACCACAAAAAAATGCATAAAATAAAATTTTATCTCATGTTTTATCATATTAACAATCTAGTAAATAGAGTAGTTAGTATTTACTCACTCTCACTTACAAATTTATTTGATCAGGTAATAGGAAATCATTTTTCCAGATACCTAAAGAAATGTGAAAGAACAAGGAATCACTAATATTCTTTTCTTATTTTTCAAGTTGCTTTCTATTCTATCACACACTACAGTTGGCATATCTTTTTGGTTTTGTTGCTTTTGTTTTTTTTTTTTGGGGGGGGGGCCACACCTGTTTGACGCTCAGGGGTTACTCCTGGCTGTGCGCTTAGAAATTGCCCCTGGCTTCGGATGACCATATGGGAGGCTGGGGATCAAACCAGGGTCCGTCCTAGGCTAGCAATTGCAAGGCGGACACCTTACCTCTAGCACCACCTCTCTGACCCCAGCATATCATTTTTAAAAAAATTGGGGGTGGGGGTTTGGGCTACACTCGGTGACACTCAGGGGTTACTGCTGCCTATGCACTCAGAAATTGCTCTCGGCTTGAGGACACCGGGGGATTGAACCGTGGTCCTTTCTAGGCTAGTTCAAGCAAGGCAGATGCCTTATCACTTGTGCTACTCTCCGGCCCCTAAAAAATTTCTTTTACATCCAAAAAAAGATTAAAAACAGGAATATGCTCTTTATTGGAAACTCAACTAACATATAGACCCAGATTCATTAGAATTGGTTATGACCATCCATGAGTGTAATACTTTTTATAAATACTTTCATATTGATTAATTTGTTATCTCTTCTTATGGACCAAACAGCAAAGTCAAATGCAAGGAAAGAACAATATCTTAATTTGTTTTATAATTCAAAGAGCAAAAAATATTGAGTAACCAAAACTATAAAAAAAGTAAACCAATGTATTTCTTTTAAAATAATTACTTGGGGCTGGAGAGATAGCATGGAGGTAAAGCGTTTGCCTTTCATGCAAGAGGTCATCGGTTCGAATCCCAGCGTCCCATATGGTCCCCTGTGCCTGCCAGGAGCAATTTCTGAGCGTGGAGCCAGGAGTAACCCCTGAGCACTGCCGGGTGTGACCCAAAAACCACAAAAAAAAAATTACTTTAAAAATTAAGTGTGCTAAGGTCTACAATCCTATGAATAGTCAGCTAAAAATTTCCTCAGAGAATAAATAGCAGAAATTGATTTTATCTGAAAATTCAAGCTCTGACCCCTTTATTATGGATGAATAAAGTGCTGACTGAGGGGGAGCCCCTATATCTGGGTTCTTTGCCAATTTATAGATGCCTAGATTAATGTCCTGACTACAAGAAGAGTCTTGAAAGTTACACAATTTTGTTGTTTTGTTTTTTGTTTTTGAGTCATACCCTGCAGCACTCAGGGGTTACTCCTGGTTCTATGCTCAGAAATCGCCCCTGGCAGGCACAGAGGACCGACCATATGGGATGCCAGGATTTGAACCACTGTCCTTCTGCATGAAAGGCAAACTCCTTACCTGCATCCTATCTCTCCGGTCCTGAAAATTACACAATTTTATTAACCCATGCTGGTGTTGTATTAACCCTGTTGGTTAAATAAGTTTTTTTTCTCCATAAAAGTTAATACGTTATTAAGCAGTATTTAATTAAGTTAGTAGTATTACTTGGCCTTTAGTGGGTAGTGTGTTTGCCTTGAAATTCATCAGCCAGGTTAGATCCCCAGAAGCCCACAGGGTCCCCTGAACCCACCAGGAGTGATCCCTGAGTGTAGAGTCATAATTACTGAGTGTAGTGATCCCTGGGTGTAACCTGAGCACTTCCAATTGTGGGCCCCCCAAAAAATTAAAATTAGAAATAAATGACATTTCTAAAAAAAGTGCTTCAAATCTTTAGGCACAAGATGTTGAAATAATGTTGATAGTAGCAGTAATGAAATAATACTATCTGAAAATAAAAAAATGTTCTTAGAACTTTTCCTTTCCCCTCTCTTTGATTTTTAAAAAAAAATTTCCCTAGAGGTGAATTAAATTATTATTCAGGTGTCCATCTTGTTAAGAGGCTGCAGAAAGACTTGGGCAAACATGATGGCCCATAATAACTTATTTGTTTTTATTTGGGGGCTATAACTAGTGGCACTCAGGACTTTATTAGTACTAGGAATCAAGCCTGGTTTGGCCTGATACAATTCAAATATAATGCTCACTTTGCAATTGCTCTGGCCTTTGTAATAACATCTTAAAAATCAAGTCTTTACATATGATCATATCAAATGTTAAGACCAGGTTAAAGCATCGAAGTCAGGGTAAAAAAGTTATTTGGAAAAAAAAAATCTTTATTGATTGATTGCTTTTGGCACCACATCTGGCAGCACTCAAGAGTTACTCCTGGTTTTGCAATCAGAAATGGCCCCTGGCAGGACCACATGGAATACCACAAATCAAATACCCTCCCAGATAGGCTACATGCAAGGCAAACACCCTACCACTATGCTCTTTCTGGCCTGCAGGGTAAAAAAGTTTAATGTAGGTTGGCCACTACTGAGCCAACTAGACAATTAGGTCTCCTTTCCTGAGTAATGGTTTAATTTACTTGAGCATATTTGTTACTGCTGCTTCAATATACAGTTCTCTATTTTTAGTCAGGGTTTTTATGCCCTCAGTAAGTCAGGAAAATGTGTTTTGACCAGTTTATGCCTTGGTCCTCATTTCTCTAATAGGCATTGGTAATCCAAGTTTTGCATAGGTAACAAGAATATTTGACAAGAGCATCAGTCTAACTGGAACCCGTTGATGCCTTCATAGGCAGCCACTGAAATTCCAACTCATAAGAGATCACAATATTAATGCTAAACTTGGTACTTTTTGTGGACTCCACTGATCTACCTGTCTCTGCTTCTCATATAACTGGGATTAAAGGCTCCAGCCATTGTGACCTGTGGCACTTTGTTTTCCATCATCTGCCTCTGTAGTATGCTTGACAGACCATTGTATGGATAATATGATAAGCATGCTTACCTGTTTATGGAACATATTTCTAAATAACTTTTTGAGAAAAAAGTGCAGTAGAAGTTAACTTTCAAGGCATTTTAGTAAGTATATTTTATTCTCATATCTAACACTGCAATTACTTTGTTTTACAATTTTGAAGTGCCATCATCGTCTTTTAATTTTGCTGACTTTGATTTTATTTGTTCTATTTATGGTGAGCACATCTATCTGGCTTTGCTCAGGCTCTGCATTCAAGAATTAATCCTAACTGGCTCAAGGACCATATGGAGTGCCAGAAAATGAATCTGGGTTGGCTTCTGTAAGGCAAATACCGTACCTGTTGTACAATCACTCCAACCCTTGACTTTACTTGTTTGTTTGTTTGTTTGTTAAGCACCAGGCAGCACTCAGGGGTTATTCCTGGTTCTTCACTCAGAAATTCTTCCTGGCAGTCTTGGGGGACCATATGGGATATGTAGGATAGAACCTGTGCTATTGCTCCAGCTCCTGCTTTTATTTTTAAGACCTACTTTATGCTGTGTGAAAACTTTACAATCCTCTTTTTATCCCTAGTCATTGGAAGTTCTACTTTGGTGAATTCTCATGTACAATTCACTGAGTACCCAGTGACATTTTAAATAAATTTGGGAATTTGTTATGCAATCTTGATAGCTTTCCTTTCACTTGTTTTTGAAAATACTTTGCCCTTTGTGTGCAATAATTGGGTGGGTGTGGGTAATGGAAGGAGGTAAATCTTCATTACTAATTCTCAAGTTTTTTCTTCTAATTCTCTGTTCTGTTTTCAAAGAAATAATCTTACTTTTGTCTTCTAGTGCTTCTACTTAACTTAGTGTTTTGTCCTATCATGTTTTTAATATCCTAATAACTTAATTTTTTTAAAAAAATATCCTTTGTTAGAGTTTTTTATACATGGGTTTTTAATTCTCTGAGCCTACTGAATATACATATTTGCCTTTTTCTCTCTTTCTGTTCTGTGTTCTTTGTGCTTTGTGTTCATTTTTATGGTCACTGAGTTTCAAATAAGAGGATTTTCTTGTCTTGATAGACTTTGACTAAATTATTATACAAAGAATAAGGCATTTAAATACAAGTTGGAAATTTTGTGTAGTAAGTTGTGACTTTTTTTGGGGGGGGGCACACCCGGCAGTGCTCAAGGGTTACTCCTGGCTATCTGCTCAGAAATAACTCCTGGCAGGCACAGGGAGACCATATGGGACGCCAGGATTCGAACCAACCACCTTAGGTCCTGGATCAGCTGCTTGGAAGGCAAACACCACTGTACTATCTCTCTGACCCCAAGTTGGGACTTTTTTATTGGTATAATCTTGACAGTGAAAACCCAATATTTTGTTGGGAGTCTTCAAATCAAGATCTTTAGGACTCTAGTTGGTGCTTTTAGTTTTCTCAAAAAAAAAAAAAAAAAAAAGATTCTCCTTAAACACCAAACCCAAAGCCAATGACAACAGAATTGATACCCAATCTACAACAAACTAGACAGAGAGGGGATCACTTATACTAGCAGCCCTGGGGGTAAAGGAGGGGGATATAGGATGCATTCTGGGAACAGGGGTGGAGGGAGGACAACTTTGGTGATGGGAAATCCCCTGATTCAATGTCAATATGTACCTAAAATATTATTGTGAAAGATATGTAATCCACTTTGGTCAAAATAAAAATTATTATTATAAAATAAAAAAAGAACTTTCTTTAAAAAATTCTCAAATGTCCTTGTTGTCAAAAAGGGATTACAGGAAGTGATTTAGCTCAATTCTACATGTCCTAGAAGTGAGACAAGCAAGGAACTTGGGGGCAGTGGCAAGGGTAGGGGAGTAGAAATTTCTCTGTCTGTTTGTAGACTTTAATTTGAATTTACTGGGACGCATTTGTTTTCAAGGTTCAGCTTTCAAAAGAATAGCTTGGGAGGAGGGAGATTTGGGACATTGGTGATGGGAAAGTTGCACTGGTGAAGGTGTGGGGGTTCTTTACATGACTGAAACCCAACTACAATCATATTTGTAATCAAGGTGTTTAAATAAAGATATGATAAAAAAAAGAATAAAGCTTTTGTCTTCAGCCATAGTGGGAGAGGGGGAGAGGAGCAGTTTCTTGGCTCTATGAAAAACAGACAAAGAAATTTAGTTGATTCTGTTATACTTTCAGCCAGTTGTCTTCTATGGCTTAGCCACAGAATTCCACCAAATACGAGTCTTTAGAACAATCAGTATCTCCAGAACAGATATTGTGATTCAAGTGGTAGAGTGCATGCCTTATGTTTCAAGTTACAGGGTTTAATTCCTGTTGTCCACCTCGAGTACATTGATAATCACATCAATCTCCACAATACTCTTATGTCATTTCTATTCCTAAATCTGTCTGAGGTCATTGGACTGAGTGAGCTTGTTTCTTACTGACACATGCCACTCTCAATTTTATTCTCTATCATCTCACTCTCCATTGATCTACTTTGAGGTTATTAAATATATTGTTGGCATGGCCCATATACTCCGACTACTTCTCTATACTCTTGTCCTTGTAGATTACCATTTAATTGGCAGTGGCGTTTTTTTTTTTTTTTCTAAAATGATCATCATTTTAGGAGATGGTGAAAGAAACTAGGTAAATGTGTATATTTAGTGACACGTGTTTGAGAAGAATCACAAAATCTACATTCTTCCCCTATCACAGCATGGACGTCATCATTCCTTTTGATTTTGTTTTTATTTTGATAAACACCAAGAAATGTTCAGATCTTACTCCTGGGTCTGTGCTCAGAGATCACACCTGTCAGGTCCAGGATCATCTGAGGTGCTGAGGATTGAACCTTCATTAATTATTCAATAAAATCTATATCCAAAATTCAATAAATTACATGCACACATATATAACCACAAAATAAAAACAAAAATATTCAATTCCTACTAACCCAATAAGAAGTAAAAAAACTTGCCATAATAAGTCAAAAATTTAGGTTACTTCTTTGTGCTTACTTAAGAGAGTTTATTGTAAACATTGAAGCTAAATTTCCTTTAGTCCTATAAAGACTCATTATTACAGTAACTTGGGAAGGGCTAAATCTGCTAATATATTTTCTGAATTCCATGGAGCATGCTGCAATCTGTGCCACATGCAATTAAAGAATGGTTCAAATGGCAATCTGCAGAGGTTTGAAAATATCTGTGGGAAATAGGCTGTTTGGCTGTTCATTACTGTTGTAATAGATTAGAAGTGACATTGGTTAAAGAAAAAAAAACACCAAACACCAGCAACTCATCATTCTGGTCCAGTTGACCAGTGAGGGCATTCACAATTGTTGTACTGTTGTTGTACCTTTGTTGACATTGTTTTCGATCAAATAATGATATAGGAAAGGTGCACAATACTTTTTTTATGTATTCATGTAATCTCTGCAGCTGTCAAAATTTAAATCTTCAAGCAAATGAAAGTATAAATATGTATGCATGTAGTAAAATGAAACAAGTCAGTATATGGTAGGTAAGAAGAAATGCTTTGACACTAGAATATTAAGAGCTGAAGCATACAGATATATAAATAACAAAAATCTATCAAACTTATACAACTCCTGGCTCCCCAACATGAGTTATAAATGAATATAAATAATACTGTAATAAGAAATAGATAGTTAAAAATAACTTAATAATTGTCATTTCTGATATTCAGATAAAATTTCTTATAATCATGTGTTAAAATAGATCATTTATATTCACATAAATAGAATAACTTTATTTATTAGATCAAATTAGCATAACCTGATCATTCTAAAATGTCCTAAAATTGAGAGAGCATTTTATAGTCTTACTTCTTAAGAAGTTTTGTTAAAACTTTAGATAAGTATTAATATAGTTCAGAACAGATTTTGTCAGTGAACAATGTACTCTTCCAGGCCCCAGTAATAGTAGTGTAGGGAATTAACAAAATTAACAAAACCAAACAAAGTTAGAATTGTGTGGAAGGGAACTCCTTTTTGTTAGTTCCCAGTTATTTGTTACAAATGTTTTTAATTAATGAATTTTTTAAAATAATATCTTTATTTAAGCACTATGTTTACAAACATGACAGTAGTTGGGTTTCAGTCATTAAGAAAAAAAAAACACCCCCCCTCACCATTCCCAACATTCCCACCACCAATGCCCCATTTCCCTCCTCTCCCAGCTCTTGCTTGTATTTGAGACAGGCATTCTAATTTTCTCACTTATTAACATTATCATGATAGGGGCCGAAGCAACTGGCATGGAGCAGTAAGGCGTCTTCCTTGCCCACGCTAGCCTAGGAAGGACTGTGGTTTGATTCCCTGGTGTCCCATATGGTTCCCCAAGCCAGGAGCGATTTCTGAGCACATAGCAAGGAGAAACCAGGTGTGGCAGAAAAAAACAAAGAAAACAAACAACCAAACAAAAAACATTATCAGGATAGTTGTTAGTGTAATTATTTCTCTAACTGCACTCACCACTCTGTGTGGTGAGCTTCATATTGTGTATCAACAAATATTGATACAACAAAATAAAAGATTTCAAAATATGAACACCAGTTCATTATCCTCCAACTTCCTTCATATTTTCCCTGTTCTTTTCTTCTTTTTCTTTGGAATTCATGGTGGACAGGTAAAAAAAAAATAGATATTTTAGCTCTGGAGTTGAGATTGAATGTCTTGGATCAACTAAATGTATTTGTTATACAAGATTAAATGAGGGCAAAAATGAGGACAAAAAGGCAATGAGGGAAACATGGAAATAAGTTAATTGCTAAAAATTACTCCAATAGTTAAGTCAACTATAAAGTAATTTCTAAAATCTTAAACTGCTTGTGAGTTCTCTTTGTAAGAATTCAATTAAAATAAAGGAAAACCCTATAAGTTAACGTGGGTTTGAGGTCTGGTTTTGTCTAATTGGGGTTGTATATAAATAATCTGGACACTTTATCTTAATATCTTAACAGTAGTCGAAGATTTAATGTAAATGGTATGTTTAAAATATTTGTGGCTAATATTCTTCAGTCTAGTGTAATGTTGTAAATCTAAATCATTAATTTTTATTTTATGTCATATGTTATTTACAATATATGGATAACAATAAACTCATTGTATACTTTATATTTTTATTTTATGGTTTTTTATTTTTTGGTTTTTGGTTTTTGGACCACACCCAGTGACTCTCAGGGATATTACTACTGGCTACACACTCAGAAATCGCTCCTGGCTTGTGGGACCATATGGGATGCTGGGGAATTGAACGTCAGTCCGTCCTGAGCTAGTGCATGCAAGGCAGACACCTTATGGCTTGCACCACTGGTCTGGCCCCTCTATTGTATACTTTAATGTCATGTTTTTGTTCATTTATACATGTACAAGACAACTTGAACTTTCCTTCTGCTAAGTAGTAGCGACTTGGGCTTGGGCTTTGAAATTAAGGATAAAATAAATAGGTTTAAAAATAATCAAGGTCCGGGGCCGGAGAGATAGCATGGAGGTAAGGCGTTTGCCTTTCATGCAGGAGGTCATCGGTTCGAATCCCGGCGCCCCATATGGTCCCCTGTGCCTGCCAGGAGCAATTTCTGAGCCTGGAACCAGAAATAACCCCTGAGCACTGCCGGGTGTGACCCAAAAACCACAAAAAAAAAAAAAAAAAATAATCAAGGTCCAGAGCAATAGTGCAGCAGGAAAGGTGCTTGCCTTGCATGCTAACCCTGGTTTGATCTCAGCACCATATAAGATCCCTAAACCCCTATTACAAGTGATTTAGGAATATGGTAATTCATGAGCACTTCCAGGTGTGGCCTCCAAAACAAACAAAGAAAAAATCAGTTGTGATATAATTCTGAATAAATAGATCCTGGGAAGAAACAGACATAAGTATCCTGTGAACAAGAAATGAATCTAGTAATTAGAAAAGTCAAGAAAAACATGAAATATTAGGCTTTTCGAGTTAAGACTTTAGGGGAATGAGGTTGTCCAGGGAAAGCAAATTAAAAAACAATAAAAGGACATTCAAGAGGGGATTGGGTTGGGCAGGTGGGAAGAGGGGCAGGAAGCAGAAGCAAAGTAATAACATAAATTACTTGGAAGAATGGCCTGATTTGACAAAGACTCGGGGTCATTGAGCAATTTAGTAGTAGATGAAGATGAAAATTTGATTTAGAAGCTAGCACACGAATATTTGAAACAGTAAATTTGTTGAGCAGCAAGAAAAGAGAGTAATCCATTCTTCACTAAGTTTTATAACCAATAATTTGGGATTTTATATTTTACTTATTTTAGGCACATATTTTACAAAACTCTTAAAAATAGGATTTCTTGCATACAATGTTCCAACACCACATGCAGTGATATTTGAACCTAGAGACATTTATTTGACAATTTCTAGAGACAACAACCAACAATTTGTTGTTGCAAATGCAGATTAAATGTTAATGGTTTACTTATGGGTAGATATCACTGATGTTGCTTAACACCCTTCAAGGCAGAGGATACCCCACGCACAAACAGTTGTGCAGCGATTAATGCCAATAATTCTGAGGTGCAGAAACTCTAGCTGAGAAATGTAATTCTTCGGGGAGAAAAGTGGATTCCCATGTGATTCTTGTATTGAGAGGATTGAGTAAGGTTTAAAAACAAGACATGTAGATTAATCTCTGTAATGTCTCTCCAACTTGAGTCAAACTGTACTCTGAAGAATGGAGAAAAGGAGGGATTAAAGACTGGTAGTCTTATTAGGAAAACTGTAGTAATAGTGTTGGATGAAATTAAAGGAATTAAACTCAAGAAGCTGTGGGTTTGATATATTGTAAGTAAATTTAAGTTCTCAACTTCAAGAAATTTAATTTCCCAACCAATGATTAAAAGGAAATATTTTTTTTGTCAGTGTTTCCTAGAGAGTCTTTTAATACAATACCAGTGATTATTTAAAAACTGGGATGTTGAAGCCCTATGCTCACCTACAGATTTAGAATCTATCTGTAAGGGATCATAATTCTTAGGATCACTTTTAACAGGCATTCAATCTCAAATCATTCCTTCCAATACCCCCAATTCTGTTTTGTTTTGTTTTTTGGGGGGGCCACACATGTTGAGGCTAGGGGTTCTTACTGGCTATGCACTCAGAAATCACACCTGGCTTGGGGACCATATGGGATGCTAGGGGATCGAACTAAGCACGGTCCGTCCTAGGCTAGCGCTTGCAAGGCAGAAGCCTTACCTCTAATGCCACTGCTCCGGCCCCCCAATACCCCAAATTCTAAATCATCAGTACATTTATAATTACCTTCAGGGTTGTTCTAATTTTTTTAATTATAAAAATTAGAAAGATATCCTACAGAACTGTACAACAGGAAAGTTAGATCATACATGTATTATGTTGTAAAAACCACAGGCATAGCTTGGCTTCCAATATACACAAACTGCTTGCAATATTTATATAAAATACTTGTCTCTCCATGTGACACCCTGACCCCATGCTGTGACCTTCACTGGTTCAGCCCTCACTTGCCTGGTCAGCATATTCTCAGATGAATGGTTAATTCAGTGCTGCGTGACTTCACTGCATCCCAGGGAGAAATCAGATATTTGCCTTGTGGGTTTCTGGGTGGTCAACAATTTTCTACCTAGAATATCTTAAACATATCAGAATTCTTTCTGAATATGAGTCTTTTTACCTAACTATTTTTCCAAAAGATCATTAATGAGTTAGTATAGTTTTGGTAATAAATATGTAAATAATATACATACGTTATTAAAAAATCAGAATTTGCATTTGAGCATAATTCTTGGCGAGGGATCAGTATAAATATACCCAAATATAGAACTCCCTAGGAAGCCCTTCTTGATGAATGATGAAGAAGGATGTAATTGAATCTTTCAGGCCCCTTTCTTGAAGTCACTAAAGTTTGTTTTCAAGACTGCCCAGAGAACAATAGCCTAAATGCTATGAATCAAGTGCCTCATATGTCATATGAAATAAATGATTGGTATGCTCAAGAACCACAGTGTTAATGTTAACATTATAATCATTATAAATACAAAATAACTCTAATATCTTGTCCCGGTCACAACAGATTATTTTTAGACTCTCAGTGCTTATCCTACAAATTAACTCTTTTGATGAAAATACTCTTGTCTTAGACTGTCTGGACCTTAATATCTATATTAACTGGACCTTAAATATCTATTTTAATCATCTGAACCTTTCTCATGGAAGATCACATTCTCTGCTTCTGGGTCAGAAGAGCTGTTTTTAAGTACTGACTTTCCTATCTGCTAATGGTGTGCTAATGGAAAGGATAAAGCAAATCACTCTGATTGTCCGTTTCTTGTGACATTGAAATCAGCTAGGTCAAATGGGAATACTATACTTTGAAGCTGGATCTGTGAATTAAGAAAAACTTAAGCTTAGGAGGTATATTTTGGTCCATATTTTATTCATTTTATTCTTGCTTTTTCTACCTCTACTAATAAAAATTACCCAGTTCATTTGATGAAAAGGAAAATTTTGGAGCTTATTCATTGACTATTAAATTAAAAAG
The DNA here is from genome assembly GCF_024139225.1 of Suncus etruscus. Lineage (NCBI taxonomy): Eukaryota > Metazoa > Chordata > Mammalia > Eulipotyphla > Soricidae > Suncus > Suncus etruscus. Next base: position 83,770,715 of record NC_064850.1, read on the forward strand.
TTAAAAAAAAGAAAATCAGAAAGCAAGACAGCTCTCTTTATCTCTTTGTCATTTATAGGTTTCCTGATTTTTCCCTTATCAGTAGTTTAGCTTCTAATCAGAGAACTCTTGAAAATGTGTGTTTCCTGCTCTCAGTTTAAGGATGCTATTTATCAGAAACTGTCTCTACCTAAGATTCTACTGTATTAGTTGCCCTAGTTCTTAACTTATTTTCTCCAACTTCAAATTTCCATGAAAAGGAATTTAATTGATCAACTTCTCTTTGAGGTCAGTCATTAGTTAAGAAATAACCACCTACGTTTGTTTTTTTTTAATATTTTTGTTTTGAAGTATAGCATCAGCACTATCCCACTGGTTCTATTAAGCCTGAGGATGGGTAACAATATCCTCATAATGAAAATGTACACAAACAGATAAACAAGTACTGACTGAGAAGCTATAAACATTGGTTTGATGCTTTTTGATGATTCAGATAACCTGTTATGTATGCGTCATTTTTTTGTTTTGTGTGCTTTGTTTTGGTTCTGGGTTTGTGCTACGCAGGCAGTGTTCAGAGCTTACTCCAGGCTCTGTATGGGATCCCTCCCATCAGGCTCAGAGGACCACATGTGGTGTCAGGGCTCAAACCCAGTTCAGCCACATGCAAGGAAAATGCCCTACCTGGGCTACTATCTCTGCAATCCCACGTATGTGTCTGTTTTGAGAATTATATGTATTATATATGTACATATATTATGTGTATATTACATATTTGCATAATCATTTTACAATTCTGCTATGTTATGTTATGCTAGGGATGTTGTCTTGGGAAAATAGGTCAAAAGTTTGAAATGGTATTTCTCAAGAAGGGTGAAAATCAGCATTTTACAACCAAATTATTTCAAGGGACCACAGGTGAAAATTGTATAAATGAGACATCATTGCTTAAGATTAGGAGCAAAATAGTGAGACCAGGGGGGCCACAGGAAAGGAACAAGGTTGGAAGGGGGCCACAGTCAAAAAAAAAAAAAGTTGTGAAATTCTGTTTAAAAGTGCCAAGTTGGAAAAAAAACAAAACACTGGTTATTCAAATAAGGGATTTCAGCCTTCATTTTCCTTTGTTCTGTGCAGTATTGTGAAATAGTAATAGTTTTTTTTTTTGTACTACTTTTTATTAAAAAAAAATCTTTATTTAAGCACTATCATTGCAACAAACATGTTTATATTTGGGTTTCAGTCATAAAAAGTACACCCCTTTCATCAATCTTTGCCAACCAATGACCCCAACTCCCTCCTTCACCACTCTCTGCCAACCCACGATATGAAACTTACCACAGAGATAGATAAGTGCAGTTTAGAGAGAAATAACTACACCAACAATTATCATAGCAATGGTAGTGAGTGAGATAAAAAGAATGCCTGTTTCAAAGACAGACAGGGAGTATTTTACTCCTTCCTCCCTTTCTCTCCTTTCTTTTTCTCTCTTTAGCTTTCTTTCTTTCTTTCTTTCTTTCTTTCTTTCTTTCTTTCTTTCTTTCTTTCTTTCTTTCTTTCTTTCTTTCTTTCTTTCTTTCTTTCTTTCTTTCTTTCTTTCTTTCTTTCTTTCTTTCTTTCTTTCTTTCTTTCTTTCTTTCTTTCTTTCTTTTCTTTCTTGTAATAGTTATTAAAACTGACAGGTAACCATCCTGATGTTACTTGGTAGAATTTTTAAGGAAGTTCTTTATCATTAATTTGAGGTAAGATCTTATATGATCAGCGCACTATTTTATTAGAAATTGGACAGACCTCGGAGGAGTCCCTGGTGAACTTTCTTTTCATATTGTTGCAATTACACCCGATGCATATAACTGAATCAATAACGTGAAGACCCTGCTGTGCCATGACCCCTAGTGCCATGACACTAGGTTAATTTATTTAGTTGACTGATTTGAGCTTGATGTTTGATGTGACTAAAAATCTGTCAGGTGATAAATCATTATTTTTTCATTGATGAAATCTATTTAATATGTTAACTCAGTCCTTTTTAATTAGCACAACTTACTATACTCTAGAAGTAACTTTCTAGAATTTGGAGACTTCTGATAGTGTTGTTTTCAAAACAGATTTTAGTGATTATTCAAGGTGACAAATTTATTTGTTAGGCAGATTGATTTTCTCAATAGACTAGTCACTATTAATTGCTTAAAATCATCTGAAAAAGATTTTCTCTACCTCAAAATATATATGATATGAACAAGGAGATATATGAAAATTTCAGGGACAGTAAAAAGACTGACTAAGGTAAGCCACATTTTGCCTACATTTTTCATTTTGCTTGCATTTTATTTTGTTTACATTTATCTGTAATTTTTCTCTAAATATAATATAATTTTCAGATGAGGGGGTTTGTTGTTACTTTAGAGAAAGTTGGAAAACCTGTTTAATCTGTTTGATTCTGTATTGTAAGGACCAAAAATACCATTGTGATGTCACCTTTCATTAATCCAAACAGGGAATGTAATTATTCTGCTTAGTCTTCATTTTCTATTTGAGAGCAATGAATTAAATCCTACTAATCTACCTCAGTGGATGGTACTTACCCAAAATAAGAGGTTTCAATTATCAACAGTTTAATAAACTTACTAATCTTCATTCCATGAGGTCCTTTGCAAAATCATATTGAAACAATGCTCAAATCATAATCAGTTTGACTGGTATCCGCAGTCTGCTATGGTTAAGTCCCAGAATATACTGTGTAATCACATTCCATGTTACTTAAATCTTGGAAAATTTCTAATGGTTAATTGTGCTTTTTTTCTGGTCATATTAATCCATATATTTCTTTTTATAATCCGAAGAAAATTGACATTGAGGTATAAGTCAAGCAGGAATGTAATTTAAAACTACTTAAATTCAATCATTCATTATCATAAAAAGAAAACTTAAAAGACTGTTTAATGCTGTGTACAACAAACCAGCACATACTGCTAATAAGCTTCTGAGAACAGTCTGAGAATCCATGGTTGTTATCATAACATCAATTCCAACCACAGATTCTTGTGAAGTTGAATGAGCCTTGTTCTTTAGGTTTGCTAAAGGAGCTGACACAATGGAATGATTTTTTTTCACCAATCACAGAGAATACAAAAACGCTTCTACTTCATCTGTAAGTAGATCAAGTAAGAAGAGACTATCAGAACAAAATCACAGAGTAGTTTAGTATTCACATATATATTTTCTAAGTAGCTAGTATTGGTGTCTAGTACAAAAGCTTAAGTCAATAGCAACAAGGTCATGAGAGTATGAACATGTTAACTAGGTACTGAATGTTAAATAATGAGTAAAGTAGTACAGATGAGGGTAGAATATTTGTGTATAGAACACAAAGAAGGAGATTTAGAAAATTGAACAAAGCATTTCAGGACTTTTGTCCATACTCCATTGGTCTTATGAGTAATTTTAAACCTGGATAGGTCATATACAACTATACAGATTTGTAAATGCCAACTAAAATTGTTCTATTCAGGATTTTATTTGCATTAGTTAAAGTTTTTTGTTTGTTTGTTTTTAGGGACCATACCATTGATGCTCAGGAGTTACTCCTGGCTCTGCACTCAGGGGTCATTCCTGGCAGTTGACCATATGGGATGCTGGGATCGAACCTAAGTCAGCTGCATTTAAAGCAAATGCCTTACCCATTGTACATTTTTACAGCCCCTCCAATTTAGTTTATTTGAATTTCTATATATTAAATAAAATGCATAACATCATTGATATAATTGATCATAATACATTTGTTTTCAGATAAGAGAAAGCCAAGTTATTGAAAAAAATGGAAAAGGGAAAAAAAGATAGAAGTATAGTAGCAAGATCATTTTTTAAAATCATTTTATCAATGAAGTCATTAATACAATGGTAGAAGGCCTAGTAAGCTCTTGTTATTATATGTCCAATTGATTATGTTGGGGTGTTCCTTTAGAGATGACAGTGTAAACTAATGAAATTGTCCAGAATGCAAAGCTATGATACTAGGAATTTTAGAGGTATATACTCAGCTGCAGGGCTTCCTGGAAGAAGGCCCAGTTTGATCATAGTGACTGTATTTTGGGATGTGGTTGTAGCTGTCAGGCTTTCCAGGAAGAAGAAAAATACAAGGGGGAGGTGTCCACACTAACTCAAAAAAAAAAAAAAAAAAGCCCTGGTGATATCAGCCTAACAATATGCTTACCTGAAGTTCATTCAGATTAGCATCTTCGCAGGGAATTGTAGAGGTTTAGTGATGAGGCAAGGCTGTTTCTATCAGAGAAACAGTGATTCTGGGTGATGGAGATAGCAAGAATGGCTTTGGCAGAATGGGGGCTTGACTCACCCGCTCTTCCTGAGATGGCCATTTTTGTGCTGTGTGGGCCAGTGTAGCTATAATCTTTCATGAGTTCGTTTTTCAAACATGGCAACTGTATTTGTGGGTGTAGTTACAGCTCATAATTTATTTTAACACAAATAAATGCAAATTTTAATGAATAATTTTCTATTAGATATAACAAAAGATAACAAAGAAGATAACTTATATACCATATTTTTTAAAATTCCAATCCATTTTTATTATTTTTAGTTTTCTGATAAATATTCTTTTTAAGGGCAATAGTGATAGGACAGTAGGTAGGGCACTTGCATTGTATTCAGCTGTCCTGGGCTCCATCTCCCACATCTAATCTAGTTCACAATGCACCACCAGGAATATTTTGAGTACAGAATAAGGAGTAAGCCTTGAGCACTGCTGTCTGTGGCCTACAAAGCAAACAAAATATAACTTTTCAGATCATCTAGACATTCTATATTTTTTTAAGATTTGAAGTTTTTTGAGCAAAGATGATGCTTAATGTGATTTAACTTTCATGGGAAACATAATTGATAAACAATTATATCACTTGACAATTTTTATAGCATCTATTGACAATAAGAAAAGAGATGTACTCCCAAATAAGTTTTTGAGAATCTGAAATTTTCTATTTTTTTCCTTAAACCTTGGAATATTAACCTTAGGACTCAATCCTAAGATTGATAATTTGGTAGATATTATAGCTATGGTAGAATAATAGAATAATGATTGCCCTTTCAAATGTGCTAATGATCTGTAATGCCAAAAAGGTGGAAGAGTAGATATTTATTATATTTTTCACATTTTGGAAGGATTTTTTATATTATTTTCTGGAAAGTAGTTGATGAAAGCCAAATGGACTGATTCTACTAGATTCTACTGGTTGAAGAGGAAGAAATCATATTTATATGTGTCTGTGTGCATGTGCCCTGCATTGCAGTACAATGAAATCATCTGTCAACTTGGTGGCAATATTTGGAGACTGAAAGTTACTCTTTGCCCACTGTGTTAAAGTTTGACAGTTTCATTGATGCAGAACATGTAAGTAAAATAAAAAACTAGGTTGTTCCTTTAATGAGCATTTTTAAAAATACTTTGCCTACAACTGGATGACTTTTCTGGTAATTGTAATAGTAGTATCCACTGCTTTACAAATGTTTACAAAAGCTCTACAAGTTGCCAGGTACTACATTTTGGAAAGAGGATAAAGGGTAAATTAATTTAGTTTCTGTCCTAAATTCAATTAGGATATATATATATATATATATATATATATATATATATATATATATATAAAGAGAGAGAGAGAGAGACTACATATATATACACATACATATACATATATATGTTTATATACATATATATACATACATATATAGCCCAAGGCTAGAGAATGACAATGCACCATTAATCAAGACAGAAAGGCAGAAAGGACTAATGGGCAGATAAAGAATAAGATACTTGGAGTCCAAGGAATGAAATGTTTTCCAGTGTAGTTATTGAAAGAAAAGGAACAGGAGGAGATCAAGAGCTAAAACATGAGAATATATAATACCACTTCCCTTAAATTATGGAAAAAAAGAATAAGTTATTTAGTTCAATGAAATGTAACAAAGATAGTATGCTAATGACATCATCCATTGTAAGACTTGGCTCAAAGATCTCTTTTGGTCCAAATTTCCTCCAGTCTCTTAAATCTTAAACTTATATTGTTCACATCATTGTTTCCTAGCAAAGCACCATTAAACAAATCAGTTCTTCTCAATAAGGCCACTTCTAGTGACAAAATGAGCATAGCAGAAAGTTTTACTTTACCAGTTGATTATAATATTAATCTATAATCATTAGATCTGTGTAGACATATTATCAGAGCTATAATCTTAATATTGTTATGAACCTAGCTGCTATTATTGTTACTATAAGTGTTACTAAAACGAAATTAAATGTTACTCTTTCATACATTGGACCAATTTTCATCCAGCATTGTGTTTTTCAGTTTTAATGTAAAAAAATCATATGAGAATCTTATTAAAATGTAAGTACATATCCAGTATGTTTGAGTTGGCATACCTAAAAATCTTCATTTCTAGGAACCTTCCAAATTTGTTTTATTTTATTTTGGTGGGAGGGGATACATACCCAGGGGTGCTAAGGACTTTGTCCAGGTTCTGAGCTCAAGGATTACTCCTGGTTGGTTTCAAGGGACTGTATGGGGTGCTAGAATTGAATCTTAGTCGGCCAGATACAAGGCAAGCACCCTACTCACTGTATTATTGCATCAATCAAGCATCTAGCTGCCGATAGTCTTTGAAGTGACATTGACCTGTGCATGCTTTATAAATGATGAAAGAACTACAAAAATGTGGAATAATATTTAGAAACTTCTGTGACCATTTGTTTTTGCCACAAAACTTATGTTTGGTCATTTTACGTATGTTATACCTATTTATCAGTTTGTGATGGATTAAAGTTCTTTTTTAAAGGATCAGAGCTCTGTGTGTAGGGCACTTGACTTGCATACAGCGAACCTAGGTTCAATCCTAATATTCCATGTGATTCACTGAGCCCATCAGGAGTGATTTCTGAAAAGAGCCAGGATTAACCCTTGACCATCACCAGGTGTTTGTCCTCTAAAAAAAAAAACTATTTCTTGACTATCATTTGAAAAGAAATTCTCTAGGACACGGAGTAAATTTACAACTCATAGGTTCATTTATATCTCATCAGCTATAAGAACTTCTTAAATTGTTTATATTCAGACATTTTGAAGTGTTGTGAATTAAGTGTAAATAAATGTATCTGATTTTAACCCCTGTTTCTGCTTTTTGTTTTTGTGTGCCACACCCAGCTGTGCTCAGGCCTTACTTACTCCTGGCTCTAAACTCAGGGATCACCTACAATATGACTCTGAGGACTATGTGAGTCAGTGTCAGAGATGGAAATTAGGTTAGCCAAGGGCAAGGAAAGTGCCAGACCTACTACACTCTCTTTCCAGCTCCCAATGGTTGTCCATTTTTCAACTACCAATGCAATTCCAATAGTCAACCCATGTACATCAACTTTATTGAAAAGAATCAACTCCATAACTAAACTTTTGTTTATATTTTAATCTTAGTGTTCTTTTAAAATCACGGAGAAGAATGTATTCTATCTGGTTATTTTGTATACTGTGTCTTTATCTTAGCAAAAATTCATAGCCAGTTTCATTGTAATATACTCTTAGATAACTAATACCAGAACCTGAGTTAGAAAAATATGCATCTACATAAGTAATATGAGTAACATAATCTATTACTGTTCATTTACTATGGTTTACATTTCTGTCATTAACAGTAATATGTATTTGAGAGCACTTTCTAGTGGTCAAAGGTAAATATTTCAGGGAAATATACATTAATATATATCATATAATATACATTAATATATAATTAATACATATTATATATTAGTACATATATAATTAATATACATTCATTATTTGAGGATGGAGTGAACTGTGAAAGTTGTCTGCAAATGCCTTTCTCACAGCAAATATTTTTAATAAATGATAATATAAAACATTTTAATAGAAAGAAATATCCCAGTGTCAGAAATTTCATATCTGGGGCTAGCACAATAGCGCAGCGGTAGGGTATTTGCCTTGCACATGGCAGACCCAGAACGGACCTGGGTTTGATCCTGGGCATCCCATAAGGTCCCCCAAGCCAGGAGAGATTTCTGAACACATAGCCAGGAGTAACTCCTCACACACACACTGGGTGTGACCAAATTAAAAAATAAAATAAATTTCATATCTTTGTGTATGATCATTTTCTTTGGCAGTCATCAGCTAGTTAGACACGGGTAGTATTTAAAGAAAGAAGTTGGTTGCCAGCTAAATACTGGAGAAATTATCTAAGATTTCTTGTAATTGAGAGCTTAAATCGATAGGGAAAAAAATGGCATAGTTGATCTCTGGTCTATGATTTCCCAGTGACTAGTGATTTTACTAATTACTTTCAAAATAGTTTTCACATTTATTCTTCATGTGCCAAATCTTGAAGTAAATCATAATGTTTAAATATTATTTAATTATTAAGCCAGAGAGATAGTACAGCAGGTAGGGCACTTGCCCTGCAAGTGCCTGACACGGTTTTAATCTCCATATGTTCCCCTGAGCCTACCAGGAGTAATTTCTTACCTCAGATCCAGGAATAAGCTATGAACACCACCACATGTGATTCAAAATCTCCCCAAATTAATTATTTGAAAAAGAATCCATAGAGAATTGTCTTTTTCCAAGGTGTGGTTATGAGGAACACAGCTCTCAATTTCCTACCTTTGTAAACTGACATTTATTCATCTTAGTTTGAGGGCCTACACAGCACTGCTCAGGGATTGTACCTGCCTCTGAGGGGATCACACCTGGTGGTATTTTGAGCAAAATCTGCAGTGTTGGATATCCAACCAGCACAGGTCTCAATCCCTGTGCTATCTCTCCATCCCCCAAATTGACATTTGAAATAGAAACTCATTCACTACCCTCTATTATGTAAAAATATGTCTATTTCCTTAAAAAGTAGTGTTTGAATTAAAGGCTTATTTATGTCACTAGTTTTGCTCTTTTTCCAGAGCAATGAGAGGGAAAGAAGCCTTTATAAAGAAGATGGATGTGCTTGGAGGTAGTCCATTGGGTCTGCTTAGCACAGAAAGAGTTTATATATACCTTGAACTGGCTTGTCACTATCCAAGAAATAATAGGAAGTCACTGAATGATTTGGGGGTGAAGTGCCTGAATTAACTGGTCATTTAAAAGATCACTATCAGTAAAACTATCCTATATAACTTGTACAGTTATAAACATTATCACATTACATATATCACAAAATCCATAGAAAATACAAAATAAGTAGGAAGCCCTAATAAAAATAATGAATTTAATTAATTATATTAGTTTATCAATTGAAATATATATGGCAAGATATTGGATATATATAGTACATCTATTTCAATTTTCTCTAAACTTCAAATTGTTCTATGAGACAGTAATTAAGAAAAAAGTCATTCTTATTGCAGTCTATGGAATAGATTTGGGAACCAATCAGGGAGACAATACAGTAGTTTTTTTTTTTTAAATAGTATTATTAGCATGACCTCCATCCAACAAAAGGATGTTGCTATCAGAAATTCATTCATAATTGGAACTATATTAGAGTGTGGTGGTCAGAAAGCATTGAGAAAGAAAAAGCTATGTTATAAGTCAATAAACTACAAATTGGAGACTAAACCTATAATTTACTTGAACTACTAACATTTTAAGATTAACTTTTAAATTTGTAATTTTTTTCTATGTAAAGAAAACTAATATATGTATTAGTATGTTCAGGACCCAAAATCTTTCAGAGATTTTATGTAAATATAATAAAATAAGAATAAACTTGAAAGAATGTTTTGGTAACAAGTATGTAAGAAAAGGCATTATTGATATATTAAAGCTATACTTAATATCCTTGACCAGCCTTAAAACTGTCACATTAGTCATAACATAACCACAGAATAAACTTATGAATGGTTTTTTTTTCTTTCCCTTTTTTTTAAATTTTTTATTTTGGGGCTAAATCCGGTAACGCTCAGGGGTTCCTCCTGGCTATGCAAGATATCTCTTCTGCTTGGGGGATCATTTGTGAGGCCAGGGTGGGGGTGGGGGATGTCCTAGGTTAGACTCGTGCCTTACTGCTGCACCATTGCTCTTGCCCCTTAGCATAGCAAGGAAACTATCAGATAGGAATACATTTTGCTGCATTAACTTGATGCCTAATGATTTTTCATTTTTAGGAGTAATAATATCTTTGCACTTACATTGCTTAACTGTATACTTGTTACTTACTTTTGGTGATAAAATAGAATTAATTTTATCTCTAACTTTTCAATTAAATTGTAAAAAATTTGTAAAAAAATTTTTAAAAATGAATATGGTCTGTAAACTCTATATTCTGACCTGAATAATCACCAAGATTTTATTTCTCATTTTATGTTGAATGAGAGCAAGAGAACATCAAGAGTCGTAAAATTTTTCTCAATGACAAAACTAGAGTATTATTAATTAATCATAAGAATGTCTTAATAATACTTGAGATCCTGTTGAAACAGAAGGATTTTGTGTGTGTGCCAGGTTGTTAAAAACAGGGTACGCTTAAGAATGGTTGAAGTCTGGAGAGAATTCCTGCAGGGATAATTTTTTAATTCAAATCTCCTTACATATTATATGTTAAGTAGGGCAAACCTTGGGCTCTTTTACATTTTGTTTGGTTGGTTGCTGAAAGAAAAATACGTTTACTGATTTATAAAAGTTAAATTTATAAAGCCTCTACATTACTTGGTACACACAAATGTACTGGTGACAAAGTTGTCAGATTCTAACTCCCAAACTCCTGAGTTCTATGAATTGGGGTTGACCTTGAAGATCACCAGGATTAAGTTACTTACCCAAGGTCACATGCTTAGTTTTCAATAAGTCATGCCTGGGATGCATGTCTTGGGACTTTTTAATCAGTCACATTTCAACTGAGCTCTGCTAACTTCTGCTTTGAAAGGATAAAGAAAAATCAGGATTTTCAGAACTAAAATCCACCAGCCAAATTTAAGTTTGAACCATGTGACAATAAAGAACTTGACCTCTCAGTTACCCAATGGTTAAACTAAATCAGAAGATTTAAAAGTATTTAGGACTGGTGATAAAGAAATAAAAATAATACAATTTAAAAACATGAGACTAACATTTTTAGTGTTTGAAGCTGATAAAAAAATACCTACAAAACAAATGATGAGACCAATGCCTTCTTAAAAACTACAATAAATATTATTGTCCTTTATTCTTTCTCATGACTGCCTCTCTCAAGATCCTCATTCTTCAGGATGAAAGTGATAAAAAAAAATCAACCTCTGAATCTACTGCATTACTTGTCATATGAATTCTAGCTTATACATAATTATATGCCTCGTTTTCATTACTTAGCATGTTTCATTGGCTCAAAAAAAAAAAAAAAGAAAGAAAAGCATTAGAGCTGTGTGAAGCGTAAAAGCTCTATAGAATTAAGAACTCAAGGGATAATGTTACATTTCCTCTGCTTTATATTGACAAGGAAGAAGTTTTATTTCCCAGGGGCTCAGTCTTCATAAATATAGAAACCATTCCTGCTCAGTAGTTTTGTGCCAACATTGTCTCTTACTTGATCTACTGATAATGCTTTTATTCTTTTATTTCCTTTTTTCTTTTCTTTTCTTCTTTTCTTTAACTTAATTATTTTTCTTTTCATGGGGGATGTGTAGGAGGGTGCTGGTTGCTGACTAAGGGAGGTGACAAAGGTTGTAGTTAAGGGCTACTACTGGCTCTGCTCAGGAGTGACCTCTGGTGGTGCTTGGAAAATGTTATGTGGTGCTGGGGAATGAACCCAGATGGCTACAAACAAGACAAACTATCTTGTTGAACTATCTCTATGGCCCCTAATACTGTTTTCTAACAAAAGCACATAATTTGGACTTCCTTGCTAGTAAGGAGTACATCCTTTTATTTCCTCCTTCTCTGGGTGAAGATCATCTGAATTATTTTGTTTTTAAGTTTTACAGCAGTTTGTTAGGCCAGGCACCATTGAAGTTGTTTTTTGGTTGATGAAGGCAATAAGTTTCCTATTGTGTGAACATACTTGGCTTTTAAAGTTTCACAATGTTATTTGTGGATGTGTATTATAGTCAACAGTTAGCTACTTCTTGATGATAAATAGATGTCTACATTTTCATTTCAATTATCTTGTAGACTTAAAGAAATATGTATTTTAAAAGTCATGATTAAATTTCACTTATGCTATCATAGATGGAGTTTTTTTCTACCTAAATAGAGGCATAACAAAACTCATTCTATTAATGAGTTAATTCTATTGATTGGTATGCTATTAACTAATACAAGCCTTTGTGATATGTTTAATCATCATAAATCCCAGTTTTTATTTGAATAATTAAATTTCAAAATACTTTACCTTACATGAATGTTTCATGACACACCCTATCACGGGTCTCAAACTCAATTTACCTGCGGGCCGCAGGAGGCAAAGTCAGGGTGATCCTTGAGTGCAAAGTCAGTAGTAAGCCTTGAACATTGGGGGATTGACCCAAACAACTAAAGCAAAACAAAACAAAAAGATTCCTCTAGAGCAGGGCCACAAAATATTGTGCGGAGAGCCATTTGCGACCGGCGGGCCGCGAGTTTGAGACCCCTGCATGGTACTCTGTAAATACAGAATAGTGTAAGATAATAGTGTTACAGACAATAATTGATTGCTGTGTAGTGAAAAAATTTCCCCCCAAAAATCAAAATACAATAAGTCTTTTATTAAGATACATTTGAAAACAATTTTACATATTCATATTATTTCTAATAAAAATTTTGAACTTATTTAGTTGCAGTTTATAAAATATGACCTATTAAAATAGTATTCATTGTATTACTTATAACTATTAGGGTGAGTTATTAAACTTTTTTCCAATCTGATACAAGTATAATTTAAATTTTATATTGAGGTATATATGATTTAAATTTATAGGTTGCAAAGTAGCTTGTAATTTAAGTAATTTCAATTTATATTGAATAATTTCCCAAAGATGAATAACTTGCAATGGTGAATTGACATTCCTAAAGAAACTTTTTTAAAATGAAAGAAGAGGGGGGCAAGCGATAGCACAGCGGTAGCCTTGCATGTGGCCAACACAGAACAAACCCTGGTTTGAATCCCGGCATCCCATATGGTCCCCAAGCCTGCCAGGAGGGATTTCTGAGCATAGAGCCAGGAGAAACTTCTGAGCGCTGCCTGGCGTGACTCAAAAACCAAAAAATCAAAATAAATTAAAAAAATAAAAAAGAAGGAAAGAATTGAATTGTGATAGTCAGATAATAAAACTATAATAATAATAACAATAATACTCTAGTAATAATGTTATACCTAGGGGGGCCGGAGAGATAGCATGAAGGTTAAGGCATTTGCCTTTTATGCAGAAGGACAGTGGTTCAAATCCTGGCATCCCCTATGGTCCCCTGAGCCTGCCGGGGGCTATTTCTGAATGTAGAGCCAGGAGTGTCCCCTGAGCACTGTTGGGTGTGACCCCCAAAACCAAAAATAAATAAATAAATAAATAAATTATTGTCATGAAATAATGTTATACCTAGAGTACTGTGTATTTAGAGTGGAAATTGGATGGTTATAGCTCTCAATATGAAAATAATCATAGTATTATATGAATTTTCCCCCAATGAAAGTAGAAGCAAGGTATAGAGACAAAACAATAGTTGTGATTTATTCTGTCTGACAGCTAGCACCCAAGACTCTAAGAAAACAATGTATTTTATATAGCATTTTAAAGAAGGAGGCATGTTCACTCTATAAAGAGGAACCTTGTATTCCCCTTGAATCTATTATTACTGATTACTGGGTCAGTAATAGATGAATAATAGTCAAAGGTTTAAAAGTGTAGAACAGTTTGATGCATTTGTAGAATTATCAATGTTTTAGTTTATTGAAACATAGTATCAAAGTTTGGTTATAAACTGAGAGAATTGAATAAAGATTTCTCCACTGTCAAACTTTGAAGACTTTAAGTGTTAATCTGACCTCATCATGTTGGAAAAGAAGGGCTTCTGAAGAGTGCTGGCCAACTGATGTATTAAGGTAGAAAAATCAATTTGGAGGTAATTCATTTGGTCTTCTGTCTCTCATATTTTTGCTTATAGAAAATGACAACTGTGAGTGTTAAAAATGTAATTTATTTACTTTGAAATACTAAAAATATGGTGGACTTAAAGGAAATAAGGTAGACTAGAGAGAGATATAATATGGTGGCAAAGTCATTTATTTGCTTGTAAATCACTGACTCTAGTTTTATCCCCACCAACATATATCCCTGAGCCTTCCAGAAGTAATCCCTGAACACAGGCCAGAGTAAACCTTAGCACAGCCTAGTGATTCACTCTCTATATATCCCAAACAAACAAAATATTAGGAATGAAAATAAAATGATAACATCAGATAAACACATGTTTTGTATACAGAAATTTTAGGGGAGCACCAAATGTACATTTTATAGTTGAATTATATTAGTATATAAATAATGTATAGCAAATTCAAATTCATATGTGAATAATTTGAGGGACAATTGATTTTATTTAGGGAGTAGAAAACTGAGCCATTAAAAAGTATTTGTAAATAACTAAAAAATTGTGATGACAATAGTAACCAAAGCTTCTTAAATATCCTTTAGGTTCTATGTTTTTATTATTTTATTTATCAAGGCAAGTGCCGTCCTTATCTACTATATTGTCTCTTGAACTCTTATTTGCAAACTTTATTTGATGCACATGTGACAGTATACTCACACATCAACTAGTGTGAAAATGGTGTCCGTGAATTTCCTATGTACCAAATAATTCAAGGTGTTGGGTTGATAGTGGTAATAAAATATAATTTATGCCTTAAGAAT